>NW_027466526.1:2265000-2880000 GCF_050575085.1 Anarhichas minor
GAGGCACATGTCACAGTTTCTGTGCTCCTTGACAGATGTGATCAAGTCGGGCCGGATGAAACGCTAAGGCAGGGGAGTGGATCTAAGTCGAAAAAGTGAAACGTATAATGAAACACAAGCAGCACTTCATGGTGATTGAGATGACGCAAAGGGTAGTAACAGAGATTGATCTAAAATCCTTTTTCGTACGTTTGCTTCAGTGTTAAAGCTGCTGTTGTACCCACGCCTCAAACCATTGGTGTCATCCGCTGATATGAATGATTTGATTGGTTGAATTGTGTATGGGGAAGAAAAAGCGTGGACCAGATCTTGAAAGTAAGTGATATAAAATATGATAAAGACGCTAAAAAATGACTAAATAAGTAAATCCCACGTTAATATTTGATGAGTTTCTTTAACAAAGCCATCTGAAGTGCCACCGATGGAGCAACAAAGATGTAACTTTCTGGAAGTGATTCAGCACGTCGGTGTTTGCGTGACACACGAGGCACATTTACAGTGCTTTCAAACACTCCGATAAGTTGCTTGTTCGGCATAACGGGGGGGACGGGGGGGGGGGGGGGTGCTTTCTCAATTATCCCTCATGTACAATTAAGTATGTTGTGAGAGCTACATGCAGAATTAAGCGGCACTTTAAAATCAAGGCCACCCAAATCCTATGGGCTGTTAATCCGTCAGTCAGTGTGGAGAATAGACCTGCCAAGCCCACGGACGTGTGCGACTCTTGACTCGGTGCCACAAAATATATTTCATGTATAACTTTTTGGAATGGAGGAGGGGATTACAGGACAATAATACATAGCCCCTATTTCTGTAGAGGAGCTGACTCCTGATGAGTTGGTTGTCCTCGAGTCTTCTCGAAGGGACTCTGGAGCTGCATCACCGTCACCGTTGGGGACCATGTTGGGCTGTGTTCGTGTAACCACACAGAAATTTCCAGCCACCATGTTGTGGGGCTTGGCTGGGTACTGACTTGGATCATCAGATAAATGTGGCGCACACACACACACACACACACACACACTGTGTGATATGCTATCTCTTGCTGTCCTCTTTGGACTCCACTTTGTCAGATAAGGGCTTTAATCTGCTCTTTGAGTAGAAGGGAAGCTCCAGCACACATGAAGATAACCCTCAGTATGTGATAGTCTCAACTCTTCCATGAAATGAGGGCCTTATTCAACTTCTTTGTTGCAGTCTTTAACTGATTAAGTGACCATTTAGACATTAATGTTAAATTCACCAAATGAAGTCCAGGAGAACAGCAACAGAATAGCAGAACGAGAACGGGTGAATAATGCCAGAGACTCAAAGCTGTTTTATCAAAAGAAAAAGTTGCTGCTGATTCAAACTGAACTGACTTGGACTCTCATTGTGTTGACTAAGCTCAACACAGTTTGGTTCCCTCTCTCACACGGTGAAATCGGCGACTTCCCCTTGTGAGGTCACAGCCTGAGGGCAGGCCAGGAAGTGTTTGTCTTTGATCTTTCCCGCTGTTCAAACTAATTACCTGCCCGCAGCAGCGAGCACTGCTGGCCGTGGAATTTATTAACAGATGGTGAAGCGTTGCTCTGGACCGGTCTGTGCCTGAGAGGATGGAGAGGATGCAGAGGATGCAGAGGAACTCTGCTGCCTCAGACGGTTATCGTTAATAGGCGTGGTGTGCATGTCCCGTTGAGTAAAAAGTGACGACTGTGCTTTAACTGGTTTAAAGTAATTACAACCCCTCTGCCCTCACTTTGACCTCACATGCTTTTGTGTGTGACAGTGTCACCCATTCAACATCCTGTGTTGTGTAACCGTGTTGGTATTTCCTGTTTTCAAAAGGACAGTTCACACGAAAATCAAAAATACATATTTATCAATCAGTATTGTTTTGGAGCCGTAGGGATGACGGCCTTCTCTCCAATATAATGGGACTATATAGAACTTTTGTCCCATCCTCTTACTTTCACTTACTTCACCTTTCTGTAGTCGGTGCATGAAAAGTTTTAAAGGCGTGAGCTTGTGCACTCAGCAGGGGTTCACTTGTGGTCGGTAACAGCCGGTCGATGGGTCGGTGTCTGTGTGTGGTGTATCATGGCACCAGTATAGGATTAGATCCTCCCCCATGGTCCTCGCATCAGTGAGTGCGGATTTATTAGATGGGTTCAAACCTAAGGGGTGGCAGGCAGGGGCACACGGCAAAGCTGACCATTCAATACAAGCCTTCGTGAGAACGACTTCCAGAGATGCCAGTCCAGGTCGTAAACGCCATTCACGCGTCGTACAAGTCAAGCGTTTGTATTTAGCCAAGTGTCACACATTTCCGATAGTTCCTGCAATTTTGTGTATCCTCCGGGATAAACTGCAGTACATTTTTTTTTCTCCCTTCCCCATCATCATTAGTACCGCCGCCACTGTAATCTCTCTTTCCGTCACTGAGGCAATGGGGCTTCTCTCCTCTGTGGTCTCTTAATTGTGAGGTAATCATCTTCTGCCTCTTGAGAGAGAAAAGACTGTGTTTACACTTGGTTTTTTGGCGGCTTGACTTGGCGGGACGCTCATTTACTCTCTCGGCAGCAGAATGAAGCCGCTCCTTTCACGACTTCATTACTTCATAGTAGCTTTGAGCCTATAGTCATTCTTCTCCCAGTGCATTTGAGGCTTTCCGTCATCAGCAGGTTGGATGAACTCTCATTTTCTCTCTTTCTCTTGTGTTTTATTTTTTTATTTTTTAAAGGGTTGGTTCACCACAAATAAAAGGACCTCACTTACCTCTAGTGGTGTCTATACATCCACTTTAGTTTAAGTTTCTAGATATCCATTCATCCATTTCTTCCTCCTCCCCTGTGTTTTCACAAACATAATTACATTTTCTAAAATTTGGCAGCAACATCTTCTTTCCAAAAACAATGTATTGGTCTCTTTGGATATCTACTGATCACCGGTGCGTTCAACGTTCGTTTCCACTGGAACTACTTTCTCTTTCTGAGGGAAATGTTGCTCTTTAAGATGGTTTCAGATGGTTTCCAGTGAGCTTGAACTTTAACATTGTATCTTGCCTCTGAGGGTTGTGTGACTTTTGGCGGGGACAATTTCGATGATCCACCTCCCCTGACCTCAGCTGACCCCCTTCGGATATTCGGCTTTATATTATCCCTCGTGGTGACCTTGGTCATAACTGCCAAATGGACACACGCTCATGGTCGCACGGCCGCAACCCGTTAAGATGTAAACAGTCAGTTCATGTAAAAAAAAACAAAAAAAAAAACATGAACTGTCTCCTTTTTCCTCCCCCCTTACTACTCACTCCCCCCCCCCCCCCCCCCCCCCACCCACCCAGTATGCCCTGAATAAAACCTCATGCCTGTACACATCCTCGTACATGGTCCTCCAGTTTGGCTGACGCACTACCGCTCCGATATCATCCCAAATCACACACACACACACACACACACACACACACACACACACACACACACACACACACACAAACACACACAAAATGCTTCAAAACGGGCCTCTCAGTCCAGGCAGATGCTCTCCTCAGCAGGCAGGCTTTATCTAAATCCCTCTCTCTCTCTGCATGATGGATTGGATCAGATCAGACACGGCTCACAAGTCCATTTGATGGTGCGTTGATGGCAAATTCAGTTGACAGCATCCCGTATTCTGAACTTAGAGAGACATTACAAAGCCTTCTTCTCCCCGTCACGGCTGTTGTCACATTGCTCTGCCATTAAAGGCAGGAGGCTGTCTCGGAGCTGACAGGAGTCTTCACCCTAGTAAAAACAAAAATATATATCGGTCCACATGCTGATGCATTCATACGTAACCATCTATTTCATCCACAGCTTTCTTCCTCATTTTGCTGCTTTCCTCCCCGTCTGTATTCCGTCCTCATTAGCCTCCGTTATTCTCCCGTTTCCGTCCTTTCGCCAGCCGCTGGTTCGCAATCCATTCGTCACTCGTTTTGTGTTTTCCCCCTCTGCTTCACTCTCCACCTCTGTGTCATTCAATCCCTCTGTCCTCTTCATCACGATCGGCCTCCTCACATCCTTGTATCTCTTCCCTTCATCCGTCGCTGCTTGGCCCAGATCAGAGACATTCCTGACCCGGACTTATCTCTCATGCAGAACAGCCGGTGCGGCGGCAGCAGCGAGGCCCTATCTCTCGAGCTCAGGGACCGCTCCGATTATTCTGCTCAACCTTCACCTTTTGGTTCTGGATGAGACACACTTGCTGGGACTTTCATTCATCCTTACAGTGTGCCATTTACCAGAGCCATGTTGTTGATTTTTGACCAAGAAATCTGTGAGTTTGTCAGCTCTAGACAATTCCTTCTCTCCCCCCCCCCCCCCCCCTTTTTAGGGTTTGCTACAAAAGCAATGTCCTAGTTGGAAATGCACGATACGTTCTAAGTAAATGCATAACACTTCGCATTAATTCACAAGTCTCCCTGGCCACTGAAGGCCAACCAGTTTGACCCCGAAGTGCCTGACTGACATCTTTATGTTGCTTGACTTTACAAGTCAGCCTTGATGTTCTCGGCGCTAATGGCTGTTCCATTAACGGGTTCATTTCATTATCTCCAACACTCCCTTGTTGTGGTTTTTTGGCATCCGGAGAGCACTTTAAAGCATCCCTCTCATCAGCCTCATCAAGCCGATGGATGGCTGATTAGAGATGTGGGCCGCTTCCTCCCAACTCCTGACGGATTCAGGGGAATCCAGCAGCAACATCTCTGGATGGATGTTGATAAATCTGTGTGTTTTGGTCAGTATGTTCTGCGCTTACTGGAACTAACTCGAGGGGGATGTATGCCTCCATTTTGAGGGAGGGATGATTTGTAGAGATGAAAGTTTTTTTTTTTTTTTTTTTTCTGGTTCTGCTGGTTGAGAGAGGGCTTAAGATGGATGAATACAGAAGAGGGGGGGAACAAGAAAAAGAAGCGTGATGGAAGATTCAAAGCCGAGTAATTAGGTGAATTAACCTGGGGTCATGTAGAACTATGGCAGAGCTCGAGACCCCCCACCTCTCTGCGTCTGTAAATGTTTTATAAAGCCGTCTTTGAACTCATTAACCAGAGGAAGACGGGTGAGCCAGAGGTGCCTTGAGGAAATGAGCAGATGCTTTGTTTTTCAAAAAGTCATATTGGGTGGAGCAGGTAGTTTGCTCCTTAAAGCCCATTAATCAGCGATGTGAGGTATCGCACCGTCGTGAAGTGTCTCTAACAACCTAACAACTCTGCACCTCCGTCTGTTATGTGTACTGAAAACAAAGGAAGGCGGTGATTTAAAGGTCAGGTTGGTGATCTTCTTCAAAAACGTTTTTGTTGTGGTTTGTTGAAATTCTCATTACACCACTATGAATCAAATGATGAAACAAAAAAAAGGAAAATATTCTTTGTTGCAAGACTGTAATAAGCTCGCCCGAACCATGATTATACGAGACACCTGCCTGTCTTCCCGTCAGTATTCCACAGTCTGCTAGCTCTGTAGCGGTGTCAATAGTCACGTTTGGTGGTTATGTTCATTATGATCATTTTTGGGAGAGTGGTTTTGGACGAAGGCCTGAAGGCACTTGATTTAGCCATTCATGGAGCTAACGTTGCTAGCTGCTTTCATTGGAAAGAGTTGGCCACACAGGGCTGGGTTTTTGGGTGGGATCATTTCTAAAAACTAGTGTACTCTTGCTCGTTTATCAAAGTTCAGAAAAATTAAGCAATTATCCCCGCGTTGAACTGCCTCTGATTTTTCTTATGCCTGTTGTTTGTTTAGACAATTCTACTTTCTCACAAGTTATAAATAACCATGTTGATGTTTGTACTGTAGTACTTGGGTTCATGCTTCACCACGAAGGGAGACATTTCCTTAACTTGTCTTTTTCTTTTTAGATGACTTCAGAATAAAACAATGCAATGTGTACTGGATAATCCACCACAGAAACCTTTTTACTTATAAACGCATAACTGTGCAATGTCCATTTACATTTGGGAAAAAATGATGAAGTTAAAGGACAAAGCAGAATAATTAGTTATGCACCTTCAGCCTCCAGGTGTCATGACACAGCCATGCTTGTGTAATCAAGTCTTGTTCAATAAATTAAAATGTTGTTTTCCCTTAAAGCTCTGCTGCTATCCACTCCCCCCCCCCCCCCCCAGTGCTACGTCCCCATTCCTGCTCGAGGCAACGTTATCGAGCTTCATCGCTTAAAAAAAAGTTGCTCATCTATCATGGCTGCAGGTAAAACAGTCCAGATTAACTATGCCATAAAGTACAGGCTCGTGCAGTGAATCTCATTCATACAGTGCTCCCGTCCCGAGGCCAGTGGAGTATTTTAAGCTCCATAACTTCAGGCAAGTAAGTGTCACACTCCTCGTAGTTATTCTGTCCACTAAATTGTGTGTCCTCTCTCTTAAAGTTAACTTGTTAACTGTATTGCATTGCTGGAATAGGTATCGCAGTGAAATTTTAATTCACACACAGAGAAAAATCTAATATTCTCTGGGGGGGGGGCTTCTTGCTTTTGATGAGTGTACCAGATCCCATAAAACCGCTGCTGACGTCTAATGTGCCCACAATCCTCAGGGATCTCTTTTCTCAGAGGCCCGATGCACTCTTTTAATACCAGTCTGCTTTCTGATATTCATCTTGATGACTAATGAACCCCGTGGAACACGAGTGTGCGTGATGCTCATTAACCCCACATCTCCAGCAGCCGTTTGATCGCCTCCTGGAGATCAAACAGCCATGTGATGATGAAAACACGGCGTGTGAGTGTTGATCTTTACGAGGCGGCAACCTCCGGTTCTGAAAAGTGAAGCCAAATGCAGAAATCCCTTAAACTTGCATTCTCTCTACTGGCCATCAGGGGGCGACTCCTCTGGTTGCAAAAAATAAGTCAGATTGTATGAAAGTCCTTTCAAGTCTTCTTCAATACAGCATGATGTTGATTTAGTAAATTATGGTCCCATTTGGAGTCAAATAGACCATAAGGCAGAGTGTGCTTTAGAGCGGGGCTTCTTGTGATTGACAGGTCGCTACCACAGTGTCTCTGCGTCATTCGTCCGCAGTCCAAATGTGGCCTCTTCAGTTCACTGGCTGCAAAAAGAAAACAAGCTGACGACAGCCAAAACCCATAATGGCGCTGGCCAAAATGCAGAACTTGAGGCCTCAAACCACAAACCACTACTTATCTATGATTTTTGCATACGAGGTCTAATGCAAGTCTTGCGGAACGGGAGGTTCATTTGTTTCCATTTGATGCTCGTCTAGCTCTCCCTCCTTTGGGCCTGTCACCATGTGTCGCACATGTCCACCTCTCGGTGCGCCGTCCTGTCAGGGGGAAAGAAAGCCGGCCGGTCTGAGAGGGTCCGGCAGCGTCCCGAGCTATTCAAGTCACTCTGATGTGTGTCGAGATCAAACTGAGGCTTTATGTGTGTGTGTGTGTGGCTCTGGCTGTGTGGGGCTCGGATACAGCAGGCGATTGGCAACCGCTGTTTTTATTTTTATTTTCTCCGTCTTTTCCTTTCTCATCCGACGACAGTCACTTTCACTCGGTGCCTTTCAGGCTGGAATTCCTCTGGCTTCAACTCACAGTCCTGGCAACGTCAGCTCGGCTGAAACGTGACAGAGAAGAGGAAGTGGAAAATGAGATGAGACGTCTTTACGGGTGAGAGAGCCGAGATGGTACTAGAGTTGCCATCTTCATTTTCTCTCCTCTGAAGTTTGAATGAATGAACTGGATGAACTGGAGGCAGTAGATTTACAAGAATCCAGGCTTTGGCATATTCTCTGTCTGGAAGTCATTTTGGATTATTCAAAGGAACAATTCTAAGCATTGTGTTTAATTCAACTACACTACTGAGGCCCCTCTTTGGACACGTGCATCATGGTACAGACGAAGGCACAAGAGGTTAAACTGTTGATGACTGACTGTATCTATGACCGTTTATTTGCACTTTTCTAATTAATTAGTCCAGCTTACTGTATTACAATAACTACCAAGGAGAGATGCACAGACTCAAATAGCTGGATCGGGTGTTTGGGACCATCGTCCGATCTGGTATCTGATACCATATATTTTGATACACAGTTCATCTCACTTATGTAGAAGAAGGAGCCAGTTCGGGGGGAGCCTGCTGTCCATGACTGTGACTGAAGGCCTCCTCTGATTGAGTTGTTGTGAATGTGTGCGGTCCACACAGATGATGAGAGACAAACACTTGGGCTGTTCTTCTGAGTCTCTTCGGGCTCTTGACGGAGTGAGACATGCATTTATTTTTCACACCATCCATTCTTGTTGCTAGGAGACTGGTTGATCTTGTTTTTGACCCAGCTCTCTTCCTGTTATCCTGTTTTCTCTTTCAGTGAATCACACCGAGTTCCTTTTTATGCGACAATTATTGAATGATCCTTGAATTAATAGGAGAAAGCACAACGGTACATCTCCCATAGCATTTCAAACAAAAGGTGATGTTTACTATTCTACCGTTAAAATGTGTATATATGTCCCAGAATAGACAGTTTGATTATTGATACGAGATGTGGTGGTGAAGTCAACAGATGTTTATAATTTTGCTGTTGTTAAATTTGGCCTCAATTTACTTGAGTTCACGAAGGATTTCATCAGTTTTTGCCTGTTTTTATTGATAGATATTGAAAAACAAAATGGTCATTTGGTGGGTGAAGTATTCCTTTAAGCTTTACACACTGGGACCGGAACGGCAAAAACCAGAAGTGGACCCGACTCTACTTGTCTCCATGTCTTTCTCTCTCTCTCTCCCTCACAAACACATTCAGTGTTCATGTAAAAGATCTATCATCTCTACATGATGGTAGTTTCTAACCAGGAGTGACTGCGTGGTCAAGAAACAAACCCACAGAGTGCTCACACCGAACAGTTGGTTGAGGTTAACTCCTCTCCTGTGCACAGCTCTACAGTGGTACACACTGTTTTACAGCTTGCTTTAATTATTTACATAATCTCACTTTAGGATGATCAAGATAACTCATTTAAATAGATTTTGGTATGCTTGGGGGATACCTGTGCTGTTTCAAATAAGTGTTGTTTTTTTTTACATTATATGGTGACATTTTCTTCATGATAATGTGCACGAAAATAATTTTTTCAAGGGCAATTATGATGCTACATTAGATAATGATGGTGCAGAGCCTGTTGTTGTTGAACAGTAGTGTATCTCCATATTAGTCCTGCGGTATTGATAATATCCATAATAGTAATTTTAGTAAGCTTTATTACAGCGTTTATTCTATTATTCTTGCACTGTATCACAATAGGGAGGTGTGATTACTCAGTGATGAGGAATCTGCTGCTGTGAGACTGCTCTGCTCACCAGCAGCCATCTGCGTGTTGGGGGGGGGAGAATCTGGGACGAGCATGGATTTACCTCGTATCATGTAGAGCTGATCACTGACATCGCTGTGACATGCAGGGTGTGACTAACTCCTCCTCACTGACATCTATCCTTCTTTTTGCTAATGAGACCAATCTGTGGAACAACTACCGCACATGCACGGGCAAAAAAACAACAGAAAAATGCACCCCGAGACGGGAGCTGATATTTTTGAACGCTCATGCTTAACGTCTCCAGTGACATGCGGTAGCATACCGGGGAGGCTGCTCCTCCCCACAGGCAGCCATCTGGAAGACGAGAGGAGGAGAATGGAGGTATGCAGGGAGAGGAACATCTGGTCTCTTCTGACAGTTTGCACTGACAGGAAATGGGATGGATGGGAGATTTACGGCCAGCCAGGGCCCAGATATGGACCTATACTTTAGTTTTAATAGGCCTGGGAAAAAAAGGGGGTCAGTTGTTCTGTGCCTCTGGCTGGATTATTTGTTTGCTATGCTAAATGATAGCCTGTCACGTAGCTGTGATGGAGTCAAACTGGTGAATCACATTGTTGTTTCATAATGGACGCACAGATCAGAGGAGCATCTGTGAGGCGGCCCGGCCTTTAGTGTTTACTTTAGCCGGCTAATATGTGCTCGTGGATAATGGATTTCTGATGCATTACAGTTTATTGCTATAGATGGCATCAAGCTTAATTGTAGATTTTATGCTCTTTTTTTTTTTTATGTCTGTTGATCTTCTCTAAACTCACCGTGGTGGCTGTTAACTGTAAATGTGTAGTCTAAAGCGGGATTATATGGATATAGATATTGCGTAATGACCAGACGTTGATTTAACACTGCAGTTGATATTTTTACTCATTTGCGACCCTCATAAACTGTAGAAGAACAAGAGAACACGACTTTGTGTTTGGTGATTTGTGCGTAACGGTTAATGTAGCCTAACAAAACTCCACCATGTGCTCTCAAGGCCATGCAGAGAAGTAGAGCAAATGAAAAGATGCTTATACACCAGGAGAAACTTTAGATGTCACATTTCAAGAATTCAAAAATCCTTTGCTCGACATTTGGTAAACACTCGTTATCAAAACCTAAACCCAGCAGATTTCAAATACGGAACATGACAGCGCGTGGTAAAGAACGACGGGTCTGTAGTTGGATGTATTGGAATTTTTAAGATGGCTCAAAAATGGCGACGTGGGAATCAACTCCGTCTCGTGTCTTTGTGTATATTCCTTTTATACTAGTATACATTTAGTTTGCTGCCTTGAGTGCCTGCAGCAGTCTCTGAAATATTGGGGTTAAGATGAAGCTTCTCTTTATTGCTCCATTAATGACTTGGCAATTGGGAAAAAAACAAAAAACAGGCACGTTTATACAGAAGTATATACTTTTTGGGATACATTTTTCATTAGAATGTGTTTCAGATCAATGCACATGAGGCATAGCATTGAAAAGTGTCAAGTAACGAACTGAGAAATAGAATGTGCAAACTTTCCGTCCTCTCTAATGAAACCCACCCCAGGCAACACAGAGATCCACTCTCGCATGCACACATGTAATATTAACACCGAAGGAATTCCAAGCAGCTCCTTAATCCAAGCTGGTGCTGACTGAGGCTTAGATTGGACGGAGGGAGAGCTGTTGAGATGTGCAGGTTAGAGGGCGAGGGGTTCACAGAGGGAGGGGGGGGGGGGGGGGGAGAGGAGGGAAGAGGAGGGAAGACGAGAGGAGTCGAGATCAAAGTTAAGGTTTTTTTTTCTGAAAGTACTCGCGCCGCTTTCCAGGTATTCCGTGGTTCGAGGTGCCTTCTCTGTTCTCTCCTCTGCTGCTTTTAGTACACTGTACATGCGAGTACACATTCTCTGTTCCTGATGCCTTCTCTTCATTGCTGTCGTCCTACAGGTATGACTACAGAGAGATGCTGTACAACTCCACGTTCTGTCTGGTACCTCGAGGACGGCGGCTGGGTTCCTTCCGCTTCTTGGAGGCTTTGCAGGTCAGTGACGCGCATGCAGACGTTGCTCCTTATTGCTGGGCTGAGCTGTCAGTCAATCAGAATGTGTTACGGTCGGTGCGTTATGACGACTCAGAAGATGCACACCAATCTGCTACTCTTTCTCTCATGTTGCTTTATATGAACTAATAAAGTAAAGACCACAAAGAAGAAACTATCTTTGAGGGTTTTGGGATTCTCAAAAGTAGGATTTTTTTTCAGTGGGTGTAACCGTACAGGTACTTATATTAATATGTCATATTTTGAAGGAACCGCTGCAATATTTGGACCCAATTAAACTCCAAATCAAAGGTGGCCCCACATAGATCCTTGTGCTTTAAGTGCTTCAGTTTTGATGATGCGTCTATCAGTGAGAGTGGTTTTGGCAGCTGAGCATCACGACCAAACACAAATTGAGCTGAAATCTTGTAGTCCATCAGCCCTGAAGCTGTGGTGACCAAACAATAAAGCCATTAATCAGCGGTTGAAAGTGGAAAAAGTGATGTGCTGTGCTACTTCCAGTAGCTCTCTCACCCACTGCTAGTCATTGTGTTAATGTGTTGATACAGCTGCCTCTGACTCAGTGTCTTCACTGCTGCTCCGGACATATATCCTCTCTTTCTCTCTCTCGATGTTTTCTACTTTTCAATTCTGGTCCTGCTTTTTCCATTTCTTTAAGTTTCCTCACCCACACCCTCGAGTCATCATATCCTCTACCTTTAACATTACACTTACTCTTTTTAATCCCGGTACCGTCTTCAACCAGTGTCCCTGATTCCCGATGGCGTTGAGCCCGTCTATCTTATTGGCTCATTCATTCAATCGGCCTATTCACTTAAGGTGGACCGATATGTTAAAGCTTCTTTAGTGACGCTGCTTTAGGCTCAGACCATAGTTATAGAATGGGTTTAATGAACAGCTTCATGTAGTTGTGATTTAAAAATACAAATAAAAACATTTTCTCTTCTTCTCTTGTTGAATTACCGTTGCTGTGGATGGAGGTACAAGGCATGCCACATTTTAGTGGCATATAAACCTTAATATATAAATCCCAATGCAGGTAGCTGAATGATAATAATACATAAAAACACATGCGTTAAGTAAATGACTATACCGCGAGTGAGTATTTGCTATTTATGATCAGAACGGGTATCTGAACATAAACCTCTGTTGTGTTGAATGTTCCATCCTCTCATTGAAGCTGCAGAACACTTGGGGGGGGGGGGGGGGTAGATTTAAACGGTGTTTAGGCAATGCTTGATAACACCAGCGAAGAAGAGTGGAAAAGCATTGTAAATGCCCTTTTTTGTCTTCGCACAGCGACCAAAGTAATGGCGTCATTTTCCCTCTGTGAGTCAAGTTTGTGCCAAGTGCTGTAAGCACTAGTCTTGGGACAACAGCAGAGAAATAGTCCGGGAAGAGAGATTTTTATTTTTGAGAGAATGATGACATTTGAGTTTACAATAGAAGATGGGCAGTGCCTCTTTATCGACTGGAATGGGGGGATAATTGCACCGCTGGGGAGCCGGCAGGACCGAGGCGAGGTCAGACAGCGGACTGATGGATGAAGCAGTTGAGGTAACATGCAGAGGTTGGCTGGACCACGGCCTGGAGGTGTTATTGTGTCTGTTCACTCAGCCTTAAGCTGGAGCGCAGTAGTTGAAAGGGGGGGGGGGGGGGGCAGCAGGCACACATTTGGGTGCTGCATTAGTTACATTGGCTCAAGTGAGTATTCCTGCAGGCCAGATAGGAAGCAGTGCAATAGTCAGGAGTGGAGATTTTCACATGATTAATCTGGCAGCATCAGGTGGTGCAATGCAGATTTTTCGGACGATCATTAGGCTGGAGTCACGTTGAGATTCTCTCGTTACGCATAATGTAGGACGCTCACAGCAGTGAGTTGCACTAATGAATGTTTGTTCTGTGTGTAATGTGATGAGCTGGGAGAGGATTGAGCTACGGGAGCTTCTAGTCGATTGGTCTGTGAGAGCGGATAGGTAGCGAAAGCACGGCAGCGTTTCAGCAGATTGCTGCCTTCTCTAATGACAGCGAGGAGATTAGACGAGCGCTGCTTGTGCCGTCGACGTGCACGTGTATAGTGAGCGACCGAGGCCAATCGGTGAACGGTGCCCCGCTTAACAGATTATAGGGCCGGGCGCTGCAGGCACCACGCTGCACATTTAGGGCACAAACATGCACAAACGTTTGCACATGGACCTTCACAAACATGGACACACACACACACTTTGGTGCAATTTCATTAATCTTTCAGACACAGGGGGGGGGGGGGGTTAAATGTTCAAGTATGTTATTTTTTTCCAGTGAACATAATGATCGTTTGTGTGAAGCAGCACTGCCTAGTCGTCAAGGTTCCGCAGCAGTTCTGATAATGGAGATATTTTGGGAGATACGTGGCATCTCTTGGTTAAATTGCCTGATTTGATTGCTTGGGAAACGGTCCCTCTACAGTGATGACATGGGCTGGCGGAGCACAGGCCATATGCCATTCGTATGTCTTTATACTGTTGCCAGTAGAAATACAAACTATGTTTATTTATTTATTAGTGCATTACTTCTTGCCGGTGTGTGTTTGCATTTTCACCAACGATACCGGTCATGAGCATCACAGTTTCCGCAGAGCAGCTTTTCTTAGACAATTGATCTCATTAACGAACACAGTCTAGTCTACTGTGTGTGTGTGTGTGTGTGTGTGTGTGTGTGTGATGTTGTGTCTTACTCTTACAGGCAGCCTGTGTGCCAGTGATGTTGAGTAATGGCTGGGAGCTGCCCTTCTCAGAGATCATCGACTGGAATACGGCAGCCGTGATTGGAGATGAAAGGCTGCTACTACAGGTAGGTGCACGTACAGCTGCTGCTGCTGTAGAAACCTAGAGGTGGAGGCGAAAGTTGTTTTACATCAGAGGATTCACAAGTCATCGTTTTCTTCAGGATAACAATGTTTGTGACCAAAGCTCCTGGGGGCTGATTTCCTGTATATGACAGCTGAGATAGTTATTGAGGCAGAACTTGCACTTTTTCTGCAGACCTTGCATTTTGTTGGTAAAATGACAATACCCAGTGCATTTCTACAGGACGACTGTCTTCTGTTTTTGTTCGGCAGCTGGTAAATATACTAATATGTATTTCTTTCTTTCACAGATCCCGTCAACAGTGCGCTCCATCCACCAGGATAAGATCCTGTCCCTGAGGCACCAGACCCAGTTCCTCTGGGAGGCTTATTTCAACTCTGTGGAGAAGATAGTACTGACCACACTGGAGGTACACACACATGTTTGAACATACATGTTAATTGCATGTTTGTAATATATTGTTGTAGAAATTGTGATACATGTACATCCTTCAAATCAGGTGACGGTGCACACAATTTGCCTGCTTGTATGAAACGTTACTTATTTGTGTGTGAGATGTTCTTGCGCTTCACTACAGTACCATCTTTGTGTTTGTGTTGCATCCAGTAATTTGGAAAATGTCAGATGTTACTGCTGTGATTCTGCTGTTTTCAGCTGTAGGAAAACAACTGCGCTTGATTGCACACAAATACAAATACGGCGTGAATCCATTGTTGATTTTATTTTCTCTCGGTTCTGTTCATCAGTTTTTGACTTTGCACTGACTTTGTATCATACAAGTGCAGACCGTGTCGTTGCAGACATATTGCCCGCAATGAAACCGCTCCAGGCTAGATTTAAAAAACCATAGGGATGATATATATATACCGTCAAACTCTGCCGTAATGTTTTTTTGAGGCTGTTTCTTGCTGCGGCTCGGCTATCAATCATGTCAGTAGTTTGTTCCTGTCAGATTCCATTTATCTGTCTTCCTCCTGCTGAGTAGCAGGTTATCTCACTGCTGTTGGGCTAGAATTACAAACAGGCACAGATGAGAGCAGGGAGGAATGTAAAAGGATGAAGGGAGCAAGGCAGAAAAACCCGAGAGGATGTGTTGAGGCTGGCTGTGAGTAATGCAGGATGTTTCACTGCATTCAGAATCATGCTTCTGGCCATCCCTAAATTCACCAGCCACTATCGGCACTGGACCTCTGTTGTTAGCCCATTAGCTGCTGTCCTTCAGATAGTGTTACAGAGGCCTCGTCCCAAGAGGTAGGAAGACAGGGCTGGGATAAAGTTACACCCACGAAGAAGCTGATCTTCGATCTGTTTACACTCTCAGTATCTTAACCCGTCTCCAAAACATGCCGTAGTACGAGGCTGGTGAGATGTCAGTGCCTTGGCTTCGGATTATTTCCAACAACTGCCCCATGCTTTAGAGAACGCTCCGTGTTTCATTATGGTATCCTCTCACGTTCTAAGAGCTCTGGTGGAGGGGGAAAAACCGACACATTGTATGTGATATTGAGCTAAACAAACACATAAACCTCTAAATTTGTATCAGGCTTATGGAACAGCTGAAATGATGTTACCGCTGACTTCCATTCTTCAATTTATGTTTTGTCTATGCGAAGGCATGACAGCAGAATGAAAACCACTCATTTGTAGTCTGCAGGCTTTTTGTTTTGTTTGCTTGAGAAGTGCCAGAGGATCTGTGTCTGCCTTCGAACAGCAAAGAAGACTGATGTGATTATTGTTTAGTTTGAAGTAAACAGACGTGTAAGCTCTTGGCTCAAAGTCAGTATCCTGCTGACATCTTACCACTGTTAACACTCATCCAAATACTCAATCTTAGCCTTGTGGTCGTTTGTTTTTTCTTCTACATGTCACACGGAAAGTATTGTGAACATTTGATTAATATTTTACCAATTGCAATCTATTGACCACTCTACAGAAGACATAAATGTGGATAATCTCCTCCTCCTCCTCTGTTTCTGCAGATCATCCAGGACCGGGTCCTGCAGCACAACTCCAGGAGTAACCTCATGTGGAACAGTCTGCCCGGAGGCCTTTTCACCCTGCCTCAGTACTCCACGTACCTGGGAGACTTCCCCTTCTACTACGCTAAGCTGGGTCAGTTAATCACTCGTGCATATGCTATATGCTAAGAACCACGTTTATGGCCCCCCCCCCCCCCCAAGTTTTAGACTGATTTTCATTTACGACAGAGCACTGGAACAGCTGGTGCGTGACAGCTGTTGAATACTCGTAAACTCGTAACATGAATCGGTGACATTGCGACACGTAATGAAGTACGTCTTTATTAATTCACCATTTATCACAGAGGAACTCTCCAATTAGACCTGCCATGTTGTATCTGTGCCTGGTTAATTGGCCCGATATAGGGCTCGATGTTGACATTGGGATTTGGTTAACTGGCCCCGTTTCCTCTCCAAGCCTAATTAGACCGGTTCAGTTGCACGGTATGTCAAGTCAACTCAGCTTGAAGTAAACAAGCGCCAACTAAGAGATGCTCGAAGCTCTGAAAGAGCAGTTATTTATAGATAGAATTCAGCTTTGTGCAGTTCAGTTTAAGATTTGTGATAGCAAACGGGTATGACAGTAATGCCAAACAACTATGATGATACTTCAACATATAGCCGAAGGGTTGTTGCCGTTACCATGCTCAAGTGATACTACTGTGTGAGTGAACATGATGCAGATAATACTTTGCTCCTTTGCTCACCATTGACGTGTCCCGGCTGCTCTCAGGTGTTAAGCCCTACACCAAGTTCACCGCGATCGTTCACGTGGTGAGCCCACTGGTCTCCCAGTCCCAGCCGGTCATGAAGCTCCTCGTGGCTGTGGCCAAATCCCAGTACTGCGCTCAGGTAATTAAAAACCACCAACACATCACACTACATGACTCACTCAAGCTGTGATCAGATTGAGCTGATCTGCAGTGGTGACTGCTTGATTCTGATGGGAGGTGAGTAGATGCTCCATATATCGGAGACATTTTATCCGATGAGTGTTTTAAGATGTTAAACAGAAAGAGAAGTGGAGCAGAGCTACTTTGGCAGATAAAAAGGTCTGTTTGTCTCGTGTGTCGGTGTCATTTCTCAGGTTTATCACATCACCGGTGTTTGCTGAAAACTGCTTTTGAATCTTTTTCGAACCTTTTCATGCTGGAGATGAAGGGAGCCTGTCCAAATAGTTTCCAAACGTTCCTGCCACAATAGATCCACCCTGCCACTCGTCACTCTACAGATGCTTATTATCCTACAGCAATGTGAAACCATTACCTGCTGAATCATTTCAATGTTCAGCTGTCAGACATCAGAATTGTTCCGGATAACTGTAATTCTTCAGTGAATTCATACATATCAGGCCGTTTTAAGATATTAAAAGGGACAGTGTCCTGTGTTTAATAAATATGTCCACCCCTGGCATTTTGCAGATCCACCATAAATGTTGCTTCTGTTTTTTTTGTTCCTGGATTTAAAACTGCATGGCCAGCATGAAGGTGGCGGCACATTTTGTTTTAACATTAACAGCGATGCAGTTTGTCGCTGTCACGTAACTGTAGGCGGTGTGACAGTTTCTGAAAATAGTTCCGCAGCAGAAAGAGGACGTCTTCCACATAAATAGGGACTAAATGATTAAAAAAAAAAAGCTTTGAATTGGGACAAAAAAGCCTCATTGTGGAGGTTTTGATCTATATATTTATAAGCCAGACATGGATTGTCAACCATTAATACACTGCTATTATAACGTAGTTCTCATTAGAATGAATATGAACATGAACATGTTGGGATGACTAAGCTTTTACCTATTTTCCCTTTTGTGCAGGTGATCGTTCTGTGGAACTGTGACAAACCTCTTCCTGCCAAGCACCGCTGGCCTGTCACCTCAGTTCCTGTCATTGTTATAGAAGGAGAAAGCAAGGTACAAAAAACAAGCCATTTCACAGTCAACACTCAAAGCCTTCAGTTGAAAATAATGAATTCATCTAGATGTAAAAACATGTTTTTATGAATTCATCAAGATGAAATAATGAAAGTGATTAAAAACCTTTCCCTGTCAGTGTTTCTTCATTTAAAGCTACAGCCTTCCTGCCCTTAATATTGATGACTTAGCGGTCAGTGAAATGCTGTATTTCTGCTGTCATTGGTCTTATGTCAGCTTGTATATTGAATATGACTTGCTCTGCTGTTAACGCGGCAAGATGCATCAACTCTCTAGCACGAACGGCCGTTAAGACACCGGTAGCGCTGCTCGTCAGGCAGATGTACCCCGCTTGTGCTCATATGGGCCGTGTGTATACGCTGCTTGTTGTTGTTGAGCTGCACGGTAAAACGTTTTACCCTCTTTTTACAACCAGTCACATGTTGCTTGAGCGTCTGTGTTTTTTGCAAATCACGCCAGGTGATAAGCAGCCGCTTCCTGCCCTACGACACCATCCCCACCGACGCTGTGCTCAGTCTGGACGAGGACACTGTGCTCTCCACCACAGAGGTCAGACTGCCAGAAAACTTACATTTACGGCCATTTTTATTAAATCAAACATGCTGCAGAAGTTCTTGATAATAACTGTATAAGCACTGGACACAGTGGATGCGTTTCTGGTTTCCTGGCCTCATGTCGTCCCTGTCTCTTTGTTTCTGTCTGATCTCGGTCCAGGTGGACTTTGCCTTCACGGTGTGGCTAAGTTTCCCAGACCGCATTGTCGGTTACCCGGCCCGCAGCCACTTCTGGGACAGCAACAAGGAGCGCTGGGGCTACACCTCCAAATGGACCAACGACTACTCCATGGTGCTGACCGGGGCTGCCATCTATCACAAGTACTGACACTTTCACTCCTCTCCAGCTGACATTCAGTTTCCCTTTAGTGCCGCGCTAACACAATTCACTCTCCTTTTATGTTCTCCCTTAGATACTACCACTATTTGTACACCACCTACCTTCCAGCCAGTCTGAAGAGCATGGTCGACCAGATGTCAAACTGCGAGGACATTCTGATGAATTTTCTGGTGTCGTCTGTGTCTAAACTACCGCCCATCAAGGTCACCCAGAAGAAACAATACAAGGAGACCATGATGGGACAGGTGAGGCGGAACATTTATCCAGTAAAACCAGTTCATTTTATAGTATGCCTGAAGGTAGAACAGGCACTATTTCTAAGAGAGACAATACAGCACGCGTTACTTGAAGTACCCTGTTGAGATGTTGTGGCGAGAAACACCTGAAGGATGCAGACTGTTGGTGGCAATTTATCACGTAGATTAGAAGAAGAAGCTATTCAATAACATGAAGGACATCCGTTACTTTTAGGAGACTGTTAAATCCAGCTAGGTGTTCTCTTTTTAAACATGATACACGCCTCTAAACTGTACATTGATGCTCAGTATTGAACAGACAGGGACCCGTGCTTTTCCTGATTATGGTAGAAGCTTATGGCCTTTAGACATATCGCACCACTTAAACCCTAATAGTGTTGGCTGTTAAACCAGATCATCAGTCATGTGTGAATTTAAATTGAAATGTGTTTTTTTTTTTTTGTTTTTTTTTGCAATGTGGCCTTCAATTTATATACACTCATGAATATTTACAACAGGCTCTAAAAGGTCAGAATAATTTGTGATGCATTATTCATTTATCGGTTTCTCTTTTCCTTGCACTGCCTCTCTCACTCTCACTCACTCACTCTCACTCACTCACTCGCTCACTCTCTCACCCTCCAGAGCTCCCGGGCGTCTCGCTGGGCCGACCCGGACCATTTTGCCCAGCGTCAGACCTGCATGAACAAGTTTGCCAGCTGGTTTGGCACCATGCCCCTGGTCCACTCTCAGATGAGGCTGGACCCGGTACTGTTCAAAGACCAGGTGTCCATACTGCGGAAGAAGTACAGGGACATCGAGAGACTATAACCCTTCCGAAGACCCCCTCCCCCTCCCCGGCTCTCTGGACGCTGGACAAAGACGGAGCGAAGGGGGGCGGTGACGAAGAGAAACACGGAGCCTCTCCATGATTGCACGGCTGGATCAACAGGAGTGGGCACAGGGGGGGAGAGGAGGAACAGATGTGGAGGACACCACATGCATTGGTCTGCTCCGTTGTGTCCATTTCTCCTTTCTACCCGTTCTCTTATGTGTATAGCTGAGCACGCGCTATGAGGACCACCTACTGAAGGACACCAGAGGACGGCTCGTCTTTGAACTGTTGTGGTCAAAGTCATGGAGTCGGCGATCATAGCTGGCTGCTTCCGTGTCCCGACTCGCCTGTTCTGCTCTGTGCACACAGGTTGCTGAAAAGTCTTTCATGACAGAAAATTCTTGATGATTATGATTATGAAGAGGATGACACTATTTTGGATTGTGTTTAGCTATTTTGTTTTGTTTATATACAGTGAATGAATGGCCAGCACTTCTCTCTGTGTTGTCTAAATTGGATCCAATAGCAGGTGGGCAAAGAGAGGAATGAGTTCTGATCGTTTGATTTGATATTCACAGTGCCTCAAGTTTGTCAAAGGAAAGGTTGTTATGCAGAAGGAGCACCTTGATCTCGCTGCTTTGTGTTTTTGTTTTTGTTTCTCATGATTGTCTTTATGATTTATGGAATAATGGATCTCGTAGTAAATTCTTCAGGTCAGCATTTGCATTGCTTCCTTGCTAAAGTTTAAATGTATTTGTATTCAATTGACAAAACAAAACAATCATTGCGCGCCATTCTGACATATATTTTTTTTCATGGTAAAACTACAACAGTGTCACACAACTCTCTACTCCATTGGAGCTAGAAGTCGTTGGACGAGCTAGAGTCGGTACTGGAATATGTGCTGGCCTGAAGAACAATAGAAGATCACAAGAGTTGCCTTGGTGTGAAGGGATGCTGAGCTTGCTAATCAAGCCAACCCGTGGTCTGTCTGAAACACGACCCACTGTGAAAACCTGGGAATGGATCTTTTGGGGTTTTGTTAGCAGACGATATTTATATACGGCCATTGTCTTCATGCCATAGACCCAATTCATGTCGTCCGGTGACGAGTACTTGACGTGGGCTTACACTGCGTTCATCTCAGAGCATCAAACTGTGCTCGGTGCTTTCAACGTCCGAGTTGGCATCATACTAAATAGACTGCTGTGTTTCCCCCACTTGTTGTGAACAAATGGGACCAGATTGGCAAGAATTCTCCAAAGTGTATCTCTGACTATCACAGCCATTCATCTCTGAGGTTCGGGTTGGTAATGTGCTCATGGGCTTGGGACAAATTCAAGAGGCAAACCAGGATGTTAACGTTCCATGACTCGATATTCATAATTTTCATTTTCTTTATGTTTGTTTTCTCAATCTGATGTTTGTATCTAATTTACTGCAACTCTGTAGGTGGAATGGCAAGAGTCCGTGGAACAGGAAAGATCTTTATTTGTTATTTTTCTAAGTGTTTGGTTTCATCAACAATCATGCTTCGTTTTTGTTTTTTCCCCCCTGTCCTCATACGTCATATCGGGTGATCTGAAGAATGTTGACAGAATTTGATAAATTTAGACTGTGCACCTGCGTTTCTGAATCCCAGTCCGTCTGTCCCTGAGGTGTCCCTGTAAAGCCAGCAGCGTTTCTGTAGAAGGCTAACAAACACCTGCCCCGAAGAAATGATCATTTCGGTATGCTCCATCTCTCTGTACCCATCACCACTATATGTGCCAATACATGGTTTTGCTTTTTTAAATTAATTTTTCAGTTCATACAAGGAATGCTGTGAATTCCCAGAAAACATCTCCTGTCTGTATAAGAGAGAAACATGTGTGAGAAAGAGAGGGGGGGGGGTGGGTGGGTGAAGGAATGGTGTATGTGTGAAAGGAAGGAGCTGCATGGTCTTTTTTTTCACAGCTTGATAGCAAATAAACAATCCTAGTATTACTAAACACAGCACTATCAAACAGCTGAATATGGTCGTAAACAGAATCACATTTCAGAAATGAACTTGCTGCAATATTTAAGATGACATTTTCTCTTTATCTCCTTTGTGTTGTTTCAGAGGGCTAGGGGGTTATTATATATATTGATGTGCCTTCAGAAGAAATACACTTATTAGATTTTCTTTCCCCCCCCCCCCCCCCATCTGCCTTGTGCAAGAAACAAGTCCCTGTTTTCATTTCTTAGTAGGTTTATTGTTTTCTTTATCAACATCCAGTAACACATAATGGCTCCCTAAATGATTTTGTTTAACACTGGAATGCTACTAAGACTTATCACCACACACCTGATACTGACATTCCTGCCTTCTTTCTGTTGTAGGAACTTTCTTTTTCTGTTTTTCTTTACACGTACGGCCTTGTATTACTTTACTTCCTGGTTGACGCAAGTATAGTAATACATGTAACACACGTAATTCAATCATACACAGTATTTGTCAGACAGGACTGAATCTCTGCCTGCTTCCTTCCCTCTCTTCTGTAACCGCAGACCTAATTTTATAGAGATTAAAATGGAAAGATAGAGGGGGGGATCACAATTTTGTAAAAGAATTTTATAAAATAAAAAAATAAAAAAAATAAAATATTTGATATAAATTGCCTGTTTTTGTGTATTTGTTATCTGATCATTTATATGTCTTTGTCATCCTTTGAGAATGTTCTGGTGCGTCTGCTTGTCTTTCAAACAAATATTGAATCCAACATCGGATATTAGAGCTACATTCCTAAAATCTACACTGTGCTGCACAAGACTTGCATTCCCTCTCCCTCCTCTCTGACCTGCTGGCAACCTATTTTGAGGCTTCCCGAAACATATTTTGCGTGTTGGGTTTGTGCAGCGCTGAGGGAGAGCCAAACTAAATAATACCTTTGGCTTCCTCCTTGTGTGTGTGTGTGTGAACCTTATCCTATGCCAAGAAACCGCTGTGTTTACAAAAATCTGTGTCAGGATGATCGGTTTAGACACGCTGCATAAATAACAGCATCTATCCAGGATGATCCCATGGTGCATGAGAGCTGCCAACTCAGCTGCAGCAACAGCCACAGGAGAGATACCCCCAAAACAAACACACACACACACACACACACACGCAGACACAGACTGACACCAAACTGGGTAAAACTCTAGAAGCAAAAAGCTGTGCAGTACGTTAAAGCTGGGCCAGTGCCTACACAGCAAAAATGATATAATGACACACCAAAAGGAAAAGCATTTGGACATTACACCATGACCACATCCACTCTGAATGGTCTGTGGACCAACTTTTTTTGCATGGAGTAAGAGAAAATTTGTGATTTGCGATAAACCAAGGAGTGAAACTTCACTGCACTGGAGGGCTCTATCCTCTGCCAAAAGTCAGCTTGTATGATTTAACGGTATGCTAATCAATTCCACATCTCTTAATCCTACCGATGCAGCGGAGATAGATCTCAAAATACTGTGTGACTCCAGGCCAAATTTGACCAAAATGTCCCTCCTTTCCTATCAGCTTTACATCACATATTATAGCAGCTTGTTTCAAGTTGCACTCGGCCATGAATAAATAAAAAGAAACCCATCATTAGTAATATGAACAAATGAATAGGCACATTATGGCACTTTTAGCCCAAGCACTCGATTTCACATGATTAAAGGAATCTCACGCTTCAGGTAGTGTTTGCTTGGATACAAAGCTGTTGCATCTTTTATCCCACACATACGTGTTCATACTAGAATGCTTCAGCAAAATCCGAACCGCAGGATGTTTTATTTCATACAGCTGTGCAGAGATAATGATGTGCTTCTGTTTTGGTATGTAGAGAGAATCAGATGTTCAGGCTCTGTGACTCACACCGTGTACGTCAACACGGTGGCTCATGTAATGCCGAGAAGCATCGGTACTGAAGCGGTTGCTTACTCTAAGGCTGTTTAGATGTCTCTGTCACACGATGACAGGAGCCAGCAATCGGCTATCTGGATAAATGTATGGTGTTTAGCAGATGGCAGCCCAAAACTGTGTCACCATCCAGACACGGCTGTGCAGCATTGTGTTCAAATGTGTCATATATACGCATTTCTGTACAGGCCATCAGATATTTATAGAAAAATATTTAAAAAATGTATCATGAATCAGCAACACATTGAAAAGCTCCATCCAGCTTTACATTAAACACCATTTTAAATTCATTATTGTCTCTCTTGCATTTGTTAGCTTTCAATTTAATCATTTTTGGCCGAGATTAAATATGAATTGATCTTACAATGAGCTGGTGAGTCTGTGCAATGATGAACTGTGTATGAAAACGACGATGTGATTGATTCTGGAGCATATTTCCACGGATTTGAATACATTTAGTGAATTAGTTCTTCCCTTAATGTAATAAAATGCTTTCTGCCAGTTGTGATCATCCTGTGATTATGACGATTAAGGCAGCTCAAGTGCCTTGAGAGTTTACCTTGTTTTCCATCTGTACTGTCGCTGCAGATATCCAGCGATGCCTGGCCATTTATTGAATATGACTTAAAGGATTTGATAAATCTATTCTCAAACCATGCTGATAATGAGAACTATATTTAACTATACAGTGACATGGAGCCCTGCTGCTGGTATGTCATGATCATGCTCGACTGGAAAGCAGTTCTACCACCGCAGCCTATGAGACAAATATACTTTACCGCATACCAATTTACAGTTTGACTGTAGATGATTCCGTCTCTCGTCTCTGTATCTGTTTGGAAGTTGTTTTTGTAGTGGGCATGAACGTCCAGTTCCTGTACTATTCTGTTCAAAGGACTGAATTTGTTTGGAAGGCTGGTAGGCATTTTTGTGTTTCCTCCTCATGCTGATATTGTTTCACCGATTAGAAATTCGTCTTGATAAATTCACCCATTCAAAAAACAATTTAATAGGCCCTTTTCACAGCAGCCATTTTGACTCATTATAGCAGGATTAAAGGGTAGTACCTTTTCAGTGTTCCGGTAATTCGGAGCATGCACAATAGTGGGGCCCTGCAAAATGAGGCCCCTGAATGGAACAATGGACTGCGATGACATGTCAAAATGTCTGCCGTGAAAGAGGTGTGTTAGGAGAGCCCAGTTTGTTTTAGGCCATGCACTCTGTTGATGTACCGGATGTGAGAGTCACATTAGGCCCGGGTCATAACCAGTGTTACAACATGGGATCTGCTGGGATTTTCAAAAAGATTAGCGGCCAGATGGGACAGCTGGCGATGGGAGCAGAGCAGGCAGACAATCATATCCACAAAAATACAATGAGTACAACATGAGTACAACAGCCGTGTGCAACCTCAGTGGGAAGTGAACCCTGAAACAAAAATAAAAGGAATATGTTACAACAACGATAGTTTTGTAACAATAACAAGTGTAGCAGATGACTCAGTGTCACTTGCATGTGTACTACGTGTGAAACAGACACACACTGTGTTATCATAATCATATTGATTTATTTATGATTAAGCACCTTATATGTCTCTGGTGAGCATTGTGCCATAGCGCCCCCTATCTCCGCTTGGCGCTCACAGCGGTGCTGTCTGTCGGCCTCAGCCTCAACAGACTCCTCCTCCGCCATTTTTGACTGTAAACATCCTGCCGATTTTAAAAGGACAGCGGTGAGCGGGAGGAAGGCGACTGGCGCCATCTTGGCTGTTTTAATGAGTACAACAGGGGAGAATACGCGGGGAGAAATCACATAATCATTGGAATTTCACTGTAAAGGGGGCACTGTCGGTAAGTGTGTTTGCAGCGGAAATATTTACGCTTGGTTTTGTGTGCTCTACGAGCTGAAATAAGCATGCACGTTTGTGTGGATTCACTGCGGCCTTCACTGTACAGGGAGCCGTTAGCCGCCAGCTAACGATACAGTTGTGCTGAATGAGGGGAAAAAAGTACGAGTAACGTTAGTGTTTGATGGGCGCCTCGTTCCGGCGCGCTTTATTGTTTTTTCACGTGTGAACTGTATTTTTGCCCGCTGTTTTAGGAAAGCTATATTATATTTAAATTAACTTAAATCGGTATGAATCGTTTTCATTGCTCATTTTGTAGTTAGCTGGCGGCTAATTTAGTTCATCCCACTTGATGGCGCCGACTATTTGCTGGCGTTGACCAACCCCTTGGCGCTCTTAACGCATTACACCGTATTAAGAGCCTAACGTTACATAACCACGCGCATTTCTCTTTTAACAAAATAACGATGCATTTGTGCAAATTATGAATTCATAAGAGAAGAGCACGAGGAAAGTGTTTTGTTACCGCTACCATTGGCAGGCATGTGCATTTCCAATGTTTTCCTCCCTGACTGGGAAATAGGCGGAACTTGTAAAAAGTCAGCGCTTGTTTTGATTAAAATTGCAATTTTTTAACTATCGTGCCCTGTCCTGTTTCCGAGTTATGTTGGCGTAAATGTTTACAGTTAGTGTTGACCAAATTAAGCACGACAAGGGACAAAAGATCTTAAGGTTAACGTCATACGTTAGCCAATGAGCCGACACAAGTTTAGCTAATGTTTCAATCAAAACCAGACCCCCATCTCTGTCAAGTAATTCCTAAAATAATGACGTTACTTACTAATAACCAAAGTTACCTAATGTAACGTTGGCTAAAACCAATTGGCTTAACGTTTCTCATCTTTGCAGTGTTGTTGGCTAACTTGCTATATCGAAAAAGAGATTCCTGTTTTCCATAGAAATGGATCCTTTTATACATTTTTCAGATTTGTTTGGGCGGCTTTACGACTTCCTTCGTCAACCAAGATTATCTAAATCACTCATGGTGGTCTGGTTCTTCTGATCGAGCCCCCCCCCCCCCCATCATGGCGTTTGGGGCACAGTAAAGATTATTCTTCATAACAAAAAACATTCACATGTTTTATAATTACTAAGTATTGATTATGTGCAGTAGTCAAGCTTCTGCTTTGTTAACTGATTCCCTTATCATGAACTACCAGAGATATCACCGGTAGAATTGCTGAATTTGGCTAAAAGCAACATTGTTTTTCAAATGCTTGGGGTGGTACAGTGCAGCTACCAGCAAGTTTGTCTTGCATTTAGATTTTTTTTTTTTTTTTAGAAACTCATCTCCTTACACACAAACTAATCATGTTTATTTTTTTTTCCTCCAGGTGAACCATACCATAGTGAGTGTGTGAGCCAGGGCAACCGGGGCAATGTTCTACGCCCACTTTGTCCTCAGCAAACGTGGGCCGCTGGCCAAGATCTGGCTAGCGGCCCACTGGGACAAGAAGCTGACCAAGGCCCATGTGTTTGAATGCAACCTTGAGAGCAGTGTGGAGAGCATCATCTCACCTAAGGTAACGAGATGGAAGTACAGTCTCTGCACTGTGGTGCTCATGCTGCAGGCCTTGTACTTTGCAGCCTTGCTTGTTGTTCGAATCCTGAGTTGTTGCTTTGTTCTGCTTTTTTTTTTTTTTTTTTTTTTGCCTCCCAATTATTAAAAGCAGTCATTTTCTCCCAAAGAAGAAAAAATAATAAATGGGAACTGATTACAGCAGAGTTCATGCTTGCAGCTGTCTTAGTTTAACACGTTTGCTTTATTTAAAATGACAAATTGCATTGCCTTCATAATATTGTTCATGTCTTTGCGTTGACCTCTTGAAAGTAGCTCATTGCTGTACATTGTTGATGTATGCTGATGATGCAGTTCAGTGTTTTTGAACAAAGGAAATGTACCCTCTCAACATGCCGTGACTTTGTTACATTGTTTCCTCTTAGGTGAAGATGGCGTTGCGTACGTCAGGCCACCTTCTCCTTGGGGTGGTGAGAATCTACCACAGGAAGGCCAAGTACCTGCTTGCTGACTGTAATGAAGCCTTCATCAAGATCAAGATGGCTTTTAGGCCAGGTAAGGACAGGTGACAAGCCAAATTAGTACTGGAGCAAAGTGCTTTCTGTAATTTGTCTTCTGAAGAAAGGAGGCACAAGGCTGAAAGCAAAACAGAAAATCTATAGACACGAGGGCTCCGGGGCTTTTTTCCCATCTCTGACCAGCAGTGTTATACGAGACTGTAAAGATTAACCGCTTTTGATGAACAACAAAAAACTGACCTGTTTGTGAGAGGTTTGCTCTTGGAGAACAGTTGTGTGTTATAACTACATTATTACTTGTGTCTATATTCAGGTGTGGTGGATCTCCCTGAGGAGAACAGAGAGGCCGCCTACAACGCCATCACCTTACCGGAGGAGTTCCATGACTTTGACCAGCCGCTTCCTGATTTGGAGTGAGTTAACTTCAGTTACGACTCATTTCATTCCCCAATTTTTTGTGAGTTTTTCATTCAAGTGCCAGCTGTTGTACTCATCCTAGATGTCGTTTTTTTTTTTTTAACAGTGACATAGATGTGGCCCAGCAGTTCACCCTAAACCAGAGCAGAGTAGAAGAGATCACCATGCGGGAAGATGTGGGCAACCTCAGCCTCCTGCAGGACAATGACTTTGGTAGGACTATATATATATAAATAAAAACACGTGGTGTACACTTGTGTCACCCACTAAATATGTATGAGGAGATAATTGATTAAAGTGTATCATTCTGCAAAATCATTTAGGATGATATAGATTTTAGATCTAGCATTTAATTATTAGAATAATACAACAAAAACAGACTTTCCCTGTTCATACTTTATATCTTCTTTCATCTGTACTGCTCAGCTGACTTTGGTATGGACGACCGAGAAATGATGCGTGAAGCCAGCACATTTGAGGAGGATATCATGCACGGTGCCGCGGCCTCTAACCTGTTGCTGGAGGCTGAGCCCGGCCCGGCCAACCTCCCCGACAAGTCCAACCACATGGAGTATGATGACTTTGGGGATGGCTCCCTGGGCAACAGTGATGGGGGAATGCTGGGTGAGCTGGTCTATAGTGTTCTATATCCTATATTGGGCTACCTTTATTTATGATTAAGTTATTAATAGTTAATCCTAATTGTTGTTTCCCAGTGGATAAACTACTGAGCTCTGAAGACGGAGGAGGTATTTTTGATGACCCTCCAGCCATCACAGAAAGCGTCATGATGCCCCCCGATCATGGAGACGACGAGGACGACTTTGACAACCTGCAGTCACGTACGTAAAGTTATCTTGTTTGCCTTATTGTAAAGCGTGCAAAGGAGAATATATAGATGTATTGTCTCCATTTATCCCTTATAGCGTTGCTATGTTTCAATAAAGTGCCTTCACTTGATTGTGGGGCTGCGCATCGGCACTGACAACACACACACACACACACACACACACACACACACACACACACACACACACACACACACACACACACACACACACACACACACACAAGCGCATGCCTCCTGGCTTGGTGGCCAGGGCACCAACCCACCTTACGCCCTCTGTCCCGCATTGCGAGCAAGAGTAGATTCCTGTTGACGATGAATTTGTCATTTTTCTGTGTGCAGCGGGTCCTGACAGCCCAGACTCCGGCCCGGCAGAGCCACTGCCAGCAATGGCCGACCAGACAGAACAGACCACACTGGTTCACAATGAGGAGGAGGCCTTTGCCCTGGAGCCCATTGACATTACTGGTAAGACCCCCCCCCCCCCCCCAATCACCTTTCTGTAGAGATGGCTGTATTTAAAAAAAAAAAAAAAATAATAATAATAATATTTGTAGAAAACAGTTGCAAGCAATGTCGCAAATGACTAAGCAGGAATTAACTTGCAGAATTGACCTACGGAGCCCTTAACGTTACCTTTTTTAAGGATGGGGAAATATTAATAAAGCAATAAGGAATTAAGAATTTTATTTACTTTCACCTCGTCTCCAGTGAAAGAGACCAAGGCGAAGCGTAAGAGGAAGCTGATTGTGGACAGTGTGAAGGAGCTGGACAGTAAGACCATCAGAGCTCAGCTGTCTGACTACTCGGACATCGTCACCACCCTTGACCTGGCCCCTCCCACCAAGAAGCTCATGATGTGGAAGGAGACCGGAGGCGTGGAGAAGCTTTTCTCTCTGCCTGCTCAGCCCCTGTGGAATGCCAGGCTGCTCAAGGTGACGTATTCTTGTTAGATATGCATGCATTTGTGAATAAACATGTACACATATTACCCACTAGTAAGTATTTGACAACATACCACAGTGGTTTGAAGCAGTATTACCACTTTGGGGAACGGTACTGAGCAAGCCGGCTGTCTGACTCTCCAAGTAGGTCAAACTCAGGCACTTTTTTTAATGGAAGAGGAGAGAGTAGATTTATAATATTGTATCTTTCATTGACATTCTGTGCAGGTTGTGGGATTTAAAATGAGAACATTGAAGGAACAGGAGGTGGAGGAAGTGATTGCTTTTGTCTGTCTCTTTTCCCTATCCTCTCAAACCCACACGGTGCCCCTCCAGAATACTGAATGGAAAACGTGTTGCTGCATAATTTAGCAGACCTCTTTCCCTTTTTGTCTCGCATCTTAACACTCCCTGCTAGTGATGTGTGGATTGCCATTCTAACTGGGCACACGGTTAATCAGCGGATTTCTAATTAAAAGTGAATGGGTTAAGGGTGGCTTAGATAGCACATCATTAATGAGGGAAAGCGGGAAAACAATGGCTTACAAGCTTTCTTCAAAACAATCACGGCTCTGGGAATGAACCGTGTGTGTGAGTAATGCATGCCACCATGGTGATGGATGATTTATGTGAATTCGGATGACATCAGAGCCGAGACACGCATACTTCTCCCCGTTTTTTAAATTGTACTATTGACTTTTTGTACTGCTGTTTGTTTGTTTCTTCTTCTTCAACAACACCAAAGTTTAACTGTTAAACCTCTGATGTCAGATGTTCACACGCTGCTTGACGCCTCTGGTGCCAGACGAGCTGAGGAAGAGGAGAAAGGGCGGCGAAGCCGACAGTCTGGATGAGTTCCTCAAAGAGCTGGAGAACCCAGAGGTGCCGAGAGAGGAGGTCCTGAGTCAGCACAGGGATGTAATTGGTAAGTCGTGCTTTTGAAGAGATGAGAGGAGATCATATCCCAGACATGTCATCAGTTATTGAATAAGGCTGTGTCATATTCCCTTTTTTTTTTTTTTTTTAAATATACATTTTCTGAACAATCTCCCTCATCCATCCCTCAGACCAGACTATCATAGAGGAGCCCAGCATGTTGGCAGCGTCTGCGATGGAGGGCAGCAGGACGACCCTGGATGAAACGGTCATGCCTCCTCCGTCGACCCCTCGCGGTGTCAAACGCAAGACCGTCGACAAAGAGGGCACCCTTCCTGTGAGTGCTCGTCACCTACATTTTATTTTTCTCTGTCACAACACTGGTGTTGAGTTTCCATGATGTTCAGTCAGCACTTCATGTGGCGGCGGCAAAGTGTAGATAAAGTGATGTTTAAGGCCTCCAATGATTGGCCATAATCCATGACAAATACCACCCCTCGATTCAACCACTTGCTGTTTCCAACCAGATTTGATTATTTCATTTTAATCAGGGCATGTTGATCTCAGCTGTTATCTAATTTAAATATTACACCAGATGTTGATTTTATTTTTTGAAGCAGTAAACTTGGGAAATGCTTGAAACATAATTAAGTCAGTTGACTGAACACTGTGTCCTAACCTGCTCTCCGTTTCCAGATGACTCCCTTGGAGCCGCAGCATGTGGCTGACCGCTCAGTGTTGTCTCAGAGGTTAGACATGAACCAGGTGGATCTGCCCCCAGAGGAGAGCAGCCTCAACCTCACCCAGCTGGTCCCCGAGCTCGACCTGCTCAGTGACAAGAAGGACAAGAAGGACGACAGTGATGAGGAGGTGAGGTGGAAATAACTGATACGCTGACAGGATGTGGCCGTATCAAATGACTACTACCAACTACAGTTTGTTTAATAACTGCCAAAACTGATGTAAAATAAACGACTAACATGTAAAAAAAAAAAAAAAACATAAGCAGTTTATAGAACATGCCTTTCTGTAGCGACTCTGATTTGATTGTATGAGTGTTGTGATTTGAGTGTGAGCCGGTTGATGCTGATGATTATCTATTGTTCTCAGGATGAGGACGGTCAGACCGGAGACCAGGATCAGGAGGAGAAGAGATGGAACAAGAGAACCCAGCAGATGCTGCACGGTCTCCAGGTACAAAAAAAATGAACTTTTCAAATTATTTAGAAAAATGACTTTAAACTGAGACAGTTGTCATTTTTTTGTAAAAATCTGATTGTGTGTGCAGATAAAACTTAAAACCGTACATCAGAAGAATTGAGCGTTTCTGATAAACACATTATGTCCTCAAAAGCCAGTGGGAAGGTGCCGAATAGGGAATGAATGCAGGCTTCACCCTGCTGTATCAGACCTGTGAGCCTTGGTATGCAGAGGGGCGGGACTAAGGTGTTAGGTGGCTGCTGGTTACACAATCACGTGGGGTCCAAAAACACAGCAAAATATGAATATAGAATACAGGCAGAGGGGAGGGTCTCTGCAGATACAGCTAAGCACTTCCAGTGATGATTCAGAGGGAATATTTTTGTATCAATCGATACATTGTTTTAAGGAAATTGTTGCATATTATACCTTTTTTAAACTGACACTTGTGTTTCTGTCTCTACAGCGCGTCATGGCCAAGACTGGTGCAGACTCGGTTAGCCTGCTTGAATTGTGCCGGAACAACAACAAGAAGCAGGCAGCTGCCAAGTTTTACAGTTTCCTCGTCCTCAAGAAGCAGCAAGCCATCGAGGTCACCCAGACTGAGCCCTACAGCGACATCGTTGCCACTGCCGGACCAAGATTCCAACTTATTTAGACATCAGAGGAACAGACAAACATTCTGCTTGCAACAGACATACTTTTTTAATTACTCAACTCAACCTTTTGCCTTTTTATTTTGTGAGTTCCTGTCCCATTTTATTTTATTTTTCTGGGTAAGGGGCGGGAGTAGGGGGGGAATGGGTTGGAAACTTAAAAAAACAAAAGGATTTTACTGTACTTCAGGTGGAATCATGCAGTATTTCATTCGTTTGAGACGGAGTGAGGAAGAATGTTTTAACAAGTATATTTATAAAGCAACCCTTTTTCAGTCACTGATTTGTAAGCTTTTCTTCCTTTTTTGTTTTTTTTAAATTAAATTTTCATTGTCTGCTTATTTCATAAGTCTTCATACCATTGGCCCTCACACCTGAATCATTGCAGATTTTAGATAAAGAGCCCTGTATTTTCACATGGAATCCTGTATTGACTCTGTACATGTTCTGGAAAGGTACTGTTTTATTGCTCAGAAGTGTAACCGCTCCCATCTTCTCCTCGTTGCACTTGTTCTTTCATGATAAACAAAATGATTAATCTGTCGAAACATTGGGAACTTATACCCGGCATTAAATATCATGTGTCAGATGTATAATTCAGGCAGTTTGTCAAATCAGTTGTGTTTTTTTTTTTTTTGTACCTTAAGTTTATGCTTATTCATATTGCATTATGTAACTAGGTAATGTACTTGTTACAGTTAAGTTCAGTATCCCACCTTTTTAGTCTTCGGGTAACCTCTAGTTGTGATACATCTGTAAAGATTTGAAATAAAGTGTTTTAAGTACTTGGTAACTGGATATTATTCATTCACAGTGCCCCTCACTATATTATACATTTAAAGTGCCATTTACTGATATGGTGTTAATGGAAAGCAGGATATAAAGATAGAAGAAATTAATATAGAAACTGTTATCCTAGTTTTAACTCGCCTGTTGACGGACTGACTCGTAATTTAGAGTCATTACCTTTTCATTGCAGGTCTTATTGTAACAGGGATAACTTTGGTAGTAATGGTCGTCCAGGTAGTATTTGGTTCACTTTCACAGTAGTGTTACTTCAGAAAAGGGCCTCCATCCTTTTCTGTAGTTATACAAATAATTGCCAGTAGAATACACTATGTATATGTGTATATATATATATATAGTGATATGTAAATTGGCAAATTATTACAATATATTTTTCTTGTTTAACCACCAAACAGTTGAGTTATTTAAAGAGGCAACCTCAACTTAGCCCTTGTTTCTCTACGGACAGGAGAGCAGACGCATCTTTACCGGAAACGTCCGTCACGGAACTCTTTCCTCCCTTTTTCCGCGTGTTGCTGCTTACAGATGGCTTCACGTAAAGACTCTACTTCAGCAGCTAGCGCCGTGATGGCTTCTACAAGCGGCACTTTGGACTCTCCCGTCAAACAGATCCAAATTGAGGGATTGGTAAGTGTTACTGCAGCGCTACGTGTTGAATGTCGGCAGAGAGACCGGGTCCCCAAGTGTTACCGGAGGTGGATGCTAGCTAGCTACAGTGTGAGCATCATCATGGCGGACAGATAATGTGAAGCGGTGTTCTGTAACGTATATTACGCCTTATAACCTTAGCTGATGCCTGTAGTGTATATTGCGTTGCTTAAACACATACTTTATTGACAAACAACCGGCTAAAGGCTAATCATAGGCTACCCGTTTTAAATTAGCTTTAGCTGCTGCGGGGAAACCAAAGAGGCGTTTAATGCTAAAACAAGGACCTCACTAGTTGTGTTTTATAGGAGCATCATAGGGAAACGATGCTGCTGTGTCGATTCTTGCTTCACACTCGCATAAGTCTCGTTTCTTACCAAAAAATAAGACTGAATATGAGGAATTTCGTGCTCATAATCGGAGGCATACTCGTTACGTTTACAGTCAGGCTACAGTCATTTAACTGTAGTAACTATAATAATATTTAATCATTCATTAATCATGCCTTGGTCGACTTTCCAAATGGTCCACGTGCCTTCTTTGAGACCGAAACTATTAAGTTTGATTTGGGCCTTCCGACTGACTAATTGTAGTTTTTAATCATATGAATTACTTTCCTGGTCCCAGAACGGAAACACTGATTCGAGTAACATTCAAACAACTGAATACAACAATGTAAATAATAATAAATACGTGTTCCCCACTCTACAGTTTGGACTGATGTCTCCTCTCAGCTCACTGCTGATGTTCTCAAACTTCAGATAATTAACCATTTTGGGCAAAGAGGCGCTCTTAAGTCTAGGAACATTGTGGAATTTGCTAGCCCAGTTGCATATCTTGGGTTTTTGAATTGCTTATTGGTTCTGTGTGTTTCTGATGTGTGTCTCTAATATCTGACCAGTGACCTTTTTTAACAAGTACATTATGATGATACCTTTTTTGAATTTAATTTCTCCCAACCTGAATGTGTTAGTATGTTTCTTCTGTAGTACCTCAGTACATACAGTAGAGGACAAACTTGCGTCGCTGCCAGGCACCGATGTTCTCCCTCCTCCTGCCCGACGCTGCTCTGGACACAAAGCAGCTCATTTGCTCGGTGTTTCTGAACGCAGTTGCAGGACTTAAAGTTGCCAGCTGCTGCCTTCCTTTTATCTTGCTCATTAAAGCTGCCCTCGAGTCTCAGGCCCTAATTTCAAATCTAAATATTTCACCTCAATGTGTATTATTTAGCTCTCTAATGAGTTTATTTTTCACCTTTTTTTTTTTTTTTTTTTTTTTTATTACTCGCAGCAGTTTGAAAGTAACAAAACAGCCAGGATTCGTCGTGTGTGTGTGTGTGTGTGTGTGTGTGTGTGTGTGTGTGTGTGTGTGTGTGTGTGTGTGTGTGTGTGTGTGTGTGTGTGTGTGTGTTACCTTATTTGGATGCAGACTGGTGAAGGAAAGGTGTCTCTTTCAGGCAGAGTTATGAAACGCGCTTCACCTGAACGGACATTGACATGCGGCGGTTGCTGACCCGTCTGTCAGAGGTTTAGCTGGAGGGTTGCCCGCTGACGGCATCGCCACAGCTGTGTGGTGGAATTGGATTGTTTCCTCGCTTTTTTTGACAAGGCTGCAGTGGATGCTGTTGCCACAGGAGTGGAGTGCTGCGCGGCGACGGGCTCCATTAAACACCTACTGAGATCACACAGCTCACTGTATGTTTGAAAAGAACTTACTTTAATTTAGTCTGACGTGTGATGCACATCGGACCCAGGCCTGATTCACATACCATGAATGAAGAAACAGCCAGAGAACATTTTACAGGACATCTTGGCTTTGTGGTTTGAAAGCTTTTGGGGGATGAAAAATTGCAGAAAATGTGTCAAAATGAGGTACATTAAAAAAAGAAATCTTTTAGCAGTGTCAGACATTTTTCTTTTGATTTTCCAACACTTTGCCAGAACAGCCCACCCCCCCCCCGAGGCTTTTACTCTCGCGCCTCCGGTGCTTTAAGCCCGGGCTCATCAGGACACAAGAGATAACTTACTACCCAGTGGGGGGGACGACATGTTCCCATCTGTTCAGTACAGTTACTAACTACTGTGTTGTTGTTTTCAGAAACTACAGTTTATGTTTACTTGCTGAAGTTGTAATCCTTAAGAGAGACCTGTAAACACTTGAGGATATCAATCAGCAGAGTGTTTACAGCAGCCAAACAAACGTGTTTTGTTTCAATAATAAATAAATAAAAGTCATTTAGAAATTATTGTTGCCACAATCTGATTTCATGCTGGCCACTGTTCCATGCAACAACAGGTGAAGATGCGTGAGTAATGTTTGCTGCAAATTCAATTGAGTAGCAGCTGATAAAGAGTCGAGTAAGCAGAGTTTTAAATCTTTCTGCTTTGAGCTGAACATCTGTGAGCAAGTGCTGTAGTTCAAACCCTCTGTTCTCTAGATTATTGCAATAACACCTCCCATTGGCTGTTGCCAGGGGTGGCTGTCAGTAGTCTTGGACGACTTCACACAACACGTCTGACACGGCCCGACAAAAACAGACACTCTGAGCAATTAGTGTGCGAGTGTGAAACACTGTGAAACAAGATTGGTGCGCACCGGTACGAGTTCTGACACCTTTTTAGTGCCAAAATAGGCCGAGTCACTGAGCTCCCACGCTAACAAATCCACTGTTGAATCTCGTATCGCTCCTCTCTCTCTCTCTCTCTCTCTCTCGCTCATTGGCAAAGAGCAATGTACAACAAGACATTCAGGTGCTGACCGTTGCTCTCACTGGGTAAATTGACAAAGCGGCGGCGGCAGCAGCAGGTCTGATCAACTGTAGCCGCTCAACTCTACCTGCATACGTGACTGGATGGCAAGCGAAAACGAAAGTTGGCTGATTCTGGGTTTGTGTGCTCAGCTAATGCTCATTTGTGAGGAAATGTCCGCTCTGTAACACATCTGTACAGTTGGGAGTGTAACGGGTCGTTCAGTAGTTCCAACAGACTGATCCGTCTTCTCTCTAGTAAAACAATGGAGCTGATTGCGTCACGTTCAGTTTCAGGAGTCAAATCCTCTCCAGTTAAACTTTTATTCACTAACTTAACCATCCGCTTCTGAATCAGGACTTCCAGCATATGGACAAAAGTGAAAAACATGCGGGGGCCTTCTACCTACTGTTGGTGTTATTTCAATGTCCCAGATACATACTGAATCAACATTTCATATCTTCTGTTACTATGAACATCGAGTTTTACTCCAAGCGTTGGCACAAATTGAGTTGCAGCTTATCTAATTTTGAAGTTGTCGCTATAGGTTCTGAACCTTTTTATAAGGCCACTAAAAACTAGGGTTGCAACAAAACTGATATCAGATATGGGTGTGTTAGTGACTCTCATAGCTGGACCGGGTATCGGGGACAATGAACTATCGCTACTTTGTATGGGCCGATACCTAAAGCCCATGCAGGTATCGGGACTGAGAGAGTTGGATCGGTGCATCTCTACCCCGAACTGTTTGTGTCCTCTCAACCGTACAGACTGTAACAGCCTCTAAACTGTTTCCAAAGCGATGCATTAACGATGCACAACGCATGGCTCGTGGTCATCCCGTGTATCAAAAGTTCTTGAGTGATCTCCTGGTTAAATCAGCCCCCGAATCGTGTGCACACTGAATGTGTCATGTCAGGCCTGTGCTGTCAGATAAGGTGGGACTCCGCGGTGGTCTTCGTCCGTGGCTTAATCCAACTGAAGCCACACCAAAAACCCTTATCTCTGTCAAGTATATTCCAGCCAACTTTGAGTGTAGAGTTCGTCTACACATCAGTGCCGCTGAAAGAAAAGTCATTACGGGATTGTCTCTCTCTCTCTCTCTCTCTCTCTCGCTCATACTTTCTCATAAGATGAGCCCCGTTGTGGCGGGAATATGAGCCATTTAGTGAGCGAGAGAGAAGATTTATGATGAGAATTAAAGGCAGCCAACAGGGGATTTGGGCAGCAATTGATTTTGCACAATTCAATTTTAAGCCTGTTGATTTATAACACGCTGTCCACGTATCAATCTTGGGCCTCTCCATGTGAGGTGAGCTCACTGGGCTAGCTTCATGTGTGTGTGTGTGTGTGTGTGTGTGTGTGTGTGTGTGTGTGTGTGTGTGTGTGTGTGTGTGTGTGTGTGTGTGTGTGTGTGTGTGTGTGTGTGTGTGTGTGTGTGTGTGTGTGTGTGTGTGTGTGTGTGTGTGTGTGTGTGTGTGTGTGTGTGTGTGTGTGTGTGTGTGTGTGTGTGTCCAGGTTTGTACAAAGTCGGAGCTTTCCAGGCTTTGCCTACAATACCTTACGGCATTTACTCAGCACCAGGAAGCCAGCACAACAAATCCACTGAAACCTTCCTTCCTCCCCCCCCCTTTTTTTTTTTTTTTTTTTTTTTTTTTTATTATAAAAAAGTGCAGACGCCTCTTCACATTACCTCTTTAAAGCTATTCTGTAGATTCAGGACTATTTTTTTTAAAGCTCTGCTGGAATATAGCTTTATTTATTTGTCTTTCTGCGAGTTGTTTTTGGCCAATTGTCCGTCTCTCACCCCCTCCTTTTCCTGACACTAGTTCATCTCTCACACACACACACACACACACACACACACGAACAGATTGCCAAGAGTTAGATGGCTAAAAGCATTGTGTATCTGTGGCTATCTGCTCTCACTGATGGAGGAAGACTAGAGAAGCTGTTTGCTGGCAGCAAAAGGAGCCAAAGCTCAAAGGGGCAGTAGGGGGTGTGTGTGGGGGGGGGGGGCACTCTGAGGACTTCAAGTAACCCTGTTCCCCCTCCCTCACTGCCATCAGCTCACCTGGCTGCTCTCCTCGTACTCACCTGGTCCCCTTCTGCTCTCTTATTTGTCATCACTCCCTTTATCCTTCTGGTTTCTCACCCTTACATTTACTCTCGCTCTCCACCCACCCACCCTCCCGACCTATTGTTCAGACCTTCCTCCCCTCTCAGTCAGAAAAGCCAAGGCAGGCAGGGATGAGATTTGTTTTTCTACCCACTCCACCCCATATCCCCCCCCCCCCCCCCAGCCCCCCCTCTCAGCTCTTTTACTTGTTGCATGACAGGTCCAGCACTCCGCTGAAATAAATCATCTCCCGCGACAGATGCATGTGTGCGTATGCAGCCGTGTGTGTGCGCGTGAGCTAGTGAGACGAGTAAGGGCTCCCTCATGGTGATGATGTGTGTTTTGTTGTGAGGATGGCCCCAGGACTGCCACTCTGCTCCTGTTTGTTTGTGTGTGTGTGTGTTTGTGTGTGTGTTATTAATGCCTCTGGCTGTGACCTGCCCACACTGTTATCGGTGTGATTTATGCTCTCCCGCTCCACACAGTGGTTTCAGCTTCTCGTCCTGTTCATTTAAGACGCTTTGCCTTATTCTCTACTCCATGCCTCGGCTGTTTTTGCTGGTCAAGGTTTCCCATGATTGGTAGGTGTAGGTGTGCGTTTGAGTCTGTCCTCGTGTGTGTGTGTGTGTGGAAGTAAGCCATAGTCCTTACCTGCTGTCCTTGGTGTCGGTGATGCAGCATTGGAGCTTAAACCAGCTCTTCAATCATGTGGAGACTTGTCCTATTGGCCCATTTATATCCAGCATTAAATATTAAACGCATACGATGATGCATGGACACCCTGTCCAGATGAGGCGCGGCAATGTGGGATATGAGACTACAGGTCCAAATATACCTTCCTACTGTACGTGGGTGGCATTTTCCTTAACATTTCACTAGATTCATGTTTTTACTCTTTTCTGTGTCATCCTCACTTTTTGTGTCGGGACATGTAGATTATAAAAATGCTGCAGCCATTGTAGTTCAACATAATTTAACGAAAGGAGATAAAGTCCTATTTGACATTTGTGGAAACGGCCTCAAAGCTTCATGTCTTAGTGGGCAGGTCTCTTGGCAGCGGTTGACTGACATCCGAGGGCCGGTTCTGCCGAGAGACGCCGTCAGTCCTGGGTCCTGGTGGGCTACTGACAGAAGCTACTGTCGGATCAAATATGTACAGTACAGACTTTATATATTAGATTTGATGTGGTTTTAGAAATGGTCACCTTTTACATATTTTGATCGCCACAAAGAAAATTAAGGGATGCGTATCAAGATTGTTTATGTACGTTTATTTTTTATGTTGAAAGTCAGCGGATGTATTGTTATCGAAGTTTTAAAATCCCGAATATATGTATCGGCTTCAAAGATTCTGTTTTTCCCGGGCTACAGTAGTTAGCTTAGCTCGCTAATGTCAGTGCTGACAACTTACATTTCTTTGTTTTGGTTATTACAATTTTAACATGCACACACAGGCCACTTTATTAGGTAATCCTTGCCATCACCGTGTTGGACCCCCTTTGCCTTCAAAACTGGCTGAAAACTATTAATATAAAAAAAAAAAAAAAAAATGTCTGTCAAGGGGTTTATAATTACTATGGCCTGAAGCCACTCTTAAGCTGTGTAATGGGCTGAGCAGAGTAAACTCATAATGAAAATATTTGTGATAACAATGTTTCCTTATTGAATAGTCTTTTTTTTTTTTTTTTTTTAATCAAGTTCTGAATCCACATTATCTCGTAATACTTTTTTATCCGTTAGAATATTGTTTGAATGTGTTCTGGAATAAATGCCATGGTTTTGCCACTATTCCCATTGGTATTCATTTCAATAGTTTAATATTCTCTATATGTATTGTGATAAAATACAATGTGTAGAAGGCCACGGAAAGAAATACGGCAATTCTGAAGCTGGAGGGATGAAGCACCCAAGCGAATCGTAAGAAAAACAACAAACAAAACGCGCCTAAACTAACCCGAAAACAAACTAATGAGCACAAATCAACATGACGAGCAGAGACACAATTGGGGAAAACATGAATCAAAGGACGATAAAACCCAATAACAAGCGGCGCTGTAACAGGTGTGGAATGCATAAACGACGGCCGTGATAAATAAATTAGCCCCGGATCAGAAAATGAAATCCTTTCCTTTTAGAAACTGATTGAAAGGAGCGTCTTCGCCCCTTCTTCCGGTGCGGTAAGTTTTGATTCTTGCTGTTTTCACAGGTGCTGCTGAAGATTATCAAGCACTACCAGGAGGAGGGCCAGGGCAGCGAGGTGGTGCAGGGCGTCCTGCTGGGCCTGGTGGTGGAGGACCGGCTGGAGATCACCAACTGCTTCCCCTTCCCCCAGCACACCGAGGATGACGCGGACTTCGACGAAGGTAAACCAGAGCCGTGTTCCCTTTCCCGCTGTATTCTAAATGACACCACAAGCACACAGTCTGAAGTGAATACCTGCTGAGCACCAGTAGAACTTGTCTGTAGTGGTTGAAGTGATGCGGTGTGCGAAGGCTGGTGCATTTTAGGAGATGATGACATCTGAACGCTTCAGTAACAAAGAGGCTTTGGTCTTGGCTTGATGAAACCACTAAAGATTATTTATTTACTGAATGACGGGACGATTAGGTTTTTAATTAAAGTTCTTGAGTTGACGTACCGACTGCCACTGAAGATATAAGGATGGAACATTTCTGTGAAAATGGTAGTTGGTTGCTATTTCATTTGACCGCGTCCTTGACGGGTGAGCTGAAAACATTCCGACATTGAGCAAACTAATTCATTAAAAACATGCACACAGAAGCAACTTGGTCATGAAATGCAGCCAAACTGTGCCTCGGAACAGAGCTTTACTCCAAAGCCCAAACCAAAAGTCTGATGGGAAGCGATATAATGACGACCTGTGTTCTCACAATGTGTTTGTGGGTGATTGATCACCATTCTTAGCCCATTAAATTGCCACAAACCGTAAAGAAAGAACGGACCATCGAGGCCAGCAGCCGTGATGCAATCATATCGGCAACTTTTTGAATGTCTGCGTGCGGGTAAGATGTCCCCGGGGCACGGCGTTGGAGGACAATGCCGACTTTTAACTAAGCTAACTAGGTGCCGGCCGTCCTACGCTGTCAGTGTCGGGGTTGATGTGCGAGGGCAGTGGTGCAGGGATGGAATGGCTCCATTGTTTGCTTTACAGGTGGGTGGTACGAACGTGCACAGGGTTTTGATTCAGGGTTGTTTTTATTCTCGCACATGTGCTTTTTTCTTCTTCTTTTTTTCTTTCCCTCCTCCGCCTCCCGTCAGCTCTCGTATCAAAGGATACCGTGTCCTCTGACCTCAGCCCTTCCCTTGTCAAGCCTTGTTGTTACCTGCTCCTTGTTAGCGCAACAATATCTGCTACAAGCCAGACTGAAGGATGGGAAGGTGAGCATATGCGGGAAACGGAGAATATCCCGCTCCAACAGGCCTCCGTAGCTAACGAGCAACTGTCAACAAATTCGGCACACGCGCCGATGGTGGCTTAAGGTAGTTAGTGTCAGGATCAGCTCAGTGTGTGTGTGTGTGTGTGTGTGTGTGTGTGTGTGTGTGTGTGTGTGTGTGTGTGTGTGTGTGTGTGTGTGTGTGTGTGTGTGTGTGTGTGTGTGTGTGTGTGTGTGTGTGTGTGTGTGTGTGTCCTGGCTTGTTGTGGTGTTGACTTTTGATGCTTTGGATTTTCCCATCTGTCACTCCCTTTTAGTAAACAAGGGCTCCCTACCTTGCCAGGAAGGCTCACAGAACTAAAACAGCATTCCTCTTCACCTGGCTTTTTTTTTTTTTTTTTTTGCAAAAATCTGTCACTACGCAACCGAGTTCCAAAGGGGAACGTCGTGTGTGCCGTTTGTCGAGGATATGGTTTTGAATCAACAGTGCAAGAACTGACTACAGAATGCTCCTGTCTCTGTGTACAAAGGGTGTTTTCAGAAACGATTCATGACTTTATCTATGAAATCGCTCTCTCTCAGATTCTTCTCTGTTGCAAGAGGGCAACAGTCTGTGCTGATGTTCTGGCAGAAGACAACAATAGTGTTTTCTTGAAGTGAGAATAGGACTCTGCATGTGAACTCTATCTAGTATCATTGATATTCTACTAAAGATCCAGAGCCCAACTGTGATAAATGATGGGAGGCCTCGGGTGTGTAACTATCCTACATTCAGACGTTGGGATGCATATGTAGATAAATTGACTTGATCGATTCAAACCTAACATTGGCTGAAAACCAGACGCCTCTAAAATGGTGTTTATTGCCACATCAAGCATGACAAACGATGGGAAGCAACACTCTGGGTAGTGCTTTTGCAGTTTTCAGTAATATACTGCAGACCGGCAACACCAGGGTCAGTATCATCTGCCTAAATCCAGTGTTTTCACTCACCCTAACACTGGACAGCTGTGTTTTTATTATTGTCTTAAACCAGGAGGCGTTATCGTCGAGGCCAGTGTGCTTCGGAACTTGCCGCTCGCACTTGCGATGTTGTCACTAGTGTCTACAACGGCTGTCGGTAAAGTTTCAATCGGCACTTCATTATTCTGCACCGCACTACCTTTCTTTGTTCCTGGAAGTGAATGGCCTGAAGTGGGTATATGATTGGGAAACTTTGCAGGAGAGTGGAGGGAAAACACTCTTTTACTCTCTCGAGGCACAGGAGGATATTTGGCCAAATTGTTTTAGACGGTTGTATCGTTTTCTTTTGATGAATGTCTCATAGGGCGAGATTCAGACCACATTCTATCGCCGGCGATCGTATTGACTTTCTGATACATATCGGTGAATCGCTGCACCTCTAGATAAAGCTGGAGTGAGATTCAGCAGAGCGGCATGCACCGTCTTTACCTCCAATCGGGCACCGTGGACACGTTTAAATCTGTCTCGGCGCTGTGTGTTTGTGCGTTGGCCAGAACGTACGTACGTGTGTGTGTGTGTGTGTGTGTACCTGCATCATCTTACACTGACTCATTGCCTGCTGGAGGCCCCTCAGGTGTGTGTGTGTGTGTGTTTACGCATGTCTCGAGTGTCTGCTATGCTGCCATTTCATCAACAGGTGCCAGTGTGGAGCTGCGCTTGTAGGATAGTCCGAGGCGGCGAATGTGCCCGACACGAGGGAGAGAAAGATGGAGAAAGAGAGTAATCGAGCGCGCACAGCAGAATCCGCCTCAGATAAAAAAAACCCTACGCTGAACCCCAGCCCTCCTATTTCCCATGTCCTTGCATACTTTGTCCTTGTATCATTAACAAAATGTATGGAGGGAGATGTGTGGAACTGCAGACACTTATTCTCTAGGCATTTTGTGCAATAGAGGCAACGCAAGCAGCATCTTAATAATGTGCTCTGGCCTTCCTCTTTTGTTGTGATATGAGCGATAATATAAAACAGAGGTGTCCCAGCACAGAGACCGGGGACGGCTGCATACGGAATATTTACATCAGACCTTGCAAGCTGGTAATTGTGACCCTCTCCTCTCACTGTCGTGGAGAGGTGTTGTGTTTATGAGCTGTGAAAATGATTTGTTACATAAGAGAAGAAATTGCAGCAATATGCACAACATTACACCCTTTTGTTATGGTTCCTATAGCTGACATTAAGCGGTAGGTTGGTATTAATATTAAATCATATGGTGCTGCTGAGAATCAGCACCGTACTCTGCAGCCTCTCAGCTCATTGTTTTAGTGCGGTCGACTCTCTGTGGCTCTCACCAACCGCTGCAGTCTGTCAACACGTGGTTTACGTCTGTTCTCACTTCAGGTGTGTGTGTGTGTGTGTGGGATAATACAATGTACAAAGCAATTGGGGTCAGCCATAGTTTGTTCCAAATTGATTGGTGGTTAGGTTTGACCATCTGGCTTCAGTGTGGCATATCTTCTCCCCCCACCCCAAAACTTGATAGTGTGTAGCCTTTCCTTTTTAATAGTTTTAAAAATGTAAATGACGTTTGTTGTCGGGGCATAAAACCAATGATCTGTTGATTTTTACGAATAAAGACCCGATAGTTTAACATTGTAATAGTGCTGAACTGAAAAAAAAAAAAGTTTTAAAAAGAATCGTGACACCCTTATTGGTTGAACAACTGATGAAGCGCGGCTAGGTGCAATTATCAGGCTTATAAAGCATGATTGGGCGTCCCGTTTGACTCGTAACGAGTGATTATATCAAACTAACCGTTGCTCAGTACCACCTTCTGGGAAAAATCCCTTTGATATTCAACCCGCGTCACTAGCATTCAGCAGCAGGACGAGGTATCCTGAAGGTAGAACAAAATTAGCCGCCTCTTTCCCTCCACTACCCCCCCCCCCCAGTCCTCCGCCTCCCTATTTCCCCCCCCCCCCCCCCCCCCCCTTTTCTGTAACTCACTGCAGGTAAGAAAGCTGCCTACGCCATCCTCTCTGATTTTGAATGGGACTTGTTAGCAATGTGTGCTGATTTCAGTAATTAGATGGCCCCCCTCGACAACACTCGATGGTCTTTTTGTTGACCGCGGAGCGTTTCGTTTTGGACATTTGATTCGACAACATATTTCAACGCTGTAGCTATTCCGGTCCTAACAAGACGCTTAATTAAAAACGAGCATGGGAAGTTGCTCTTGATGTATAAACAACCTGTAGTCCTTAATGAGGTTGATTTTGCTGATTGGCACCCTCTTTTCACTTTATTTGTTTGTTTGTGTCACTCTCGCTGCCACTGTTTGAATTACTCGGCAAACCAATTAACCGCACAACTTCAGATTGAAGTGAAATTGATTGGGCTGCGAGATAGCCGAAAAATGGCTGCGGACGCTAAAGCACTAAAAGGAAGAACTAGAGCAAGTCCTTCAAAAAAATCCCAGGATTCAGTATTATAGAAACAATTGTGTCTTATTAGGGACACAGAGCATGTTAATAAGATCTCAGTATGTGCTTTCATTTACACATTTAGCGATTTCAATTGTGATATTCAGAACATTTTTGGGGAGAAGTTACCAAGCAGCATCGGCAATACCTTGTGTGTGCATCAGGCGGCAACCTTCGGGTCTAAAAAGTGAATCTAAGTGCCGTCAACTTGCATTCAATCTAAAGGCCGGCAGGGAACAACTCCACTGGTTACAGAAACAAGCTCCGATTTATTACCTCGGTAAACATGAATTTATGGTCTCAATCGCTAGTTCAAAACAGCATGGTGTCTTCTTGCTACCTTTGGGGTGGGACAAATTGCATTTGCACCATTTATCTCACCATACGATGAAATCACAACAGTCCCAACAAAGCTCTAGCCAACGTCAACCTGAGCAGAGGCCTAATGACCAGAATAAGTGCCATAGGTGGTTGTGAGGGGAGAATTATATTATCTGCAAACCCTTTGCATTCCTCTTTATTACTAATAATCTGTTTATGGTAACGCCCAATAAAACACAACCTCATGAAGAGAACTCATTTATGCAGATTGTTCTCCACTACTCTTCATTTGCTTATTCAAGAAAGGTGGGGAAAGAGTGGCATGTATGAAGGAGCCTCCGCTCCCTGTGAAGTCTTTTTGTTCTGGAAGAAAATGTTCTTCATTTTGAAGTTAAATGCGCTGATCTGGTGCAGTTTGAGAGCAAAATATAGAAGCTGGATCGATGAAGAACGTTGTGCGCTTGTTCTAGCAGTGGTGGAATGTAACTAATTAACTAGACATCAAACTAACTAATAACATCACTTATGGCCACATTCCATTTGTCGGGGCTCCAGCCCACTGGTATGGTTTACTGGAAGCTGAACAGAGCAGTCATCAATGATCTTGGTTACACCTGTGACGTTCATGCTGTTACTACTGAGAAAAGTACCTTTTCATGCCTCTGGCTGCCACATAACTCCACAGCATAGTTAATCCACTGCAATGTTGAACAGTTTGCAGGGTTTTTTTTTTTCTTCCTCTATTGCCTTTGTCAGCCATACGTTTTGTGGCCAAAGAGTTCAAGTTTTGTTTCATCAGTCTGCAGCACTTTGTTCAAAAAGGCCTCTGCTTCATCCGAGTGTTGTGTAGCATACTAAAGGCAAGGGTGCCCTTTGATGGCGCTACAATGTAGATCATTGTAGTGCGAGCGACATAGTACGAGGAGTGTGCAATCTAAGATGCTTGCATTGACATAACATGCAATAACGATGTAAACCATTTATTATTTACGTGGATGTAGCGCAGGGGCTCAAACCAAGTGTTGTCTTATAAATGAGATGGACTGTGGCGCATTCAACGATTGTTAGTTTAAAGAGAATACTGCGGCTGTGCATTTATCTCAGTAAAGCAAAGGCTACATCCACACCAATACTTTCTCGTTCTAAAGGAAAGCGTTCAGGCACCGTTTCAGACATTTGTTTATCAAACAACGTCGTAAAACTTTACTTTGAAACTGGACGGTTTCAAAGTAAAGTTTCACGATGGTATGGGTCAAGAAATTTGGTCAACACGCGTCTCACTCGTTCCCCCGCGTCTTCCTCAGGGGTTCTAAAACACCACAATAGTGTTGACGTAGCAAAAGTTATGCGTTTGAAAAAAGTCTCTTCACGCCATTGACAGACAACATAACGCCTCAAGTAAGGTGAGTACTCCGTCTATAGTTGTCATACTAGTACTTGTGTTGGGTGATCTATTTAAATACATGGCATTAGCTCTGTGAAAGTGACATTGGTGCACCACAAAAGCAAAAATGACACAGCAAATGCTGGGATCAACCGCCAAGTGCACTGAAGGAGTGCCTGCCTGAGTTACTGATGCATCTCCCCTGGTCATTCTAAAGCCTGTTCGCTGTGTGTTAGGATTCAGCACAAAAAAGCAACTTTCTGTGGAGAATTTCCCTTCAAAACTGTAGCATAAATACAAATTAAACTTTTATTTGATTTGATTATTTTCTCAGATATGAGTTTATTATAGGCAATTCCCATCAGCCTGGCTCTGCTAGTTGGATAACGTTTTGCTATCTAGCTGCGTCGCTAAACTCTAAGCTACTGTCAATGTCTTCCTCTTTTCCCACCTGGTTTCCAGACGTACACATTTTAAAATATCTTTGTCTAATGTTGTCCTTGTCGGAAATACTAAAATGTGATGGGCCGTTTAGGATGAGACCATTAATTATTATTCATTTTTTTTCGGCGGCTAACTAGGGAGCTTACAATATGACGGAGGAGAGCCGAGCCCCCCGGTGGAGGGAGCTCGTGTTTAACTCTGCTGTGTCTGGCTGGCAGGAAAGCTGCAGCATCTGCTTCAGATTCGTTTGGCTCTTCATCCGTCATTGTCCATCCAATGGTCCTTGACACCTCCTCTGAATATTCTCCTCCTCTTGAGATTGGAGATGATTGCAGTCTCCTTACCTTTCATCCTTTCTCCCCTTTTATTATTCATAAGCTAGCTAACGTGCCCCTTGTGATATCACAGAAAAACCCAATTGCAAACGGACGAAGCCAGTCTGGACTACACTTGGCCAAGAGTTAACTTGTTTCTCCATCTGTATGCAGAGTTCAAAGATGCTCCTCATTGTTGGGAACCAACACACTGCCCGTTAGTTTGAAGTGTGTGACGAGTGCGTTTGCTACTTCTGAATAAAAAGGCATTACTTTTAGATGTGGAGCACCACCGTCATAAAGCTTAAGTTTGTTTTTTTGTTTCAATCCCAAAAACGACTGAACAGAGTTTCTCTCTCGGTGGTAATAGTGAAGCGGTCCCCAAAAACTAAATTGTGTGCTTCGGTTCTGAAGGACTGAAGATTGAACACGAGGAAAACAATGCAGGTTGGGACTTGAAACTCCTCACGTGTATTTTGTTCCTACTTTTGCCAGAATATCGATATTTGCTGGACACGGAAACGAACATGCTGAGAAGTAAGTGTCCACTGAAGTGGATGTTTGTTAAAAAAAAATAAAAAAATCATAATCTTCTTAAACCGAGGCAAAGGAAGTGAAAACACAAACGGAACTAATTAAGGCCAATTACATCAGCGGTCTCCTCCAGTGGGGTCTGCGAGGTTAGTCTGTGGTTTTTTTCCCGGAACTTTAATTGTAGTCCGTGGCAGACATTTTCACGGTGGGTTAATTGAAGTCAGGGGGAATTAAAACGCCTCTGCCATGATCTCTCCACTGTACATACATGTGTGTGTGTGTGTGTGTGTGTGTGTGTGTGTGTGTGTGTGTGTGTGTGTGTGTGTGTGTGTGTGTGTGTGTGTGTGTGTGTGTGTGTGTGTGTGTGTGTGTGTGTGTGTGTGTGTGTGTGTGTGTGTGTGTGTGTGTGTGTGTGTGTGTGTGTGTGTTCTAAAAAAAAAAAAAGAATTTGTCCCCCTCCTGTCCAGATAAGGTCTTCCTCGGGGTTAGCCCTTCAATAGATCACTCCACCTGCCCCAAATGGGAAATTGATTTCCTCCGTTTCCCCGTACTCTCACTCAGTGAGGCTAATTAGAAATCACTTGGCAGCCCACCTTTAGGGGACACGTATAAACATTGAAGATATCATGTGCACTGTTATGTATCATGATCTTGGGGTACTTTACTTTCTCCCAAGCGCTTAAAGATTCTTACTCCGTCTTTAGCTCCTTGCCCCCTCCCCCCCCCCCCCTCCCCGTCTCTCACCTCCCCTCTCTCTATCTGTCCCTCTGTCACTGTAGTGCAGATCTGAGACCAGCTGTTAGCAGCGAGCTGGGGCGGTATCTGCTTTTGAATGCTCACCCGGCGTAATAAATCGAGAGTGTGGGTCCCCCGGGGGCCGTCACCATCGCCATCAGTTCCACTGTTTTATTCATCCGCTCCTTTGTCTCATCACGATTCTGCCCCACATTAAATTTTGTGTGTGGACTGTGGAAGGAGGGGGGGGGGGGGGGCTGCTGCTGCTGCTAATCCAGGTGGGCTGTAGGGACGAGGGGGAGGATGAAAGGTAAGAAGGAGTGAACGATGTGACAAGGGTGGGAGAATTGGAGAAAAGGGCTGAGGTTTGAAGTGTTGGGGTGGGGAGATGAAAAAAGAGAGAACGCTATGAGGGCAAATTTAGAGCAACACAGCAAAAGGGTGAGAGATGGGGCAGGGGGGAGGAAAGGGAAGAAAGATGGACGGCAATCGTAAACGGCTCTGAGATGGCGGGCCAAAGAAATGGTCGGAAAAATGTTGAGGAAGAAGAAAAATGGCGATGATGAGCAAATGGGAGAGCTGAAGAGAAAAGGGAGACGGTCGACAACCATTTTCATGACATGTGATCAAAGAGGTGGTGGAGTGAACAAATGGAACTCAGCCACTGTGGGAGACAACTGAACACCAGTCAGAATTGTAGGAGTTTAATTCCTCCTCTGTCTTGGCAATGAATTGTGTGTTCTTTTGACTTTTTATCAAATAACCAGATATTATTTAACCCGGTTGCTCATATTTTATAGTTATGATTCAACAGTTTTATGCTTATTCAAACTTTAAAAGTGCTCAAACTGGCTAAGACCCAGATGTCCAAAATACCACTTTGCTACTATCGGGCGGTGTTGATGTCCTATGTTTACTCTGACGCTTGTAGTTTTTTTTTTTTTTTTTTTGATCAGCTGAGGCCACATGCGATGTGGTACACACAAATGATGGGGGTGGTACGGGAGAGGCTAAAGGACCGACTCCTGCATGCATTTAGTGTAGTTGCTGGGATAATTAATGCTGTTTAAGGGGAAGAAATGTAATTTTTACCAAGAATGACTAAACATCAAGGCACTTCCTTAAAAATATGTTTGGCATCTTTCTCAATAACGTACTCATGTTTTTGAGTTGTTTTGCGATGGCACATCGGCACACGTCTGTTATGCCTTTCCCAATGCACCGATTGTTGTAACTTTTATTAAAACGGATACGTGACATGACATGGTAAATCTACAGCTGAGTGCCGCTTTAATTCAATAAACTCAACAATATAATCATGCTATTTTCAGCAATTTGTTGTTCTGGATTAATCATCCTAATTGTAACTGTTCATAATGTGACTTTGTGAAACAGAACAGACCTGGTTTGCGTCCCTAGGGCCCAATGCAATCCGTTAAGCAGCTTGCTCGTTAATGAAACCAAAGGCTATTCATTTTCAGAGCGGCCGATTGGCGTTACGTTATCGCTCACGTCGACCAATTGTGTAACTTTATCACTCGCTGACTCGAGGACATACTTCAGCGTTTTTAGGGCTACATATATATTGATATGCCATAAAAAGTCAAAATACCTCCCATCCCCCTAATGTAGAACGTGTATTGGCAAGTCGATCAAGTAGATTTCTTTTGACTTTGTCTCCCATTTAAAAAGGTGAACTCGGATACGTGCACATGTGGAGCAAACGGTCGCACCTTACTTCCCCATCCACACGATCTCCACATTCCAACTGTAAAAACAAAGCCCTGTGACAAGCGCCGCTGTCACATGTGCATATGGTGAACCCGTCCGTGTGTCATGCACACAAAGCAGCTGCTTCTCTGCGCTATCACTATCGTCGGTGCATCGCTGTGTGTGTATAAATGTGTGTGTGTGTGTGTGTGTGTGTGTGTATGCGCGCCTGTTTGTGGCCTAGCGCGCCTGTTTGTATGTGTGTGCACATGCAAATGGAGGCAGCTCTCCGCAGGGCTTGCTTAACTAAGATTAATTGCACCTAATCCACTGTGCCAGGTGGAACATGGACCGCGCTGGGTGTGCGCGCACACACACACACTCACACACACACCCCCCATTATAGCCTCGCTGCTGAGAATTAGCCTCGTGCCTCTCCCGACACCCCGGACCAGACCACAACTCGATACCACCATTTACTTCTCGACAACTGGCGCATTTATCACCGTTCCCTCCTTCTGACGGACGAAATGCCCCGACAGAAGGACAAGCTATCTGCTCTCTCACATCAGCAGCAGCAGCTGACCGTGACAATGCGGAGATAGAAAGTGTTTGTTCTTTTTTAGAGGTAGAAGGTAAAGAACGTGCTTGAATGTAATGTCTCTGACTGTGGTACCCAAGAAGCAGCTTGTCTGTAGGAACACCTTTCACCGAATATGCGGAAGTGAGACGAGATCAGCAACGTGTTTTGTGAGGTGATGTTAATAATTAGCAACAGAAATGAACAGTCATGATGTTCATTTGTGGGTTTTTTCTTTGCGTAGTCAGCTGTACAATAAGAATATCCTTAAATACAAACCTGTTTATTAAAACCATAGCTAGCTACTAATATGATATTATAATCCTTTTATAATTATCACTAATGATTGATATGACATGTCAGATGTCATAGGTCTGCTTTCCCTTGTGCCGTCTTACACACGCTCACACACACACACAGTTGTGTGCTCAATTAGCAAATAGCATTCACAGATGAAAGACAGGCGGACGCCTTCCATGTACCTTTCTCCTTTCTCCCCCAGCGTTGCCTCCTTTCACTTCTCCTCTCTATTTCTGTCTCTTGGGTATGTCATAATGATGTTGAGTGGTAGACCTCATTAATCTTGTGACTGTGTTGTCATGCAGATAATGCATCTACATCAATGCTTCCCTGCCTTGTTTTCCCCCCTCATGTACCCACTCAGTCCTGTTGGATGAACTCAAGGGCCCTTTCAACAGCGCTGCTGGTCTGTTTGTTGTTTGTCTAAAATGTGGTCACTGTGAGTTGACTTTGAACTGGGTAATGCAACACTACTGATCTATATGTACCCAATCTATAGAATCTTCTTTCAAATGATATGAGTACCCTTGTTTGAGAACCCCTGGTGTGCACAATAAGAACCTCTGAACATGGGTGGTTCTATTGTCTGCTGTTCATTTTCTTTTCTTAGGGTTTAGCTTACCTTGCATGGCAGCTGGACTCTCGCGATGGATTCTACCAGATGTGTGTTTTTTTTAATTTTATTTTTTTTCCCCAAACAGCTTCCAGTGACTGCCGCTCAGATGGTTCTGTGTAACAAACCATCTGGTGGGTCAGGTTAGGGTTTAGTGTGAGTTAGTGAGTTTGAGAATCTATAATCTCTATACTTTTCTCTCAGCTGTGCGCTTTTTCTGTAACGGTTCACCTCAAGGGTGCAGGGTACCGACGCTGCTGTGTGCATTCGGTGAGTTCAGATCTTGAGTGTCCTTGAGAAAAAAAACTTAATTTCCTCTTTCCCCCCTTTCTGTTCATTGTGGAGATATTGTTTTCACTCTCTAACCTAATGACATTTCAGTCCACAAGGATGGAGATTTCCCCTCAAAAATGTATTATATTGACCCCAAAAATGCACAGGGCATCAATGAAACGGCATGTGTTCAGAGGGTTGAGGACATTACGGTTCACCAGTGATGTGATGAACTCGGTAGAGCGGAAAAAATGCAATAATATCATCGGGAGTCCTCCGCTCCTGTTTAGGGACTCCCGAGGAGTAGCGCGGTCGAAGGAGGCTGAGTAAAAAGCAAAGCAGCAGTGGAACAACAAGGCAGAACAGGCAGCTGGTCTCAAGGCCTTCAAACGTCACGATTTACTTTGTTCTCCAAACTAGAAGATACCAGAGGTGGTGTGTTGTTTTGTTGTATAAGAGGTAATGTCAAGCGAGGTGTGTAAGAATGCTTAACAGGATTGTCACGGAGACTTTTAAAGCAAACTGAGGAAACAAAATAAATGTGTAAACACAGAGACGGTAAGAACCACTCTCTGTTTATATCTTACGAAGCAGCTTGGGGTTTGTGTTGAGGTTGTCGGCAATGGGTCAAGAAGGTGGACTCATTAACTTACGGCCTGGTGTGCCGAGTCCTGAGGGTGAGGTGGAACTACACGCTTCTCCACTCGGCAGAACGCTGGTCGACTATGGTGCCTTTAGACTGTAATGCACCTAAACATTTGTTTTGTTTTCCCTCTCGGGCTCTGAAGTATTTATGACGTGCCAAGATGAGCATGCTTTGCTGGCACCACTGGCAAAATATGAGGAATTAGTTATTTAGAGCAGCCTGTAAGGCCAGCAGTCTTATCAATCATCCGAAAATGGCCGTCGTTTTTCAGTGTCGACTTTGAGAGGATGTTGATGGGTCAACGCAAAGTCAAAATGTATTTTGTATGTGCAGGGTAAGCGAGGGAGGAAAGCCAAGCCGTCTTCTTGACTTTTCCCATGCTGAACACAACCACTACTCTTTAGAGTGCACTTCAATCACCGCTGTATGTTTCTGTTCTGAAACCAACCCAAAAAAAATATATTCCTTCCTTTTCTTTCCTTTTTATCCGTGATGGCTTTTATTACCTAAGAGAATTCTCATGAAAATGTAATCAGGTTATTTTTGGATGGAGGTCTGATTGGGCCGTCTAACCTCATTTTAAGCAATTCAAAATTTCCATTCACCAAACGGAGGAAGTAGAGGAGGGAAATGAAGGGTAAAGGTAATCTAGCTCACCAATTTCCGACCTCTGACATTATTTTATTTATTTCATATTATTCATCTGCTCAACTTTGTGTGTGTGTGTGTGTGTGTGTGTGTGTGTGTGTGTGTGTGTGTGTGTGTGTGTGTGTGTGTGTGTGTGTGTGTGTGTGTGTGTGTGTGTGTGTGTGTGTGTGTGTGTGTGTGTGTGTGTGTGTGTGTGTGTGTGTGTGTGTGTGTGTGTGTGTGTGTGTGTGTGTGTGTGTGTGTGTGTGTGTGTGTGTGTGTGTGTGTGTGTGTGTGTGTGAAAACACTGCAGCAGGCGAGGCCCAGTCAGCCAGTCAAGGTGGTGATTAGAATGGGTTGTGACACGCTGATACGTGCGTCCTCACATTCAGAGACACGTACACACTCACACACATCTTGCTGCCTGTGCTGAGATGTTGTGGCCTGCAGCAGCATGCGAGGTCTGATGCAGTTCACCTCGTGTCATTGAGTATTAGAGTATGGACTATCTGTCTGGTTCATTGCACACACACACATATGCACACACTGGTAGTGCCGTGTTGATTATGACTCTTAACCTCATTGCCGAAGGTGAGGAGTTTAGCTCCCAGCTGATAAATACCTCGACTCTAACATACAGAGATGCACACGCTCACTTTAGATGTACAGCTTGTAGTACGTGGCATCCTCGGGCTTCACGCATCTCACACTTTCTCTTTCCCGTTGCGCTTTCCAGACACATAAGAGCACACACACTCACCCCTCTGCTCACAAACACACACCTGCTCTCCCACATTTTGCACCTTCACTCAGAATCACGTCCTGTTTCACTATTCTCTCTTGTCCTATTTTAAATGCACTTTTATTTTGTCTTAGTCTTACAGCCCCTGTCCTCTCCCTGAGACAGACACGCACACAATCAAGCAGCGCGAATGGAATGGGCAGACTCATTCCCTGTCTGGCCGCAGGACCCAGATTGATAGATGGGAGCGGAGGCAGGGCAGCAGAAATGAATGAGGAATAGCAAACGGTGGCGCATGCTCCCACCTCTGCGCCTTGATGATACTGTGAAATTGGCTATTCTCTGGCTTATGCTGTCGTTAACGTCCACACAATGTTAACGGCTGTCTTTGTAATGTGACAACGGGGAGCAAGATGGGGTTTTTGCTTTTTTTTCCCCCAACAGAAAATAGAGAGGGCTTGTCATGCTGGGACCTACGATTTTTAGGATGGTTGAGTCTCACCCTGGACAGGACATAGACAGAATCCAGATGTCTAAGGTATTGTTGTAATTTGAGCACCTTCCTCCCAGGGCTGTCACCCATAGTGGCTGCTAACGTAGTTAAAGAATGGGAGAGAAGGAAACGCACAGATATCAAGCTGATTTGCTTGTATTGCAGATTAACATCCTTCATTGTGCTAAAATATCTGCTAATATGACTCGTTTATTTGTCAGAACGTGCGCTCTGATCATCAGTGCACGGCTTTCTTTAAGTTGCACATCTGTGAGCTACCCTGTCGGCAGCTGGATTCCTCTGTAGTTGGACAGAAGCTTTGAAGCGTCACTTTTAGGTCACCTCCCCCTCAATGGGAGCTGAAATAGCTGAGACCTTCATTCATGTCCCACCGCTCAGATTACCTTGACCAGAACACGGACAGCTGTCCTCCCATCACACTCTCTGGCCATAAGAAGACAAAAGAGGCCGACGCGTTTGTCTTCTCTCTCTCCTTGTCATGTATGAATGTTTGATTCTTGAGGTCATAGTCGTTCTTTAATGTCTTATACAATTTACAGCTTCTTTTTTTTCGAGCACAAAACAATAAATCAGCCAAGAGACTATACTGCTATAAATACAATTGTTTTATTTACACCTACCCTTTTTTTGAAACCAAATATCCTGAGAGTTCTCCGGAGGTTTGTATTGTGGAGCGTGCCTACACGAGTATACCCACCCACGTCACGGGGGTCGCACAGTTTGTTTTGCCATCTTCTTTCACAGCGGTTGTTCTTTGTTTTTTTGAAACAAACAAGGTAGTGATCCCGTGGCATTCACAAGGCTCTGTGTTCTGTATTAGATCTGCGCTGGATGAGCTGGCTGGCTTTCCACCGGCTTGTAGTCTCACTCAGACACATCTGGTTTCAGCCGTCGGGCTGCACGTCGGTCTGTGTCTCCCGTCTATCTCCTCCTGACCTGGGTACAGCGCGTAGTAGTTTGCTTGCCTGTCTGCTGGAGTATGGAAGCTGAGTGTCATCCAGATAATAAGAGTACAAGTCAGTCTCCTTCAAAGAAACATTCAATCTCCTGTTGTTTTTCATATATTTTGTGTGCTGTAGGATTTCATGCAAATTAAGTCACAGAAGTGTACAATGTATGGAAGTGTTTTAGCCAATTCTTTTAGTGGTCTGCATACAGTACAGAAGGATAATTCATTACAATACATATTTGGCGCTTTCATTTTTCCCCAGCATCGGTTTCGAGTAGTATCGGTTTTATAAATGTCTATTTTAGAGTTAAAATTAAATCAAAGTGTAACGATTAATGGGTTTACAATATTCATTTAAAGCCTCTAAATTGTTTGCTTAAGCTGCATGCCTACGGCCATTTTTTTCAGTAGAGTTAATGCAGTTAAACGCAGATATCCAAATACAGTTGAACCTCAATTATCAGCCAAACCATTTGGCTCAATCAGCTGGTTCTCTAACAAATTGGAAAATTATCTGCTGAGAGCGACACGTTTGGTTTCCCTGCAGAATAATCACTCATTTCAGCCAACAGTCTCTTGTCTCTTGTCTCTTTGTGTGGGCACTTGGTAGCTTTCGGCGGCTCGGTTGACCCAGCAGCTCGGGGGAAACACTCGCGCAGTCTCATGTTCTTTGAATTTCTTTGGAACCTACTCTGCGCTTTTTGTAATTCTCAGCACTTGAGAAGTGACATCATAAACTCTGTCTTTTCACAGTCCAGTCAGAGTGAACCAAAACGCAGCTTCTCATTTATAATACAAAAAGCATCTTCAAAGTCTTTGTGAAATCAGATAAGCAGGTTTATAGAGACGCAAATCAAAAGATTGCAAGTTGTGCATACTACCACTTGCCAAGAAACTGTCACAGTTATTCATTAATGTCTTTTGATGTGTTCTCGTACAACTTCAGTATCATCATCTGATGTGAGTGACGTAGTTCAAAGCGAGGAAGAACTACAGATGTTTTTCAGCTTGGATTTCTGATCTCCGCCTCTGGGGAGCTGGGGGAGCGCATGCTGTAGACGCTGCTTACAAACAGAACTTCCTAAACCTGTTGTAAGGTCCATTGTGTACATAAAGTAAAAAAAACTAAAACGGTTCTCTTAGTTTGTATTGCAAATAAGCTACTTTTCCCATAGTGAAAATTGCATCCCATTAACGGTCGAGGATACAGTTCACGGTGTTTTCACTAACTCAGATGTTCATATTTATTCGAGCTGAAGTACACGGCAAAGGAAAAGCACCCGCATAATGGCTGCGGGTGCTTTGGCCGTGCAGACGGTTATGACCAGTGAGGACCCCGGCCGCTACAAGCACTCACATATTGCATCCTCGTAAATGGAGGCTCTGCTGACACGGCTCCGCGAGCAGGAGAGCTGTATTTCAACGCTGATTGGACACCCACATAAAAAATGTTTCTTTTAACTGCAACGACCACAAATTCTGCTGAATATAGATGGATTGAGTATGATGATAATGTGAACATCATGCAAAGTAAATACTGTTAAATTAAACGAATTAAAGACATAAAAAAAGACAGCACTGTACAACGGGAGTTGGCAGTAACATGCCATTGTATCGACTAGATTGACAGACTGGAGGGCAGAAACGTTGCGATACGTGAAGGTATTAGTAAAAAACTGTAACGTTATGAAACCAACTGACTTGGCATATAAAGATGTCGTACTCGCGTTCAATTTATCAAGAGCTAAGAAGGGCGTTAGCGGTCGGATTAGACATGAGAGATAGCTGATTGTCTTTTCCTGCCTCTGTTGTCAGTCCTCCAGCCTCCAGCTTTCACTTCAGAGACGGATCACTTTGTGCACAATTTCCCAGCTAATGACGGGGTGTTGGGGCATGTATACGCAATCGGTGCAGCTTGAGAGGCAAGTACTCGCACTGATTGGCATCGGAGTGCAGAGACCGATACAGTAGTAAGGTGGCGGGAGGCCGTCCCTCTCCGCCGAGCTCTGTGTGTCTTGAAGCCTGCTGCTCGCCTTCCCCCGGGCAGAGCCGCTCTCTCCGACAGACCGACTCTGCCCGTCACAAACACGTGCACAGTTCCAATCCGGCCCCCTTCACTCCCCTGCTCTGTGACGGGGTGAACGAAATGAAGTGCCCCTCTTTGATGTGTAGGGTATGGATACCAACTTCCCTCTGACCCGCTCCCATGTTTTTATTCTCACCTACTTCTCATTTGTCACATTAGACTCACAATTACAAAGAAGACACTAAGAAGTATACTCTACACACATACTTGCTGCTACGCTTGAAAATCACAGCTAAGAAACACGTACACACACACACATACACACACATACACACAGTGTTAGACACCGGCTGACACCCTTCCCTCTGTGGTTTGTCACAGAGTTGCTACACGGTCCGCAATCTCGCTCTTCCCCCTGATAACACCCAATCTTCCTGAATTCCTTTCCTTGCGTCCCATCTCCTCCCCCCTATATTATCCCGTTAATCTGCTCTGCTCTGCTTTTATCTCTCTGACAACGTCAATCACTAAATAAAAAAAGGCCAGATAAGGCTGGATTGGTGCAGCCACTCCATCCCGGCATGGACAGGCCGTGAATAGGGCCTCTTTGTCCGTCTGTCCCCATCCAGTGTGCCGGTCCAGGTGTTCTGTGTTTTATTGTCGGCACCTCAGCGCTGCCCTTCGTCTCCTCATGATGCACTCCTGCAGGGGATGAATGTGTAATTGTGGGCAGACCGTTGTTTTCAGCGTGGAGTACAGCAGAGGCAGTGGAATAAAATGACAGCGAGTGGGAAAAAAAAGTGTGGGTGTGCTTGTGGGAGGTTGGTTAATGACTGGATAAGTCAAAGCGAATAAACCCGACTATGTCTCATGCGTGACTGCTCTCTTTGTGAGTGCCGCATGTACTGTGACGAAATGAAATGTTCACGTGTTTTTGACTGAACTCACTCCTTGCTTTACATAACATCACCACCAGGGGTCAAATTCAGGCAATTAGAAAGAACCCTAAAGACGAGATTGCATTTTTCTTCACTCACTTGTTCCCATTTCTTCCTTTTCTGTTTATTCCTTTCTCTTCTCCCTCTCTTTCACTTCTTCCTCTCTCTTCACTATCCTCCACCTCTCCATCGTCTTTTGCTCCGTGTCTTTTTCGTCTGCTCTCCGCCTCTCCAGTTTGTTCTTGTTAACAGCCCCAGCAGGAGAAGGATGTGCTCTACAGGCTGGGGTCTAGGGGGCCACAGCTGCCCGATAATACCTGATTTATCAACCTCCTCCAGCCAGCCTGCATGGAGATGCTGTTTTGCTCTCTTGCTTTGGTTGTTTCTTACAGCCGACGCGGCAGGTAGTTTGTATTTCTGGCTGCCCGTCCTCAGGATGTCTGGTGTAATGAAATGGCTCTCCTTGTGATGCATCTAGCCTTCTCTCCAGTAGCTGAAGCCTGTCTGTGTATCTATCTCGCTATCCCTCTGCCAGGATATATTTTCTGACATAAGGAATGAAAGGGTGACTGGTGGTCCCGGTAGATGTTTGTTTTAGGAATCTCTACCACAACCACTTGATAACGGAAGACAAAGCTTTTGTTTTTCTCTGTTCCGTTGCATTTCTTTGTTGTTTGTTTGCTCACCGCCTTCTGTTCGTACACCATGTCCAGTTACAGATGGAGACCAGATACTCAGACTCCCCCCCCCCCCCTCCTCAAGAAAAATCCCCAAGCTGATTTTAATGAAGTTCATTCTGAATTAAATGTTTTCTCTCTGTCCCATTCCTCTCTCTCTCTATTTCTACTTCTCTCTCTGCCTCTAGTCCAGTACCAGATGGAGATGATGCGTTCTCTGCGTCACGTCAACATTGACCATCTGCATGTGGGCTGGTACCAGTCCACCTACTATGGCTCCTTTGTCAGCCGAGCGCTGCTCGACTCCCAATTCAGCTATCAGCACGCCATCGAAGAGTCCGTTGTACTCATCTATGGTAAGTAGACTGGAGAATTACTGGATTTATTTTCACTCACCACTCGAATAAATGAAAAACTGTATTTGCAATTGTTAGGACACAAGATAACTACTCGAAAATATCCATAGGTGCGGCCTGTCGCACATCATGTGGTCTCCAAGTCTTTTTTTGGCCAAATCCATTGCAAATACCTGGAAGTAAAAGGAATGCCTAATTGTGAAGCCAATGCAGAAGTGCCTTAAACTTACGTTCTTTCTCATGGGCGTCAGGGGGCGGTGACTCTGGTTACAGAAACAAGTCGGGTTGAATGGAAGTTTGAGAAAATGACTCAAGATGGCGTCGGTCAAAATGCCAGAAGTCGAGGCTTGAACTACCTAAAAAAAAAAAAAAAAAAAACATTAGTAGGGTATGCAGTTCAGTGCAGAGGTCTACAGGGGTCCACTGACAGAAGACAGGGAAACATAGACCGGATTAACAAGGTAGCTGCTAACCACTAACATGGCGCGTGTTGGCATCGTGTGCCTGCACCTGCTCCACAGTAAAGACCTTTAAGAGCGGCCCATAATGCCATCCCAGATGGTGTAAGCCTTCTTTCAAATTACAGCAATATTACAACCTTCATGACATCAAAATAAAACCTGTCACTATTAAACACTGTGCATTTAACTCCTCGGGGTCTAAATACATGATGATTCACCACTACATAACCACTCCAAGTGCTCATTGACTTCAGAGGCGGTATATTAGTACATTGGACATGGATTGGGGCACATTTGAGTAAATCACAAAAGTATTTAATCGTTTCGTTCGACTTTTACACGATCAAGTATAGACGTGGTAGCTCCTGCCGATGTTGCACACTTCATAACGTGCTGCGTTTACCTCCTTCAGGTTCATGAACTGAAAAGTAAGTACGGCCAGAGTGTCACAAAAAGTCTGAGAAGCTCACTGACCTGAAATCTCAGTCGTTCATTTAAACAGCTTCGTGTTTATCCGCTCACTTGTAGTCACGAATGAGGCAGCGACCCAAATTTTCATTTTTAAAACAATTATGAAAACAGCTTTGAATTTCATCAATGTTTCAGTGCCGGTGAGTGTAAAGGAACTCCCCTCGGCCCTGTTCTTTCTCTCCGCAATCACTTCAGGGTTGTCATGTTCTCTGATCGTACAAATCCGTGACGGGCAAAGATTAATTTTAACCAGCTGACATATGAACCCCTCTGATCTCGTCCTGCTGGCCCGTAAGACAGGCAGTCAGTCCTTTCTCTTTCTAAAGGAGCGCTCCTGTTAATGTCAGTCAATAACGCTGCTCTTAATAGATCAAAGCACCTCAAAGGACTTGACATTATCTCTCTTTAAAGACAAAGGGAAGGCAAATTGATTTCTTTTTTTCCTCTCTTGGTCATTAGCTCGCCGGTCATTTTATGCCGATTGATGAATCAATCAGGTGCCTAGCTGCTGAGTTAATGGCTTCCGTCCAGTATTGTAGTGGGTTGTTAAACCAATTGGTTCACCATGTTCACCATGACAGCAGTTTTTCTTGCATGAGGTGAACAGTTGAAGAGGTGGACAGGCCAGTTCAGGAGGCTCCTATGAGCTGCATTTTGATTTAGTCAGCAAGGAGAACGTTGTCTTAATCCACTGGCTGTCACCAACCCGTCTCAATGGAGATTGGCCAGCATGGATTGAGATTGGCTGCATCTTGTTTGGATTGTGCTGTGCTGTTGGAACATGGCTCTTCACAGTTGGCTCCTGGGAATGGTATAAGTCACACAAACAATTTCTGGTAGTTTGGTGGCTGTCAGCCAGTCTGAGCCGCTATCACCACTTTCTCTCTCGCTCTCTCTCTCTCTGTCTCTCTGTAGCATAAACGGGAACGTGGAATAGAATTGGACGGCGGAGCCATTCCTCTCAGCCTCTCTAGATACTTTCACATTTTCCTGTCTTTTTAAGTGTTCCTTTAGCTTGACTCTTCAGATGGTTGAATTGGTATAATATAATACCGAGCCCGCTGTGTAAATGTCATTTTGCAATGGACAGACCACCAGCTCCTCCACTCCCCCTCCTTACTGCTCGGATGTGTATGCCTGTACAGACGCGAGTGTTTTCCATCCCTAAAATGGATAGGAACAGAATTCCTGTTGAGTGACAACATCAATCAAGTGAGGGATCTAATGGGGAGGGACTGGATGGTTTTAATGGTAGCTCCTCTCCAGCTAGCACCTTTTTAAGGACTTTTTGTCTTTACTTGTCTTCACTGAAGACACTTCTGGTCTTCAGCTCAGTTAGACTTCTTTCTATGTTTGTAATAATTAGTACCGTGACACTTTTGAGATGTGTGAAAATAAAGTGTCGCGCTGTATAAATACTCTTAACCGCTGGACACTGCTTTCATATTGAGAAAGGACAACAGACATTCTGGATTAGAGACAACGTTGTAACTTTGGCCTGTGATGGTGTGCAGAATGCAAACACACACCACTGTATTCCACCAATAGAAAGCAAACTTAACTGTTGCTGTTGTCATATTCTATAGATTCCCTTTGCAGATCTAGTTGAGTTTAATTTATAGGAATCTGTTAAACCTCTGTCTGTAACTTCATCACATTGTTGGTTAAACAACATACTAAGCAAATGATTGAGTCTTATTGCACCATATCACTGAACCATATCGTGGTATAATCAAGGTATACAGGAATCCTCTCGTACGTACACTCTCTTACTATGTTCAATCATCGTTGTGATTGTGTGTAACTGAAGCAACTCTCCCTCCAGACCTGTATAAACAATATTGAATAAATAATGTATGTCAGCAGGTGACTATAAGATTGTCGTCTATGGTACCTTGAGAGCCGGAGGAAATCAGATTGGATATTTGTTTGCTGAAGTCAGAGAATCTGATTTGAAGGAATACTTGATCAATTGTATATCAATTACTAACCCTGTGTTACCTTTTTTAAGTTCCTGAAGAAAACTTTTTTTTGCTCTCGCAAGCCTCCACGCTGTACGGAGAATACGAAAATGAAGTAAATGGAGACGAGGTTTAACAACAAAACTATATCAAAGCATCAGTTTACAAACTCTCACACAACTTGTCGAGAATAATGCAAGACTCATTTATCTTGTTGTGTGCTCACTACTTCCCAAACAGGCATGCATTCTAGATAAAACACTTCAACACTTGAGTCTCACGCCTGCAACAGACAAGTAGCATGCCTGCATGTTTTGGCAAAAAATGCATGTTTGTGAAGTACTGAGCATACAACTGGATGAGTGAGACTTGGATTGTGCTGCACTGAGTTGTGTGAGAGTTTGTGAACAGATGTTTTGGTGTAGTTTTGCTGCTGTGAAACGCCGCCCCAATTTACTTCAATTCATCAAGACCTCTCCGTGTTTTCGACAGTCTTCATTCACCATGGAGACATGTGAGAAAAACAAAAATGTCAGGGTAACGCATGGCGAGTAATTTATGTACAGATGGTCATGTTGGAGGTGAAGTAGTCCTTTTTTTAAAGTGCCATTTTACATATTTTTTTTTCAACTGTTATAACTCTCTTGTCATTCTAGACCCTATAAAGACGGCACAAGGCTCCCTGTCCCTCAAGGCCTACAGGCTTACCCCCAAACTCATGGAGATCTGCAAAGAGAAGGATTTCACACCTGAGGCGTAAGTAGCTCATAGCGGAACACACAACGTGCACACAGAAATAAATCTTGTTTTCGTCATAGGCTCATTGGCTAACATAGCCGCTGCTGGTTTGGCCGTTCACTCGTTCGACTCTGCTTATTCAGTGGAAGCAAATATAGGCTTGTGCATCCACAGGGGAGGCATTTAGTAGCAGTTGCAGATTGATGCTGATGATGATGATTTATCAGTTCGCCCTTGCCTGTCAAACAAATGTACCATGTTTACGCCTTTTCTGACCGCAAGGCTTAGGGTAATTGCTTTTAAATTGCAGCTAAAAGTGAATGTAATGAGGGGACTATTTTCCAGGCAGTTGTGGGTAGTCCAAGTGCTCAAACTCACACATGCATAAACGAGCGCATGAAGAGACTCGCGCGTCTCTGCACTGACAAATGCAAGTAAACAGCTCCAGGAAGGAGTCCCAGAGGGATCAAATTGCTGTCCATTCAGGACCTCCCGATATGCACTTTTAAATTCACTAAACGCGTATTTGCAGGAAGAAGAGACAATTTAACCGCATCATTTAATTTCCTTTCACATTTCCTCTGTACTTCTCCACCTGCGTGTCTCTATTGCCAGCAACTCGGTTGTTGACCCAGTGTGTTTGACTCCGACTCGGGATCCTTCTCATCCTTCAGCTTTTCATTAGTTCTTATGATTTATTACGGCTCCAATCTGTAGCTATCGGTGTTCCCACTAAGCTCATGATCGAGATGAGGGCAGCGCAGGGCAGGAAAGGAAAGGACAATATCTCCACATAACGAAAATCTTTCCTCGATGCTATTATCTTCCAGAAAAGACTGGAAATCTGAGTATCAATAATATTTTTTCCCCCTCTGAAGATTCAAAACTTCAAAAGCGTTTAATTCCCCCCCCCTCTCTTTCATGTTGATGTATTTGATGTTATATAAGCTTGCATATATTGTGCACCTCTCTGAAATGAAAGGCAGGGATGGATGAGTGCTGAATAGCCCGATCCCTTTCAACTGCCCTCCAAGTCCGCTGGGCTATGGAGGCAGTGGTCAATAGCCTCCACTTCAGCACACAATATGAAGCATCAAATTAGTGGGCCCGTGGAGGCGACCTTTGGCTTTGTCCAGTGGGGCCCAACTTGGAAAGAGCGTGGCATTAAGTGCGCCCAAGTCCAGTAGGGTTGAGCATTTTGTCCTGCCCGGAATGTGCCGTCTCTTCTTTTTCCTCGTGGACAACTTTTTATATCGCTCTGCAGGCATTTTGAAAAGGTCATAATTTTCAGGAAATATTGTTAAAGCGCTGCAGATGGATAACTGTGCCGATATGTAAAACAAACAGTATTTATGGAATATCATTATAGATTTTACTTGTGGACTGCTGCTATCCATATTCATTTTTTTGTTCTTCCCACTCAAGAGCCCGACGCCGGACTGTCCACGTCCGCTGCCTCAGAGTCTCCTCTTAAAGGTCGCCTGAGGTGATGCTCATTTTTTTCAAAATGACCTTATCAAAATCAGATGATGCTCCACACACCTATATTCATCACAATGATAATCGCATTTTATATATATATATATATATATATATATATATATATATATATATATATATATATACGTATATATATATATATATATATATATATATATATATATATATATATATACGTATATATATATATATATACGTATATATATGTATATATATGTATATATGTATATATATATATATATATATATATATATATACATATATATATATATATATATATATATATATATATATATATATATATATATATATATATATATATATATACATACATATATATATGTATATGTATATATATATATATATATATATATACATATATACATACACACACACACACACACACACACACACATCTCTGGTTCTGGGACAGTGCTCATGGGGAATTAATGCGGCGGGCGTATTGATTCCATAGCGAGCGGGACGCCTCTAACGAGCCAACATCAGACACATACAGACATTAGTTTGTAGCTCATGCGCTGTGCACAAGTGACAGGCTGAACCAAGGCAGTCAGTCAATGCTATTGGATTTATGTGAGACATTAAGCAAAGTTTGAAGTTCCATTTCGTGTTAACAGGCCCATGTCAGAGAAAGAGAGAGCGATGCAGCTTTTTCTCCCGAGGAACAAGAAGAGGTGTTTAAAAGCCGGTGCTTTGCACGCTTATCAGTAGAGCCCATAAAAAAGTCATTTAGGCGACTGGGTCTGACATTTGTCACGGCGTGCAATGTGGACATCCTCTCGTGTCACAACTTTTTCCGATATCGACATGCAACATTTATAACATTACTATTTATTGGCTCGGGTCCAAGTTACTGTAAGTTACAAGCCGAGCGGTAACGGTACAATGCTGTTGTTCGCACATAATGCGAACAACAGCTGACCTCAGAAGATCTCTGCCCTCTGCAAAACTGGTCTACAATGTCTTCAAAATGGCTTTGCATCAGCTAAGAGCATAGTCTTTTTAAGCATCGGGTTTGTTTGTTACAGGCTAGTTATGTGTGTTGCGTCCTGTGTGTAGTTTTTGCATAAAAGGACAAGTTATCCCTTTATAATGTATTTTTTGTCTCCGACAGAAAATGATGTGCTGCTGCTTTTAGTATAAAAGTATGGGTACGTGTCAGCACAATAAAAAAATAAATGTATTCCACTTTGGGCTGCGTGATATGGTTGAAATATTAATGAGATTTCCCAAAATGATATGCAAAAAAATACACTATCATACTAATTAATACTCTTTTGGGTCTGTCATGTGTTAACTGTGTGTAACTGTATTCTAAAGTAGATGATGATGAAATGTTCTTTTGTGAGTGACACATTGTAACTCGATCTCTCTTCTCCCGCCTCTCCGTCTCCCGTCCTGTCCTTCACTCTGCAGCTTGAAGAAGGCTAGCATTGGCTTTGAGCATATGTTCGAAGAGGTGCCCATCCTCATCAAGAACTCCCACCTCATCAACGCCCTGATGTGGGATCTGGAGGACAAGTCCACGGTCGCCGACAAGCATGAACTGCTCAACCTCTCAAGCAGGTCAGACGTGAGCTCATGCAGCCATTTACCAAGAAGGCCTGAGGCCAGACACCGTGATTGTAAAAAAACGCTGTAAAAGAGTGAATGCAGGTACATTTGCCGTCTAAATCAACTATTTCCGACATGTTTTTCTCAGGACACCCAACATTTACAAGATGTCTCTGCGTGGTCTTGTGGGGCATTTGTGGAGTTTATCAACATCTGTCCTCCATAAAACAGCACGACCGTCGATCTCGCTGTAAATTTGGTGGGGAACATGTCGGTGATCTCACGGATTTAACTGCTGTAGATACTCATGAGTGATTTTAGTTTCTCCCTCAATTATAATTCCCAAATTCTCTTTGTTTTGTTTATTTCTCAGTTTCGACGCTCCTGTTTACAGAACATGCAAATTAATAATCTTGTATTGCACTCGTTTGAGATCATAACGGTTGGAAGCTTGTCAATCTTGGGACCTAAGAGTCCAATTTCTCGTTCATGTTTCATGCCGTATGAATGCATTTCAATGTCTTCTATTGATATGACACTGCCTGCATCAAGGTGTTTTGTACGCCCATGAGCAGTTTAGGGAAAATACTGTCATCAATACGGTTCATCAACAGACCTCAGTGCGTCTCATCGGCCTCAGGAAAACAGCTTATTTGTGGAAATTCCATCTCCCCAAACCATCAAACACGATGCAAAGTGTCACCTAAATCTAATTAATTTACACATGGTTACCGTAGAACTGGGCATACGTAGAACTATTTAAGAATGTCTTCCTAGAAACATCTTACAAGCTTTACAACCATGGCATGTTACCTCTTTAAATCGGCATGCCTTCACAGGCATGAGTTAAAGCTACTTCTAAATTAAAATTGATTTGACATTAGGGCACGCCTGGGCATTAGTCTGCGTCTCCTGCACTGTTCTAAAGTGTACCACATTGGTGGAAGCAATACAAAGTCTATTGATGCGTTTGGCTTATTCTTATCCACCGTGGTTTCATTGCTGTTTTCACGCACTTCTAAAGAGGGCTAGTTTACATTTGTATCTTTTTATTAATATCGCAAGCATCCCATGAAAAGACCAAATCTCACACTGCATTTATCTTACTGAAGAGGAATAGTTTGTGTAGCCAAAGCTGACGATTCTGTGCCACTGTCTTCCAAAACCTATTAAAAATGCATAAAAGAGCCGTATTATTGCATCGGGTTGACGTATTCCTTCATTACAATAAACACGGCCAGTGTAGTTCATTCTGAAACAACCCCGTAATGATGACCTCAGCTGCACTTCTGATCCCTGGGAAGCAAATACTCACACGTTTGCTTTACCATTAGTCATTAGCGTCATAGCTTTTCATTAGAGACGTACAATGCGTGGGTCGGATTCGGATCATTTTCACACAGCTGACACCGCTAATGAAGAACGGGTCAGATTTGGTGGACCTGCGATGTCATAAACTGGCTGAACAACACAAACTACACTGGTGTTTGCTGTACTGAAGGAATACGTCACTCAGTGCAGGGCTACGGCGCCTCTGTGTGGTTTTAATCGTTTTTAGAGAATAATGGGCTTCTACGGCTCGTAGACGTAAACTGCATGTGGCTTCACAGACGCTCCTCGTTAGTGGGAATGACTCTTGATTGGCTTTGTTGATGATAATGAAAAGATTAAAGATGATGCCAGCCTAATCCTTTTTAAAGCCGACGTTAACCTGCTTGGACTACAGTACCAGATGGGTGAGGCATGCAGCAGCATGGCATCTCAAAATGTGTTACTTGCCAGTCATGGAAATGTTTTACTTCCACAGTCGGAACAATTCAGTTTGTATTGTACATCTTAGCGGTATGAAACAACCCCCCCCCCAACATGTATTTGTTGTTTGGATCACATCTGTAACACATCACGCCAACACTGCAGTCCACATTCACATTCTGGTTCTTAAACTTGCTTGACCGCTTATCTTATTTCAGGAACATATTGGTGCACCCTTGGGTTAGCATCAGACGTTTGATTGCATTATCCGGTCCAAAACTAGGTACAGTAAATGCCACGTCTAAATGTCAAATATATATTTATTCAGAAATGACTCCAAAAACAGGAACCTGCCATCAAACTTTGTCTTCCATCACTAATGAGCACAATGTGACCGAATATCACCCCACCATATCAACTCACAGACTGGCACTTAAAAGTCTCGCATTCAGATCTCGGAGGCTCTCAGCATCAGTCTCGGGAGAATTCATCAGCAATCATTTATGGAGATAAACCGCTGCAATTGGAGCAACAGCTGTGAAGCTTCCCAGGGGCAGGTGTGACAAATTAGCACAATAATGACTCAAAGTGCTGATTTACACTCTGTTAGCTCGCAGAGCACTCTGCGCTTACTTATCCACCGCAGTGTAGCGCATCAGGAGCTGTTGTGATTCTTCTCATCTGTGTCCTGTAACACAAATACGTCATGAATTAAATGAACAGTCCTATGTACAGAGCTCCGTAGGATGCATGTGCCCGGCCAACTTCAAACTTATTTGTCAGAGTTGTCAAATAGACAGAGGGAGAATACCTCACTTTCCTTGCATATTGTTCCAATTTTTCCCAACGACGACTCTGAAGTCGAAGCGTAGCGTTTGATATGACCCGAAATGGGGCAGAAGCAGCCTGGCTCTCCCATGGGTTTCCCGGCACGACTATCCGATGGGATGTCTGGCAAGATGAAATTGTTTCCTGAAGTTGTCAGATTGCTGCGCAGCTCCGTCCTTGTATTGGATTGCGGCGTCCGTCTCTACATCTTCCACTGACAGCCCCGCCCTTTTTCTCCTCATTTCCACCCCTTCAAAAAGGACAACGATAATGGGTTTTATTTAATGTTTTTCCTTTTTGTCTCATTTTCCAATCTGCAGACCCATTTGTCAATGTCATCTGCGTCTAAGGCTGAGTGAATGCAGTTTCACTCCAGCACACAGGGTTGTTCTTACCACAGATGATGATGTTGATCGTGGTGATGGATTGCATGAATGTAAATTCATTTATGTAGCCATTCCCCCCCCCAAAACAGCCTTGAAATGCCTCCAGTATTTGCAAATGTTACAAAGCAGCCTATATTCATGTCAGGCTAAGCTTTTCGCATGTGGGCCGTTTAACATTGTCTTCACCCGTATTAAAGTTTGCCCACTGTGTAGTGATGGACGTTGTTCATTATAAGTCATCCTTTACACCCCATATTTGCTTTTTGTTCGGTGTGAACGAGCAACTCCTCAGTCCATCTCCTCCCGTCTGCTTAGTGTAATTGACCTTCCGCACAGAAATCCTGCACAATGGAAGCATAGGTAAACATAGCTTTCTGCTCTACAGTACTGCCCTGATGTTATGTATTCAGTAAGGGAAAGGGTGGTGTTGAGTGCAGGGAGAAAAGACGAGAAATGTAAGGTGTTGTTAGAGCTGCAGCTGTAAGAGGAATGGGAAATGTGAAGAGGCATAACTCGGAATCTGGCCACAAAAGACAGAAACGTTGCCTTGAAGGAAATACGCTGTGGAAAAAATTGTCCATGACAGACAAACTTCATCCATTGAGATGGACTTTGAGCACATATATTTGTTATGCTCATACTTTCTTTGTTGCAATGAAATAATGATAATGGGCAATAAGCATGATGAATTTGTGTCAAACCCACTATAAATATTAATGTCATGCATACTTTTTATCCTACATTTTCAGCGAGGTCATACTATAACCTTATGTTGGGACACTGTTGGATCGAGGCTCTTTCATGTCCTCTTTAAAACCCGATTATTCTGCATCAGGAGCAAACCGGAGATCCATATTGTGCCTCAGTCCATCAGTTAAAAAGGCTCCATCAGAGTAAAACACTCCTCCTTCTAAAAATGGAAGTCACTTCCTTGGCAGCTTTGTTAAAGAACTCCCATCTGGACTTTCAATTTACTGAATGTCAGCTCATTTTTGCTCGCACATCAATACAGCTTTAGAATTTGTCCTCTATTGTCCTGTGCGACTATGAGCATGTAGGCTCGAGCACACGTGCAGCACACTGCATGGGCTGCCATTGAACCTGACCTTAAAGCGGAATCGGTGATGATAGGCAGTCCCTCCGTAGACTTTGATTTCTAATTCAGGATTGATCGGAGGGCTCGCAGAATTCGTGCACAATTCTGAGCGGTGGTGTGTTTTCTTTGTATATTGAGGCTTTTATAAGCGTACAGTAACAACTGAGCGTCCTCAAAAGAAACGGTGAAGAACAGAGCAAACTCAATGCAATTGAAAGTAGCAGGAGTAGCAGCAACCCCTAATCGCCACGCATGTGTCAAGGACGCAGAAAGACTCCGAAATTCTGAAATACAAACTGGTAAACAAAATAAAACAAAGTCCAGTACACTGAATCACACACACACACACACACAGACGCACATTTCTGTCCAGCTCAAACACTTGACGCATGCATAAACGACAGATGTTTTGAAGGATCCTGCTCCGACTAAATGTTTTCCTCTGCATATATTATGAATGCACACCACACAAATTAGCTACCATATTGCCTCGATGGAATAGCTTTAAATGGGCTTTTCGTCAGGGAGAATCAATTTTGACACAGTGAGAGGGACTCGGCGGGGAAGTGCTGGGCCGAGATTTGGTCCTGGGCCATCGGTTTTCATGTTTACAGCTGACACTGCAGTGGAGGGTTGACAAACTGATCACACAACAGCCCTCACAGCCAAATACAATGGGACCGCGAATGGTTCAGCACTCTACACTAAAGGGAAGACGATCTGAGCGTCTGAAGATCATACACACACACACACACACCTCATACAGGGGCCAAGCCATGATATGGTGTTACAGGTTGTCATGCATGTGACGATAAGATAACACTGTAAGTCATCAGAAGCGGTGTTCATAGAATGATCTGCATGCGTGTGGTTGCATTAGTTGTATCTCTTTGTGTGAGACAGCTTGATGGACTTCATCTGTGTGTGTGTGTGTGTGTGTTTGCATGTAAATGTAATTAAGGTGTCATCAGCTGAAGGCGGTTGATGGCAGCCGGATGCTGAGATGATGGTGATGAGTGGCTTTAGGGTGTGCATATGTTTTGCATATGTATGGATGCTTAAATTTATGCATATGGGTGTTCTGCAATGTCCACAAACTTTCTACTTCCTGGCATTTCTCTAATACTTTCTGACAATAACACTAAACATTGGAATGCATTAGTACACTGTTGTTCAATGCTTGCTGTTTTTTATAGTTACTAATAGCAAAAGGTGCAAAACTACGGTACCTTTTGTAAGATTGTAATTTGATTTCATCAGTTGGTTATGTTTGAGAATTATATAACTCCATAACAATTCCCTTTTTAATTCATTTCTTATCACCTTTATAGCACCGAGAACACTAAATGTGTAGCCGGTGAAATTAATGTCATGAATGTCATTCATACTTTAATATTGTGGACCCCCTCAGGCCCTTGTAAAGGTGTTCATACATTGTTTCGAATGACACATGAGGACCTGACAAAATTATAAAACTATGGCGGTACGCGTTTCGCTACGCCTCCCTCAAACAGCAAGAGACTCTCATTTTAAATAGTGAAGAACAAAGTTGGCTCAAATGAAAAAGGCGTATGTGTTTTGCTCAGGTTGATTCTGGTTACATTGGAGCTTGTTTTTCCGTGGCACAGATGGTTCGTGGCAATTCATTTTAAGTTCAAGACTTTGCACAGTCTAAGAAATTGAAGGTTGGCAAATTATGTCTTGACGAGATGATTTTTGCAACGGACGAGTGTGAGGAACCGAGAGGGAGAGCGAGAGGGAGAGCGAGAGGGAGAGAGAGGGATATTGATTTATAAATTTGGTCATTGAAAAATCTTGCAGCAACAAAAATCACCCAAAACACTTTCCAATCGTCCTCCACATATTCACAGAAAACAACACAACACAGTTACATCAGCTCAAGTGTACACACAGCCAGAACATACACAGTGCTGGCAGTCCTTGCGGGTACAATTTCCATTTAAATAAACATTCAGAATCTGTTTTCCTACAGTGCATGCTGCATTATGTAGCACCCGAACATTCATACAAAACAATATAATTCCACAGAGGAAAGTAAAGGGGGGGGGGGGGGTAGCTGAGAGCACTGCAGACTTGTCAAGGTTGAACTTAAGGCAGTCGTGAGACATTGTGTTAAAAACGTGGCTCATGGGAGGACAGAGAAGGGGAATGCTGCAGTAGAGTTGTGTTGAGAGTTGTCAGCAGGGGGGGGGATGAAGGTTGTGATACCTGAGCAGAGGGATGAAGCCCAGGAACAAGAGGAAGGGTCCTCAGGTGTGAGCACTCTGAAACCCCAGAGAGGATTCTTGACAAAGGATCTGTCTGTCCCACTGGAACGGCCCGTTTGTGGCTCTCGCCAGATAAGCTTGAGATAAAAGATGAAGCGGCTGGCTGGGACACCGCCAACTTGTTTGCTGTACAGGAGAAGGTGGTCGAACTGTACAGATTTACACCTGGCTAAAGATTTGCATCACGGTGCACAACATATGATCCGGCTGATCGGATAGCCTTCGGACTGCACTGCGTTCTGTGTGCATTTGAGCTCGGCATCGAGATGGATGCAGAGCACAAGTTCACACCAGCAAGCGCACCGTATACAGCCAAATATCAGGGAAGAGTTGATGATCAGATGGTAGTTTGCTGCCGCCGGTGTGCGTGCGTGGGTGAATGCTTTGGATAACAGCGTGGTATAAATGCAGCATAATGTGTCTGAAAAAGTAAGTAAAATTAAGTTTTAGTTAAGAAATAATAACTTCGGCTAAGGGTTGAATGAACGTCACTGTTGATCACGAGTGCTGACGGCAGCACAACACCGTGTGATTGACTTTCTGACGTTTCTCTTCCAGCAACCATCTGGAGAAGAGCCTTCAGCTTCTGATGGACAGGGTGGATGACATGAGCCAAGACATTGTCAAGTACAACACCTACAGCCGCAACCTGAGCAAGCAACAGCAGCAGAAGCACCAGGTAACTGTCGAAGCACGCACACACGAGCTTCCGTGAACTGAAGCGCACACACCACCTACAGACACCACGAGCAAGCAGCAGCAGAAGCATCAGCTTACCAGCCTGTGTATAAGGGGAAAAGGCACACACACCTACACACCCACACACACATACACACGGGGGTATTCACACACAGATGCACCTGCAGACACAAAGTCAGCAGGAAAAACAGCAGGTATGTTTCTCTCAGCTATGGACACAACCAATTGTAGCTATAATCACAGCAGGCAAGCAGCAAGCTCTGGGTAGCGTACACACACACACACACTCACACTCACACACACTTTCTCTTACACACAGAGAGAGAAATATGGTACTTCAGGCAAACACATTAATGTACATGCACCTACTGAGGAGCACCCAAAGTAACTACAGTAAACCGCAACGGTTAAAAATATATAAACATCTACTGACATCTGTAACTATACCCACATTAATACACAGGCATGCTATTCGGCTCTCAACCGGTTGCCGCTTGCATTTGCAAGTTAGTTTTCTCAACTCTTCCCCCAGTGGTGGCGCTAAGCACCTTTTTTGTAAATCTCTGTAGTTCAGCAGGCGCCTCTGGTCCCGTCCAAAGAGCAGCCGATCTATCGCTGTCCCAGCTTTTGAGTCTGCATCTGTGTAATAGGCTCGCAAGAAGCATCGAAAGAAAAACATACTTACAAACTTTAGCGTCTTTTACGAAACATCGGCAGTGTAAAAAAAACTCCAAAACTTGAGATCATCAAACGCACATTATTATCATTTTTTTAACCATCCGATAAGGCTCATGATAGTGATTTGAATGGCACGTATTTTTGGACATGTATTACTTTGCGTTTTTTGGCTCCGGTGGGTTTTCCGTGGGTCTGTTTTGGATCCAAACGACTCACAAGACTCACTTGCTTAGTTAATATAAACTGTCAAAAAAACATGGACTACAAAATGACTGCTTTGATTAAAAATAGAAGCTATGTTAACTTACAAAATATAAATGAGTGAGCAACAAGCAGATCAACACCACCATCGGTACTAGTAGCTTGAAGCACAGACACCGGTTCAAAGGTACTTGTTGTTTTGAGCTGACGCTAATGGGATGAGCTTGACTAATGCTAACCCTCAAATATCTGTCATAGTGTTCATCCCTCACCTCACTGCACGTGCTGGCAAGCGCCCACTGAATATCAGCATCGCTAAAATTTCAGACACGTTTCTCCGTCATCTGCTGCTTTATTTCTTCTTCTCAATGAAATGGTCGTTTTCATCACAACAAGGGCTACTTCTGTGATACAGTAATTTATTTATCCTTATGTGAAGAAGACTAGGTTCAGGAGGTTAAATACCTTCGAGTCACGCTCAGACGCCACCGATCTTCAAATACCAGCCAGGGAGAGCTGTTCCATATGAACTAAAAGCTGTTATTAATAAACGGTCTGTTTATTTGAATGAGTAAGTGAAAGTCCTCTGTTTTTAGTCTTTTGCGGTACCAGCGAGACACATCACAAACTCCAACTTCATTTAAAAGCAGCAGCAGTAGCACTTTGTGAAACGCAGTCGCACACATACTTTGTGCACAAGGACTCTCAACACACACACACACACACACACACACACACACCACCTACACACAAACGTGACCAGAAGCACCGAAAAGACCAGAACAATCGTACACACAGAGGAAGTCAGCCACGTACCATCTGCAACTGTAACCTCAGACAGATGCATCATAAACATTTGGCAACACATGCAAAGGCAACGAGTCGCACACATCACTCAGGAAAATGGAAGCGTTGAGGCGCAAGGTTCACTCACTGATCTTCGTGCGCACACACGCACGTACACCTACGTTCAAACAACTACAGTATTCCAACGTCACTCTCTGCAAGTGAGTCTGAAGTGATAATCCGGGCTGACTCACCGCGGCCTCTGCTGACAACCGCGGCTAAGTTCACACTCAATAGCCGAATTTACGACAAACACGCATCTGTGATCACGAGTAGTCTGCCGCATGCACACGAGGCTTTCACAACCCGGGCCACGGAAAATAACCAACACCTACGTAGACACACAACCCGGGGCCAAAATCACCCACACTCCAGCCATTATGATCCATCATCCTCTCCTACCGACCTTCTCATCAGCACAGCCCGCAAGCCTTATAACCCCCCCCCCCCCCCCCCCCACACACACACACACACACACACACCACACACACACTTTAATGGTGTCTACCGTTTCCATGTTTCACCTTATTCCCTACAATGAACAAACGGCGCACACGGAGACAAAGAAAGTGAGCCTCTATTACACCTTTCAGAGATCTACAGTACTTGCTCCATGTAATCTTCGGTTATTGACCCAGCTGCTTCCCGGACAAATGGAACCTTATTAATCATCATAGAAAAGTTGCAAAAAGGCGGCGTGTTCAGAGGGCTCCATTTTTCATTTATAGCGCTCTAAATTTGGTAAATAGCAGGTTCCCCAGGCACAATCTGTGGCCAAGTTAGTCTTTGTACCACGGAATTTATGTCTCACTCCTCGAGATTTATTCATTTTTCAATTTTCTTTTTCTTATCTTTTCCCATCGATGGAAACGGACAACACTGTGCAGAAGATTAGATATGGAGCAATGTGTTAATCCTACGAACCGAGGAGACATGATTCACAGTTAATGATACAATTCAGCTACTATTGGATCACTGCAATATTTTTGCCACATCATTTTTTCTGGGCCACATCATTATTTTGATGTATAATCTTAAAATATAAACGCGAAAGGCAGGATAAGTAATGGCTGAGTGTGTATTTGGTTATAGTAGGCGCTAAATGGACACAAAGCCCCCCCAGACGGCTATGGCAACCCAGAAAAAGGTTCACGCTTCATTGCTTTTCAAGCAAACCGTGTAAAGGTTCAGTGGTCTGACGTGGAGACCGGTGGAATTGCTACCTGAAGCGGACATGCATAAATGAAGTGTTTAAAAGAGACCTGATCCGAAGATGGCCCGAGGATTATCAGACCAGATGAAGCAAAAAAGCAACTGTATAATGATAATCATGATAATAATATACAGCCCCAGACATAAAATAATACTTTTCCAACTATAATGTATGTCATTCAATAGAATACATTTTTTTCCATAGTGACGTACTGATTTCCTGAATATATTTACTCCCATAGCGATGATGCTGTACCTCATGACCAGAGCTGATACTGCTCTGTATTAGACTCTGATTCAACAGTAAGTGTTGCCAGTTCGCCATTGGCATCCACTTTGGGAAATTGGCAAATAGTTATTGACTTTTTGTCAGTGGCATATTGTTTTGAACATGCAACAAAAGTAAGGACGGCAAACCGATGCATTCTGATGCTGCATAGCGTGTCGTCTGCAAGAGGGCGTTCAGCCGTCTGCGCAGAATCAACACAGATTGATGGACACGCTGATGTGGTGTCACTAAAGAGAGGGACACAAATCAAGACTCCAATGCTAAAGGCTCAGTGGATCTGTGGTGAGAGTCGCCACCGAGATCCAGAAAACCCAAATTTGAAAGGGAGAGAAGTGATGAAAAAGCAACCAGGGACTTACTGGATTTATTTCTGTAAAGAACGTGATCAAAACTAAACTACAAAGAATTCTGTATGGTTATTATAATAAAGCTTTCATTCTCTTACGTCACAATTTCATTATTAAAAATGACTTTTAACTGCATCAAAATATCAGCTGACTAGAAATGACCACTGATGTCTGGTTGCACGTCTGGCCCTTTTTAAAAAGGTAATGTCGAGCCCTGTCGACTGAGTGCATTCCGACGCTGGTCCCCAACAAAGTCCTCAGAACAAAGTGGTCCTCTAGTCCTGATACCAAAATGTATATTTTTAACCGTCGTACCAAAGCCAAACACGGCACACGCTGCCACACAACACACCATCCCCAGCAGGAGTCGTGGTGTTTCCAGCAGCGCGCGGTGGGGATGCTTCTCTGCAGCAGCACCTGGAAGGCTTGTGAAGGTGGAGGGTAAAATAAATACGGAGAAATCTTGCTGCAGTCTGTAAAAGAACTGTGACGTGGGAGCGGATTATGTTCCACCAAGACAACGACCTCAAACACAAAGCCAAAGCTACATAGGAGTCCAGACCTCAATCCAATTCAGACTTTGCAGCGGGACTTGAAAACTCTCAGTCCCCACGCAACTCGACAGAGCCTGAGCAACTCGACAGAGCCTGAGCAACTCGACGGAGCCTGAGCAGCCTGTAAAGAAAAATTGGGGGAAATAACAATGAAAGGTGCCTCTACTTAATGCTGACTTGAAAGATTTTTTTTTATTTGCATTAATTTAGATCCATTTACATTTTTCTGTTTACTTTGACTTCTAATGAAGAGAGGTAAATACGTTTAACGCATTGTATGTCTATATTTATTCGTGGAAGGTGGAAGTGCAAAACTTTTGTTTGCTTGCTTCTAAAATTTGCATATATTAGCTTTTTGATTATGCACAGTCACACTGAGACGCGTTGGCAGGCAAAAAAAAAAAAACCCACTGGATGAGTAACGTTTCATTTGAACAAATAGTGGTATCTTTTATTTATCGCTTATCTTTAGACACCCGTACAGGTGCATTGTGGGACGCGTGGTTTAAAGTACTAAAGTTGCTCCCACGTTCGTTTTTTCCTTATCTGCCGCAACCTCCTCTTCCACTGGCCTGTGTGAGTCTCTCCTCCATCTTGCCAAATTAACAAGGCTTTTAGGATCTCCAGAGACCCGGCACCTCGCTGATTTACCGACTGTCAGCCCTCTACAAATCACTCCATCCCTGTCAGCACTTATAACTCTTCACTCTCCGTCTGTCTCCCCTCTCTCTCCTTTCATCGCCATGCTTCTTTACAGCTCACTTCCTTCCTGTTAATGTTTCCATTATCTTGTCTGTCTTCTTCTTTTTTCTCCTCACTATCTGCTGCCACTTTGTGCTCTATGCATCTCTCTACCTGATGTTCCTCACTTTCTTATTAATACCTTTTTTTTCTCACTTTCTCTTTACTCCCAACGTAAATGTTTCACCCTTTCTCTTCTCCTCATATTCTCACCCTGTCCTCGCTCGCCTCACCCGTCTGTTTCTGTCCATTTTTTTCGTCTCTCCGTCTATTCCATCTTACATTTCTCTCTCTCTCAATGTGCTGTTTTGTTTTTCTTTCCTTTCTTCTCCCCCCCTCTTCTAATGCCCCCCCATCTTTCTCTGTGTCCCGCCCTCCAGTACCTGCAGAGACGTCAGCAGGAGAACGCCCAGCGGCAGAGCAGAGCCGAGCCCCCGCTGCCTGAGGAGGACATCAGCAAAATGTTCAAGCCCCCTCAGCCTCCACCGCGCATGGAGACGCTGCTTATTGCAGGTACGCACACGCACATGCGCGATACAAACGCACAACCTCTACGCACGGCCAACTCTCGTCGTCTCATAGACCTCCCTCTCTCCAAACTCCATCAGCCGCCTCTGCTCCCCTCACAGGAGCTCAGGTTCTGTTTTGTAATTATCTCCGCCATTATCTTGAAATTACATTAATTTAAAGTTTATTGACTCAATCTCCAACTCGACCGCCCCTTTCCCTGCTGTTTCACGCTGTTCAGCTCTCCCCCGCCGCCTGACAACATTCTGATCCTTCCGTTTACTCTGTTCCCCACTAATTAGATGTTTTGCTGTGCTGCTCTCCCCCCCCCCCCCCCCCTCTCTCTCTCTCTCCCCTCCTCCACCTGTTTGTGTGCATGTCTGTGTACAAATGTATGTATGTATGTATATTTGTGTGGGGGCGCGTGGATGCATGCGGCTACCATCCAACAGGGCAAATTAACAACTACTGCCAGAACGTGAAGGAATTCACCTCGCAGAACCTCGGGAAGCTGTTCATGGCGGAGGCGCTCCAAGGCCACAACTAGAGGGGAGAAACGAAGGAGGAAAAGAGTGCGCAGAGGGGGGGGGGGGTAGAGAAAGGTAACGGAGATGCAAAAACACCTTGGAAAGATGACTGGAGGACCGCAGCGCCTTTATTTGTTTTCTAAGAATTCATTCATTGTTTTCATGCCCAGCTCCGTCTTGAAAACAAAATTGTCTTTGAAGAACATTTGATTTGAATAAAAGTCTGGCGTCTCTACATCTTGCCTGTGTCTGTATGTTTTCACAGTTGAACTGTATTCAGATCTTGATGGTAATTGCAGCACATTTTAATTTTGTTTGTGGACTTGGGCGTCATTTTGTGTTTTGCTGTAGAAAAATGGTTAGTTTTTGTGCACAATATTAATATGTTGAAACGGGGGCTTGTGCACCCAATTCTAAATAATTACACAATACGATGGCACTTACACAATTTTATTGCTACATGCTTTTCATCTTGCAGTTCAAACATCAAGCAGGTGGAACCAATTACTCGTGAATTTGCCGAAGTGTCTGTTTGCACAGTGGGAACAATGATATCCTTGTGAGCGGAACTGCAGCAAGAAGTATCAGTGAGAGCTGAGCATCAAATGAAATGCCAGTTACATGACTCAGCTCCCACTGTCTCACTGCACCAAATAGTCCGTTGTTTTTTTTTCCCTGAAATGAAATTACACGATACATCAGAATCTGCCTCTCTTCCACAAAGATAGCAATTAGCACCTGTTCATTTCTAGGATGCAAAAATAATGTCCCAACGGTGAAATTTGGCTTGAAACAAAGATTTTTCATTTTTGAGTTGTGAAGACAACATTTGAAAAAGGAACTGGAGATGAACCAAATGACAGACTGGTGGAATTTGTCATCTGCTCTCGGTGGCATTCCTTTATTTTATTTGTTTTGTTTGTAAATGCCAATAAACGAGAAAGTGTTTTACACAATAATAAAGTGTTCTTGAAGTTTATTCATAAAAACACGCAGGCAGAAAGATTTTAGAGAAATGTGAGCGACGGTTAAAGACTAACGTCACAGAGAGCGTTATACATGAGTGGTCGGCTCTTTCACGGAGGAGTTAATGTTGTGCTGCGTCCAGCTGAAGTGGGATGTAAAGAGAGATGATTCATGCGCGGTCATTACGGAGTTCCCCTTCTTCAAAACTTTACTGTTTTTCAGTCAGCTACTCTTGCGTTTATCAATCGTTTGATAATTCACCTTTTTATTGCATTTGCTGGCTTATCAGAGAAGCACAGCCTGAGCAGTGTTGTGAGCCGTTCAATAATTATAGAAGTCAGACGGAGGGATTTGTCTTCTTATTGTGACAAATCGTCAATATTGAACTTACTGGACCTCGTAGGAAGCAAACTGTCAGTTGCATTCAGGATGTTGCTGTGCTCTACCTGCCTGTAAAGGGAATCTTTGTCCTCCATCTGCTATCCAACTTCTCAAGGCTTCGCAGTTCTTTTTCATGCTTTTGTATGTACTTCATTTCAACCAGAATAACCCACTCAGTATCAATACTGCTTTCCAGAGAGTCCTGGGTACGTGTATAAACAAGACTTCAATCTACAACCGGATACCAGACCTCAAGGTGGCGCCCAACAGTCCAGTGGGAATTGCCTGCCTGGCGTATACAAATAGGTCTATCTGAGTGTCCTGTATTTCTGCGGACACACAGATAGACCTATTTGTATATAGACCTCAGTTGCTGTTGAGCTTTCCTCTCAACAGTTTTGCTGATGTCTCTTGTACAATGTTGATCTATGGAGAAAATGCTTTTTGGGATTCTTTGATGCCATCCATCCCACAGGTGGCCATTGAAAAGAATTGGAAGCAAGGCTGAGTGGCGGCACCGGATTCAGTTCTTATGCATCCATGGACTGTTTTGCAACAGTGCTTTGTCAATATGCTACCATACAGTGACGTCACTAATGTGTAGCAGGGCTATTGTTTACTATGTTTATCATTTTAGTTTAGAGCAGAGGTCTTCAACAGGGGGTCCGTGGAATTTTTGGTTGATTAGACCATTTAAAAAAAAAAAAAAAAATCTTTTTCTTTTCTCTAAACATGAATTTGTCCATTATTTTAATAGTTCAGTATTGTCTGCAAGATAACAGGTATGTTTACGTGGCACTAATGGGCCATCACTCATTTTTCGTTTCCACATTTATGTTTAAAATAAAAACATCAATTTGAATAGCTTGTCTGCATGATTATCATGCAATTGACAGACGATATTGGCATTGATAGCTGACAAGGTGTGTTTATGAATGGCAGTGGCACGGCCTCCCTACTCACTGTACCTTGCACATGTTTAAAATAAAAACATGAATATATAAACCTGTGTATTATTTGAATAGCTTAGTATTGAATGCACAATAAAGAGGTATACACGGTACTAGGCCCATTTAATATAAAACACAATTTTATACAATATATATAGTCGGGGTCCCTGCTCCATCTCTCTATCAGTTTGGGGGTCCTTGGCCTGAAAAAACGTTGAAAACCCCTGCTTTAGAGTGTTGGCATGCTAGCGTTACCGTCCATAGAGCCCTGCCGCTATTATAGCTAAAATGAAAGATAAAGTCCTCTCAGACATATCAAACAGTTGGTATAGTCTGTTGATCTAGTCTGCTGGTTTCTATCAGATTTCCATTTGTAAGACTGTATATTCTGCATACACTAGTGGCAACATAATACTGCAGGCTGCTCTTGAACGCAGCATTTTTTTAATCGCAGTGATTTCCAGGTGCGTTTAAAGCTGTTGCTGCTGATCATGTGCGACCATGAGGGGCCGGCGGTGAAGTCCACCTCAACAGTTCTGTCCGTCTCTATACTATCAACAGGAGCCACCACTTGTGTGCTTTTATCAGATTTGTGTTTATGTATCTGTTACCAGAACTCACAAGTGCTTATTAATAAGCTCATAGCCTTTGAATGCTTGTGTTATTAAGTATGTTTGTCGACCTGAGAAGGCAGACTGAGGGTACAGTTGCCATTAAAAAAAATAAAGTCCCTGCTTATTCTTGCAATAAGGTGCTTCACCTTACCTAAATAGTAAAATCACACCAGCGCTGTAAACCATGCCGCGACCGAAGTGAAATTACAATAAAAAATAACCTTTCTACATTTTTTTATGGTACAATAACATTATATTAAGCCCAAAGGGGGAATTCTGGTCGTCCTGTACCCTTCACACATTAAGAGAGTGTCATCCTAAAACAAACTTCTGCTGACACTTGACTAAAACATAACCTGCAGCTCGATGCAGCATCTGACGTGTCCGTCAGTAACACGTGCTGTAAAGTGTCTTTGCACCAGCACCAGCATCAGCTAAATACCTCGCATATAAGCAGTTTTTTTTTGTCATGATCCTCAAGTCATAAAAGCACAGCTCATTTTGTGGCACTTGTCACCAGTGTCCCCTTCGCCCAACAACAGGAAGCTGAGCGACGGCTCTTCTCGCTCCATTTAATAAAGAAGCTGCCAGCCAGCGGTTCATCGTGGAATAATTACACTGCGGCTCTATCTTGTCGCGTGCTCCGTTGGTTCTTCCTCGACCTGTGGTTAAACAGCATTATCTTATTCAGCGGATGATGTTATTTAACTTGTCATCAGCATCGCCTAGTCGAGTAATAACTTGTAGTGCTCCTGCTTGTCATCAGCACAATGTCATTAACAATAATTACAAGTCAACCAACATGATGAACGCTTATTGGAACGGCGACACTCGAGCCGGAAATGATTTCTTCCCCAAATCATAAACACGTGTCCTCTGACAGGCGGGGAGGATGGGACGTTTTCATTCGCAACAGCGCGGCTCCGTTGATATTCCATTAATTAAGGTATTTGCTTCGTTTGACAGGTGCACACCTGTGCACGTGATCGATGCGTTGTATGATGCGAGGCATTTCTCCCTTGCAGGTATTGATTGGCTTTTGATTGGTGGCTTCTGCTCGAGCTGAATCTGTGTTGCTTGTGATTCTGAAGCAGCACTGTATGGGTGACGTTGCCCTTGAGGGTTGACTGGGGGCACCGCCTCCCTTGTCCCTAATCCCGAGGTGTGTGAGGAATTAGTAATCCTGAAATGCCCTCAACAGATCCCACAAGCGTTGTGTGAAGCCGCTCGCCCCTGCAGAGTGCAAACACGGTGACAGCGGGTTCAGTTTGTATTTAAAGTGACAGTGTTTTGTTTGGAGTGGAAAGCGGTTTGGACTGAATCATGCAGTCGCGACGGGGCTCAAGGGCAATAGAGTGGAGGTGCATGGGAGTCCAACTGGTGCACAGTACTCCCCAGTCATATAAATCGTGACATTAACTGTTTATTGTGTTGTTTGAGCAAAGATAGATAGATATATAAATGTGTTCGCTACAGCAGCAAAAAATATACTAAGCAATCAAAGTGACAGTAAAAAAAGTATAATAAATGCACAATATTTACAATAAAATAGAATAGTATTAATTTAACTAACTAGATAAACTAAACAGTAGTGCAAAGACAGTGTAGCGTTGTAGTCAAGTGAATGATGATTTGGGCAGAGATGATTTATTGTAGTCTTATTGCAGAGGGCAGGACTGTTCTCCTGTATCGGTCCCTGTGACAGCGGAGCTGGATGAGTCTTTTGGAGAAAGTGCTCCGCTGTCCCTGCAGTAGGTGATGGAGAGGGTGGTCCGGGTTATCCAACATGGATAATAGTTTCTTCAATATCCACCTCTCCACCACCGTTTCCAGACGGTCCAGTTTGCAGCCAATGATGGAGCCGGCCTTCTTAACCAGTTTAAGTCTGTTGGTGTCTCCGGCTTCAATGCTGCTCCCCCAGCAGACTACGGAGATGTACAGTGCACTGGCCATAACAGACCGATAGAACATCTCCAACATCCTGCTGCACACGTTGAAGGATCGAAGTTTCCTCAAGAAGAAGAGTCGACTCATCCCCTTCTTGTACACAGCGTTGATGTTGGTCTTCCAGTTCAGTCTGTTGTTGATGGAGACACCCAGGTACTTGTACTCCTCCACCATGTCCACGTCCTCTCCCAGAACTCTCAGCGGTTGTGGAGCCGTCGTCTTCCTCCTGAAGTCGACCACCATCTCTCTGGTCTTGGCCACGTTCAGAAGCAGGTGATTTCTACCGGCCCACTCCACCAAGTCCTCCACTACTGCCCTGTACTCCTCCTCCTCCCGTCCGTCCCTTATACACCCGACCACTGCAGAGTCATCAGAGAACTTCTGCAGATGGCATGACACAGAGTTGTACTGGAAGTCAGTGGTGTAGAGAGATGAGAGATGATAGATTATTTACGAGTTAAACCCGGAAACACAGGCAAGTGAGAAGCCAACTGATGTGTGCGCTTTAGATTAAGAGGCATTTCCATGGCGTTAACAACATGACAACATATAAACGTTTTTTTTTTTAACACAAGGACGTTTTATAACTTCTACTTTGAAGCATTCACAATTTATGAACAAACGAATGAATGATAAGTAACAGTATAACAAAGCTATAATCATAATAAATGACATCTCTGACATCCTCTCAGCATGTTGGAAAACATTTAACGTTTATACACATGCAAATCATTCACAGGCAAGGTGAAATGTTTGAATTAGTTAAAGTGACATCTGTTGCTTCCACCTCAATAAAAACTTCACAATCTATGAATATCTGAATGTTTTTTAGTTTCAACTGATGAACAAGATGTCTCCTACCCGCTCTCACTATACTGTGTGTGCTTCACCATCACTCTTATGTGCATATTGGACCTCGATTGGTTGATTGATCATGATCACAAAATCCTGTTTATGATGCGATTATCTTATAACTACGTATCATTCATATTGTTTATAAATGCTAAAGAGGGGATTAAAGAAAAGTCTTAGCCTAACTACTTTGTTTTTACAAGTAGTTGTTATTCATGTTAGTTGCCCATTGAACAGAATTTAATGAGATACCCGCTGAAGTACATCCATTACTCCCCCCTGAGTGCACACTTTTTAAATGCAATAGAGGGGTTTCTGTTTGAAACACACTTACGGTGTGTCCCTCCATATGTCCGGACACGTCGCCTGTTGTTCCCCCTCGAGGTATCGATGTGGATTTTAGAAGTGCTGTGTGTGTGTGTATTTGCTTCATTGTGCTACTTGTTTTGAAAATGTTAAACTGCTCGGAAGAAAAGAAGCGCACAGAAAACCAGCAGCTGCATCTGCAATTGCTCTCCCACACTATCCTGCTCAATTGACCGTGAGACTGCTGTGAGTCGGGGGGGGGGGGGGGGATGAGAATCCTCAAATACGAGGCAAAAATGTTTCACCCGCGGCGCAGAAGCTTAGTCTGTGGTCTGCTGACGCAATACTTACGATTCGACTTTCCACCGCTTCCTCCAAAGTGATTTTTATTTGCTCTCCCAATTATTATGATTATTATTTTTTTTTATCACTTTCTGTGATGTCACTTTTCTCTTTAGCATTCGCAGAGATGACTCTTAGACGATATGTTTGAACTGAGCATGGGAACCGAATGAGGGCTTTAGCTGTGTAAATAGGAGGAAATACTTGATTAGGATTATGGGATTTGTCTCTGCACCTTCAGATTCCTGAGAAGGATGCTGGGAGATGTCGGAGGGATATAAGTTTGGTCTCATTTAATCAGGGAGTGCGGCCTGCACAGCCCTGACCCCGGCAGTAATTTATTACTGCTCAAACGCAAACAGAAGCTCTTTCACCGCGCCCGCCGTCGCCCTTTCATTGGTGATAGAGACAATCAGCTGGCTGAATATAATGAAACCAGTTATTTCCCTGTCAACTCTGAATACTTTTCCTTTTTCTCTCTCTCTCTCTCTCTCTCTCTCTCTCTCTCTCTCTCTCTCTCTCTCTCTCTCTCTCTCCCCCCCCCCCCCTCTCTCCCACAGATATTGCCATGGCAACTGTGGATCCTGTATGGACTAGCTGTTGATGATGTAAAGTAGTTCCCGTGGAAAAAAAATAATCTTGCAAATCCCCAAAACAAGGGCAGTAAAGGAAGACAGATGCAGTTGTGGGAAGAGGTGTGGGTATGGTTGGGGAATTTAGCATTTATGGGATTATCCATGCAAGTCCGGGCAACCGACGTGTGGATACATTTCTCCACATAACAGCGCTCCTACCTGCCTCTGAAGCAGCGCTATATTTTCCTCATCTCTCTCTTTTTCTTCTTCTCCGTGGTCTTGGGACTACAGATGAAAAATAGCCTTTTGGCTAACTCTGGCACATTTGCAGAAATGTTTTTATTAATGTGCACTGTCCCGTTCAAATAAACCAATAAATAAATAGGTCTGCACCGTGATTGGCAACTGTATAGATTGAGCGCTGTGTTCTAGTTGCAGTTTGTCTCTTGCCTGCCACCCAATTCGACGGCTGTCACCCGGCAGTGGCACAAATCCCACAGGCCATTATGAGGCTGGTTTAATCCCCACAACAGCAGCAACAGAAGCCTTTCAAGAAGGGTTTCGGAGCATGATACCCTGTCTGTCACATGCATCCGTGGGCTTCAGGCAAGACTACGGTGCATTGTTGTCATCCCACTCCATCACTTGTGTCTCGTTTTATCCCCAAGCCACTGAGACAAATGTACTGGATGTCCTCCTGCTGAAGATCAATCGCATGTTGCATGTAATCTTCTGCTGGGCTTTGTCTCTCTGCTATTGATACTCAGATTTGGCCGTGGCCGTTGCACACAGCAAATCGTGTTTTTATTGATGTCTTGATTTTGCAGGTCAAGATTGATTTGTAAAATAATGCCTCTTGGTCCATTTGTTCAGCGCGTTAGTTATTTGTTTGTTTGTGGTCTGTGATTCAAGGGTATTTGCTGATATAAGTACCCTGATCTTTTTATGCATATTTGCTTCTTGTAAACTCTCCTTAGCCGCTCCTGGACCACGCCTAGTGTTGCATACTTGTATTCTATTTCAAAAGAATAGTAAAATATTTTGAGAAATGCAGAGTTGGATGAGAAGATATATCCCACTCTTATGTCTGTACGACAAATATGGAGTTTCAGCCTGTAGTTAATTAGCTTAGCTTAGCATAAAGACTGGAGGCAGGTGGAAACAGCTAGCCCTGCGCTTGTCAGTTCAATAATACACCTTCCAGCCCCTCTAGAGCTCACAAATTAACACATTGTACCGAGGTTGTTTTATTCCACAATTGTTAAGAAGATAATACTTCAGGAGGTCACTGTGCTCGCACACTGGTACCCAGTTATTCCTGTGTTTTTATTTTTTGTTTGTGTATGGATTAAACAAACAAAACAATATACATCAGTTAAAAAAATGAGTTTTAAAGGTACTGCTAGGCGTTGTTGATGAACTGTCTTTATGCTAAGCTAAGCTAATCAACTGCTGGGTCGAGCTCCAGTATTAGCATGCAGATATAATAATCACCCGACGCTGCCCCTCTCCTTAGCTCCACAGAGCCCTTTAGCCCCCAACTGTACTTTTCTGGTTCACTGTCAACAGCATTGTTTCCGCCAGAGTGATGCAGACAAAAACCGAGCGAAAAGGAGAGTGAATATTGGACTGTGGAAAGAATCCTGGTTTCAAAGTGCAGATGTAGCCCCAGTTGTGTGAGATTTTTATTTCAAATAATCTGGATCAAACAGATATCTATGTGGTAGTCTGCAGAAGTCTGTGACCTCCCTATGAGTGGATCTCATACGGATTCAGTACCCCAGGGATTCAGAGACTTACAGCGTTGACCTGCAGAAACAGGAGCCTGAACCCTTTAGTTGTCATTCTCCAGCTGTGTAACAGTAAGACTTCGGACAAATGTACTTGAGGTTTCTGGAGCACACATGCTGTTTGCGACCTCCAGTTTATCCTAATGCTGTTTTTACATGCCTGTTTTTTTTTTTATTCAGTACGTACGCTTTGTGATCGATCATCTTTGTTGAAACCTTGAATCTTATACTCGTACTTTTTTATTTGCTGGCTTATCATATTAATTATAATTCATGATCAGCTTCCCTCTGTTCCTTTAAATCTGGAGGTGCCAGGTTACCGCGGCCACCAGTGATTGATGAGATGCTTGTGACCTGCAATAGACAGAGCCACAATTAAAGAGCACCTTATATCCCAGCTGTGAATCTTAAAGATAAATGCTGAAGGCATCCTCCCCTTTGATGTTCAATCATGCACTCCACGCCTTGGTCTCAGCTTGTGTCCTAAGACTGAGTGATGAGCATTTGAATATTTCTCTGGCACAGGTAAACATTAACATTCTGCTCACTTATTCCTGCACTCCTCCTCGCTCTAGCTTTAATGTAGCCTGCCTGTTGCACACAGACATTCTCAGGGAGAACCAGCACCTAATTTATGCTTTTATGTTCATGCTTTGCAACAATAGGACTAATGTACTGAACATCCTTTTACTTTTGGAGTTATTAATCACATCACCTGCATCTCCTTTGTTTTTGTTTTAATTCTTTCGTGCTTCTTTTTACTTGGCTCTGTCCCTTATATCTTGTCTCGGACTTTAAAACTTCACTTATTTGTCCTCTATCTCCAGGGGCACATAAACCTTTGACCTCTGTCTGCTTTTTGCTCCGGTCCTGGGATACATGTTGGGCCTCAACCCATAATTTCAGATTTTCTTCCAGTAGGTTTCCTTTTCCCGGCTAGAGTCGAACCCGAATCGACTCTGGGGCATTCTGAGTTCACTTGATTCTTCTACGTCTGTCTGAAAATGTATTTCGCACAATCCAGTCGATGGCTATTGAGAGTTTGAAGGGGAGAAGGCAGCATTGTTCGTATTCTTGATTCCACTGGAGTCCAATCAAAGAGGGAAGTGTCAATGATGCTACTTCATTCAAAGAGGTAATCAAACAGCTACATCAGTGTAATCCCCTAGTGTTGCCATGCACAGTGTCAAAGGCTTTCATGGGCTCCATGCTGGCACTAATCAATTATCTATTGAACATTTTATCAATGCTTCCTCTTTCATTCTTGATTACTTTGTGTTTCTCCCTTTATTTATTATCTATTTTTACCCTCATCACATCACAAGTTAGACCATACGAGCTGCCCCGTCTACAGTCGCTCAGCGGATGTCTCTCATCTGTCTGAAGCAAAATAACGACACCATTATTTTGCATTCTGAACAGTTTTTTAAAAGTGTGCTTCACGTTGTTTATATAAACTGTCAGAGAGGCACACAGAGCAGCTGTCACTGACCTTTTAGCAGTATGAACTACCACATCGTCCCCCAGATGACAACAAATTAAAAAAAATTATTGGAAACTCTTATTTTTGTTTGTTTTTTGTTGCAGTTTTCACCTTCAGCTTTATGTTTCCTTTCCACAAGCATTTTGACGATCATAAATGTTGATTACTGGGCCCTGAACCTTGTCATTCGGTGTCCATTTATTTCCTTTGAGGGAAGCAGCAAGCCCACTGACATTCAATCACATTATTTTGGCTCAACGATTCGCTGCCTCCACCTGTGACCTGAACCACACATAACACAGTGCATGACAAGTGCCGTGTAAATCAAACCAGCAGGACACATATACACAGATTCCTAACTGAATCTCATGGTGAGACGCTGCCCAGCAGCAGAGATGATCACATGCGCAACAATAGAAAAAAAGCAGCCGGTTTTCTACAATACTTTAATTCAATTTCTCCCAAGCCATCTGCAGGGTGATGCTACACCTATTGGACGCAACTGCCGACGTGTTATTGCGGGAGTGCGCTGGAGAGTAAGCTTCTGGCAGCCATAACAGGGTAAGGGCATGATTGCCTGCAGGTAAGTGATTTAGAGAAAATCAGGTTGATGCTCTCCCAACCTCTCTGCCAGGGAAGCACAGGCCAAGGCCAAGCAGTTGTAAATTTTCCTAAAGTGTCAGCATTTTCCATATCGCAGACCTTGGGGCTTGGCTGGAATAAATTCTCGCACAATTTCCAGAGCTGAAATTGGTCATTCCTTGCGTGTTTTCTCATTCCAGGAGCCCTCAAAATTGTCTGAGGCTGCCGTATGAGAGGCTTGTCTCACTGTATTTGGTGTGGCACCTGATTCATATACTACAGTAAAGTCACCCAGTTTAGAGGGAATTGGTTTTGCTGCACATGGCTGATTTGACATGGTCTGTGCACAAAAAGGGACCATATCTGATGTGTCAGGCTCACTGCAACTGGACACCTAGCCTATAGCTATATAAACAGATGCCACTGTACACTGGAGGTCAGTGTAAAATCCCCACACGCTGTTCACATCCTGTATAGCAGTATAGCAAATAATCCCTAGTGCACGTGCACCATTATTCACTTCCTAATTGCCGTTGTATAACGTGAGATCATTTAAATGACAGATTATGACCTTGTTGAGACCCACACATAGATAACCGGCACGCTGACTGATAAAGGATATCTGTTAAAAGCTTGTAGGTATTCTATCTAACATGAACTGTCAAATACACTCCTTATAGAAATAGGGAAGATATAGGTGTAGAGAAATGTACACTGAATTAATGAGTGAAATGCAGCAGCCTTTCATTGAAAGGGATGTCTTTTGTACTGTAAGTTTTACAGAACTTTCAGAGAAATTGAGTTATGCAGGACGAATTTGATTTTCAAGTATAAGGTATGAGCTGAATGACAACTGAGTTCAATAGTTTAATAGCTTGGAAAAAAAATAATGGAGGATATATATATATATATATATATATATATATGGAGGCTTTTATATATTGCCTCAATAGCACAATTTGCCTTTTAAAACGAGGTCGTTGTGGCCCCCCTGTGTCTCCAATTAGTTCCGATTTGAAAAGGAAAAATTGATATTTCTATGCACTGAAAGAGACCCCGCAGAGAGCATGAGAGGTTAGGGTGCGGGGCCGAGAATTAGCTGCTCTGCGGTTTGTCACATTTTGACGTGTGTCCTTCAACAGTTGCATCTGCACCAACGCCGGCCCTGACTCGAAGGCCAGTGATCTCACACTTTAAATCACTCTTAACGCGAATCAGAAGGGAAAAGATCTTAGTCTCAATAAAGACTGACAAGATTGACTGTCTGGTTTATCTGTACAGTCCAACATCATCAAAATGTCTAAAAGGACCAGCTAAAGTATCAGAGTCCAAGAGCTGCCAGGGACGTGACTCCAAATGAATGATAATGTCGCTCTGTAACTGCTGGGTGGATAAATGAGCCGCCATACTGACAAGTTTGTGAGATTATTATATGCAGTTATTTGCACATGAATGCAGATTTTGGCATCGGAACCCTATTGCTTGTAGTTTGTGCTGTATTGAGTTATCTTCTCACTTTTCTCACCAAGCTGAAGGATGACAACCAATGACAGATCTTCCATGTTGTTTACGAAATGATCCTCCACCCCTCCAATACCTGCTATGATTATGTCTTTCTCAGTTAATGCATTAGATGCAGGCTTAGGCAGCTGCAATGGTCGGCACAATTGTGTATGATTAGCAGATTTCATTTTTCCCAGTTTTTCACAAACCTGATTCCTTGTTTGTTTTTGCCTCTTTGACAATATCATGGAATCTGACACCTGGCTGAGAGCTGTCATCTGGCACCATGGTAGGTCATGATTTGTTTTATTCCTTAGTTTACCTGCTGGCCAACAGTCAACACAACCCCCCCTCTTGAGCCAAGCAATTGAAGGTCCCTTTATTGTGCAGGAGAAAATTCCATGGTGCAGGTGCAGGTGAAAACCCATAGTGTTTATCGACTGATATGAGTGATACTGATCTGAAAGCAGTTATTTCCTCTCCACCAGGCTGTCATTTGGCTGGTTGAGTGAATCCAGCTCGGGCTTTAGCCTATTCTTTTACTGCCAGACGGCTGTATGATTAGTGCTGTGGCAGTCTGCAGTCGGCAGCTCAGTGCTGTTGCCTGATAAAGGGGTCAGGCTCAGCCACACACCCACTGCCAACCTACCCCGCCACTTAATAGTCAGTTTCCTGTCGGCCTGCTTGCAGTGAACAACACCAGGCTGCCTGTCCCACCTTCCCACGCCACCTCTTCTCCCAAAGCCCGACTCTCACAGCTCCTGTTTGAAACCAGCGCAAGGAAATCCTCTTGATTAATCTTAGTCAGCGTCAGCGCTAGAAAGCCAACAATGCAGACCGCCTGTGGCCAGATTCTCTTCATTGATTGCACAGGAATAGGACCGACCCTCCCACACAGAAAGAGACAGAGAGAGAGAGCAAGAGTTAGTTAATTGGATATTATATTGAACAGAAGTAGTTTAGAGCTGAAGGAGAAAATAACTTTTGTTGGTAACGGTGCAATTGCAGCAGCATGGGGAGATAAAATGGATGTGATTCTCCCATCAAAGAGCAGGTTTATTGTGTCTAGAATTGTCTTCTAAAGAGGATTGAGATTGGAAAAAGAGATGGGGTGTTCATCTTTTCACAAGATGATTTACTGCACTGATATAGTTTCTAATACGATCTCACTGGTGTTTTAGAAGCTTTTTAACTTCAAATCTCTAAATAACTCCACCTCAAAGTAAAATTCACCGGCAGATGTAGCTTAATTCCCAGCGTTAATAGCCCTGCTGCCTTGAAAATTCACTATTGTTTGATCCCGGTAAGATTCTTGTGTGGGAAATGATTTTTTTGAGCAGTTCAGTAAAAATCTCTTTGCATCAAATTAATGTCTTTTGTATTTTAGGACCCAAAAACAGTGTACTCAAAACTTTGAACAGTCCTAAAGGCAACTTCTTTAATCTGTCATTACATGCAGCAACACAGCATGGAAACATTTAGAAAATGAGCAATTATATTATCAACGTGCAGAAGTCATTGCAGCTCACCTTGGAGGCTCCTGGAGGGTCAGCGGTAGGATACTTTTCATCTGTTAGTCCTCATATCCTCGTCGCCACGACCTTGCAGACAGACCATGGATTTCATTACATGCTTCTTGCCTTTGACACGACAATGACAGTTGCCGTTAGCTCCCTGAAAAAAAGTATTCTTTGGGCGTCGCTCACAAGCCGGGAAATCCATCAAGTTACAGGCCCATTTAGCAAAAAGAAAAATATTACTTTCAGTTCTGCTTTGAGATTCAAGGCTCAGTCAGTATTCAGTCAGATGTAACTCTTTTCAGAATTAATTTTATTGTTTCATTTTTTAGTCACACCCACACACACACACCAGTTCAGTTCCATTAGTTTGGCTGACTTTTCAGAGTGCATTGCTAAGCATTATCTGAGACTGCCTCATGGTCCCTGCTAATTGATGCTGCAGTGAGTTCATTATTTCAGTCTCCCATGGCTGCTCAGATATCTGATTCATGCATACACGCTGCATTAAATCACTGTGATCACACAGCCATCCAGGGCCGTTTCGAGCTCCTGGGGGCCCTATGCAAAATGTTTGTTTGCAGGCCCCCTTTTTTGTGAAACTATGGTGGTGGGATGGATTCAAAATCCCCTGAGGTGGTCCGGTGGCTGGCATTTAACATTTAAATTCATCAATTTGGTAAAATGAAAAGAGGTTAGATCCGTGAATAACTATTAAAATCTTTTTCCTCTCAAATTCAGATCAAACATTTCAAGTTGACCGCAGCAATTTAAACCTACAAGGAACTCCTGAAAATGTACAGGATCAACCTAATCTTCTTATAATCTCACATATATATACAGTTTGAGAATCTGTTGAAAAACAGGAGTGTGGTATGGTAACATGGCTCATTCAAATAAGTCAATTCTCCTCATTTTGCTGCTGTGAGGAGGATTTGAAGAATCAGATGTGACAAACGTCTGATTGAGCCACATTTGATCTGGGGCTCTTTAAATCAACATGCCGATCAGGGCCAGTGTATTGAAGGATGCCATCGCCACTGTTCACACATGGTTTGTACTGCTCGCTCATGAGGCTACAGCACGACGCACGCCCTCCTCAAAAATCTGATATTATCCCATTTGAGCTTTTACTAGCCAACGTAAAAATGGAGTACCAAGGTTATTAATCAGAATTATGATTCTAGTGGTGATAAACATTGGTTCTGCCCACTAGACAGGAGCAGTGAATGCAGGAAACAGTTGCCATCACAGAGCTATAAATGAGGGAAATCCCTCAGCTGGTGGGATCACACCGAGCATATCCAAAACAACCGTTATTAAGTCCTTGTCTTGATCGTTGACTCAGAACATCTATCAGCTATCAAAGGGACATCTAGAATTACCGTTCAATGACAGGCAGACTGAATTGACCTCATTCAAACGCATTATTATGTGCATATAGCTTTAACAAATGATGCATTAAAATGCCATGATCAACACGTAATACGACCGTACGCCACTGGCAGGAATTCATTCAAGCAACAGAGACTGTATCCCTCTGATAAAAAGCAGACAAAAAGAAAGACAATTAGGATGTGAAAAAGAAATTACCAACCTCATTGATGGGCCTGGATGCGTCCCGGAGGAGGAAGAGGGAAAATGTAACGCTTCAACAAAAGGACATTAACGCAGATCCCTTCATTACTTTGAGTATAATGACCCTCCCTCTCCCCCACCCACACTCCATCCATACGAGCCAGCAAGAAACAGAATTTGCAGTGGATTAGTGGCAGGACATGTCCGACAAATACATCTCTGCTCCATCCAGACCTCGTCAGATGAAGAAGAGTCATTGTTGTTAATTAATCCTTTGACATTTTGGGAGTTTTCGGTTCCTAGAGCCGGTCGCACCTTGCTTTTGATAAGTTCAGACGCAGCCTGGTTATAATATGCCTATAAGTGTTTACTGAGTGCAGATCTACCTACCATTAAAATGGGTTACACCACACAAAGTAGTTCCCACAGAGAACTATATAATGAACTGCCAAGGGATAACTGTTGCCTGGATCTGACAAAGCTATTGTTAGCGTGCTGATATATGAACTGTTAAGACTGAAGATTAAAAGATGTAATGTGGAATATTGACCTGACCTGAAATTTGATCAAAATTAATTCTGCTAATGATCCACAATACAACTCAATATCCCTCAAATTACAAAGTGTTATGCTAATAACACCAGACTACACAAGACAACAGACTAACTCTGTTTGCATAGTTGATTGCTATGACATTTCTTAAATGTTAATGATGCAACCCGATTAGGTATATCACTAGTTTGATATTAGCTAGTGGTTAATAACTTAGAGATGACGTTACGTTACACACTTAATATGGATTTATGAATAGCTAGTGCAATCAATCCTGGGCTCATTGACCTCAGTGCCCAAGCAATACATCTACAACCAGCCTTATCCCAAAGGTAAAGATGGAATCCCAATAAGCGCCTTAAAAATATTTTATACAGTCCTACTTCTTCAAGTTAATAAAGCACTGGAATAATTCAAGTTCAAGTCCATCATTTGCTTTTGGCTGCCTAGGCCCTTCAATATTGAAACCACACAGGGTTTACTTTTTGCAAACACACCCAGCATGATATTGATCACCTTGAAGGCAAATATTAGGGAGACACGAAGCAACGTTTCTCATTACAGGGCCTCGGTTCATAGAATGTAATTACCCTTGAAAAAATGTAATCACACTTGAAGTTACTCAGCAATTAAGCCAAGTTGCATAATGTGAGCTCAATTATCACACAGCAAGAGCAGGTATCCATGTAGAGAAACAGTGATATCTGTTCTTAACATTGGTCACGTTCAGAACCAGCCCCTGCCGGTGAGTAATTACTGAATGAGTGAGTTTAATGAGCAGAGGTGAACACTTTCAAATGTGAGTCATGTCTTCACATACTAATGGTGTGGGAGTTCATTTCAATAATAATTCTCCGATTTGAAATTTGAATAGAAAACTGAGACAGGACGCGTTTCAAGCCAATCTAATATTTGAACTATTGTATGAATATTTGATCTGTAGAAGTAGAAGTGAGTGATGTGCGGGTGGAAAGGCAGGCAAGATTTTTATTCAATTCATTGTTTCATTTCTTTTAACAGTTTATGCACTGTCACAGAAATCAAGGTACAAAGAAACTGTCATTGATTTCATGATGATACCTTCTTATACAAGTAAAAGAGAAATAAACTAATAAAACACATTTTGAGAATATCTTGCCTTTAACAAGTTAACTTGAGTTTATCTGAGGATAATTTTAAAGCGGGGCCCTTTTTTGTGTGATAAGCCAGCCAACATATCAGGCTGCAGTGCGGCTGTGTCATAATCCTCTCGTACTAACCTTTTTCTCTCTTGCCGAGTCAGCCAAAGCTCAAAATCTCCGCTGATAACCGGTTATAGCCTGGCCCAAAGTGCTGCAGAGCTGGATAGTTACCTGCACAATGGCACTTTGATGATGCTTTGAAATTTAAGTGACACCCATAAAAGAGATTTTGAGGTTCTTGAGGACATTCTTGTTCTTGTCAATAATTGCTTCTCTTATGGAGTTAGTTCACATGTACAGCATTGTGTGTACGCACGATAACACCATAAGAAATTAGGTTTCGGCTTTTGCAATCTCGCAAGTCTCTCTTGAGTTCAAATGCTTCCCTAATAATCTATTCAGAGACCGAGCTCATCTTTATTTAGGCTCGACTCTATTGATGGCGGCATGATGTGGAGAAAGAGAGAGCGATGGAGAGGGAACAAGGCAGAGGACTGGAGTGCCCTCGTGGTCCCAGACACAGATGGACGAGATGAGAGGTGAACACAAGCACAGCTGAGGCCTTGCAGCATGGGGTATTATAAGACCAGGAATCAGTGAGCCCGGCTCTGCACTGATGACACTGGCTCTACTGCCACTCAGTCATTCACCGCTCTCACCAGGAACCCCGGGGACGAGACTCGTCGAGCACAGTTGCATCAAGATTAAAGGCACTTTTCCCCTCTAAGATCAAAAGTTTGTGAGGCTATATGCCAAAAGCGATATATATATATCTCCAGTGGAGTTATGATGGAAAAAAAAAAAATACACAAATGCCAAAAGCCATTAGCTACGGGGAGTGGAACTCAACTCAAAGCGTATGAAAATGATGTGCATTTTCTGATTTGACCTATTATGACATCTCATGAAATCCCTTAAGACATTTGCATAAAAATCATGTATGTCCGAACCTTGGACAGGGACAATTAATCTAATCCTTTAAAGGTATAATAAGCAATACTTTCCTAAAACAACAATGCATAGACTGTTACAAAAGTAATCCCCTCTCAATCATCACTTATGTCCCACTAAGTGTGATGCTGTCTGTATCTGCAGAGACCCTGCCCTCTGCCTGTATTTTCTCTTTTCTTATTATTGTGCGGTGTTTGGGATGTGTATGGGCATCAACAAAGAGCATTTGTTATCCCCCCCAGCTAATAAACAGGATGTGCAGCCCATTTTCATACCCCAGGTCAAACACCGCCTCTTCGGCACGCCCCGCGGTGTACCGAGGATCAAGGACTAAACAGGCCGGACACAGACATAGAGAGACAGACAGGACAGCAGGATGAAGCGTGCCTTTTGAACGTAACCGCCGTTCATTTATCTGATTCACGGCTTCGTTCTTACGTCCCTCTCTTTATTCACTCTAGCTCGCTCAACCACTCTCTCTCTCTCCTCTCTCTCCCACTCCCTCTCTATCTCTCTATACGTGTATCCACTTATCAACTCTTGTTTGTCCGACTTGCATTCTTCTGGTTATATGCTGTGTTGGAGGTGTGTAACTACTAAATGCCCACAGTGGAAAATGTAGAAATTGTCAAAGGTTATCTCAGGGGCTTCCCACTCTGTAAGATGAAGCACAAGGCATACTCTACCTGAACTCTGCGGAGTACAGAAAGGCTAGTAATCTTCCACTGGGGCTTCAGAGGGGAGGAAAAGAAAGCACACAATAGCATCATCCACTTCTGATCCATTTTGTGGAGGGAGAAGAATGAGAAAAGAAAATGAATACATAGCCTCAACCTCGGCCTCAACAATTGCAGGGAATGGAAAAGGAAGGGGAGAAACAGTGAACAGTGAAATTCAGTGAAGTCCACTGCTGTAGGTTTATGTGAAACTTTATGCGTGTAATGCTAACAGTAGGTGAACTAGGAAGTTGATAATATGCTAAAAAAGATGAGATTTGTTTGAGGATTCATTTACATCATTTGAGCATGCAGTAATAGAGAATCTGTCAAATAGAAAAAAGTCTGAAGAAGAATCAGGAAAGACAAGCCAGAATTGATGTAAAAAGTCCTTTCCACCTTCACTTCCTCTCCTGTCATAGAGGGAACGTTCAGGTGGTAACACAGAACAGTGTATTTCCACAGTCCAGAACTGGTTTCCAAGGTAACAGCGAGCCGGCCCCCTTTCGATCGAACGGCTAATTTCCACACCTGTACCCTCACCGCCAGTACCCGCAGAGCTACATGCTTTATGACTGTTTGCCTGAAGCGGTCGACGGCGACTGAGGTGACCACGACATAGAGGCTGAAACACCAGAGCCACCTCATTACTGCTGGTTGTTCTTTCGCTGGCTCCGTCATCACTGCCATCTCTCTGTGTATTATGTCACGCTGCTCTTGTTCTTCCTGTCACCTTTTCACCATCATCCTCAGTGTGACTCTTTTATTTTGTGTTTGTGTGTGTGTTCCTCACCTCCTCCCTCGTTCACCCAATCTCCCATTGCAATCTGTGATTTAAACTGTCTTCAGCTGTCTCTTTTCATCCCTATCAGTCTGTCAGTTTATCAAGCCTGAGTACCCTCCCAAGCTCCCTGTATATAATTATTATACTGACCTGCAGGAGTTATCTGACACCAGCTGTTTTCAATTTTAAAGTTTGCCAAATTTAAGATGGCGATCTAATTTATTTAATTGGCCACCGATTTGACCCATCAGAATTTGAATTTTCCTATTTCTTTTAAGCCTCTGTAGACTTAAGTATTTCTTTATTATAATAAATAGCCATGATTACAAAGCAACAATCAAAGTGAAAGGTATTATTTATTAAGAGTTCTTTCAGCGTCACCATGTGTGGATGTGGTTTAATCAGATTTGAGTGGCAATGTCCTGCAGAGTAACGTAAGCAAACAACCCCACAACTATTTTCTTTTGTACTAGTCAAATGACCGCGGAAGACAATTCAATGTTTGTTCAACTCCTGTTCTATTTCTATGGTGGAATTAGTACTTTTATGCAGTAGTGATAAAGGATCTGAATCCTTCCTCCACCACTGATCACAAGACACTGATTGAGAAAATACCTTTTTTAGGGCCTTTCATTTTTAAATAGTTTAGTCAGAAGTGCTGGCATTTCAAGACCTTTTTAAAATGAACATTGTGGAGCGTTTTTGTTTAACTTTCCTCAGGTTGAGTCTCTTTTCTCCGAGGGCCAGTCGACACACAGTCCAATGGCATCGCAGACATTGTAATTTGTGAGCGTCCCGATGACTGTTGCCCCGAGCTATTTGCAGTTTCCCAGAAAGCCCTGTGAAGGTCAGCATGGTATCACAACAGACGATAAAGACAGACTCAATTGCTTGCCCAATTGACAGTTGACACACACACACACACTCACACTCACACACACCATCTTTTTTGCACCAATCCGTAGTTCACACAGAAACACACAGACAATCAAAGCTGCACTGCGTGCACTGTATGTATGCAGTATATTTCCCATAAAGCTCTCCTCTCATCACATTGACACTGAGCACATCAGTGGGGTTTTTCCTCAGGCATCTGAAATGTACTTTCTGTATCAGAAGGTATTTAAGGGTTGTTTTCTTTTCTCCGTCACGTTGGTAACAAGCTTTTAAGAGTGTGAAGCATATTTGTTATCTTGTTGGCTGTTAACAGCATTCTTGAGACGCTGTGAATTGGCTTTTATCCTCCTGAATATGGAGAGTCGGTCAAAGTGATGTAACATTCAGATAAATCACTGCACCCCACGTCCTTATGTGTAAACGGTGACGTCTGAGTGCAATGATGGTGGCCTTCAAAAACAAGGCCGCTAACACTTTTCATCACTTATTAATCTTTTCGTAGTTTAGAAAACATTTCCTGACATTCTCCTGACATTTCTCTGTTATGATTTACACCAAAGAGATCCAGACTGTACCCATTGCACATGGCTAGAAGCTCCTTAATCAAGAGGTACATCTTGGAATTTGGTATAGATGTGCTTAGGTCAAAACTAATCTCATTTGGTATTTTTTTTATTCAAGCAGGCTAATTTAGATTAAGGACATAAAGACCAAATTAAGAACACAGAGGCCAAAGTCACAGATGGAAAAATGAGCACAGTCATAATGATGAAACTGTTCCAGTTTAATTAACTGTGCCGTAATCTTCATATTCTGCATGCACACCGTGTCCTCTGGATCAAAACAGACACACCCTTGTCTTAGTCTTCATTCAATTCAAACTTCTATTGCTGTATTTTTCTATGTCCACAGTAAGACAGTATTTGTTCATTCTGTATAACACAATTTTGTCATATTTTTTATTTGTAACACAAACATGACCTCATGACCCAGTTCAGTAAATTTGATGCCTTTCCTAAAGATTTCAAACTCTTTTGCAAGTTGAGTAAAAACCCATGCTGCTCGCCACGGTGCAGCTTGTCAAGCATTCTGTGGCCGCGTTCTGTTCGGCACGTGGACGCATTACAAGCAGCTGCTTGCTGTGAAAGGTTTTGATGAATCCGACAATCAACTGGCTTTCATGTTAAACACCTTTTCAACCACTGTGAGATTAGAATTCCTCTCAGCCCCCTTCAATTATTCATTGAATGGTTGGATCTGAAACGCATTGAGCATGATAAAAGGGCTGTTTTTAACATTGTGATATTCATCTCACCTGTTAAAAATACCGTCACCCATTGTTCTATTTGAAAGTTTTTTTTTTTTATAGCAAAATGATCTCACAATATATGATTGTGACACAAATCCTTAGCAACCCCTGGTGCTGCTTTACAGATATACATGTCAGGTGGTACTGTAGTCAGACGAATGGACAAGCTCTGTGGTTTTTCTAACTGTAGCTATAAGTCAACACATGAATTAAATATGTTTCTCTTACAAGAATGCTTTTTTTGGGGGGGGGGGGGGGGGGGGGGGATTTGTAAAGTCAGCATAGGCTCACATCTTCACTCCTTTCATACCTCACAAGCACCTTAACACCTGTCAGTTCAGACTCAATAGACTATCACAAAAAAACAAACATAAAACTACACGTTGCTGTCAGCGTAAAAATAGCAATATTTGAAAATAAAGCAACATTGTAATTCGGTGTCTCTGGTAAAACAAACATGCGTGACATCAGGTGACCCTTGCTTGCATTGTAATTCAGGATGACTTGTAGATGGTTCCACATCTGCCCTGAATGGTTTCAAAGCGAAGCGCGCCACAGCATTATGAAGAGTCTTTACAAGATTACAAAATCTGTAACACATGGGCACTCATATGTTGACCAGGAGGTCTTGCTATCTTTTAATGTGCACTCTTCATTCACACAGCAATTCAATAACTAACGGCAGGAAAAGGTTGCTTTCACATAAAAAAAAACAGTGTTCGTTGGTAGTGAAACCACATGGAACAAAACCTTTGCTAAAGCTGTGGATATGATACAGGGTGTTGATCAGACATGGCTGTGCACCAGGTACATTTACTTATGCAGGGTTTGTAATTGCAATGGGTTTTGGAGACAGGGTAGAGAATACAGCAATCTATGCAGGTGAATTGGCAGCGCTGGCTGTGCTGGCTGGCTGGCTGGCTGTGCATGGCTGTGCTGAGCAGACTGCTAAATAAGGTTTTCTGTTGTCCAGAGAAAGAGCCAGTACCGTGGCAAGGGGGGAGAGACAGAGAGATGGAGAGAGAGACACGGGACAAGGGATACTGAGGAGGAGCAAGGGCAACAGAGGGAGGGAGAGAATGTGCGAGACAGCTGTAGAGACGCCGAGTAGGGAGAGAGACCGAGGGAAGATAGGCGGAGAGCATGGAGGAGTGAGGACAATGACGGGTAAGGGAGGGTGAGAGTGTGGGACGAGCACCTTAGAAAATCAAGCAGCCAGTCTATTCCCCGGAGAGGCAACAAGGCTGGCTGTGGCTGACTGATCCAGTGCTGTGCTGCACTGTGTGAAAGGGGCCAATAACAGGCTGAGTAATGGGATTGTGCCACTGCAGATTGTGTGCGAACAGGTTGGGTCCTTGGGTGTTCCCACACGTCAGGTTAGCACTGGCCTGAATAAGACCGGACTGAACAAGAGCCAAGCCTGCTTGTTGTGCTCAACGTCTATAGGCTCACCATGTTAGTTTTAAAGGGTGAAGCTGGGGGTATTCTATATTTTTCTTGATGTTAACAAACCCTCAAGCCAAAGCCAAAGCCTCATGTAGCTCTTTTCCTAAACCCAAGTAAGTGGCTTTGTTGCCTGAACCTAAACTTCCTTTTGAAAATTACAGACCTTTTTCCCCCTGATGTGACACGCCCATTAAATGGTTATTGCGGTGACAAAATATGAGAATCTCGGGTCCTGTCTGTCTCTGTGTATGTCAGCCTGCCTTAAGGGATAAGTTCATCTTCTGAAGTGAGTCAATGGCCTCCATGTTGATGTGTGGTTAAGTTACTGTAGTTCACACAATGTCAGTCTGGATTAGAGCCACCACCGCTCAATGCCCCACACCCTGCTTTGAAGCCCTCTTGCTCCACATCCTGCCGGTGCTTTAGCTCACATTTAGCACGTCCCATTGCATTAGTCTCACTCTATCCCTCACCTCGTGGCTCAGCTCGAGCTGCTGCTGCCCAGCCATTTCCATTTCCTCGTTGCTTCTTTGATGTTTGTCTATCACATCGGCCGCTCACCGCTTGTGTGTGTGCATGTGTGCAAATGCGTGAGTCTGTGTCAGAGTGCAGGCGTTAATTGTGCCGACGTGATTTAGCAACGCATACCGCCGTGATTAGGCGAATTGGTTTAGTGGCTAAAGGTGTTGCTAATGCTTGGCTTAGCAAAGATGAAGATGGTGGCATAGAAACATCCTAACAAGATGAGTGTGTTGCCAAATGTATAGCTGTGTGCCATTTCTACACCAACACAAAATGTATTCATGGGTCCAGATGAGTCAGAGGCGATAGAAAATAAGGATTGTTTAATTTTTTTGGGGGGGAGGGAGAAATGTTAAGTGTTGATGTGGGATTATTCAAATGAATTTCCCACTTGCACGTTGAAAGGAGAATATAATTAATTTACAAGTCACCAATGCCATGATTGCTGCTTGTATTTTGCTTTCATACTGGTTTAACAAACCTATAATAGTCCCTGTCTCTTTCTGTTAGTAACTGCAGAGAGCACTGTAACTCCTTTATAACGCCACCATTTTCCACTAAATTTCAAGCCTCTGACATCTCATTACTTTGGATTAACTAGTCACAGGTGCCACCTCTGACAGCACTGAGGGGGCTAGAGATGATGGCCTAAGGGTTTGTTTGTACCCTGTGGCACTATGCCATCCTCCCCTGCCAAGGCACTGAGGGAGTGAGTGAACACAAGAGTTTAACAGGCTGCAACTCAAACCTGATTTTAACTTGACCTTGAGCTTGTTGTTTGGAATAAATGTGCTTTGGAAAAATTTTTCCTTTGATTTCCTTATTTTTTTCTGTTTGTGTTTAATGTCAGTCATTCATACAGATGTTGCTTTCTCTGTTTAACATTTCATTCGACCAAAAAATGTAGTTTGTGCAAGCGTGGACTGAATTACTGTAAGGAACCTATGAATTGAGAACTTCCTAAAAATCGGCAACATTGTATCTTCAGTTGTGATCTGCTGCTTCACTCCACTCACAGTGAATTATCTCCTACTGGCCTTTAGCGCAACCAGCTTTCTGTTTTAGTTCACTCTCACTGCTATCACTATCAGCATCACTGCAGACGCAGCAGGCAGCTGTTTTCAGTGATAACGCTCTGATAACCCCATGCTACCTGCCAGACCGACGCAGTTAGCAGGTGAAGCTAGCGGAGCATTTAGCGGCTTAAAAGCCACATACTTCTCCTGAGGAGTTGGTGGAGGCCAAAACAGAGATAAAAGGAGAGTGAATATTGGACTTAAATGTGCCAGTTGTGCTTACAGCCTGTTTTGCTGCCCCCATGTGGCCAACAAATGAAACTAATGCAGATTTAAATGGGGCTCTCTCCCACTTCTACACATCAAAGTCAATTTACTGGACATGGGAAGTACTACACAGCCTGTGGAAATGTCTGTGTAGCGGAGGAGTTTTGTCAAGTCTGAGAAAATTACTCAAGTGACATTACAATTTCAGCTTGTGCCTTTTTTTTTAATGGAAAGCCTTTTTTACTTGTTTGTTTATTTTGAAGACATGGGTTTAGCCACTCACAGAAGGTCTAATGAGAGTTACTATTTATTTTCATTTCGGGAAGTGAGCTAGGGGCATACAGAGACAAAACTATTCCTTTTAGAATCTGTCACACAACTAAATGGAAGTGCAATACAACTGTAAGTTTTAATTAGAAGCATCACTTTACAATTACAATCAAGGCTGAACGAATAGATAGTATGTGTTGTAGTAAAATGACAAATGTACACATGTTGGGATACAATTGAGACATGATCCACACTGCGGTGGACTGCTACTGTATAGTGTGACTCCACAGCCGGAGTCGGTGGTAATTAGGCTGGGAGGTGGATGCATTTCATTATGCCCAGAGAAAGACGTAGCTAAGCCCTGTGTTCCCTTGTAATCCTTCCACTGCGCTGCCCATTATGACTCAGCCCCAATCCGCTATACTGAAAGTCATCGCTTTTCTCAAGCCACAGTGGGCCAGACAGGCCGGGTGCCCCAGACTCAGTGACACCAGCCCCGTCTCTGGTGAATGAAGCCGCCTCAGCACAGAGCTGAGGTTTCCTCCTCTCAGGTTGAATAGGGCTGGAGGGAGCGCCATTTAGTTCCCCTTGTTTAAAGATAAGATAAGGCTAACGACTATAATAGCTCCTCAGGGAAATAGATACTCAGGATAATAGAGATCCACTGTTCTTATCAGTCCAGGTATATTGGACAGAGCAGAGGTTTTGGGCTGTGGGGAAAAGCACTGATGAGCTGCGCTTTGCATTACATTTCAGGCTAATGACTGTGATATATCAGCACTTATCCAATAAGCAACGGAATATCACTCCCATAGCCTTTTGATTTTTGTTTCTTACCATCAGTCACCACTCTTTGTTCATTTAAGTTTAGCTTGTTGAAGGAAGAAATGTAAAAACTAAAATCCAAGACAAATGATGAAACCATGCACTGAGTGGTTTTGAGGAGATGTGTGTGTGTGTGTGTGTGTGTGTGTTCTTTTTTTCAGTCCAAAACATCTGCAGTGTTTTTGTTCTTTTCCTTCATGAATCTTTCATAGAAACCAAAGGTTCTATCAGCAAAGTCCACCACAAGACTCTAGTTGAGTCAGATAAGGCTTTTGGGGTCAGGTTTTTGATTATTATTGATCAAAATAAGACTGCTAAATAGCATCAAATAGCAACATTAGAAATCATCACTCACACGCTGCTTGTTATGTTATTCTAAAGGGCAACCACACCAAAGGCAATACCCACTCAGAATAATGTTTTCCACACTATTATAGTAAATGGTGCAAAAGAAGACGGAGCAGTATGGAAAATGACCATCTAGTGAGAGGGCTATAATAACAATTTGATGTTTCCTTTCAATTATGAAATGCACAAATCACCCGTGATCTCAACTTGACTTCAATCATTTTCATGTGGTCACATCTGTAAACAGCAGCAGTCCAGTTTTAGCATTAGAGGGAAATTACAGCGTAGTAGTGTTTAAAAAAATAAAATATTCATGAGGGTCCTTGTCTGTCTTTTGTTTTAGATAACTGGGTGTCTTTTTTCAAAATGTTAGCTGTGGGCAGGAGCAATTCTCCCTTCTGCCCACACCTTTTACTTTGTGTAGTTGAAGCCTGTGTGGTACCCTGAAGCTTTAGTGTGCCACCAACCAATTAAGATTTTGGCAGTAAGATAATTCGTTCTGGGTTTGGACCACAAAAGACCATTGTTGCACACTGACTTTGACCTTTTTAGAGGCCAATTATTAAGAATTATTTTTGCATTAATTTGATGTCACAGCTGCAGTCTTACATATACTTGTACAAGCAATAGGAATTGCATTCTATCTCTCTATCTCTCTATCTCTCTATCTCTCTATCTATCTATCCATCTACAGCACATTCAGAGCACACACCGCAGGAAACACCTGCTGACATTGTTTGGCTGTTCAATTTAGAGCATCTCTCTCTCTGCTCCCTTTGCTTGCTGTCTTCTTGTCGCTCCATCATCTCTGGAGAATTGTTGTGTTATTCCTTGAGTCTCTGTCTGATTTTGAGATGAACCAGTTTTCCTTCTGACTTTCTACTGAATCCAGGAAGATCTCAAACCCATCCTCCATCATTTTATACCTTCTGCTACTGTATCTCTCTGTCTATATATATATTTACTTTGCATGGTGCTTTCTGTAGAAAGTAGTGTTCTTTTGGAGCTTCTGCTAAAAAGAAGTAGCCTTTCAGAGTGTCGCACCAGAAGCAACAAGTCACATCATGGGACACCATGTGTGCCATTTTACCTAAATGCATCCACCCATCCATCATGATCTCATGAGGGCGTGCTGTGGGATTTTTGGGTTCTCTGCTTACCTTTTGCTTCTGCACAAATTGCAAAGCCTCTCTCAACAGAAGGTGGACCAAGTGAAAAGAGCACTCCACATTATCCTCCACTTTCCTTTTTAAATATTTCATTCAAATTTTGCATAATATAAAAGGTTAGAATAGGTCTAACTAGTAACGACACTTTGATGAAAGTGCTGTGCATATGTGCGTGTGTGTGTGCATGTGTGAATGATTATGCATGTGTAAGTTTGTGTGCGTGTGTTCCAAACAACAACAAATTTGGGTTACTGTGCCCTTAACCTGCGTATTTACTCTGCTCACTGTGGAGTGAATGTCAGCACTCTGGGTAGCTCTATATCTGGCATTTTGTCTCTGCAATTACATAATTTCCTGGCATACAATGTCCCTGTAAAATGTCCTCAATCACTGCTATGCAAACCACAAACAAATATGATGAATAAACGTGAAAAAACTGGGCTGACGTTCTTAAATATGACACCCAGCTCCCCCCCCCCCCCCCCCCCCCCCCCCCCCCCCCCCCGAAGAAGTCACTTAACTTGCACTTGTACAGAAAAAGAGTAACTCGGGTGAAGCATGCCTCTGTTTGGTTACTCTCCTTTCTTCCTCCCTTCAGATTGTCTTTGGCACCGTGTAGCACTGCACCACCAGGGACACTGCAATACAGACTGGGACTGGCAAATAACAGCATGAACTTAAGGCTGAGGACAATTTCAAGACGAATAGGTAGCAACATAAAGGCCAAGGTATGGAAGTGTGGTCCATGACTTGTAATTATGTGTCGCTGTCTCTTTCCCCCTCCAAATCAATAACCCTGACACGTCCTCGGCCCTTTTATTTTAGAAATTGCCTCATCGTTCTCGGTGAACACAAATCTGTACTGTGTAATACTTGAACCGTGATGAAGTATTGCCATAGTAACTTTGAGTCATAATTATAATTTCCATAAACAAACACGACCATAACTGAGAAGACGGGCAGTCTCTGTTCCAACACTGAATAATCTCACTCCACATGAGATTGGTCACACATCAATGGTGATTTCCTGTGTGAAAATGAAGAAACACTGCCATAGAAAGGTGAGATGCTGGTTACCACTCTTCTGATGTCAACTTCCACCTGTTGCTCGTTATCAAGCAGTAGACTTAGCGTCGTTGGCTCGTAGTCGTTTACACAAAAAGAATCATTTTGAATTTCTTTCCTTTTGGAAACCTCAACCATTCTGCAAAAGTCTTCTCTGTAACCTGCTCTTACAACACATAGAAACAGGTGCTTCACTTTTCTCCCTTCCACTTCAGTGCACCGGCCTGACGAGAGCGAGTAACAAATATCAGTAGAAATGGTCGAATTCATCCAAATTGCAGCTTCAACACATTCTACCACCTACAGCTGCTTTTCCAAAAAATGTGCCCTGACTGTGGTCCATATGAAATTCTCTAGTTGAAGCTTGTTTGATTCCACTTATTCACACTCACTTTTATTGGCTGCATGATATCAGATTTCTTTTCCCGTTTTCCCGTTGTGATCATAATTGTCTTTTCTTTTTTTCTTGTGTTATTCTAGTCCAGCCTGTCCACTGCTGTTACTATCCAATGCTGATCCTCAGTTTTGTGTCTGGTCCTCTATGGCAGCCATGGCTACCCCCAATCTTACTGGCCACCTCAGGTACGATCTAGAAAATATTGTAATGTCATTCTGAGTGACACCATTATTTCAAACTGTTCCCACTATTGCCTGTGACTAGCTTGGTTAAATCTCAATTGTAATGACAAACATGTCTTTGGAGCTCCTGCTGATCACTTTTCCCTAATGTGGAGCAATGTAGAAAAATGTCTCTTCATCATCGTAATGCTTCCTGTAATGCACAGGACATTACTGAACCTCAGAGCAAAATGAGCCACAGGACAAATCTCTACTTTCTCTCATTTAATTCAAAAACGAAGACTACACAAGAAAAGAGAAACTTTTCTCCACCATTCATCAGAGTCACCCGGGCCTGGGCGCACAGACATTTGTCCCATAAAATGCTTGATGAAAGGCTCTTAGTGGGACTGGCTCGGACTGATTGCATATGCACGGCCAGTAATGGTGAATTTACTTGGCCCACAGGGGCAAGGCTTTGATCACCACAAGACACCAGCAGCACTGGGCATATTCCCTACCTTTTACTCACCCTATGCCACAGGAATATATTAGCATATTGTGCTTTAAAAGAGCTGTCGACTGTGATTGCATGGCTCTAGGTTAACAATGTCTTTAAACAAGTTTGTCTTTCTTTGGTGCAGTGTTGGATGAAACATTTGTCATCTGGCATTGTTGCTCTTAATACTGTAGCAGCTTACTGTCATCCCAGTATTGTCGCGATAGCACGCAGCACGCAGGAGCTCGGTGAATAATAAACAGACCTTTTGTTCCTTTTCATGCAACTTCTCGCAGGGCTGTAATTCACACGTGAAAGGTTGCAGTGCACAAGCGCTTGAACTCAGACCCACCAACTTGACATCCAGGAAGGGGGCACCGATATTGACAGAAAACGTGATTTTCAATAATTCACATACTGTGTGTATGAATACATCCATCCCAATGCTATTTTATGCTCATAGATATGTGAGTTTTGGAGCATGAAATCTTCCTCTGAAAGCACCGCCTTAGGCAATGTCAAGCTCGATAAGCTTTGTTTTAAGTGTAGAGGTGTTAGGTCGGCACACAGTGACCAGAAATTAACTTAATATTCCTCTGGTCTTGTTGTTGTTGTGTTTGAGATATTTGTGAGTTCTAAAAAAAGCTGTAGAGTTTGTGCCCACGTTGTGGGTGCAGCACACAGCAGTTGAGAGTTTCTTGAATAGCGTTACTAATAAGTCCCTTTGCAAGAGAAAATATGTCCAAATGTCAACAACATCAGTCAGGAGATGTAGCCTTAAACACTTAAAGGATATTGACCTGATAGCATGTTCACACACAGGCTTGGAAATGCTGGCCTGTGATGTCATAGATTTCACAGGATTTCATCACAAGTTGCACACTTTTGTGCATTTATCAAATATATTATATTTCACAATGATTCTCATCCCTACCACTCAGTCGGAATCATTGTATGCTTAGATACCCCGACGTTGTTTGGTAGTCAATATTTCAAGTGCTTTAAGTGAGTGGAGTCAATAGTAAATTGGACGTACGGGTTTAATCAAATGCTTTAGTTCGGTGATGACACCATCCCGCTGTGAGACCATCATGCTCGCACCGAGGGGACCACGAAAATATTCATTGCCACACAGCTCGCTGCTTTTGCTCTTGAGGACATTGCTGAATCATGCAATTATGTTTTGGATGAGGAAAGTCGATAACTGCCTCATACTTGGGAAGAGATTGCTAAGGTCACACCTGTAATCATGTGGGAGCAACACAGTCCATTGACACAATGATGAGACTCCACAGACAGGATTGAGATAGGGGCTGATTGCACCTTATTGGAAGATGGAGTCGGCTTGTCGTGAATGGTGCTGTCGCAAAGATGGAGATATGCACCAGTAGTCACATGTTTGCTCAGGTCATGGCCTGACGCCCTGCCAGCAGGGCTTGTTTTGGTGGGTCGGATGTTTAAGGGCCATCGTAAACAGTCATCAGTTTGAGGCAGTGCACCGATAGAGCAGTGCCTTTCTTGGATATAGTGGGAATAACTCGTAAAGATCGGTATGAAGACAGTATTTTATCAATGGTAAATTAATATTTGGTTAAGATTAGTGCTGGGCGGTATGACCAAAAATTTGTATCACGGTATTTTTTAAGATTCTGGCGGTATATCACGGTATTTTTTTTTTCCTTGACTGTGTTTTTATATCGGTTTATAGTGGCTTACTCTACCGTCAGAAGTACATAGAATATAAAAACATTTTAATGTCATCATGTATAAAGGCTTTGCTTGCTATAGGGTGTGCTCGTTTGTTCGTATAATGTTGGGATAGCAGTTTGGCTGAAGTACTTTCGCCCCGGTAAGACGTAGCTTGAATCCAGTGTTTTAATCATTGCTCTGAACCCGTCTTTCTCGACTGTCTGTAGCGGGACCATGTCCTTGCATAGCTGGATCGTTATTGCGTTCGTAATGTCGCTCCGCCGCTTGCTTTTCTTGTCATATGCTGTGCCTCGAGCTAGCGAGCTGTACCCAGCCGTTCGGCGGTGTAATTTTATAAATGTACAATTATTAGTGTTACAAATTGTTTATGTGTCACAAACGGTTGTGTCATGGCGTTTTGCCCTGTTAAAGAGCGTTAGTTGTGGGTTATTAATTGTTGTGTTATAAAGTTATAACCATGATTAGGGGTCCCTCTCAATACAGTTAGCTCCGACCGTAGCACTCTGAGCGGCAAACAATGCATTTTGCTCCCTGTTGAAGAGTTGCAGCAGTTGTTTCGGCTATGTACCGGTATGACGGTGTGTGAAATGATGTATATCATACGGGAAATTAAAACTAGTTAAGATGTATAAATAAGTTACATCCATTAATATAAACAATACTTGGGTTGCCAGATTTGGCCGATTTTGACTTACTGGACCATTTGAACGCTTACCTTTCAGAAAAAGGCTGCAGAAGATATGGGCCAACATGTAGGCTAAACAAAAGTGTTTTCACAACCTGGCAACCCCAGATTTGTTCTTAATATTGCTTTGTAACTGATCTATTTATAATTAGATCCACGGGTTATTACTTACTGTATAAACCATTATAAAGGGTACCTTATTAAAACGCGGTATAGCTGTATTTCAAGGAAATATACAACATCTCTTTACTGTGTTGAAAGATAGCAGATCTTCTTTGGATGTAGAGGCCTGGTCACACCAGCATTGAAAATGGCAAACGTTCATTTTCGCATTGACAGTGTTGACCTTTGAGGAACTGGAGAACTAGAGAGTCCAAAATGGAGGAAGCTATCGTCACTCATAAGTTATGATGCACCATCCACTTTTATTTCACCCTCCTCTGTCAGAGAACAAACTGCTGCTCAAAAGATGAACAGGATATGCTGGGACAAACATGAAACTGTGTGAACTGTAACATTAGCAACGGACAACAAGCACATTAGCAAGTACATTAGCCTGGAAAGGTTTTTCCGTCTTGAAAAGTATATTTGTGGAACAAAATGATGTTCAATCCAAGAACAAAATACCAGAATAGGAGTAAAAGGCACAATACTGAGAAAAGTAGAGAGCACGTATTTCACACCCATAAGAAGCCAGCGGAAATTCACATCAGTGAGTTATATATGAGCAGGTACTTTGCAGCCTCTCAAGTAGATGATTCATTAGATGGCGCCCAGGTTTTCGGAACTCTTCTCTGTCCACTTCATTCCAATTATTGTTAATGAGTGCTAGCTCGGCGGTCATCATTATGCCCCCCCACTCTTTGTCATTTCACGGCGGAGTGGTGGCACATCATGTGCTTGCCTTCCTATAGCTTAGTCACATTTAGATCACATTAATTACTCTTCTGCTAATAACCCAAGCTCCATTCTTCCATAGCGTTATTGTGTTTGCTTCTATAAATCATCAACTATTACGCTGTTGTTAAATCTCAGTCTTCTATACCCTGAAGCTGAGAGAGACGGGTGGTTATCTGCCAATATCATCCAGTGTTTGGCTTCTTCAGTTGGGCTGCGGAGGCAGACAGTACAGGAATCCAGAATCTCGCTGCAATGTAAATGAGAGCCATTATAGCAATGAAAAGACATTTGGCTGCATTATTCAAATTAGATTGTCAGATGAGTTCCATAATGTATTTTTAAAAAATTGCAAATGATTTGTTTTTGCATATAAACTGTAGCCTATATTATTAAGTCAGTGAAAACACTATTGTTTACCTTTTCTCTTGGGTTGCAGGCAGTGCAGAGCATCATTAATTCAGAAATTCAGCATATTTGTCTTAGAACAAAAATAGGTGCAATAAGAGAGAGGAACTCATCAGAATATCGTTAGTAGAATGGTACTCTAATGGTGGATTGGTTCAGCTTATTAACTTTTTAGTGTGTTTGTGTGTCTGTCTCTCGCTCTCTCTCTCTCTCTGTGTGTGTGTGTGTGTGTGTGTGTGTGTTGCCTCAACAGTTTAAAAATCCCACAGCCACTGCCATGCAGGTGACAGAAATTGCAGGCATGATGTGTTTTGTCGCACGAGCTAGCTTGCTATGTGAGCACTGGCAGAGGAATCAAATTGAGGATTGCCAGAAGCGTGTTCTCTCTCTCTCTCATAATGATCCCTCTCAAAATCACTGCAGCAGTTATTTCAGAAAAGAATCACTTTATTTATGCCTACTCAAATCAAAGTGATCCATCACTAAACCACGGCAGGTGTTAGAAGCTTCCAACAACCTAATTGTATTTCTTTTTAATTGGCCCTTATTTATTTCACAGTTGTAGTAGCGTGTTTGTCAGCCTATCATGATACTTTACAGTTTGACAACAATACAACAGAATAACTTCAATTTACATCAAGTACAGCTTTCTTGTTTGCCATTTTTCTTTATCAAACGGCCGGCATGTTCTGTGTTTGTTCAGCGCCTATGCAAAGCCTTTATCCATCGTTCTAAGCCATACTGTGCAAATGCTATGTTTGGTTTAACTGCCTGAGACTAACGAGCATATTTGAGGTGCTGTTGTTTCACTCGCAAGACGGTCCTCTTTTGATCTGAGCAATAATCTGTCTCTCAGATTCTGGGAGCTATTTACAGAGGAGATTTATTTCACTGATTCTCTGTGTACAATGAGGCATCTGCTCCTGCCAGCTCAGGTATAGAGGGGCTGTTTTAGACAGCGGCTCACCGAATATGTGCTAGTTCCTCTCGAACACAAAGAGGAGAAATATCTATTAATAGTTTGCTGAGTGTTGTCTGCGTGCTGGTAGGTGTGTGTAATGCTTCTTTCAACGAGTTAAAGTGGGAGGAAAATGTCCATTTATGAGCATATCCCTCCTACCTTCTTGTCAGAGCTGCAGTAAAAATACCACGGGAGGAAACGTTTGTCCATTTTCTATCAACAGCGGACGCGACTGTGTTTTCATCTGCTCCACTGTGACTACAAATAAAATAAAAGACCAACAAGTGGAATTTTCCATTGGATTTGTCTTTGCTTTTTATCTCGCAGTTCCAAAGTGAATTACAACAGCCCTGAACAGTGTCTGGCAGGCCTTGAGCTATTCCCAGGCAAGAACAGTAGAGGTCAAGGTGTGAGAGCAATGCCATAAGCACGACTTGAAATTCTGCCGGTGCTTCTTCTCCCACAGGCTCACTCTCACTTCTCCACTTTCTATCGTTCTCTCTCTCTCTCTCTCTCTCTCTCTCTCTCTCTCTCTCTCTCTCTCTCTTTCTGGTGCACACTTTCTCTTCTTTGCACATTACCTTTCTGTCCGTCTTTCTCTCACTCTCACTCCCATTTCTTTTCCACACCTCTTTCAGCTTCTTTCCCCCCGGTGTTCTCCTCAGCGCTCCTCAGGTGTCGGTACAGTATATGGTTCTTGTCAAACTAATTAATTAATTAATTCGTGGCCCTTTATTCATTTAGCATGTTCGTAACAGGGTTGTAGCCAGGGTTTTAGAAATACTCAGGTAATGAGCCCAGATTATCTTGTTGCAACCCACAGTGTATTGTATTCATTGTTCATATTTTACACGACTTTGGTTATTCACTCAAAGAACCTGCCAAATTATATCAATTCATTTTTTTTGATACAACATCCTGATTTAGGAAGCTGCAACTATAATGGACCCTCTTTCATTAAGTTTAAAATAGTGGTACTTCTAAAGAATAAATCAGGACAACATTAAATAATTATAGAAGATCACATTGAAAAATGAAATATTTTGTGTGAATGACACACAGGGGAGTGTGTTTCCTTGTGGTTGTGTGAATGTGAGTCCTGCTCGCCACCAGGCTTGATGTTTATCATATCTGTCCTTCAGGTATCACATTCAGTAAGACAGGAAAAGTGCTTCTGCTGGACAAATTCCTCCCGTATATAATGAGGATCACTGAGTGCATGGACAGCATGGACTTAACAAATTGCAGTTTGAAGGTCTCCATCAAACTTATTCTACCAGCATCCAGTAGTATAGCGACTGTAGAGCCTTGACAAGGGATTAAGGGAAGTCAATATCAATTTCTTATAGCTATGGTCGAGATAAACAGATTACTGTAGCATGGAGATTTGTTCTGATGCTTCTAACAGGACATTATATACTAATCTAAAGGTATTGAAATATACCGTGTAATCATCTTTTAAAAAGCATGTTATATATTGAAGTATCATTTCACCGTTGTTATTGTGGACGTTATGTCAATTTTGTTGCCTGCAGTGAAATTGCAAAGATGTATCAGACATGCGCAGTCTGGTTCAGCTTTAGCTCCATTTTAGACTTATTCAACCTTTCCTATAGCACAACATCCAAAATATCACTGTGAACCAACAAATCTGTCCTGAATATGCAAAGCATGTAAATGTTAGTTACTATTGAAGAAATGTATTGTATTTAGTTCAATATTATTTAGGTATAATTATCTAAATTGAATTACAAGCATTGTATTGTTCAATCCAATGAATTTAAAATCTGCATCAAGATATGCAGACAGCTGGTCTGTGATCTTATACTCATGACAGCAAGTGTGTTCAAAAGTTTGAGGATTTTTTCAGTGTGTGCTGGCTGAGCAGCTCTACTGTAATTTAAATAAATTGGGCCTACCTGTTTGGATTCACCTTCCATGTCTTCCATGTATCACCCATGGGTGTGGAGATTCATTTTATCGCTGCAAATCTCATTCCAAACCATAACAGTAGAGTAGCAACACAAATATGCTCCCTCACTGGCTTCACACCTGGCAACAAAAGTTGTGTTCAATGGTGTTTTTTTGGAAATCTGTTTTTCAAATTTCCTTGGCACATTACCGTAACAAAATTCCTGTTGAGTCCTATCTTACATGCTATACAGCCTTTCAAGTTTTTAAGTTGCATTGCATTATTTGGCGCCACAGTCTGCCAAATAACTGTGCCATAAGATGCAGACTGTGATGAATTATATTCGGGGTTTCGGCAGGAAGAGATCTCTGTGCATGTGGGCCTTTGTAATGCTAATGACAATGATGCTGCGTGCTTCAGGCCACCCAGAGCCTCATGGGTGAAGGAAATGTGTCTGTGGGCAAACACCAGGCAGTATGGTAGATCCTGTTTGAGGATGAGAACCTCACTGCAGCCTTCAGCTCTTACTTTCACATGCCAGTTGACAGCTTTTTGTCTTTGTACATCAGATTGTGTGTATTTGATATTAAATCGTATAGCTTTGCTTACTTTGCTATTGAAATCTTTATTTTATACTTATCACGGTGGCCGTATTAAAATGACAGCCAACATGAGACACATGTCCCAAAAAATTACGCAAATGCTACAATTTGAAGAATAATGCAAGAGTAGCTAAAAGCAGTATGTTAACAACAATGACTATAGTTACGTGTAGAACTGCCTGCAGTTGGCTTAACACAGGATTAAATAGTTTAAGCTCAGAGTCTGATTCTGAGAAGCACAGTTGCGATGCCTGGCACAGAGCGCTACTAAATGCAAATCTTGTGCTTTTGGATTTTGCCATCTGTGCAAACCCGAAGATCCAACATTGTTCTGTTTATATTTTAATATCAACAAAATAACTAAGTTGCTTTTGTTCTTAGTATTTGTATAAGAATCTGTATCAGAATTAATGTCAGTGAAATAACAAAGAAAGTATTTATCTTTGACAGTCACCACCATTGCACATTCATATTCTAGAACTGGTTTATTCATGATAAGAGGGACAGTTTATCAAAGGTGCAGGTGCACAGCTTAACCTGAACAAGATGTCAACCAGAATACGGCTGATAACTGTGTTGCTCCATGCATGTAAATGTAGCCACAGGAAGCGTTATGGGTTCAAGTCTACATTTTACATATTCTTACACTTGACATTCTCCAGGGCACTCTTTGGAGAAAATACTCCTTCAAATAGTGAATGGTGCTGCGAGGGAGAGGAAAGTTTATTTCTATGGTTTTGTAGAGAGTAGGCAAAGATTAAATGGTTTTTTTTTAAATCACCGTAAAAACAAAACACAGAGAAATATATATATATATATATATATATATAAATAAAAAATATATATGTATATTGAATACTTATGGAATGAACACCTGTTAAAAAGATGTTATGTTCTCGTTCACTTTGGCTCAATTCTCGAATGGGAATCTTTTTTTTTGTTTAAATTTTATTAATTTTTTTAAACATTCTTAATATTCTCAAAACTCTAAGTTCAATTGTTACAACTGTTTCATGGCACATCACAACTCTATAGGTATAGTTCCTCAACCAAAACAAACAAAGGTGTTTTGTCATTGTTTGAGAAATACTGGTCAAACTGTTCATCTGTTCTTCTTCATAGAATGGATCCGTTTGCATGTGATTGCTCAAATGATGAAAGAATGTTTGGAAGTTGTGAAGAATGTAACAATTTCACCGAAAATCAATTGATCCGTTTTGATCATTAAACCATGTGCAAGTGGTTATTAGCAAATTGTACTTACACTTTTTCACTCATGGGCCAAAACACATGCCAATTGCTTGAAAGAATGATGAATTCAAATCTGTTGTGAACAACAAACTCATGGCTTCGAAAAAAAAACAAATGTTTCCATTCAAATATTCAGGCAAAGCGAATGAGAAAAACTATAATAACATGAAATCTGTTACATTCAACAAGTACACAGATGGTGAAGAAAAGGATACATATCCCCCTTTCCTTTATTATAGGAAACCTCCTTCATCACTGTATACATACAGAGCAGGAATTATTATGATTTAGAACGGCATTATAGAAAATGACCTACACTTGTGAACAACATTAATAATTATTCCATTGGAGTCTATCTATTTAGCACGAACTTGACTGAATTACTTTGGAAAACCAAAGCCATTTAATTGCGTCCTGCATCGTTGTTCATACCACATTCTGCTCTAAGCTATTACATCCAATTTCCACTCTGATGATTATTATGTAGTAGATACTAATAGAATAATGGCAGAAGAATGGGAGAGTGCAGAGGTAATTAGGAAGCAGTGGGTCATCTCGTTTGCCCGGAGGAGGATTCAGAAGGAATTACCTGTATGGTCCACAGACAGAGGAGATAGGAGAAGGGAAGAGGAAGAAAGATAGAGTAGAAAGAGAGCACTAGATACAAATGTGGGGGAGATGAAAGAGAGGTAGAAATAGAGAGAGAGACTTGAGAACTGGAGTATGGATGGAGACTGAAAAAGAGAGAGAAAGGCGACAAGAGAGAGGAAAGAGAAAAATGAGACTTGTTTCATTTTGAAATGATGGAATGTGTTTCCGCCCCAGAGCTTTGTTCAATAAGCCGCCTTCTGTTGCCGAGCTCTGAGGAGAGGAGAAGAAGGGAAAAGAGAAGGAAAGAGACGGCATGGCCATGCGTATGAATGTGTGTTTATCTGCATGTGTGTGTGTGTGTGTATCCAACCTATATTTTCATGAAGAGCATTAGTCCGCCCCCTCTGCTGCCTTAAATGCTGTTCCCTCATTCCCCTGCATGACTGATTGTGATCAAAGAAAGATGAACACATGGCTCTCTACATTCGTACATAAAGAAGCACTATATGCCGATGGTCTTCTGTTATTCAAGACAAGTGTTTCTGTTTTTGTGCTTATTGAATTAATAAACAACTTTTTATTTTTATATATTTTTATTTAGATATTAGATAAAGGCACTCCAATGATAGATATTTATGTTAACTGTCTGAGGGTTATCTGATGATCAGTGGAGGTGAACAGATGGAGGAAGTAAAGCAGGACCAGAAGCCGGATATATAAGGACAGTAAATATCTAGACACTTAAATCAGTAACATTTGCTGAGTAGAGAAGGCATAGCTAACGATCCATGTAGCCTGACTTTAGCCTATTAGACATTATACACTCTTCTTTGTACGCTCAATAGCTAACAGCATGATAACATTAAATCAAATCAAATTCCTAATACTAGCAGAATATTCAATGCTGGCTCACTCTCACACTTTCTGGGACACTTGAACAGATCCACTGATAATGAGCTTTGTGACACCTGTGCTTTTCCTACAATGATAAGGGGAAATGTCCGCTGTGACGAAGCATTTAGTTAGTTAGAAATGTGTCGGCATTTTAGGGACTCTGACTGTATGCTTGTTGAAGACAGAATTAGTGTTTGTGTTGTGAAGTCATTGGTTACTTAACATATTTATTTTGGATTTGTAGGATTTACATGACAGCATTTTATTTTCTTAAAGAAGGTTTTGACCACAAGGAGCGCTATGGAGATTTTTCGACAGGTTGGGGTGCCTGTTTGATTTATATCATGCGCACACATTGGTGACTCGGGACACAGTCCTGCCAATGGTTTCACACCATCTCACTCAAGATAGACAGGGCGAAAAAGAAGACTAGCTAAACATGGATGCAAACAATACTGAACTTAAAATCCTTAAGAAATCTGCTTTGCCTGTGTTTTCTGAGGAAGGAAACGTTTTCAACACATTTGTTAGAGCCCATGGGTACACACACAATGTGTTCTCATGGGTAACACTCCATGTCAACAGAACGTCTGTTTGCTTAAAAAGAAAACTCCACTCACTCCCTGATTAACCCTGCTCATTTAGGAATCCAGACTGCCGGTCCTGCATTATATATTGTAACATCAGAAATGCAGCGGCTATATACGATAGCCCCAGCTGCTGGATCCACCACTTCAACCCTTCTCTGGGGGGCAGCTTGCCTCTGCAGGGAATCATACCTAGTTCTAACTGCACCATTTGCTCCCTCGGCCCGGTACCTACACCTATCTTTAAATCCTGTCCCCCCATCTTGGTTCAGTTCATCTCCACATGCATCAACAAATCTTTTGCAGACAGAAGAGGTGCCTGCTGCCTCTAAAATAGCAGCTCTAGAGTTCAATCCTGGGGAAATCTAACCTCAATCAAGTCTCTTGCACAAACTACACAGACCCATCCCCAACCTGCTGTTTCCCACACAAATATTACAGCGCGCTGCTTCAGTCACAGCTGTCCAAAAGAGAACTCAATAAACCATTTAAGTAGTTATTGGTTCACAGCAGCACACATACATATGGTTTTGAATGGAGCTTCCCCGTGGCTTCAAGTCTATTTTTCATTTTATTACAGACCACGATATTCTCTTCAATTAAAGAGTGCCCAAATAGTTTTCTCTTCTCCAAAAGGTACTTATTTAGGTGTTATTTGTAGTAATATGTATTTGTGCAAATGCTTTTACTGTAGCAGTCGTAGCAAAAATATGAGTGAGTGAATTTTACAACTTATTAGATGTAGTGCGGTATTAGAGAGGGTACAGTAATGAATGTGAGGGGTACATTTTGAGTTGTGTTTCCATGAGAAGGAAAACGTTATTTAGAAATGTACGGCCCCCACATGCTTTTTGTCTCGCTTTCGATTTATTGTTACACGTGCACTTTATTAATTAAAGTACTTTGTACAAATATGAATTCATTTGCAAACATTCCCAGATGTTTTGCCACAGATACAGTTTGTATTTTATGAATACAAAAGGGATTTTACCACTAAAATAAATTCATACTGTCTGATTAAGTGCAAGTGAAGCTGGAGAATAACACAAGGAAATTGGAACACACAATTTCCTTCAATCCTCAGAAGTGTTATGAGGCATCAATATGAAGGACTTTTGTCTATACACAGTAATGTATTTACATCTCGGTCCAACAACAATAAAGATGTGACGCAATGTATACATTATTTAAAAAAAAAACTGTCTTTGTTCTCCTGTTTTCCTGAAAAAACTTGTCATTATCAGTAAGTCTAACACTCAAAATGCATTCAAATGATTTTTTATGTGTCATCTTGGTTTCTTTGAAAAGTAGTTTCTCACCATCATTTGATACAGTCATGATGACATTTCTGCTTTGTCTTGTTTGAAGGAATGATGGGGGCGGTTCAGTTCAGTCAGGAGCAAAACTAGATCGAGACAAATTAGCATCAACGGTCGGCAAAACAATAAATAAAGGAGAGCAAAAGAGACGAGGCGGCACGAAACAGACACTACTTCTTACTTTTTACGACAGATTTAAGGGAATCTTGTAGGAAACACAACAGAATCTTAAAGCACAAAATTGAGGCAGCCTTGAGGCCAAGCTCAATTATGTCAACATTGGTTGTGTGGATGGGGTCCAATGGGAGTGGAGTTCCTGAAGCTGCTTAATGGATGAATTTTCACTTGTCTATTTAAGGTTAGTTTTTTTGCTCATTCCAGTTACTGGGCACCACAGGCTGGAATACGAGCCTGAAACGGTCAACTTCATGTGTGAAACCTATTCTGTGCATGCTGCGTCACACCTTTCACTCACCCAATCAGGCACAAATAATTGGTTCCCAATTTCAACCTCTCTCGCAGTCACATGGGTAAAATGCTCTCCTTAGGTTAGTTTCCTGGTTTGTTCCTGTAAGTTAAGCAGCTCTTCATGTGTAACTGTGGGAGGAAGAAAACAGTGGAGCCTCAGTGACACTGACTGCAGGAACTCTTTCTACACCTCTCTTCTCTCCCGTGGAAGTTTCCTCTTAAACACAGACAGAGTTCAAATCCAAAACAAATACATTATGCTGCTCCACACAGGTATTTATTCATCAAACACAATGAATCTAATTAGTATTTTAAAGGGCAATCACAATGGGAGGTCTTGATTGCTGCAATTTGGTATTTAGGCAAAGGCAAAATGAAAACGCACACATTGCAGAGCATCAGGGTATATTACATTAAAATGGAATTCAATCACACTCCACAATCAATGTGCACTCGATTTCAATACAACCAACAACAATCCCAGCAGCATACCCGGTATACCCTCGATTGATTGTGATTGTGATTCTGTGCAGTCAGCTTAATCTTAGACCAGGGGGGGGGGGGGGCAAATAATGTCCTCAGACAAAACGTGGTTTTGCAAATTTCCCTTCCCGAGGGGGAAAAGAGTGATAAAGTATGTCTCCCACAGCAGGCTGAAAACTTGTCTCACCTTCCTCCCTGAATCATATCCTCTCTCCTCCACTGGCTGTAATTGCTCTCTCAAAATATCCCTTCTGTCTCTCTGTCCGGCACTTACTCTATTTCTTTTCCTTCCATTTCAAGCCAACGGTATCAGTTTATGGTCTCACGGGTATTGTAAGAACCAAAAGGGCCCAACCTTTGCACTCGCTAAGTTTGGTTGCTTGCTCTTATACGGGGATCTGGGAACTCTGTTTTCTGTGATCACCCTGTGTCGAAATGTAATCGAAATACTAACATCTAAAATGCAAATCTAAGACTTTAAATCCTAAACAATGTCTTTGAATTGTAATTCCCTATGCAGTAAACAGCACACAAACAGGTGTTTATGTTCAAAGCCATATGGGGAAAACAGGGTAAATGTATCCGCTTTTCACATTTTATGCTAGTACAGCAAAATAAATGTGCATTCACCTCAGGCAGTAATTGCTGTTCATAATTAAGGTTGCTGGGCATCCATGGGAACTATAACACAAAAACATGGATTTAAAGCAAAAGTGTGACCCATTTTTTTTTGCACAACCTGCCCCAGGGTAGGGGTAAGTATGAGGCAACATGAATCCTATAGCGTTAAGATGTAAGACTCTCCCATACTACAGAAGAAATAAATAGATGCACCAATCTTTTTTGGTCTTTTGGCAATCTCACCAGAACATGTTTAGCTGCCACCTGTTGGATATCTTTCCAAACATCCCTGCTTTAGTTTACATAACTACATCTACATAGTCTATTGGAAAACTATACACAGCTTGATTTAACAGGTTTGTGTTGTGTACCGTATGTACATCTGATGCCAGATCAGGGAGTCGGATCCCTCTCCTCTGATCAAATCATCACACATCTGCTTTGCGACATCTGAAAATCCCACTTGAGCAAACATTTGTTATCTTAAGTTCATTTCTTTAGAATATGAATACGATTACATAATATTAGAAACTGCTTCACACAGCAAATCAGCTCCATAATTAGATAATTAATTCATCTTGTATATAATACTAAAGTCTCACATGTATCTAATTCCATTCCAATGCATTTTTATGATCTTTATCTTTCGCCAACATCTGACGCAGCAAAAATAAAAGGCTCTTTTACCCCATTCTCTATGTGCCCTCTACTATCAGAGATAGGGAGAATTGATTCATTTAGTGATGTCTTTGTGTAGATATAAGTGGTGAGTCATGTAACCCACCAGCTCAACCTACCCATGTTCAGCTCTGCTCAGCTCTTACAGTAGCCTCTGGACAATCTGGGCTTCATAGAAAAACTGATTTGTCCCTTTTTCCCTGAGACCACAATTAGTTTATTTTTAAATTTTTATCATTTTTTAAAATATATTTCTTTAACCCACCTTTTCAAAATACTCAATTAAATATAAATTAAAGTTGCCCTTAGAAGGAGCATTGTGCACTGCCGAGGATTATTTGTGTGCAATAGCCCTGGAGTAAGAGGGTTCAAAGTCCTACTGTATATAGAAGAAAGACCCCTGCACCGTGTGTTCTTCCTCCACAGACTGTGAAATAATCAATGATATTTTCTTTAAGATCTTCATCGTAACATTCCCAACTCGCTGCAATACTATGTTAACCTACTTGTGGACCCCTTCGCCTTAATTTCATGGTAAATAAATTTGTTACTCATGGATATGTTCACTTTTAATTTCATCTAATGAAAAAATATGGGAAGGAGGGTTATTCATTTTCAAAATGAGCTGATGCAGTATCGCTGTAGCTTGCTGAGGGCAAATAAACATATTTTTTATGGTGTAATTTAACGGAGACATTGATTATTTTCATTCCTATTTGAGAATGCACAGTAGCTGAGACACAGTGAAGATGAGTAAGATAAAGGCAATGTCATGCAGGCAAGGAATGGAATAAGCTCAAGAGCAATATGGTGTGTGGGTGGCGTACAGAGCACCATACCCCTGAACCATCACTTGAAAGAGGAAGTAGTTGGAACCTGAGCCTCAGGTAAGTAAGTCATTGACCTACATGGAATGTAGTGAGCTGCTCTGACAGACATATGTATTTCACCTTGGGAGCACCAAGTCTTAGAGGACTCGCTAAGCTGCTTAGCTGGGTACTTGATGTGCCTCAGCCTTGTGCCATGCTCTGCAAAAAGTAATGCTAGCTCTAAGAAAATAAAATAAAAACAACAATCTGCCTCGTTTTAGACGAGAACTCTGCGTGCTCAAGCATCGAGCACATCATGTTCTACGTACTGTGAAATGATGGTCTAAAGTGATTGGCTTCTGCTTGGCAGTGAGACAGTGACGTGTGCAAATAATGTAGCTATATTCCGGTCACTTTGAAAGAAGCACGTTGTAACAGAATGTAATTGTTGTGCTGAAGAAACACAGAGGATGCAAATGGGTAATTCTCTGCCCAGCAGGGATGGGAATTTTGGTAATATGGGTAAAAAGAAACAAATGGCATGAAAACAACTCTGCTAAATGATTATAGTTGATGTATAAATTGCCAATCTTTTCTGCCCCAAAAGGTTGAGTGTGTAGTGCTGTAAATATGCTTTTTAAGCATAGCAACATTTTATTCAGTGTAGGTAAGTCTGGCATTTGACAGGGTGATTAGCCTTGGCTGTCATGAATACCAGATTATGTTGTGAACTGTCAAAATACCTTTCACTCAATAACCCCAGCACATTTTTAATTCCACCAGCACATTTACAAGTCTCTCCTCCACACTACAAGCAAATACATTTTCCTCTCTCAAAAAAAAGGTGTTTGACTCATTTTCTTCCCTCCTCAGTAGAGTGAATCAAAAAGCTAGCGTTTGCTTATTCTCTCCTGCTCTCTCTCTCTCAATCAGCAATTTTTTCCCTTTGATCTTTTATTCATATGATTAAGTCTGTTTATCACCAGACTGTTCATTCTACACTTCAGTATATGATGAGACCATCTTTTGAAGCTGGCTATGCTGCAGTGGAATCACTTTGGCGAACAACAGTCTTTTTTCACCAATTATTGTTGGAATTAAAACACTTTCCATCTGGTTTTAACTTGTCTGACCTCAAGTGTAAATGCACACACACAACAGTTCCCCGTGTTGTTTGTGGAGCAATCACTGAAATATTTTCCATCTTAAATGAAGAAAATGATGAAACACTTCCAAGCTTCCCAGCCCATATATTCGCTTTGGCTTGTGTCACCCAAAATCTCTTTCATGAACATATTTATTTAGTATCCAGTTATTCACTATTCATTACATTTCCCTTTTTGTTCTGGCTTCTGTGCTCCTCAAATCCATTTATTTTTTTTGGCTTGGTTGTTATAATGCTTTACCCTTGCTCCTCTCCTCCGTCTGTCACTCTGCCTTTTTTTCCACTGCCAACCACCTCCATTCATCCTCGCTCTGCCCTGCTTTTGCCTGTTTGTCCTTCCCTGTCTTTCTCTCACTCACATCTGTTTTCTATCTCCCACCATTGTTTGCCACCACCCCTCAATCAATATCTTTAACCCTTGTTTTCTCTCAGCTCCTTGCTCTCCCCTCCCCCTTTCCCTACTCTTCTCTCTGTCACTACCATGTCAGACTTTTCCTCAGAAGACAAAAAGGGTTAACAATGTTTCCGATCAGATCAGATGTATGAACAAAGCACACGAGCAGACACAGTCGACAGGGATCTGATAGAAACCTATATGTAAGATAATGAGCAAAAGATAGCCGAGGGCGGTGAACATGCAGTAATGAGGTAACGGTAGTGAGACTTAGGAAAGAGCAGGTGAAACAGAGAAAGTGTAAGTATTCATGTGTGAGGTAAAAGGTAGCTGTGGGAAGAAAAGACAAAATACAGTGTGATTCATATTTTATAAAGCTTTTCATAGAGTAAAAATGGATCAAAAATGTTTTTGATGTTTTCTATGTCACTTCTCATCCATATTTACTCAGACTGAACCATTTGCCATGACTTGTAGCTCAGTGTTGCCCTGAGCCAAAGTGCTAGCATCGTGTTGACGATGATCTTACCGGGCATGCCAGTGAAACTGTCAATGCATGTTTTTGTCAGTATGCCACCATGTAACCTGCTACACGATAAGGTGTGAAGGTGCGCTTTTGTGTAATTGTGAGATCCATGTTACACTCCTGCAATTGATTCTGGATGAAGGGAAAAGCACGCCTGTATTTCAAAGCCAACCTCTACATTTTTCAACTGTTATTCATTGATCTTCATCTCCAAGCACTGTAATGGACCGAAGATAATCCACATTAGCATGGTGCCTGAATGGATTTATTTATTATTTGTGACTTAATAGTGCTCACATGTACACACAAGCACGAAGAAAAACACAAAACAGTAAATGGACATTTGTTTGGACTCCATCTTTTCCATGCCCCAAATACCCTTCATCACACATTAATCTATCCCCGACCCCCTCTAACGTCTTACTCACATGCACGGATATCTCCCCTCTAGTTTTTCCCCTGCAAACACCTTAGCAGCGCTCCCGTGGGTGCTGTAGGTAGCAGACCCTGAGCAATGGAACAGCAGAACCCAGCAGTGGATTAGCGGCAGTATATGAGAAAAGGCCAGATCCAGACATATTCCTCTGGGGAAGTCAAGCCAGATAATCCGACCCCGGCGCTTGCTCTATCAACCACCTGCCAGCTGCACTTTGCCCCTGGACACAAACACACAAACAAAATATAACCCAGGCGTGAAGATTTCAACTTAGATGTATGCCGAAGTGTACGGCCTCGCTGCACATGCACATGCAAACAGGAATACACACAAAGAAAATACAACCCAAGCATGAAGATTTCATCTTAGATGTACGCCAAGGTGTACAGCATGCATCTGCATTAAACAGGCATACACAAACATTTTAGTGTATATCCCTGAAGGGAACACGTGTTACACAAATAGCCTGACACTTTCATTCACACATGTGCATGGACCTATCCATACCATTCACATGTACAGCATGCATGCACACACATTCGCAACCCCCAACGAAGCCCCCCCCAGGAGACCTTCGGCCCATGTGTGACACGAAAACCTCACCAGGTGTCAGTTCTCATATATGGCCTCTGCTAATCAGAACATGCTGCCCAGATTCACAGTACAACAGCCTGAGTCCCTGAGGGGAAAACAGAGCTGGTGCAGTTACTGTAGCAGTAGCTGACTGGCTGTTTAGTTGGATGGCTGGTTTGTCTGACTGGTTCAGATCTTTTTGATGCAGTGGCCAACAAAGAATAGTTCCATACACAAATTCCCTTTCAGGATAAGCTGAAGAATGCAAATGTTTGCACAAAGATGCCTCCACACACAAAGAATGCTCAACCAGGCTTGCTCACATGTATGCACGTTCAATAGTGTTCATTTTGGCGTGTATGAGCTGTTACATAGAATGGACACATCACACGCGCAGAAATGCACACCAAAACAACAGGAGGATCAGGGAAGAGGCGGTCTGATTGCTCATCAAGCGGCCAGCGAGAGCTGGCGAAAGGCATCAATACGACTGGAGCCCACTCTCCTGGGCCCACCTGTCGATTACAGTGGTAAAGACAAGCTGCCTGGTGCTTCAATCCATTCCCAGCAGCGTCCACTGGGCCTGGAGACACCTGAAGAATCCTGATGGCAGGAGGGAATAAGGGACCTTCCACTTCACACTGGCAGATACACAGTGGTTTGCCTCTGCTGCATAAACCATTCAGATAAACAACTCTATAGAGAAATGGAGGAAGGCTACAAATCTATCACTCACGTGGCAGCGATTCAGTTTGGAAAGATAGAATGAGATAGATCACAGTAATATCAAGCTGTTCACAGGAACATGTAAAATGAGACTTTCTCAAAGAGCTACAATACATTGCATTGAGCTGGCAAGCACACAATAAATACAGAGTATAACACAATTCACAAAGTAGGAAAAAAGTGCTTTATTTACAGCATAAAATCACAAATAAATCGAAAGGCACTACAATTACAACTGTGGGGTGAAGTCTGTTTTCTGAATATTTGGCCCAAGGACAACAATCCCATTGCCCTATAATTAGAGCCAGATCAAGCTGTTTTCTCCCATTTATCCTCCAATGGGAGAGCAGGGGTGGGAGGTTTACCCTGCCGAGCCAACTAACCTTGGACACAGAACAGAAACATGCAAAAAGATGAAAATCCAGACGGCCGATTTGCACTTTAGAGGGGAATCTTAAGTTTTTCTCTGTAGGTTTTCTTATCCAGTCAGTCAATTAACTGTTTGCTATACAAGTGTTAATAAACTACATTATTCTGAGGCACATGATTTGTTGGTGAGGTATTGTGAATCCAGAAGTGAGTTTCCTTACAAACGTGGGCGCAATCACAAGCGGAGCCTCTAGTTTAAAGTTTTAAAGGTTCTGGTTTCAGCACCATGGACAGCTCTCACACTGTAAGGTATCGGGAGGCCTATAGCGTCTGTTAGGCTTCCCCTCAGACACAAGGAGAGGCTCAGGGTTCATTTATTAGGTTTCCTTATGAACTCGCCCTGCTGACTTCAAGCTAATACATCTTACCAAATGATATGGATTTCCATGGAGGAGACAATTATTAAGTGGGTAATATTCAAACCAGAAGCCACGCACATAATTGATTAAACCTCACCTGATATCCAAGCTCTCTCCAAAGCTGCTGCTCTCAGAACGTAGAGACTTTAGTTTGGATGAAATAAGAACCTAGCGACCATGTTGATGAAAAGGTAAGCAAAGCCCTATACGCATTGGAATCGGCAGAAAACCCTGTTACAGACTGAATGGTGTTCATTCTATGTGCAATCACGGCCTCTCACTTCACTGCCCCCCCCCCCCCCCCCCCCCCCCCCCCCCCCTTCTTCCTCTCCGTTTCAAAGCAGAGGTCGGTGACTCTTCCAAAGCTAGATGGCAGAAGAGCCCCACTGCAGCTGAGCCGCGCTTTGCGCCGTCATCATCCCGTCTTTGCATTGCAAATTGCCCGGTCCCCATCACTCCCGATAACAGCTCCGCTCGATCTCCAAAATGAAAATCAGAGTTATGGTGGGATTGCCTACCAGGCGAATTTCTTTCATCAGCTCGTCAGGTGCCTGTCTGAGAGTCACCTAACACCCCCCCAACACCCCCCAACCCCCCCTCTCACACACACATAAACCACATGCTGTCATTAACAGAGTTAATTTCTTCCTCGGGATTTACAGTCTTCCCATAAAGACGTGCCTCCTCCTCCCTTGGCCACCCACACCTCACTGTTCCCACTTCGTGATTTGTTAGCCACACATCAACCACATCATACTTACACAGGACGATCCCTCTCTCTCTCTCTCTCGCTCTTCCTCGCTACACCACCACCCCCTCCCCGCCACCTATTCTCCCTCACTCTGCGTGGTTCAAATGCCGATCGATAAAGGCAGCAGTCAAAGATAGGCTCGACTCCTCTCTGCCCTCAGCCGGTTAACAGGGATTAAAAAGGAAAGATGTTGAACAGCAGACGCAAGAGCGCGCCACCAGAGATGCTCACACTTGATGCCCCTCTCAGCAGAGATGGTTGAGCCCTCGTCCAGGTTGCCGTGGTCCTCTTCAAAAATTCAGTCTTGCTCACTTCTCTCCCATCAGCTGACATAGCGGCGGGCGGCTCTGCCTGTTTCTCCTCTGACCAGGGAACGGGACTCTACTTCAACCAAACAGAAGGAAAACACAGGCTGTAGGTTACATGTGTTAGTTGTGAACATGAAGGGGATTTACAGAGACGGATACTACGACGGATCTATTGAACTACGGGACGTTTTCAACAGGAGATGCGTTAAATGTGGCCGAGGGGACTTTGTTCAAGCCAAAACGATGCGGATTAGGACGGGAATTGTTTTTTGGAATCTCATCTTTTCGCTGATGTTCACTTGTGTGAAAGGTACGAGCCACTGCAGCAAGCCTCTGTGTTTTCTGATGCGCTTGGTGTGCCAGTGTGTGTGTGTGTGTGTGTGTGTGTGTGTGTGTGTGTGTGTGTGTGTTTGTGTGCGTGCATGCGTGCGTGCGAGAAATCAAAAGCTGGAACGTTACAGACGTGCGCAAAATAGGATACCACGGTTTACTGGATAGAGTTTTTAAGGGACGCATTTCACCAGTTTGGCGCTCAATGCAGGCTTTGACTGAGTCGCTCAATAGATATTCTTGCGGTAACCTACGCGTCTTATAATAGCCTACGTGAGCTGCTTTGCTTAGTAGGCTAACTAGTGAAATGTTTAGGCGCAAGTGCATGCACTGCAGATTGCCTGTAGGATGTAAAAGATAATCTTATTTGTTTAGGCTAGAGAGCCGTCCGCCTTTTTTCCTCTTTTCTGGGTCGAGTTTTCAAGTATTTATGTGGGATTTGCGTCAGACCAATGTCTCCCCAGAAACGTTACAGTTTCAAGGGGCCGAGGCAATTAGTAGTGTGGAACCAATTTGTCGACTAGTGTTTATCGGACTTGCCAGTGCAGGCAGGTGTAAGGTGGCCTTGTTAGTATTCTAGTGGCTCTTTCTCGGGGTCTGCCCATTTAAATAATCGCTCTAGCTGGTGAGGTAACCGCAGATTCCATTTTATTTCTTATATGCATCAGCTACATTCATGCAGACCCATGACAGTTTCTTCGCTCCTGAAATGTCACTTTATACAGTTTTTAAAATGACTGAAATAAAATCTGTCAAAGCAATTGTTGCTTATTTGCATCTCTGCAATCACCATATGCTCATCCATTATCCACTGACATTTTAAACAGCATTTAGAGGACATTTAATAAACAATTTGTTGCTCTCTTGCAATGCAAGTTACATGTGGATTATAAAACTGTGCATAAGTGTGTGTGTGTGTGTGTGTGTGTGCCTGTGTGTGTGTGTGTTAGTCTCTGTCTTTATGTATCTACAAGCTCTGTAATGTTACACTCGCTGTGTTAAATGATCATTTCCAACTATAATTAAAGCCAAAGGAAAAAAGGCAAATCCAATTCCACCCCTTAAAATTGTTTTCTTCTCGATGTGTTTGTGTGTACGAGCACATGTGTGTGTATTCAGAGACATTTTATATGTGAATGCATGGCAGTTTATCTGTTAAATGCATGTTTGGCTGTCTGAGTATGGGCACTCCACAGATATCAATTTACATGCAGATTGTTCACCCTGTGAGTAATTCTCGTGTCTGTCTATTGGGGGTGGATGAGATGTGCAGCATTCAGAGTAGCAGCGCCCACCAAGAATGAGCCAAGTGGAGCCGAGCAGAGTCAGGCACAGTGCTGTTTCATCACCACCCACATTGTGGCAATGTCAAACCTCGAGGCCGCTGCCAATCCTCCTAGTTCTGTTACTTATTAGTGAGCCAGCCAGCCATAGATTGTTGAGGAGGGGGAGGAAAAGGAGGATGAGGAAGAGGCCTGGGTCTCCTCTTGGAAAAGAGCAGAGGAAATAGTGACACCGACCAAGGCGAGCAGGAGGAACCGTGGACCACCTGTAGTTCCCCTGTTCTGACAGGTGACACAATGTTTACAGATGTAAAAAGATAGAGATCTGGCCTGTGACTCACTTCTGCTGCTAAGATAATGATGCTGTAAAAAAAAGCAAGAAAAAAAAAAAGCCTCTATCTAGCAAACTTTGTACAACACAGCTTTGCTAGAGGTGCTTTTTCATGTTAGATTATTTTTGGATCCATGTGCGTGGGTGGTGCGCAGTTCACAAAGTTATCTCAGTCACCTGTCTGATTCTTGGCACTCCATATTATAAAGTGGCATTTACTGACATTTAGCAACTTAGTTTTGTAATTAATAAAACTGCACAGTGATGTTTGACTAAAATAATGATATGTTCTCATTGCGGCAGTCCACCACCAAACATCTGAGGACATCCACTGCAACTGTGTCACCTAATCCTCCGGGAACTTAAAAAACTGCTTGACACAGACACAAATTTAGGAAGCAAAGTTGCAGGAACAGTTTTTTTTGTTGTTGAAATAGAGCAAAAGACCTGGGTCAAATACAAATTGAATTCCTCAACACTGATACTGAGCACTTTACTGTATCTTCTCTTGGGCACAACAGCTGTGTTTGCCATTTTTTCCCCATGAAGATCCCACTCCATCCATTAACTGGACGGCAATCAGTCAAGTTCACAATAATGAAAGAGTCACAAAGCAGAGAGCGCCTCATTCTTATGATACATGCTTGTGTAAGCGGAGGATAATGTCATGTGAGAGAGCAGAGACGATGTTATGGCCACAGCTTGATCTGCCCTTTAAATTGTTTATGGTCATTCGAATATTTCTCATTGAAACTGATGAATGCACGCTATACTTTATCTTTGTATTCATTTCAAATGGTACTTTGCAGATGGGAATTTATTCAAATATCCAGTTTCAGTCTTTATACAGGACAGTCCTAGCAGTGACCTGATAATGAAAAGCAGGAGGGGACATGATCGTCATGGGAAGTTGGAGGGACACCACAGGAGAGGACAAACAGATCACCCAGGCACTGGCCTGTTTCCCGCGCTGACATCAGCATGTCAAATGACAGCCGACGATTAATGACAGTGAACAGATCGTTAATAATTGTCCAGCTGTTGTGTCCCACCACTGTTTCTTGTGATTACACTGTATTGCTCCAAAAAACTTCTATAATTTGTTAAAATGTAGGCCGATTTGTGATTTTTTTAAAACTCTATTTAAGCCAGTCACTAATTGCTGGTAATCAGTAGGGTTCTGCACTGACAGTAATCTGGCCACTGAGCCCTTGATGAAGACTTTCTCTCAATGTGATTATGTAAATAGGCTGGAAAGGCTGCTGGGGCTAATCAGGATTACAATTTGTCTGTGTAATTATGCCCTATCTACAGGGACTTTGCGGCATTATCCCACTGCCCCTCAGGTTCTTGACCTCCACAACAGTAGAAGAAATTACCTGAGTTGAACTGGAACCAGTTTCTATGAGCACATAGGCTGGCAAAACAAGCCTGTTCCACTACAGTCCTCGTTCCTGGAAAGATCTGCAGGCCAAGCTCAAACTAAAGACCCTTATCTCTTTCAATGATTTTAACTAAGAAGTGGAAGTGGTCACTGCATTTGCTTCAATTAACTAACAAACGTGTGACCTTGTTGATGTGATGTATTTTGCTGCATCCATTGTTGCCGCTGTGATTTGGTGTTGTTGTCCTGTTATGTGTTGGATGCTGCTATTTGACACTTTCTTGGCTAGGTTTCACTTATAAAAGAGGTTTTAATCTTAATGTGAGTGTTAATAGTTAAATAAAGGTTAAAACTGGAGGGAACAATATCCAATTTCCCAGGATACAGGAACCTGGAACAGTAACAGTTTGACCCCTCGGATTCCTGATGCCTCTTTTAGTGCTGACATCTCACTGGATAGCCCTAGTGGTGTACCAAAGTAACACTCAGTTCACCCACGGGCCTCTCGCCCGTGGCTTTAGGCCTGGGCCAGGCTCTGAGATGTTGCTGACAGGCTCCCGCGAAGGTCGGATATAGTTTGCTGGTTCTGAATAAGTCAGTTCTCCTCAGGTGTCAGTTTTAATATAAGCAGTACTCTTGAGGGAGAGAGATTGGCAATATCTTGTCTTCAGGAGGAAAAGTAGCTCACCGTTTGTTGAGATTAAGTGTAATAGGCTGAGGAGCGGCTGCTTCCAGAGTCAAGGCTACAGATTCAAGGTGGACTGTCTTCTGCACCTTAGGTGGAGCTTTCAAGGTGTCCACTGATAATACTGTATTCATGTATTCATGTATTTGGCCTTATCCATGCAGTGGTTCAAATCTAAAGAAAACTGTCAAGTGAGACATTTGCAAATACATTGTAGTTGAGATGTATTTATGCAACAGCACAAGTGTTAACTAATTAATTAGTAGGAGAGAAAATAAATGCAGCAAAGCATTCCTTTTAAGTGAGATTTAACTAATAAATCAATAACTACATGTAAAACCCCACATGTGTTCATTGAAGCCCAGTAATAGTTATACCTTTGGATATTTTTGTTCCATTAATGTATCCACAGTATACCATATTTCCAGCATTATTGACTGTATAACCTGTTGCTCATGTCATTTCATGAATCTTCCCCCTGCAGTGTCCACTGCTGCTCTTGGTTGTCTCTGTGGCAGTAGGCTGGATTTTTGACATGTGGCAGGAGAGCAGGCAGGGGCGAAGCATGGCCATGGAAACAAAGTGGGGTGATGTGAAGGTAATTGAGGAGGTAGACTGCTTAGCGGAGGCTGCTGTGATTCCACAGCATATTTCACAGCAATTAAAATGGTAGGTGTGGATAGCTTAACAGATACATGTTCAGACTCTCAACTACACCACTTTGCTATCAGTGTTGAGGAGGAAGCACTGCGCATTCCATCTAGTTAGAAAGTAGACCCAGACGAGTAAGCCACATGCTCTTGGTTGCCTGTGAGAGGCTCTCAGATCAGCAGCGTCGGAAATGATTGATTTCTTCACATTGCTGTGAATTTAACAATTAACTTGGCCTCTTCTGTATGGAATAAAGTAACGTTAATGGGATCCCACATGCCGCGTATTTTCAGTAATCGATTGACTATAGTTGTTGACTCGATTTTTAGGTTCCATGCTGTGTGAAATGGCCTTTAGCCCCGGCCTGTGGAGCTGCATTTATCAAAGCACTTATTCATCCATCTTTTTTCCATTTCAGTTTAAAACTAAGTCTAATTTTGGTCATAAGAGCATTATCAAGGACAGATAGTGTCACTGAGACAAAGAAGCTGCCAGCCAATATTATTAAACTGCAGTGACAGTTTTAGACCTGCACTTCCAGTACAACCTGTGGAATCTAACAGCCTTGACAGTAGCAGTAATAGCGATAGATGGTAAAGTAATAGCTCCTTTATTGTGCCACCTACATGCAATTAGTGTAACAAATGCGGTGTTTTTTATTTTTTGTTGTCTTTAATCCCAGATCTGTGTGTACTTGTACTGCAAAATGTATTTTTGTTATAAAACAAGTACATTTTCTATTGTATAGGACGAGTATAGCTCACACTTCTCCCTTGTGTGTCCTCTGCCTCCCCGTTCTCTTTGGAGGGGGAAGGACGAGGGTCTAATATATATTCATTTGTGGGCAAAACAACGAAACAAGGGGATGATGCAGAGGATGATGCTTTTGGACTGTTGGTTGAATAAAATGAGACTGACAAGACTTTTGAAGAGATCATTTTGGGCTGTGCCAAATTATAAAATATTTTTCACAATTATTTGACTGTTTGTAGACAAAATTATCAATTTATTAGTAGAGAAAATGATTGGCAGAATAAGTAGTGCCATTACTACTAATAAACAATCATAATTTTCCATATCAGTTTTTGTAATTAATATAATTAGTATAATTGATTCACAAAACCTTTTGGTGTTTTACAGCCACAAACCGAATTTTAAGTATTTAATATACGCTGCAGGTTGGCGTGACAAAGTAATGTTCAATTCTTTTCCATTAATTCATGTGATCTAACAGGTCGTACAAATGTTTGATGGGAAACTCCCAAAACACATGCAAATGCATTTTGCCTGTGGGTGGTGAGATCCACATGTCTCCGTCTGCAAGTAAACTCCCGCCACCATTACTTTTCTTTCCCGGAGGTGGAGCATGGTGGCATGTAAAGATCTGGTGCAACAATTTTCTGGAGAATCTGCAGCCAGCTAAATGGTAATGAGGCGGTTTGCAAGTTTGTGATTGAGTTTCAAGCGAGTTCCATGTGGTGCTTTGAAAAACACGTCCTCACTATGTGAGCAGGCTGTTAAGTGGAAGAAGATGTTTTCTATTTGGAAAGTGAAGCAGTTGAGTATTGTTTCAGCTTCTGTTTTTGTCTTTAGATAGAAATAGACAGATTCTTGTTCTGTTTTTCTTTCCCTTTTTCGGGGAAAGCGAAGTGTTGATGTTATTGTCTCTTTGGAAGATTGGATGCTAGAGAGACAGGCGTCCTATAATGCGTTGTTGGCGCCCAGTTTCCTGTTGTACAGCAGCTCTCTCAGTGGTAGCCTGGCATCAGGTGCAATATGGCTCAGTAGCACTTTGAGGAGGTATTGGTGTCTCGCCATAAAATACTGGATCTGCTGGGAAGTGGGTAAGGCACCAGCAGCATGCAGACGCTGGGAAACAGTTATTACACTTGGCTATTCAGACGCACAACTTCTGTTATTTCCTTGTGCAACGGTGTGTGTTTGGTGTGTGTATTTGTTTTGTGCCAGCTGTGTCTCAGTGTGGCAGTGTATTTGATTTTACTATTTCTCACCTCAGTGGTTGGCAATTTAAAACCACCAAATGGAATATTTCAGAGCCCTTTTCCAAATTGCAGTGACACACTCATGAGGCAATAGTCATTCTCCAGAAAGCCCTTTTTCTGTTTCTGTTGTATGGAGCCCATTTCCCTTTCATCAAGCATGCAGACAAGCATAGTGAGGGGCTGCGATAATGCACATTCTATCAGTGTGAGTTGTGAGGGTGCAGCACAGCCATGCAGATAAAATCCTTCTCTCTGGGGACATCAATTTAAGATTTCTGTCCGCTAAGGTTGCTGCCTGAATCCTTGCAGTCATCATTGTTGTATTCCTGGTTGTGCTGATGAAAAATTATTTTCTCTCGCCTCCATATTTTATGTCTGTTGCTCGGAGGACAGGTCATCATAGATCTAAGAAAAAAAGTGCTTGGATTTCTAAAAACCAAATTACCGCCAAATATAACACCTAAGTGCTGCAGCAGCTCTGATTTGAAACAGGGCGGATCCTGAAGATTCATGATCTGAAGGGATGACAGCACACAAGTAACAAAAGGTGTCATTTTTTACTGCCTTGCACATTTCCTCTGATCAATGGTTATGTTCAAAAACTCTTTAATTCTAATTTCCTCTTTCTGGACAGTATAAATCAATACTCAAGGGAGTGTCTTCGTATAACACTACTGTTTCTCTTTGTTGTGTTTTGTAAGAGGTGTGGATACTTTGCAGCAAATAAAGCCAGGATGTTTGTTGACCTTTGTTGTGCTTGGTAAGGGCTCTATCTTTCCAGTCGGTGCGCTGTAACCAGGCATCACTGATGGATATCTCTATATTGGCTGACTCACCTTTAAGGTCAGGTGCAAATCAATGCAGGTTGTTTTTTGTACTTTAACTTTGATTGCTAGGGGTGCAGCTGTTGCCTCCCCCTCTGTTTGTGATAGGCCATCATCATGAACAATGATGAAATGCCATCCGGAAGAAGAGGTGTCCTTGACTAAGCGTGCACCGCAGTCAATCGCAAGGAAATGGAGTATCAAGCGGAGAGAAAATAATGCATGCCAAAAATAAATCAAGAAGAGGAGCTTGAAAGCGCATAGCTCAGTAGGCTTGTGGATATTGGGCTCAGGATTTGTTTGAAGAAAGATACTGTGATGTATGAAGGGTGAAGGCAAAACGCTTTTTTTGCATAACACTGTCTAGATTCTGGATTAGCTATTTAGCTGGCAGGCTTTGGTTCATAAGAAGTAGTAATAATACAGTAAATAATAACTATGTATATGTATGAATTATACCACTGTGCAGTAGGAAGCACTGACATGTTCAGCTTTTTAAATAAAAGGAAGTGTAATTGCCCTTGAAACAGAAACATCCCATGAGTGTGTCCACCTCTACTCTACTTTCTTTGGGCTCGGTGCGTGACACGGGCTCACATTGGCTGCAATAACACCAGGGGTATGATTACAAAGTGATATATCGTGTCTAGTATGGCAGTAGCTCAGGTGGTAGAGCAAGTTGGCGATTAGTCATAGGGCGGCTCAATCCCGGGCCCTTCTTGTCCATTTGTTGAAGTGTCCTTGAGCAAGACAACCAACCCCAAATTGTTCCAGATGTATGTGTAAAAAATGTAAGTCACTTGGGTCGAAAGCATCTGCCAAATGACCCAATGTGACCTAATGGAACAATTTCACGTTGCAGTATCCTTTCTCCTGACACTGTAGACCTGGGTAGTCCATTTACAGTGTCCAATAGACCTCGCCTAATGTCCTTACATAGAGCCCTGCAGCTGATGTCCTCTCGCTGTTTTGTTTTTCTACACATTGCAATGTTTAGAAATGTTGCTTAGGAAGAACCCAACAACAAACTGTCTTCAAAACGTCTTTCATTCACAATCTTAATGCCATACTGAGAAAAATATACATTGTTGTTCCATTAATGCATGAAGTTTACACTGACTGGTGCCAAAGGGGGACGCTACATTTATTTTATTGCCAGTACATTGAACGCCATTAATCAAGGCACACACACTTTCATTTCAATATTACTCTGATTGCTCTAAGCCACAGGGATTTGTTAGATAAGATAAACCTTATTGTCTCGTTGAAAAAATAGTTTTGGAGATGCCGGCTGCCACATAAACTCGGGACAATAGACAGTCGATAAAAGACAAACGCTGCACAATAGACGGCAGATAAATTCAATACAGTTTAAGGACAATATAGCAAATGGAACATAAATTTGCCAAACCACGCAAGTGCTGCAGTCTTTTCCTCAGAATTCAACAGTTTCACTGCCAGAGGGAAGAAAAGAGTTTGTCTACCAGTTAAATCTGCCCTGTGAGATCCTGAAGCAATTACCTGAAGGGAGCGGGTCATACTGTGAATGTTTATTTTCCAAGCCCGTTTAATCATGCTCTGTTCAAAAATAGTCGATTGGGATGGGCAATCTTTCATACCCATAAGCAATCATCCATTACCCAATGGGCTGTTTGTCACTCATAATAATTTGGATGGCAGTAAATGACTCCTCCTCCACTCTCTCTACTGCACATAATCATTTCTCTTCATGCCCCAGCCACAAATCTACGTTAATGTTGGAGGACAACGTGTTGGCTGTTTACTTCTTTAGGGGGCACTTGTCCCTTCCGACACTTGCTCATGCACTGGAAAGCCAAAACGTTGTCTCTCATCAACCTTAAATAATGTATTTAGCCTGCAACAAATTATATTATCAATATATGACGCACAATGTATTTTGTTTTCAAAATCAATCTTATTCTCCTTCTACAGGGTGTACGGCACTGCGGTTCATTACCTGGCTCATTCTGCTCAAAACCTCTGTACCTCTGCAGCAAGGAAGAGATAATCACATGCAGTAGTCTTGTTTCACCCTTTGCATTAGCGAAAAGCTCTGCAAGGCCAACAACACATATAAGTATGCGTGCAATCACACACAAACACGCACACATTCAATTCAAACTGACAAAGAGACAAATCCCCTCAGAAATCTCATCAGGGTGGGAGTCAACTGCCTTTTTGCTGTCTGCGTTTTGCCCGGCAAGCATAACAATTGGGTACAAGCATCAAAGGTGTGGTGCGGTGAACATCTAGTATTTGTGTGCATATCAGAAAGGCCAGGGGTAAATGTAACTATTTGAGGAACAGCTGGGACTGCTCTTGAGCTGTCTGTCAGCCAGCCTGGCTGCCTGCTGAGGCCCGTCTTTTCTCCAGACTTGTGCATTATGATACTGATTCATATTTCTGAACCGCATTTTCCCCACTGTGCAATCACAGCATGTTGTTAATTTGGTTTCTCATCACAATTTACGGTCGGTGTTGCAGCATGGCGCTAACACACGGGGTCGGAGAAAACCCCGGGGAGTGCGTTTCACAATTGAAGCGATGATAGAGGTCGGAAGCAGGCAAGGGATGACCGTGGAATTCAAAGAAGACACACTGTACGTGTAAGTGGTAAAGGGATTTAATGCATGTGCGCTATCCTGCACAGTTAAGCACATCGTGTTGTTTTCCGTCAGTTTTTCTGTTGAAGATGAATGATTACAACAATCTTCTTTTTAAAGATGCAGTTCTTATGGAGATCACAGTGATTCACATATTTCAAGCTCATGTGATCCACAGCATTGAAGAGGGGGGGGGGGATTGTAATCCATAATGGATAGCTTATGGAAATAAAAGGAAAAACAAGGGGGGCAAAAGATGGGGGCGGGGGCAATTGGCTGAATAGGCATATAGATGAAGAGACGGTGATACTGAAGGATGAAAGGAATACATAGATCTTAGAAGGAGAAAGAGGGAAATGAATATCTCTGCAATGAGCATCTGTTCCGTCGTCTTCAGGGCATCAGAACAATCAGCCACACAAACACTGCTAAGCAGTTCACACAAACAGCATTACTCTGAACATAAGTTATCTAATGCTTGACAAACACTGAAATATTTCAGGGACTAATAGAGCTCTATGGGGGGCTATCCTTGCTGTTGTTCTAAAATCCTGGCTGACACATGAGAGTGGCCAAGAGAGGGACAGAGGAAGCTGTGGCATGCCTCCTTCACATTCTCCCCCCTAACGCCTGGACTCCCCCGGCTACTATGCCAGGGTCCTGTTTAAAGATGTTTAGCTCTGCCTATAATACTATTCAACGGCATCTGATGATCAGCAATCCGCTGGATCCACAGGTTCCTCAGTGACAGACCCCAGGCCGTCAGGGTGGGTACCACTACATCCCCCATCATTAGCGTCAACATCGGAGCTCCCAAAGAATGTGTTCTGAGTCCCTTTACACACTCTGTGACTGCCTCAGCCCCTCTTGCATTACAGAATACTTCAAACATTCTGATGAGGAAGCCATACTCGCCGTGTGGTGCACAGAGAGTCACCTCCTCCTCAATATCACCAAGACAAAGGAGCTCATCTTTGACACCCGCAATAAACTCACCGCCCCTTTTCGCCACACTTTCATCAACGGCCAGCCAGTGGAGATGGTGGAGAGCTTTAAGTACATCTGCATCATCACGGACAAAGAACTGACCACAAACTTAGGGCTCTCTCGGTCAAAACCCACACCCTGCTTCTTCTGTACTGAAGCATCATTGAAGCCTGTCCTCCTGGAACTGTGCCACCTGCTATTTCACCATGCTCACCCTCACCAATTGAAACAAGCTCCTCAAATAATTGGCCTCTCCACTCCCAATCTGCCAGCTCTTGTTGACACTGCCACCACTCGCAGACCACTGACCACACGTCCTCGGCCTCTCGCTCAGCTCAAGCTTCGCCCTCCTCCCCTCTGGCTGCAGATACAGGCGGCCAATCTGTGAAAAGCTTTAGTTTTGTGCCATCAGTCATAACTGCTTCAAATGGCCTCGGCACACTTTAATAGACTTGGGTTGTTGTTGTTATGTTCCTGTTTTGTTTATACCTTTCTTTAAATACCATTTCTGTGTGCAGGCTATGGTTACTAATTTCCTCTACAGGGGATAAAAAAGAATGAATCTGAAACAAGAGTGTGTGGCTGCTTCTGCGCCCCACACAAGGTTGAGGGGCTTCTCTCTGTGCTCCGTCGATATCCTCAGCCAGGGTTGCCCAAGGTTTAAGTTGTTCTGTGGTAACCTCTTCACAACTCAAGACTAGTTTATTTGACTTGCGCTCATGGTTATGCAGCAGTGATTCGAACTGCATGTCTCATATATTTTTTCCTTGGCTGTTTTAACAGTCTCACCCTAATACGCATCAAATCAAGAAAAGCGTTGGTAGTAATCATTCTGTTGCAGCATTTGAAGGGTTACTCCAGCAGTTTAGTATCACCGTTTTCATAAAATAAGAGGACTCAAAATCAAAGTGAAAGAGATCTCCTGACTTATAGTCTCCTGTCTGGATTAAGTTCTCAGCTTACTTCTCAGAATGCATCTGAATAGCATCTTTCATTAGAACCTATCTGCCTCTTAAACGCACACCTACAGTCAGACTGTAAAGCCCGAACCGAGATAACCCTGACGACATTATGATGTTTTTTTCAGACCTTAGAAAGCTCCCTCCAGAGAGATAGAAGACGTTATAACTGTTTCCTGCCGAGTAGCACTCCTTGTAAAAGTTCACAGAACACATCTTTGTTGCTGCCAGCGTTACTGATATTTAGTGCATTTGCATCATCCCATGGCCATGGCCGTGATATAAAATTTAGCTTTTGAAAAATGTTTTCATGATCACGTTCATAAAAATGGAAGAATTGACTTTCCAAGATAAACAATAGACTGAAGCTGTACATCAGTAATCAAATAGTGTGTTGTTGTGCATTTCTGTGCTCATAATGATTGGATCCTTCTGCTTCTACTGAAGTGAATTAAGTCTAAACTGCATATCTACAGCAGCAACTGCAGGTGGCCTCTTTTTCAGTAATGGATATATTTTCGTCAAACTTTTTTTTTCTTCAAGGCCATTTTTAATAGTCGGTGTGGGCGTTTGATCTTGTCTTCTAGTGCTCTTCATTAGCTCTGACTTCTCTTTTAATCTGTCTAACACATACACCCTGTCAAACTGCTTTTAGTTGGAAACACAAGCAAAAGCTGCCACAAAAACATGTTGGTGGCTCTTTTCGTTTTGTAAAAACGGAGGCACCGTGGGCTCTATTTCAGTTCATTAAAGTATGCGTGAAAACTTATGATAAATGATCATTGAAAATAGAAATATGCGACAACACCCGTATGTACAACCACGAAGCAATAACTAATATCACAGTAGCTGTTGGTCAAACTGCAATTACACATCCACGCTTTTACAGTCATACGGACAACTTTGTTCGATCAGTGACGAGGGCTTTCCTGGTAAATCCGATATTCCTGAGAGCACTTGAAGGCAGCAATCATGCACCATGTCACAGGTTGGATCATGTTGCTCCTGTAGGCAGCGCATCAATTCTGCAAATTTGATGATGATTACCCTGATGGCTGAATGGTAAGAATATTTGCAACTTAGACATGCAACAAACCATGGCAACATTTCCCCCCCACTGAATGTAGAGCAGCAGCTCATCACCAGGTGACACATAATAAAGCTTTACGGGCATGAGATATACCGTATCCATAACTGGATCTATAAGAAGGGCAGGCCACTAGATCACTGGATATAGGTCTCAGGGGCAGGTCAGTTATCTGGACAATAGGTGGAGATATACTGTACTGTCAGGGACTCTGCGTCAGGAACCCTGTGAGGATAATATCCTGAAGGTATTGCAAGATATAAAGATTGTGGAAAATGTTCCACAGAATTATCATATTTGTGATAACAGAGTTGTTTTTGTTGTGAAATATAAACAGCTGGAAGGCTTTGTCCAAAACTAATGAAACAGCTTGACAAGAGGGAAATGAATTGTCAGTTTGTCTCAGAGTTAAACATTTTGTTTGCTAACATCAGTTTATAAGAAGGCGTGCGTATCATCAGGAGAAATTACCACTGTTTTTATAGTTCGAAGCCATTTCAGTTGCATAGCTGCAGAGTGATCTTTGTGTTTTGCTTGTTTCCACATACTGCAGTGCGTATGTATGGCCAACACTATGCAAAACATCCTGTACCTACCTAAGTGTGAAAAGCTAATTACACTAGGAGTAAATTGTGTGTGGGGGGTAAACCATGCATCTTAATTAAGTTTGCATTTCATTAGACAACGCGCAAGATAACCTCATATAAAAAGTCCCTTCTGTTTTTGTTGTTTGAGTGTGACACTGTGTATGGGAGCGAATTCATACATTGTTTTTAAGTGTGGGAGGGCGTATGCTGGATGTGGAGATGTGAAAGAATAGCTGTGATTGTGTGAGCAAAGGTGTATTGTAAAGGTCTGTGCGTGAGTGAGACAGATTATGCTTGTATATGTGTTTGAGTTACAGTTACTTAGCTGTGGCCCATTTGCTCATTTACATTAACACCACAAAAGTTTAGCCGAGCGATCAGATTATTGCAGTTTGAGAATGATAGTATAATGCTTAACCTAATGTGTCAAGGGTATTGATTTTCAGCAAACCAGTGCAGCAAGGTGCGAAGATCTATGTTGTGTGGGCAGTGAAAGTGAGTGTTAAGGGCTAGTGGCACAAAATTGAAAGACCTTGCTTGTTGCTCATCTCTGGCGGCTTGCTGACCCACTTGGGCAGTAATCAATAGCTTTTTGTTCGATATACCATTTCAAAAACATCACTGTAGCCCTCAGTTATGCATTTTCTTTCATAATGACAGCAGTATTTGTGTTCTTTGTTCTTTAGAATGGGAACTAAAAAAAGTAAATGGAAACACAAAACGTGGCTCTGCAGCTCGTTGCCAGATTTCCCTCTTAGCTTCTGCCAGCTGAGAACAATGTTGATTTTTACAAACAATTTGTTCTCAGTTGAAGAAATATTGCACCTGGACTTTACAGGGTGCACACAGTTGTTACACTAGAAATGTTACTTTGAATAGCATCTGTACAGGCCTATTTAAAAGTTTTAGAGCCATTCTGTTTATTTATTGCTGCTTGGATGTGTGCACCAGGCAAAGTATAATTCATTTTCTGCAACGATCTCTACAATTTACTCATTTTCTTCCATGTATTGAAGAGCATTTTATTGTTTCTGTCTCCTCAATGGAGTCATACACGCTGTGCCTTTGATAATGACTGTGTGTTTTCCTTTCTTTCCAGGTTTTATCCATACTTGCGGAGGCACTTTAAAAGGGAGGAATGGGACGATAGAAAGCCCCGGGTTTCCGTATGGATATCCAAATGGAGCGAACTGTACCTGGGTGATTGTTGCCGAGGAGGGAAGCAGGATTCATATAGTTTTTCAATCTTTCGCTGTGGAGGAGGAATACGACTTTTTATCTTTGTATGACGGGCATCCACACCCGGCTAACTTCAGGACGAGGTAAGGAAGCGGCCCTGAAGCCATGCACCTTCAAGGCTGTGTTTGAAGGCTGGGGCGGGAAGTAAGAGGGGAGGGAGGCCTTTAATGGAAGGTTCATCTGTGATGCACACATGACAAAGACTGCTTACTCTTGTCATGCAAGTTGGCAGTGGACTGTACTGTGTCCACTCTTTTCTGACATGTATCAGATCTATTTCTCTGTGTGTGCGCAATATTTGATAATATGGACAGTCATATAAATGGATTTTTTTCAGCAATAAAAGGGAGAAAAATGTACATGATTCTGTTCAAACACAAAGTACATAACAAAAAAGTCCCAAACTGTTTCCTCCACGAAACGCACTTCAAATAGTCATGTGTTTCCATGGCAAAGATCAAACCGTGAGCTTTGGTAAGAATCCCAAGGATTTATTTCTGAATAGCTTTGTTGGCTTCAGTTATGCATGGGTCAGCTCAGTAGCCACAATCCTTTATGCGGAGGAGACAGATCTAGAGAAAACATGAAAATCAAACACAAAGATATCTCCTGGTTTAGTCGCTGAGCAGACAAACAACTGTTTACTTAGTTTGTTTTCACATTCAAGTGATGTGGGAAGATTATTTTATGTTTCTTTTTTATATTTTATCCCTCTCCTGAGTATCTGTCTCTAACAGAATTATTTGGCTCTCGCTGTGTTTGATTTTACGGGATGGTAAATTCTCACTATGCAGCTAAGTAGTGTTCGATAATTTCATTTAATAAAGAAAAATGTATACCCAGGGTGAGACGACTATAGGTAGTGCATGCATAGACAGAGAAATACAACACTGAAGGCTCAGTTTAGACAGACATTTTACAACAACTTAAATCATCACAATGAGATTGACTTGCCGAGTGAAAACAAATCCATAATATTTGGTTGTTTGCCCATAAAAAAGAGGAAATATAATATGTCTGTTTCAGAAAGAATCTGAACTGCAGCATTTTTTCAGGATGTTCTATTTCCTACTTTTCCAAAATGACTCCTGCTTTAAAGAATCACTTTGTGTTTGGATTTCAAAGTAAAACGCCACAAAGGTTTCACATTTTTCTTGTCAAATCAAATTGCTCAAAATAAAACCACTCTTTATAGACTATTAGAAGATTATCTCTCGTCCGAGCAGATAGACACATAAACTTTTAAAACTGTCAAAAGCTTTTTTTTTTTTTAAACGGACATCTTAGCGTCTGATTATTCACTTGTATTCAAAAGCATCCTCCATCAGAACCTCTAAAAGACAGTGCCAAAATGATTTCCCTCGAGGTCACATGTGCATAGCAAAGAGTGGGAATGAAGGGGAATAATTCAAGAGCTGAATCATTGTTGATACTTTAGCAGCTGAATCACTTTAGATACTTAAAAGATTATGTCGCATAATGCTGTTTTCAAGGTCAGGCTTATGAAAGGTTTGTCACCATGCTGGTTGACTTCACATCACTTAATGATCTCACATATATTACTCTTGCTGCACATTTTGTTTAAAAGCCTCGAAATATAATGCCTTGTGTCTAGGTCTCTGAGCAATTATAGAACAATTGCTGACATTGCTATGACTTTGCATCCATATTGTTCTCTCCAGGAGCGTGGTAAAGTATTGCCATACTTAGATTTCTCTTGTACTTCAAGTATCTTAAACTAAGCCAAACCAAAATATACAGCTTCACCACAACACATTGGCGCAAACCTGTGTGTAATAAACAGAGGGAATTTTAATGCCAGTAATTTGAGTTTAATGGCAGCAAAATGGCACAACATCAACAAGTTATGTGTTGAGCGATCACACATGCTGTTGACGTTGCTGCTTCATATGCTTAGATAAATTTATTGGCTGTCAAGTATAACTAGTGTTGTCACACTGCCAGGAGTTTTACTCCATTGCCAATAATAACTTTAAAATTAAATGACACTGTCAAACCTCCATACGATTTCGATAAATCAGCTGTGAAACTGTATTTATACTGCAGGTGTTTCTAAATCACAATTAGTATCAGATCTCAGTTCTTCTTCCACTACCGCCCCTCAGTCAAGATGTAGACATTCAGACTGTGAATTCCCTATTGTACAGGAAAAGATGTATGCCGAATTTCCCAGTATTCCTGAATGCAGCACAAGTCTCCCACACTCCAGCAAACGCGTAAAATCAAACTGTCATTAGAGTCGACAGACAGCCAGGCACCTGCAGGAAAGATGTGTGCAGAGGAAGCTTCGGTTTGACATGTGCTCGTAACTTTAGTAAGTGGCTTCTTTCACTTTATTCTGCAGTCTTCATTTACATAATTAAATAATGTCCTCACAGCAATGTTACTTGAAGGTAAAGTTTGCTCTAGTTACATAACGACTATGCTTACTTACATGTAAAACGCTGAGCGTTAAGTCTTCGTATAACGCTAAATGTCGGACACAAGTATTGAAAATATTGACCGGTGCCATGGATAATAACATGACGGAAAGATCAGCATCATCGAATGTCAGTGTGATTGCCGTAACGTCACACGCTCAAACACGCGTTCATTGTGCAGAGCATAAAGTATCCCAAAAGCACATGTGTAACGTGAGCTAATGGGTATTTTGATTTCTGCCTAACTGCCATGACGTAGTGGGGTACCTACATCGACCAAAGCCATAATCAATGTTTTAGTGCACCTGTGCTTTTCTTGGCTTGACAAACAAAAAAAGCAATGTGTTCTTATTATTTATATGTTGTGTGTATGGACGTGGCTATATAATAGGAACACCTTATAATATAGAACAAAACAACGCATATTATTAAACACTAAAAGCGGCTTCATGGATTGATATTCAACTTTATTTCCAGACCCATGAGTCCATATAAAAACAAATACAACAACACAAAATAAATGCAATACGAGGACAGCAAGACGCAGGTATACTCATTGCAGTTCAAAAGTCATTTTAGTCCATTGCAAGACAACTTTATTTGGGTTTCAGTAAATTTAAAAATAATTAAGAATATTGCGTGCACGCACTATTTGTTGCCTTTTTTATACAACAGCTTGTGCATACCATCAGTACTTGAGTACAAGTGTGTTGTTGAAGTATTTATCTCAGTTGAGCTGCATGAGTTCACTTTTTGTGGTTGAAATTACTATTTGATGTTGAGTTGAAGTTTCAGGCCCATTCAGGGACTGCCCTTCTAGTGGAATAAACGCCAGTACTGCTGACATTCTTCCTCATCCAATGTCATCTTTCAGATGACTTCTTGTCCTTTTTATCATCAACCGTAAATTCATCCCAAAACTAGAGATAGTTTAATTTGTAATTTCTTCTGTCCAAGAAGAAGAGTTGATTGTCAAATATACAAACTACACCATATATACAATTTGCTCTGTGGTGGTAAAAATAAATAAATAAATGAGACGGCCTTATCCACAGACATTTTAAGCTTGACAATGGCACACTGATTGTTTTTGAGGGTATCTAATATTAAATAATATTTCTTTAAGTCTCACGTCTTTATGTTTTTCACCATAATTTGAGATATAACAATCAAGAACTTAATTCTAGTTTAACTTAGTTTTTGTTGTGTGCAGTGGTGGTGGTACTGCATATGAATGGGAGGTTTGGGAGTAGGGATGCACGATAGGAGGAAAATATGTGATAACAACATTACTTTGGATGGATAGACTTTAAAGTGTAATCACTTTTGCCTTTCTGCTGCTTTCAGTACAGGTTACTGCTGAAATACATCAAGTGGCTTGTTAAGTAAAAAAATAAAAGATTGTATTTCCAACATTCTTTTATTGAACAAATACTATAATTACATAAAGGCAAATACAGAAAGTGTTAACTATTGAAGCACAGTGCTCTTAAACCCATGTTCCATCCCTCTGCTTAGTCCCCATGATGCCTGTGGTCAGGAATAAAACATGGAAGTGTGCAATGCTGTAGAAGGGCTGTTGCAAAATCTGCAATACTGAAATATAGTGACTTTGCTGTTATATCTATGAATTCTGATCCTGTTCTGAATTTTTTTAAATTTTTTTTAAAATTCTATTTATGTTTGTATAAGAGTAGCTCACAGTTGTAATAAAATCCTAAAGATAACTCTCCCAACCTGAAGGTTGTCCAACATGCTTGCAAAGGGAGGGGTGAGCGCGGGGGTATTTAGTTGGTTGCAATCTGCAGCACACCAGCAGATGCCACTAAATCTCACACACTGTTCCTTTAAGAACAGTGGCCCCTTAATGAGGTGTGGCCTATTTTGGTGACAATATTGGAAAGTGTAAATTAAATTGTTTATTATTGATGTCATAGTTAAAGGTGATGTTGTATTTGACTACATATTGAGTGGTGTTTCTATTTTGGTAAATTCCATCCATGAGAGGGGTAGAATATTCTAAATGCCTCTCAGCATATTGCAGTCCAGTAGAGCACCTTCACTTACCATGACTTAACTGCTGAAATATGTAGTGTAATTAATACCTGCTCTGACAAAGTCAACATCATAGGCAATCATGATAGTAGACTGTCTGGGAGGACAGTTGTATTGGATTACATTAGATGGCACCTAATAGAGTGGACACTGAGTGTAGGTTTCTTGTCAGAAAGCGTTTAAGAGCCATTGCTGATTAGCTGTGTCACATAGAGGGTTAACAATTTGCAAAACAAGGAACCAGAGATGATATTTTGATGAGACTTTTTGAATTCACATGGAACTAATCCTGCCATTCAGAGAGGAGGAGGAAAAGCACAAATAATTCTTGCAACGAGACAAAAGCCGATGGCTCAAATTGTGATGGGTTTTTGCTTATCCGGCCCAAACCTCTAAATAGCAACGTTGTTCTTTGTGTTTTAGTCACACTTTTGTTTTTTTCCAAATGGTGGATTTCCTCACAATGTGGGACTATGTTGTGAGGAGCCAGAAAATGTTAATTCCATGACGCAGTCTTTGCTGTGCCTCTGGGGCCCAAAATGTACGCTAGTAGAACGCCTGGTCGTACACAATTAATTCACTGCAAAACAAAAATCACTCAGAAGAAGGAAAAAAAAACAAGCTTCCTTACCTTGTGTTTTCAAATCTTTTGTATAACTTTGTCAAGAAAGATGCAGCACAAACTTTCCCAATCTGTTTTCCAGCAACTTGTTCTGAAAGATGCACATTTCCATATGGCAACCCAGTTTTTCTTCCCGTTTTTCCCGTCCCTGTTTTGAATGTATGTTGATGTGTTGTTGGCTCAGGTGTATCCTCAGCTTGAATAAGTAAGAAGGTGAACACAATGACAGGCAGCCCTTTATGCTTTTCTTTTCCCCTTCCAGGGTAATTATGAATAAAAGTCTTGATAGAGATTAAAGACGGCTTTTTAATTTATTAATGCTTTTAATTAATTAAGGCATTCAGAAGGGAACACGACAAAAGCGACAATGAATTTTTAACATGAAAAAGAATCGACATCATCGTGATGGGCCTGATTAGTGTGTCTCCCCATTGATCAATGTATTCTCTTTGCTCTGTGAAGTTTTTTTCCCCTCTCACTCGGTGCTGCACTTACGTTACGTTCAATCCCTCGTGCCTGAGACTGGCTGGTTGAAGCACTCATTATTGTGCTGAAATTATATATTAAGCATGGTAGAGGAAAGGAGGTGAGTTAGTGTGTTAAAGCCTTTTATTTTTATTTTTGTTGTTGCTGCTGTCATTATACAATTACTATGACTAGTGCACGCCTGTGAATAAGTGAAGGCCCTTAACTAAACATTGTAAATATACAGCTAAAAACAGTTGTGTGACTAAAAAGTGAGAAAAAGGTACTTTAAGTGACAGTCAATTTGAAACTTTAATATAGCAAAGTTTGTACTTAAAAAAACACACCAGTGCAATTCATATTGAGATAAAGGTGAAAAGATAGTTAAACATTTTTACCACTCATGTAGGCTACATGTCATACTTTTTGGAACCATTGCATATTGTTATGAGCATTTTTAAGTATCTTTTTTTTCTCCCATTTGTCGAAAAAGATTTTGTACATTTTACATTTTAATTAGAGGCTTGATCTATAAACGGTGTGCTCTTGAAAACAAGTTTTGCTCTTGTTCTAGCAGCGGTGGAATGTAACAAAGTACATCTAGGCTACTCAAGTACTGCACTTAAGAACAGTAGTTACTAGGTACTTGTAGTCTGATTTACTCGAGTATTTCCATTTTGTGTCACTTTATACTTCTCGTCCACTACATCTCAGAGGTAACTATTGTACAATAGTATAGTTACTATTCAGATTCTCAATACAAATGATAAATCAACTAATAAACTATGCTCTATTAAGTTGTATTTAGCCAAATCAAAGTAGTTAAAATTAGCTCCACCTTTACCAGCTGCCACATTAATTAAAGAGATGACCACACATTAATGCATCAATAGTTCTAATCAGATGATGGCCTACCGTAGCTATATTATTTGAATTAGGCCATTCTGGCTTCGCCCAGCCAGTAAATAAAAATCACATCCAAATCTAACTGTAATTTGTTCCAGTAGTACTATTGTAATGCCCTCGTTTTACGATGTCTATTTTAACAGTGCAGAAAGCACTTTGGAACAATTATGCAGCAGGCTAGTGTTAAATGAGTCTCTGAAGAAAGCAGCTGGTCACCACGCAGTGCACAGAGTTGGCCACAGCCAATCCACGTAGACTGGTTGGTTGCGGTGGGACGATGCAGAATATAAATGAAACTCTACAAAATCGCATGCATGTAAATGAGTAATGCGACCTGTAAGCCGTTTCGACACCATATTTATCTTCAGTCTCAAACTAATCATCAGTTGTGATGGGTGAAGTAACTTTGTGGCTCATTACGACTTGATAAAAATCTCCTTCCAAATAACTGAAAGTAGCCTGAGGTTTTCACGAAGTAAAAGCAGGATTAATGGCTGTGCGGCGCTTCGTTATGTATCTGCTGTTGCTTTGTCACCTCCAACCAGGATAACCTAAATCAAATCTATGCTCGGTGTGTCTTCACACAAATACACCAGAACCACAATGCAGATGGCAGAGGATTAATTACCCTTTTGTCTGCACACCCGTGAACTAATTTGTTTTTTTGAAATGATAGCTCATATTTATCCCAGTTTTGTTTTTGCATTTGACACCCTGCCTATTTACATCTGGAGAATTACTTACAGTTGCAAACTGTAGAAACGCAACTCGGATTCTGCGCTCCACAAGTCGCATGGCATACTAGACACAGAGACGAATATAAACTTTTCTGATCATTCCCCAGGCAATTCACCATATTAGATTCACCTTTTGCAATTCAAAAAATTACATTTTTTTTTGTTACATTCCACACAGCCTGGGATGAATTAATTGATGGCATGATTTGACCTTTATTACTGCAGTTATTAAACCGAAATGTCAGTGTCTAGGGCTGCTGTAATGAGTTAGGACATGTCGGTACAAAATAAGTCTATTAATCATCTCCAGCTGTTTTGAGGAGGTAGCTAACAGGCCATTATTCACCTTATTAAGTAACATGCCATATTTTGCTCCATTTATCATTATCATTACCATTATCATAAACTAAAGGCAAGTGGTTCACTTTAATTGTTGGTTACTCGGTGAGATCAGTCCGAGCACTTAAGGGCTCTTCCACCCTCCTGTCCGCTGTTTGTTCCTCTTCTTTTCCCAGGGGACACGGGTTCAGAGTTGGTGTAGCAGGTGAGCAGAGGCAAACAAAGATACAAAGAGGCAAAGCGACACAAACGTTGAACCAGCAAGACAGGAAAAGGAAGAGCAACAGTGAATATGAGCAGCCCCGTGCAACGGGAAACCGAGAAACCTAGTGTGACAGAAAGAGCTAGTGCTACACAGAGGGGAATACAGATGGAGGGCGAGAGACAGTGAGTCAGACAAATAGAGGTACAACTCTCTCTTCCCTCTTCCTCTCTATGGCACGTCACTACCGTGACACACTAATGAGATGGCGGGAATGTCTGACAGCTACCTTCAGGGCTGATGTAGTGCGTTCAGGTGGAAGGGAAGGCTGCATCTGTCCAGGCAATCATCGGCACCCTGCTCCCAGGCACACACACAGTCATGCTGCTGCCGTTGGTGTTGCTCTGATCCATAAACGGGTGGAGCCATAGCTGTTCAGACACCTGGCGTCTCCAGAGCCACAGTGGCATTTTCCGTTGACCCGGTGGAGTCCAATACAGATGCATTAGAACCAGTTTTTATTTGACTCCCACTTGTAGCACTGTGCAGTTTTGATTCAATGAGCTGTACAAAGTTTAACGTAGTTATATCTATATAGCAAATACATTGCTCCGGACTTTGTTTGACCTAATGCACCAGCTTCCATCAAAGGTCACAACGAATGCTTCTGATTGGCTGCGAATGTGACTGCGCTGCATTATCTACTGTGCATTGTATGACCTTCTTTGCTCTGGAATTGGAATCTCTTCGTCACAAAAGTATTGTGTATTTCAATCCAAACGCTCCACTCTACTTCCCTTTACTCATTGGATATAAAAAAGTACTTAACTCTTTTTCTGATGTGCAAATTCTCTACAAGCTTTTAAAAAGAGAGTCGACAATAGCAGGTCTGTGAATGGTGTGGTTAAACATTTCCTTTCTCGCCTGTTCACACGGTATTCCAGGAAACCAGCAAGGGCTTTCGCAGTGAGCTGGAACAAGCTGTCGATTAAATGTAAGATGTTATAGTTGCTAAGGAAAATTTGAACAAATTTATGACAAACATTAATGTCTGTCCTTGTACTTAACTTTTACTTCCTCTTGATAAATGTTCATCTTTACTCTGATACCATAAACTGTTGTACTTTCACCATCGCAAATGAAAATAGAAATTCCCTAGTGAGTCTAGCCGACCATGCAAAGTCAGATTAGAGTCTTCTTTGTAGAATTTCAAATAGGAGTGTTATTTAGTAGCAGACTTGTATCTGATAGCTCAATCACAAGCTCCTTGTCAGAGGAGACAACAAGCCCCATGGTGTTTATTTGTTAATGACATTTTCAAACCATTCACCCGATGCTGCCGTTGCCAAAGCAACAAGTGACGGAGATCTCTTTGTCTGCCTTTTTGTTAAGGACCTACTCAGGTCACAATGTGCTTCTTTGGTTTGAACAAACCATCACGTAAGATATTCTGACAATACACTGAAGACTCCTTGAGGAAAATGTGTCAAAATGTCGTCTGCTCTCCTTTGGTTTAATGAAGAACGAGTGTTTTCTTTGGCAGTCGCCCGCTTTCATGCCCATGGTTTGGGCAAGATGTTGCTTGTTCAGGTTTTTTTTTTTTTTTAGGTTTAAATCATTCCTGCTTTATCTTGACCCATCTGACTTGAGACATGACCTGACTGAATCCGAAATAAGTCTTTCGCCAACTCCACCGAGACTGTCACCTCCTAATCCTTCTCACTGACGGCCTTAGAAAAGACGTCTTCCCCTCATGTACACTAACCCCGTGACATCCTCATCCCCTTGCTTTTTTTTGTGCCACAGTGCAATCTACGAAAGGATTTAGCCTGCTGAGACTCGGAACGTGAGTCTGAGTTTCAGTTTGGCATGTCGGCTAAGCTTTTTCTTTGGCATTCCATTCACCTTGCTTGTGGTCATGAGGAAATGCATTTTCTTTGTTTCAGACGTCCTGTTGGTTTTAGGGGACATCAGGACTACTTCACAGTACCCTGTGTATGTTGCCTGAACACTGCATTTGTTTTCTTTTCCCTTTTTGTCTCTCTGTGTCACATGTTGCCATAGCAGCACATCTTTTTCCTATCGTCTGTACACTCTGCCCTCACAGTCAGTGCTGCAACACCAAGTAAAGATTTTGCTCGACGTTTTGATTAATGGAGAAACATCAGTTTTCATTTGTCCCAATCATTCAGAAATCCTTGTAGGTCAAGACTTTTTGGAGTCATTGTGTAACTGCATTGCACCCGTCTTGGTGGGTGGCAGTGACCTTTGCGCGAGCATGTATTCTGCAGCCACTGATTGTTCTGTGATTTCTGTTCTGCTCAGCCAATAATTACCCCCCCCCAATGGATCCCCCTCCCCGGACTTTAGGTAAGAGGGCCTAATTTGAAAGACTATCCCAGCTTGATATCAAACTGTGTTTCATTGAAAAGGGGGGAAAGATTGAGGGCTCGTTAGTTACATGCCACAGCACTTAACGCTGGGGCCAGAGAGAGAGAGAGGCAAGGGTCACACGCTTCTCTTTTCAACGAGGCCTTTGTGAGCAGAAACACAGAACTGTAGGCAGATCAATCTCATGTGTCCACACTTGACATTTTCATGTGACCTCTGACTGGAGCCATATTTCTAATGATCCTGAGATATTGAAGGCACTGCCATTTCTTTGAGTGATTTCCTCGATAATATTCTCTCACATATGTAGATATTCGTGTCCTATAGCATAGCTCTGCACTATGTGCACACGTAACAGGGTTTGGGGCCTGCAAAATACATATTGCCTTTTGATATGTAGATTGTGGCCAGCTTGAATATTGCCTAAACAAACGACATCGAAACAATAAGTAAAACCATAAAAAGTGAATTATTTTAATCCTTTCTCCTGTGCTTGTTGTTTCTGTTCAAGCACTCCACCAAAGACTTATCTTTTGATGCACAGGCCTTGCCACTTGCGTCCACTTTTAATTTAACCATGATAGCATGCAAATTTACAACAGTTCTCTTGTGAATGATTAGGTTTCTAACAATGTTACATTTTCAGTTCTGTTTCCTCCATAAATGTATTCAAAATTGCCTCATATAGCAATTGACTTTTAGCAGTATCTTGGCATGCTGTGCAGTACCTGCAACAAAGGGTAATTATTTAGTGCAAGGACCAGCACAGTTCACACTGCTGTAATTGGAAACTCTATCGAAGCTGTAAATACAGCACCCTCTTCTTTGCTGTCACAAGGGGAAGTTGTGTTTTTTCACACTTTGGCCCACGACGGACATTATTCACCTGGCTTATTGTCAGGTAGAGGTTCAGACACACAAACGGCCCCAAAACTAGCAACGGAAAATAACAAGAAGAGGAAACCATAGAGAAGGAGACATTTTCTTTCATGCACAAGTTATATCCATGCTACACAGCCTGGCTTACAGCAGGGGAAGGTCGATAGAACATCAGCAACTGCCGCTGAGGAATGGTCAGCAACACATCTTGTTTACGACGCCGTGAAAGTAAATGGATTTGTTTGGATCTGCACCTAATTTGAAATGCAGTAATGAAGCAGTCTGTTACAATGCAGCTGCCAGCCATCAAACACCGTCCAACAGTAGGGAATATTCTCGCTTGGGTTTTGATTGTGTTGTATCCGATATATTATTGGGGGACAAATTGCGTCACGATTCTCAGAGCGGTCATGCTTTATTACACACAAAAAGTTACAGAGCACGAACTCACCAGCGGTGTGAGGTCATTATTTTTTTAAGTGATGGTTACTTTGGTGTGCAGGTTTTCTGTATCGTTGCATTTTAGTGCACACACCTCTCTCAACAGGACTTTATAAATGTACGGTCAGCCACTTCACCTGAAGGCTTATCTAATTAAAATACAACAATAACAGATGTTGAGGTTTTGGTTTCAGCCTCACAACGTTTCAACAGCGTTGTCTTTTTTGGAATCATTACAATTTGGGGGAAAAGCCTACATGGTAGTAGATGTCACTCAGAATCCGTTGCTGGGCGTTGATTGTTCTTGAACTGGTTTATGTGAAAGCTGACATGCAAATGTTTTACCACGGTAATAATTCTTTCAATTGATGCGGGTCATGTTGGACTGTCATCACATCGATTTAATTAAAACATTTGTCTTGCATTTTTAATTAGGCTCAAGTTACAACAGCACAATACATTTTTATTGTTATAAGCATATTTATGTAATTCATATCAATGAAATCATACATTCAGTACTGCGGTTTCTCTCTCTCTTATCTGCAGGTTAACAGGATTTACCATCCCTCCGCCTGTTACCAGTTCTGGCTCCATTTTTTCACTGAGGCTTACCAGTGACTTTGCAGTAAGCGCCCATGGATTTAAGGTAGCTTATGAAGGTAAGAGAACCATCATTTTTCTGCACTTTGACTTTCATTGTCATTAGAAATGGCCGTTTAAATTGAAAAATGAAAGATATGTGGAATTGAAGTCAGAGACGACGATCAGGACAGCTCTTCATAAACTGGGTCTTCATTTCGAAGAAAAATCCATCAGCCAGGAGAAGTGGACGCCATTTATTCTTAAGAGAGGGACATGAGATCACTCTTACCTCACCTGATTTCCAGTAGGACTTCCACTTTTCAGTTATGGAAACATTAGGAACCTCAAATTAAGCAAATTAAGCTCATATTTTCCGAACACCCCCCCAAACTCCCGAACCTTTTCTGCAACTCCAGAGGTGCATCTGAAATTGCATGGCAGATGGCGATGGGAATTAGTTGAACTAATGGATGTACAGAGTTATCTGTGTTGAAGCAGAGCCGAGTGCAGTGCGGAGCTGTCTAAATATGAACTATCCTTCTGTGGCCATCTCGCTCACCCCTACTTTATTCCCCCCTCTGCTCTTTCATGTGAAAGCTCATCACTCATCCATCTCTATTTCTCTTTCTCCATTCCTTTATTATGATATTACATGTGCTTTTTTTCCCCTCTTAAGCACTCATTTCTTTCCCTCCACGTTTCATCATCCTATCTTCTTTCCTACCTTTTGGCTTCTCCTGCCTTTCCTTCGTCCTCCTGCCCATGTGTCTCTTTGGATTGTCTGCTCTTATTTTCCTTCTACTCCAAATATCCTTAAGCTGTTTTGTTACTTTCTGTCTTATTCCCTTACCTTCTCCTGCACAAACAGGCTGACCCCGTCCTGTTGCCTCACTCTCTCTCCCTTCCACGATGTCCTTTTTTGTCCCCCTGTACCCCCTCCTCATCTCCCCTCCTGCCCCAGACCTGACCAGTCGAGGACCTCTCCCCTCTCCATCTGCCCATTTTTGCTTTCCGTCCCCTGCTCTGCGTTTCTCTTTCCATCTTCCTCTCTGTCTCCAGGGATAGGCTTGGTTGAATTAGATCTTGTTGTTCTGCCTCCACCTTTTGCATGTGTAATCTTCAACAGAATTTCATGCTGATTTGGATGTCAATCGCATTTTGTTACGCACGAGGCACATATATTTCCCGTTACTCAATACTGAAGAGTAATGAGGACAGTGGAGAACAAGGCTGGGTGATATGATGGTATATGCCATGTGACAGTAGAAATTATTCCACTGGTAGGGATTTAAAAAAAAACGTTTCCACCGCCATAGGTATTCTTGTGTGATCTTGTGATTCTTGCGTGATATCGCAAATCCAGCTGCAGCTGGCAAGGTAACGTGATTTGTGCCGACATGGAAGAGGAGAGTGACGGAGGCATTGTGAGGAAGAACATTACATTTTCACACGTTTTCTTTTGGCAAATTTGTGGGATTTTTATATTGTACAGACTAAAGTCAGGGTGGTATTTATAGAGCCTTTTACAGCCGACGTCACCAAAAACATGCGTGCATGTGTCGAAAACAGAGGCGGCGTTTTGCCCCAGCCATCCAGATGAGTTAGCAAGCTTTAAACATTGAATTAAAACTCTTAACAGCATCAACATGTCTGGTTGTTGCATGTTCTGTTGTCAGAATCCAAGCTCCAACAGCCGACTCAAGTTCTACAGAATTCTGACAGGATCGCGACTGTTTCAGAGCAACAGGTGTTTCAGTTTAATGAGTGACCGCTTTAACTGGCGACTCTCTGCCAAATGCATCCGTGGTTGCTTGTTGTAGCTTGCGTAAATGGTTGGCCTAAATAATAAACACAGATGAGTGTGTACTAAAAATTGACAGAAGGCTTTTACAGGACATCTACATGTTCTGTTGGTTTTTTCAACAGCTGCCGTCACTATGAGGAACCAGAGACGCATTCCGCTGAGAGTCAGTAGTTGAACCGAAACACCGGTGGCATCTATGGCTGCAAGCTATTAAATGTCTTGACTACCACTGGACTGATAACAATGCTTGTGTTTGTAGTGCCCATTTTAAAACTCGGTCTTTGCCGTGGTATGTGGCATTCTGCAAAAGACATGAAATAAGAAATAACGCATTTCCAAGCATCTAGTCGTCATTGTTTAACTGTAAAAAGGTCTACTTGCACCTGTTAACCAACCTGTTACACTGGATTTTGAGATATGACCTTAAAATGTATACTACGCTATTTTTGTTGGTTTTTGCAGTGCCATTATTATTACTATAATATCACTGTATTGAAAAATTAAAAGTAATACTCCATTCAAAACATGATTATAGAAGTTTTTGCTCTCTTGCCAATGTAAGGTAACATAACTTAAGAAAGCAAAAAATTAAAAAACAAACAAAAATGAGTGTTAATTGGCTCCAAATAAGAATGACACCTGCATGTGTTCTGGGAGGAGGAGCCTGCCCCATAATGTAAATGTAAGAGAGTCATTCAGTTAGTTTACAGCTTTGAAGAAAACCAAAATCTAACCCACATGAAGAGTTTCAAAAAACGTAGTGTAGACACTGTTTGAACAGCACCGTACAAAAGAAAAATGGACTGTGAGCAGCGTGGCTTGGCTGCGGGAAGCTCATCTAGAGATTCGACGCGTCTCGCCTATTTTTTCTCGGCAAAAGACGTTCACGGTAAAGACGGTATTGCAAAATCCATGTAATGGCCGAATGTGACACCGGTGATAAAACTGGTTTACCGCCCAACCCTAAGTTGGCTATTTATTTATTGGTTTATTTGAACGGGACAGTGCACATTAATAAAAACATTTCTGCAAATGTGCGTGTGAGTTAGCCAAAAGGCTATTTTTCATCTGTAGTCCCAAATATAGTTATTTTAAATATTTCTCAATTTAATTTACAGTCATTTGAAATTACGTATACTGTTATAAAAGTGTTGTGTAGGAGTATGGATAAAGGATTGTAGCCAAAGCTGTAGGCCGGTAAAATTTAGACCTAGGGTTGGGTTTAAAGAATATATTTTCCGATTCTAATCGATCTTCATTTGAATTATCTATCGATATCTATCCAGAGATTGACATTTTAATATATGCCTTTACCCGTGGATGCGTGGAGCTTTAAACCGAGTAGCAAACTTTCTTTGAATCAAAACATGACGGGAGCTGCTCCACTTATTGCACCACCAAGCAGCGGCTCCGGATTCTCTTAGAAGTAGAGGGGCCAAAAAAAATGTGTGATTGACATTTTACATTTAATAACACAAGACAACTTCATCAAATTTTCTTTTTTTTCTCTGCTTAAATTGTTTACAGCTGATGTGCTCTGGATGCATCACAGTCTCTCTCAAACACCCACTCGTAACATGTAAACATGTGGCTGCACTTAAACCCGACCTTGGCCATTTTCACACGGTGGTAGTCCTATTGACCAGCTAAGCGTGCATGTGGCATTTTGCAAGTTGTTCTCTTCATCTACACACGCTCGCAGTGTGGAACAGGGTCGTAAAGTGGCGCCCTTGCCGCCAAGCCTAAAGGCAAGTGTCTGGTTGCGTTTCAGAATAGACCAGGAATAGACCAGCTTAGAGGGTTTCATGTACAATTTACAGCATTAGTTGAATGAGAATATCTTTCATATCCAAACAATATTGGTATTGTAACTGAAATATCCGAATTGGGACCTTGTGAATCGGAATCAAATAGATTTGGGAAATCAGTGGCGATACTCAGCCCTGCTTAAAGCATGAATGATCATAAGAAACTGAGCTGTACATGTTTTGGTCTAATAGCCTCATGTTACGAGACGGTACACAGCATGAATATTTAAACAACAATCTTAAGATATATGGTATTATTTACTCAAGCCTCTACAGACGCTTTCCCAGAAACCCTTGGTATGATGGTTTTAAAGCAGTGTATTCCCAACAAATTGTGTATCGTACACATTGTATGCAATGGTAGCATACAATGTGAATAAACCACCATATTTCTGAAGTTACTTGGTATCATTATCGTTGTCATCACTATCATCTGAATTGAAACTAAAGCACAACGTCTTGACTATCATCAGAGACCCACATGCATGACACATGTGACACAAAAATACTTAATGTGCTCATCCGTAGTGTATTCATTTGCATGTACTGTCACCGCTTCATGCCTTTCGTCCTTGTTATGCTAATGTGGTTTGCAAAATCGTATGCGTGAATATGTGCGATGCTGCTCACTCTTTTGACTAAAAGTGTGTGGTGCTTGTCGACGCTCGGATATGATTGAATCATGACTGCAATCAAGTGAGTTTGAATCTGCGTACATACGAAGGACACGGTGAAGGACATGGCCAGTTGGAATTTAATTTCTCAGCAGCCCGTCAGCCTTTAGTCAAGAATCTTGGAATGCAAATCAGCTCCAACTTTCAGTGAATTTTAGTACTGATAAGTGGCTACTTTTCCTCTACTATAACCCGTCTCTCAGTGTGATCCTGAAATCTTAACACTTGGGCAAGCCCTGAAAGGGTCAAGCTGCATTTATTATGAGAAGAGATATGGGTGGGGGTTATTCAACACAGCCAAACAACGGCCATTGGTGCTTGTAGCTTTCAAAGCGACAGAGATAGGCTGCCTCGGTGCAGTGTACATGTACCGAGCTGGGAGTAATGCTATCTCCTTGCCCTTTGTTGAAGATGTGTATTTGCTGTGAAAACATTGCCGTGCCTATCTAAAACCTGCCTCGATGCCATTTCAACTTGCCCTTTTATTTGGAAAAGTCTTTGAAAGACAGGTGACCCATAAAACATAATTTCATCTTTTCTCCCCAAATGATTTCATCTGTCCTTCTGTGGCTATGCAGATTGACCACTGAGTTGGAAAAGTCTCTGTGTGTGTGTGCGTGTGTGTGCATGTGTTGTTTACCAGCTGCATTGCCCTGTGATCCAACATGGGTTCAGTCAATACTCTTCTCCCCGCCTGCATGAAAATCCAGCTCAGCAGCCAGTGAAGCAGCCAGCCAGGATGCCAGACAGGCAGTCTACAGGCGGCTCCTGTGGGGAAAGTGTGCTGCTTGTGTGCTCACAAACACTGCCACTCCTTCAAACCTCCATCTTCTTCAAAGGGCTGCAGAGTCATTAGATATACAGGCGAAATAAATAGCTCTGCCCCAGAGAAATCTCGCACCCAACTACCTCATTTACTAGTTCACATAACTCACTCGTTGCCACTGTGATGAGAGATAATGCAAGCCACTCTCGCTGCCACTGTTTGGGACTGTAGGTCAAAATTGTGTTTGTTATGATGACAGAGTACCATAAATGTGGTGTTTTTACTGAAATGTTGGTTTCCCAGGCCTTGTGTTACATTTTATGTTGCTGGTCTCTTGTACGATTACGGTGTATAACGGATCTGTTTAGTTTACAAAGGTCAGAGAGATGCTTTTTGTTAGTATTTTACCTTCTCTGGCATCATAAATGATACTTGCTGTGTATTATAATGTTATGCAGCGTTTTCAACCAGGCATCATTTTGCAGAGTGAGTGGTGCTTTGTGCGTTCAAGAGCACTCCTTTAGCATTGTGTTAGCATTGTTTTTGGACAGGTTTTCACTGGGTTTTGCACCAGCCCCTGGTGTTGAGGAGCAGCTGTTTTCCAAAGGTTCAGTCAAATCAACAATTTATTTCGGGTGCTCCACACAGCAACACTTGTTAGCTCAGGGCTAACACTGTATCTAAAACACTTGATTTCTTTAGGGGGCTCTTCAAACCCTTAGTTTAAGTTTAAGCAGAAATTCTGATTCAATGTTAAGTGCAGGCTATTATTCAAAGTACTTATTTTTTTAAATGAGTTTTTAACAGATACTCAGGTACTGTAGCTGCAATTGAGGCACAGTTTTGTATTGTCTACAGTGAGAGGCCTTATCCAAGCCAGCTGCTTGAAATGTGTGTAACACATCCTTTGAATTTATTCAACAGCCATGTCTGTCTGAGACATAGTTATGACTAGAGTAGTTATGACTTTCCATACAAACCAAAGGCTAATGAGTCAGTGCTGGTATAATTACAGCTGGGATGTATCTATTGCTTTTTAATTGGTGACCTGGGGTGAGTTTCTCCAAACTATTACTGATATTGTACACCAAATGCGCATGAGCATTCACAAAAAATCTGTACAAGCTGCTGCACTACTATTGTCGTGGGTGGGAGGTTTTTGTTTTTAAGCTTGAGTAAATGCATCATTCCCTCTCATAGAAAATCCGTCGGTAATTATTAAAGACCATCACATTTGCTGGAAAATGTGGTGTCATCCTGTCAAATAATTTATACGTTATCATATTTTTATTTGGCTGAGTGCAATCTGTCCGAGATCCCAGCAACATCTGGCAGCTGAAATTATAATTCCATTCAGGGTACGCGGTATGATTTGTAACACTCAAACACGCCACAAACTTTGAAGTTCTTGATTTTATTCATGGTCACATCCAAGTCACAGCAGTTTAGTCAAGACACTTGTTGGCAGCAGCAGCACATCTCATGCCGTGTATATTGCATAATGCAGATGCTTCTATTCAAGGTAAGAAGCACTGTTGGAGTGTACCGTGATGATGAGAGACTTTCTGTCTGAAAATGTGAGTCAGCTCCCCCCCCCCCCCCCGCCGCCGCCTTCCAGTGTAGCCGTTTGGAACAGCAATCAACACTTTTGCTTTCCAGTGGAAAGACAACGTGTTGTATGAAGCAGTTATTTTCTAGCATAACCCCACGCATAGACACGGTTTGTTAGACAGACTAAACTTGATCTATTTTTTTCTGATCTCAAGCCATTTAAGATTCCACGTACGTGCTGATTCCACAGTTGCTTTAGATATTAGAATTAATATTAGAATTAACACTTTCCAATTATTTTGTCAACCCACATATTGTACCATGGAAAGCTCGTACCTGGAATGCGATGTATGTGTATGCACCTAACCTTGTTTTCCTTTAAATATAATTGGCACAGAACTCCACTAATAAGTCAACCACAGATGGCTTGGCAGCCTAATTCAGCAGCCAGGCTCTTGCTGATCAAGTTATTTTTTTAATTGCCAGATGAGTGTTAAATAGCTAAAGCACAGTGTGCCTTCGGTGGTCTCCAGTGATCATCATCCTTAAAGGGTAAATGTCCAGTCGAACATTACTGGTGTGATGGAAAGCTTTGTGGGGAACAGTTTTGGGGTCATGGGGAGTTCTGAATAACATCTGGTAGCACACAAAAACCAGTCCCCTGACCAACTGTCTTGTTTAGATGCTTTTGATTCAAATGTTTTCAGCTCAGCAGTGTGCTGCAATGTGATCTGCTGTTCTCTGCATCAAGCTGTAAAGGGTATTGTGGTGAGGTTTTAGATATTCAGATTGCCTTTCATGTGCTCAATCACACTTTTTTTTTTAACTCCCCAAATTTGATATTTCAAACAATTACATTTAAATTCCACAGGCTTTTCATGATGATATACTTTATTTGCTGTTTGTTATCAGGCGTCACGCTGCGCTATGTAGGGATGCATACATTCTTTGCAGCTTGTGTTGTCTTTACCCTCGTATTATTATTCATAGTAACCATATTTCTTTGGATGGTGTTTTAGATCTATTCTTACCTTTTTTTTTTTTTTATAGATTATGCAATGTGCCTCATATACTCTTGTTTACAGCACCATGGATTATTTATGAGAGAGGAGCCTTGTCAGTTACATATCTGAATGTCAAGTAAAACAGACTGCTGTGGTTAAACTTTCCCAAACTTTGTGTAAGTAATAGTTTACACGTTTTCTAATGCAAAACAGTTGCAAATGTAATTATTAGGAGACTGAGCTGCTGCTCCTCACCCCTGACATCTGCACTGGTCAGATGTCAAACCTGTTTAGATAAAGTCTGCCTCTCACTGCTCACATCCTGCATTGGTCAGGAATCATTCGTGCTGCACTATGTATGGCCCCATCTTCCCCTCAGTTTGCACCTCACGAAAAGCATCACTCAAAATGGCTGTCAATCACAAATTTCTGTCGGTATTTAATTTTGCTAATAAAAATATACAGCCGGCAGTTGATGCTGAGGATTTACATTGCGTCCATTAGAGATCATACGTGTGAGGGATGTTTATGTGAGCATCTGCAGTGTAAAGTGGATTAGTAATTGGGTTTCAAAAATGATTGCTGGAAATTATTACTGTATTAGAAAACGCAGCCTCTCATTGAAATCCACTTCAGGATTAGGGTCTCAAATATACTTCTTATTTCTCTCTGTCTGTCTTTATGTATCCATAGATCCGTCTAATACACATTATCTACGTTTTTAAAAATGCCTTTTGGTTCCCTGGTTTGCCAGTTGGTATAATTAGCCACAAACAGATGGCACATATCAAAAATACTATTTTTGACTTTACTGCATTATCAGTGACGCGCTTCGGGGCTGAAGGATCTAGATCTGATCGGACAAATTTGGATTTTGTTCATCATTACCCACAAGTTATGAAGTGTTCTTTGTCATGAAGCTGAGACAAAGTGTGTCTTTTTAGACAATTATTATTGTTTGTATAATTGTAATACGATTAAGTATCTGAGCTTATCTAACATGCACTCTTTATATTTAATAATACATTAAGTGTCTGAGCTGATGTTTTTTTTAACTGAAATGATCTTTTCTTGACCATATAGCTTATGTGAAATATTTAACTGTGAATAGATGACAAAGCATGAGTTCACTAATACCTAATCAGGAAAGTGCACTATATTAGGAAAGTAGTTACTGAAAAGACATATTACTTTGTGTCTTAAACACATGCGTAAGGTTGACTGCAGGTTCCAACTGCCAAAAGGACCCCTGAGCGTTAGTTTGCTGTCAAAACGTCAGTCAACGTGTGACTCCCGAAGCAACAAGAAGCTGATGATGTGCTCTGTACTGCTTTAAATAAAATCTTTGGTGATGCATTTCATGCAGGCTGGACATGTGCAGTGGAATTTTGACAGAGATTGAGTTATGGTGGTCTAATGTAGGAGAGAAATGTGCTGGAAGATTGTGTTCAAGCTAAATAATACAGGATGGAGGAGCGGCCCAGGCCAGTGTATCACAACTTACTGTAGATCTTTATAACAATTCTCCGTCAATATTTTGCAAAAGAATACATTGATCATCAGTACTTTAGCGCTGTCGGCGCATGAGCACAGTATGACGGTCATTTCTTGGGAGTAGATGTATAACTTCAATATGCCATCTTCAAAAGTGTGTCTGCCAAGGGATTTACAAAAAAAATATAAATGCAATTTAGTACAAGTAATATTTTTCATTGTTATGGTAGTTTTGTCACATGCAGTTCTTTACCTCCAAAATCTATGTTTGTACCGTGAGTATTAAAGGAGTAAACATAAGTTTGAAAAATATTCATGTCCTTATGTTAATTAATATACAGATTTCACCATGATGTTATTTTAACAGTCTGCTACATATTTTATACAGCAACACATTGTTTTTCTTAACGATACTGTCTTCTCTTTCCATTTTCCAGAGCTGAGAAGCAGCTCATGTGGGAACCCAGGGGTTCCACCCAAAGGCATACTGAATGGAACTCAGTTCAACATAGGCGACAAGATCCGCTACCGGTGCGTCACCGGCTATGTCCTGGACGGCCATTCACTCCTCGCCTGTGTGACCACCTCAGCCGGTGTGTCCGTGTGGGACTTCCCTGTGCCAATCTGCAGAGGTAAGGCTGTTTCATCACTGACAATGAGTCATAAATCATTCAAACTGCAGATGATTACTGCTGTTGGCAACTTTTCTCCCACTGGTACGATGTGACTGTGGGGTATCGTGGTTACAGGTTATCTACACATTTAAGGGTTCCCATAAGACATTTAAAATGAGTATGGGATTGGTTTGTTTTGACCTGTTGATGTCTGGTTTTCACGAAATTGCTTAAAGTTAATTGCTTTGACATGATTGACAGCTTGATGGCGTGTGATTGGGTGACAGGTGACATGCCCCACAGATATAGTGAAGTCTGGCACAAATCTCATTAGATCTGTAAATTTAGTTGCAATCTAATGAGATGGAATGATTTTAATCATGTTGAAGAAGTTGATTAGAGCCTCCATGGCTCAAAAGGTTAATTAAATATTTATTCCTGTAGAGCAAGTAGCTTAAATACATTAATTCTGGTAGCAGGAGTGGAACATCTACTAGATTTCTGCATCGCCACTTGGGCTGTACTTAAAGCAGCGAGATGGGACAGTTCTGAGGCCACAGTCTGGAGGATTTCAAGTGGAAAAAGCCACATCATTCAGTCAGACCTGTGACCTGTGAAACTGCAATATCTACTGTCAGCCTTTTCACTCACATGTCAGGTTAAATATGCTGAGACACGGATATGGCAAACGGCTATAGATTTTTTTTTTTAACCATTAAATCTTATGTCTACCTCAGTAAAAGGGACCCGAAAATAAAACCGATTGTTTGGACCGTTAACCTTTTTACAAGTGAATGCGAAAGACAAGTGAATTAATTATGTAGTAGTGTCCTCTCGTAAAGATTCTCGAGGACATGGAGAATTTTTAACTGCGGTAGGTTTCACGAAGCAAAATCCTGCCATCTCATCTAATGATGCACCAAATCTTATCATCCCACATAAGAAAGCTCTTCAGCAAGCAGTCCCAACATTTCCACATTACGTACGAGTGTTTGTCTCACTTAACATGCACTTGGCTGTTCAGACTACTTGAATATTACGAAAATAAAAACTGCAAAAATAGCATAAATAGACGGTATGAGCGTCCTGCAGGGGCCAAGATCAGTTTACAGTATTCAAATATTTCAAAAAGTTTCAGGAATCTGCATCGCTTGAGGTGTAATAGATTTTCTTTTCTGACACTTGGAGAGCTTCATAATGTTTTTTTTCTTCATTTTCTTCTCCGAATCTTCCTAGCGTATTCAGAAATACCGTGTTGGCCAGGATTTGAACCCTTAAGGATGCTGTGCGTGGGTAATTTGTCTCAGCAAGCTCTTTTGCTCAACCATCAGGAACGGAGGATGAAGAGGACGCTATAGCATAATGATGGTTTCTTACTGACAGCCGGTTGATGAATGACTGACGAGTGCTCTTCATACCACGCTGTTTATCCCTTGCTGTGCTCAGATGAGACCTGTCGTCACACTGACGCAAATAATCCATGACATTTGTGGAAAGCCGTTGTGCTGATAACAGCACGTAGGGACTTAGAGTTTGTAATTTTTAAAGTATTGCCACAGTACAATGTCTGCTCAGAGGTCTGAGTGTGATCATTTGGCATGATGGATTAAAAATTAGGTAAGGCAGTCGTAGATACTGCAAGTGCTCTCTTACAGAGGGAAGTTTGGTGTGGACTCAAAGTTTCTGAGCTGCTATCACTGGTAGCAGCTAAATGTAGGCAAACTAGGTTTAATCAATGTTAAAGGCTTGTCTGAATCTCCATTTGGACATTTGTTTAAAGATTGCATACTTTTTTTCTTTCTACTTTTAGTACATATTGCAGCTGCCCTTACAAAGTACACACTCTAGCATGCAGTATGCATTCAATTGGGATATACTTCCTCAGAACATGGCCCCTTGATCTTTGACTCTTTTGCTCATGTATTGTGGGTCAGAATAAACAGAAAAGCATGCCGGCTTGCATACTGCAAAATGCGACCGGATCTAGTAAAACATCCTGGTATTTTAGGGTACATACTTTTTATTGAGATATACTTAATATTTCTCTGGCATACTAAATTGTATGTTAGTATGGGTAATGGAACACACTCAGTGTTTATCTGAGGGGTGAATTGGAGGGTGGGGTGCTACGCTTCCGCGACGTCGTTGTTGGTTGGAACCAACAATATGTTACACTGTAACCGCCATATGAGAGCATTCCACGCAGGGGCCATAGCTAACCAGTGGGGCACGCTCACATGCACTAACATGCACACGCGGACGGCCCGGCTATGTAAACAAAGCAAGGAGAAGCTCAGATAACGACAAACACAGAGGGAGAGCCACTGCAGTCTCTGCTCAGGTAGACATTACTCCTCAATATCTTTACATGGCAAATAGTTGTTTGCTGCAATATTAATGTTCATAATGTTAAATGCAGCTCCTTAAACGCAACAGCACTGTTAAGGTGAAAATATATTTATTGCAGTTTGGGTGAACCTGAAACCTGTGATGGGCATAATCCAGGTTATTAACACCTTTTACATTGCTTTAGCTGTGTTTGCCTCCCTTTTGGGCTGCCCCCTCTTAATTGATTAGTCGACTAAAATCTCTTTGATTAGTTGTTCATTATGCTTTTTTCATGCTGAATGACCAATTTCCAAAAGCTAATGAGCAATCTATGGTAAACACAAGATTCTTTGTGGAGCTTTTGTATGATTCTTTGTGGATAAAAACTCAGTTTTACAGCTCTGTTGATTAAATAAGCTAATCGATTAGTTGACAAAATCAACGAAAAATAAAGTGTCTTCAGTCAAAGACAGCCCTACCTCCCTTTACCCCAAACCACCAGGAAGTGCTGCTGTGGTCTCACTTTTAGTCAGGGAAACCTTGACAGTTATTTTTGTTGTTTTTAGAGATGGCCTCCACTTAACACAGTATACTGCAAGGAAAATAAAGTGACATTAGGCAGAAGCACTTAGGGAGAATGATTGAAAGCTATTCCCGTATACTGATCGTTTCCTTTCAATCTAACACAATAGACTGCGCTTGTTTTCTTATTGCTGTATACTGAAATAACCTTTTAAGAACTGACCTTCCAATGATTTACTGAATCAAAAATAAAACATCTTGAACATTGATGTATTTGGAGTAGGTCTGTGTATTTTCAATTGCCTCTTTTTTTAAAGCAGATTATTCTTTAGTTTTCTTTATTGAGATGAAAAGCAGGAAATAACTGAATCTCTAAATTTGATACATTGAATACATTTTGCTGGTGGACTACCAGGTCTAAGATGTGCAAAGTCATCCCAACAGAAGAGAGAATATACTAGAAGAGTCGAAGATCTCTCCCTCCCATTTTCGTTATACAGGCCAAAGAAATCCCAAAGCCAGCAGAGCAAATTTGCCAACTCATTCTACAGCGTAAGGCACAGCAAAGAGAAAATGCTCAGTATATGATGGAGAAATGGCAAGCTTGGAGGGAACAAAAAGCTGCAGATGGAGGGTTCCTTTCCATTTGAGGATGGTGGTCGCCTCTTATTGCCACAGGCCAGAAACATCACTCCTCTTTTTTGGACTGGGCACTGCTTGAGTCTCTTTTTCTTTCTCTCTTTCACTCTCCGTCTCTCACACACACACACACACACACACATACACACACGACGACTAAATCCAGCCCGGCTCCTGTATATGGGCAGATGGTCCTTTGATCTTATTTCCTCAGAGATCCTGCCCTTTCTGCTCATCACCAATTGTTTCACACTAAACACACAGCGACACAAAATCTCACCCAAATCCAACAACCACCCCCCGCCGTCTCCCAACACCTCGGTCTCTCAACCAGTCACCTCCTTTTGTTACCATCTCTCTTCCTCTTTCATCTTTCTCCCAGTTCCCTTCTCCATCCTCATCCAACTTCCGAGGTCCTCTGTGGCTGTGTGTACGGCTGACAGAAAGACAGGAATAGAGGAGGGAAAAGAGAAAAGGGCAGGAAGACATGCAACACCAATTCCCAATAAAAACAGTGTTTAAAACAGGAGAATGACACCATAGAACCCAAATTTAAACCTCATTCCTAAACTGTGGAAATATCAGATAGAAGTATATTTTCTGGACAGAGTTATACATTTTTATTTAATTAAAAGTGGTCTTTGCAGTTTTTTTTACCTGGAGGCACGACATGAAAATCTGTATATTCGGATCAGTGATGTAATTTAGTATTTCATTTCCTTATTTCGTCTCCTTGTAAAACAATCCACACATAACCATCGTGTTTATTTATCTCTATTATTGAGGAAAGCAGAATTGATGGCTTGGCAGGGGCTGTCAGGATTATGGGAATCCCATAATAATATATTTTAGTTACTGTGAAGCCATCGTTATGCCAGGTGTTATCCCATTTAGACTAACCCATAAATGTGTGTTTGTCCTTTGCGCATGTCACTTTCAAACGAGACGATAGAGCTTGAAAGGTTGACAGTAAAACAGAGAGCGGTAAGTAGATATGAGTGGAGGGATGTTATAGGACTGAGAGACTGACATAAAAAACAACAGGCCGCATCAACTCCAAGCAGAAAGGCAGTGAGATGGAGAATTAATGGCTATTCTAATCGTGAGCTGCTACTGCACCTCCCAGGAGCCCATTTTGATTCCTTCCATCTAATTTGTCTCTGGACGTTCATTAAGCCAGGCAGTGAGAGAGCAAACATGGTAACATGAGAATATGGTCTATTGATACACTGTCATTCTTGCTGGCCAGACTTAGGCCACAGACAAACCTTGCTCCTTTACAACCTACCTGCAATGCCTTTTCAACTCTGCTCCTCAAATTGAAAACTCAAGATTAGAACATTTTTACCTTCCCATGGCAAGATGTCTCCGTCCAAGTGAGTGCTAAATTGTCCTCCGCAGTTAGATCTGATATGGAAATCGCTCAATATCCTCACCAAGCTGCTGCCAGAAGTCCTTACATTAATTTCATAAGGCTGATAACAAGCAACCTTTGTAATCTCATTTGGATTAAGAATTAGGTTACCGATGGGAAGCTCATATTCAAAATTCATTGATGTCATGAGGATAATAATATGATGCGAATATCATTATTTTTAGTAAACAAAAGAATTATATAATCCCTCACCCTTATGTAACATTGTGATTAGTGTTGTGGTGCCATTTTGTTTATTGAATCATCCTCTTCCCTCATCATTCATTGTAAGAATGAGTTGGTATTCATTGTAATTTTCATTATGTAATGAAAATGATATACAGCAAAATGCATGATGCAATAGGAAATTGCATCTCTGCAATCATTATATATCTCTTTGATCCGTCTCAGCTTTATCAATATTTAACATAACTTGTAGCTGAGTGACTTACTGTAGACATATCACTGCCTATGCATTAACACAGGAATGATTACAAAGGAAAAACCTAAGGTAGTGTCAAATTATACATGAGCTCCATTCCTTATATCCTTGGGGGTGAATATTTCTAAGTAGAAAGACAAGTGTTGTATATCTGATCAAAGTCAAGGGAAGAGAGGCTTAATCCCTCCTCAAGTAGCATTCGATTGCTGATGCTGGGGATGTAAATGAGCTCAGCTAAAGCAGTCCTAATCCTCACCACCATCTTTTTTTTCTTCTTTTCTTTTTTGCTCTGCCACCGTCTTTAAAAGAGACGGATCCTCCTTCGTCTTGAAATGCAGAGCATGCTCTAATGATTTGCTCGGGAACACATTGCCCAGCACTCAGTGCCTCTTTTAAGTCACTAAACCTCGTTGGCACACTGTACCTCAAATGCTGCCATGTATTCCAATGAAAACGCTGCGTGTGAATATATGGAACCTGTAAGGCATTATACAGTTGAAGCCATTTAAAATGCTCAAGCTGCAAAGCAATTTATTCTTTTTTTGAGTCCCAGACAGCAGCTTGCCGGTTGATGAATTACAGTAACATGCATTGATTTATCTCAAAGAAACCGCTAAGAAACCTGTTTTAATATTTATTTACAATAATGAATTACTCCCAAGCATCTACCCAAATTTCCCGTGCAATTAAATTGGCTACAACTGTAAACATGTTAATGAACGTAGTTGTGGAAATCCGTCCCATACCTCTGAGGAAGCCCTGTGCTGAAATATTGGTGGTTCATCCATTGTGACACAAACCAGAGAATGACTTGCAGCTTTTTAAGTTTGACCAAAACGTCTCTTAAAGGTGCAGATCTGAGATTGGGAAGATTTTGATTGCCTCACAACAGCTCTCAACATGTCAACGGTGAGCCTGCGGCTAACAGTGCAAACTACGGCAAAAGTGCTGAAAGAGCTAACAATGTTAACCTGAGGGGGGAACCGGTGGGTGGGTGCTGCGACGACGCTCTCGGCCGGGACGGCGTTATCAGCTGTAACGCCGTGCCGTGCAGAGCAGCAGCCGTCAGCTAGCCAGTGGGGCACGCTCACGCACACCAACATGCACTAAAAGCACGTGCGGCCGGGCTATGTCAACAAAGCAAGGAGGAGAGTGACTGCGTTCTCAGGTAGATATTATTCCTTTATATCTTTACACAACAAATCATTTTTTGCTGGTATATTCATGTTCAGAGTGTTAAATGCACTCCCTTTTAAAGTTGCTCTCAGACGGTAGGCAGTTGCCATTGCCACGTTTACTATTCTCTAGTCTACATGCAACAATACCTATTATACCTGTCACTCACACTTTTGCACCCGGCCTGTGCTGTCGCCACCCGAGTTGACTGATGTTCAACGACGATCAGAGAGCAAGTCTGTTATCATGGAAACCACTTCAGAGAAAACTATAAAGGAGATATTTTTTTGTTTGTTCCAGCGTCCTATTTTGGTGTTTAAAACGTTCTGAGGAACAAAGAAAGGCTTTCATTTTTGTTTACGGATTCGTGAGAGCCTTTTCATTGCCTTTCTCTTTTTTTTTTCTCCCTTCTATGATGTCAGTGGTATTATTTGCTACAGTGGCAACGTTTTGGCCTCCTTGCCTTCCAGTCAGAACTAGAAACATACACGGTGCTGAATGGCAGCCTGCGGTTTCTGCTCGCTGTCTACATGCACCTCAAGGCCAACTTTATAATCTACAGTACGAAGGCTTACTGCTGCCTGCTAATGTTTGATCGATTTATACATCAAGTTTCATCGTACAATGCCCCTAGGCCCGACAGATGCTCTGCAGATTCTTGGATAGTTGTTTTCCTTTCACATTTAACAATATGAAAAAGTGTCAATGTGTCTTTTCTACTGTAAGTACATATGCAACTCCGTTATAGCCTCCAACACATCCTGAGCTCTGAGGGGTAGTTTGAAGTGAGCGTTGAGTTGACAGATCTTCGGATGTACACTATCTTTATTTTCTATTTTACAATATTTTTCTCTTGACTACTGCAAATTTAGCTTGTATAATAACATTTAGCTTGTATATAAGATAAATCCCCTGCCTGCTCACGAAATGGTACTGATACATCTACACTAGCCCAAGCAGCTCTGGAAGAAGCCCATGTTCCTCGCTGGATCACTGTCTGACACAGATAGATTCATTAACAAAACATGTGGAAAACTGTGATGACAGTCAGGTTTAGTCCAAAACCTGCACCTTGTTTTCACCTAACTTCCATCATATTTAGTGGCAATCATAATACAAAAGGTTGAGATTGTAATTGAACTGTTTGGTGGAGGCCTATATCTTTCATGCCAAACTTACCAGCAAACTGAATGATTCTGAAGTTTTAGGTTTTATTTTAATGTTGGGGCAGAATCCACAGCTGGCCGCAGGCAACACCAAGCCGGTACTCTGGTGTGTTTTTGGCTTCAACTTCACTCTTTTTATTATAAATTCCATTTTAAAGGAACATAGGTAGGATTGAGGAGGATATATTGATGGAACTGGAATATGATATTCATAAACCTGTTTTCATTAGTGTACATAATCATCGTCGTGTTTTCATTAGCTTAGAATGAACTATTTATTTCTCCACACAGGGAGCAGGCCCTCTTCACGGAGTCTGCCATGTTTCTACAGGAACCCAGAACGGACAAACCAAACACTGGCTCAGTTGGTTGCAATCTGCAACCTCACCACTAGATACCAACACATCTTACACACTGTTCCTTTTAAGACATGTAAGCCGTGCTAAAAAAAAGTAGATTAATTTCATAACTTTGTGTCTCAATCTGAATTCTGATATTATGATGGACAGGTTGGGGTACAGGTATAGGAGAGGGGTGATATACGATCTGAATGAGATGTAGCAGCTTAAGACTCGAAGGGTAAAGGTCCGAGGCAGGTGACATTTGCAAACATTTAGATGAGTCACTAATGTATGAGGGTCGGTTTGGATTTTGGATTCTGACATTTCTATGTCCATCCTTTTTAGTTCTCCTGTGTTTGCAAAAGTCAAATCTTTCTCCCATTCTGTATCCTTTTCTTATTCTCTCTCACTCTTGATTTGCTCTCCACTTGTCTCTTTCCATTCTCCATTTTTTGTTGTTGTTGTATTCTATCTTCTCTGCTACACTCGCCTCCCTCTCATTATCTAACACTTCTCCACCACTTCTTTCTTGCTCTCTTTGCCTTGACGGCCATGAAGACACTTTTAAGCTGCCCCCCTGTCTGTCATCGAGGTTAAAAATTGATATGGCTCCTTTGGTCAGACTCGCAGCACTTTAATATCCATTTAATTTCAGGCTATAGCCAATTACTCTACAAATGTGCTGGGCACTCTTTGGGATGTCATCTTAAACGCATTGAGGGGATATATAATTTGTCACTCAGGATGAGTGTTGTATGGTGGAGATGGCGATGATTTCAAACCAGAAACTAATCATGACTCCACATGCTTTTGTTGTCACAATGCTGAAGGTATCACACGAAAGCCTGCTCTTGGTGTAGTCTGCAAATGAGTGTGCCGTTGATATGAATCGTGTGTGTGTGTGTGTACATCATTGATGTCTCACACAGTATCAATGCCATCTCTGCCCTCCCTATGAAGACTTTGATCAGTTGCACAGCTAATGTGTCAAAGGACATGGATCAAGTTAACTAGCAGCTCCTGCTCTTCCATCTTTGACTCATTCTTTAAATCTTTTTTTGAATTCATACACCCGCTTCCTTGTTCCTTGACCAATTGTGTAATGCAGCATACAGGAATGTTCCAAAGCTGGCAGCTCTGACAGCCCTGAGTGGAGCGCTGAGCCATCAAAGGTTTCAGCTGGCCCAGCTGAGTGTCACATATTAGTCTTAAATGATGTGAAAACTGTGAATGCCCTGCCATCATTAGAATTCTTTGGGGAGAAAAAACGGATACAGAGGTGGAGGGGAGTGGTGAGTAATAGTAGAAAGATCTGAGAGGGCTCGCAGGAGAGGAATGGAGTGAGAGAGATGGAGAGATATAAGAAAGGGTGGGGGAGAGAGGGGAAAAGGGACGTGGAGTGAAAGAGAGCAAGCCACTGTTATGGTCGAGGGCATTAACATTCAACTGACGTGCCATGCTTCCCACATTGGAGAAGAAATATACAATTTCACAGCATTACAAGCCCTGTTTATCACCATTTGTTTGTTTCCTGAAACATGAGTGGGGCTCTGAGGACACAATGATGAATTACTGACTCTCGGACGGAGGGAGGGCACAAGATCGGGGAAAAGAGAGAAATAGTAAAAAATAGATATTTAGGACCTCCCCCCCACCCCCCCCCCCCCCCCACACACACACAAACTGCACTGAAGGAAACTTACGGAATTAGCACACAAGTAACTGATAAATAGTTATGCCCATCGTCACTTGTCTGAATGCGTCACGATTCTTGCTACTGTAAAAAAGACACCTTTTTAATCTCAGTTGCATGTTTCATGCAATCCCATAATTGTGCTGGAATTAGCTGTAGATACTGGGCTTGACAACCTGCGGATGTGTGAAAAACAAAGTGATGTGATGTGGCCTGGGCGGCTCTAACATTAGCTTAACCATTGGTCCTTCTCTGGTTTATCTGAGGGGACAGGTACAGATGTTTTATGCCTAAAGCCACTTTTTTTTCCCATGTTGACCTTTGAGTAATACCTCTGAAATAACCCAGATACCATGTGTCTGTTCTCCCCTAACCCCCCCCGTTTTTCTCTTTGGTGACTGACAGCTGAGGACACGTGTGGCGGCACCCTGAGGGGCTCCAGCGGGCTCATCTCCAGCTTCGATATCCCCAGCGGTGAAACTGCTGGTGGCGGGGCCGGAGGCCTGGGTAGCAGTGGGGAGTGCAAGTGGACCATCCTGGCAGATCCAGGGGACACCATCTCCCTAGTATTCACTGAATTTCAGATGGTGGAGAAGTCGGATTATCTGGAAGTAGAGGGATCTGAACCGACAACCATCTGGTGAGTTGAGCTGTGAGGGTGTGTAGTGCTTGTGTTTCACCTGATGTGCATGACTGTGTGTGTGTGTTGCAGGGTGAATGTGTTGTATGACGTTGAGAAGGTGTTAACAGAAAGGTGTAATGAGGTTTAAGTGAAGATGAAGTGTTGTTGGCTCATGTACTGGTTGGAGAGAGATAACGTGCACTAAATCCTCTCAGGAAAATCATTTTTAGTGCTATAGTAATTCATGGCCTATATTCTGTTAGAAGACAGGGCTGCCAAAAACCAAATGTAGGCCAGAAAGTAAGTTTTGAAATCCAGATATGCGTACACTTTAATCACAATTAGTGTGTTTTGTATGTATGAAGGTTTTGATTGACACTTTAAAGTTCCAATAAAGTAAGTAGTTAAGTCATGTTTATTTGTGTAGCCCATGGTAACATGCAATGTTTTATTGGGCCCACGGCCAGGTGCTGATTGGGAAAGTTTGGGAAGACTCCCGAACGGCTGAGCCATTCCAGGCCAAACTGGACGGTGGTCGTAGAGTTTTTATTTTTCAATTTCTGATGTCAGTAGTTACCGTATGGTCCTTGGCCGTGGCGCGGACCAGCCTGGCCTTCAGCCTCCGCAGACGGCACAGAGCGGAACGCTGGCTGTCAAACTGGGTCAATCTATTTCTTTCAGTATTGACGGGGACACGAGCGGCCTTTCCCAATTTGGACTGATCTTCGTTTTTATTGCAATCTGATTGGCACAGTCATTTCATTGAGTATGTGACGAACCGTGACTCGTGTCCCACCTCACCTCGACTTCGCTGGCCAGTTTTGTTTTGATTCAGTGCAGTGGGAACGTGTTTATATAAACTGAGGCCGCAGGGGTTGCAAGACACCCCAAAGTGTTTTCAAGGTCTTCAGCATCATCAGATTTCTCTTTAGTGTTAAAATTACTGAAAAAACTAAATGTCACTTCCACCCCCAGCTCTCACATTAAAGGCCTCTCCATCTCAAAGTCTTTCAGTCCCAATATGTCCCTGCCAACAGCTGAACTTCAAAAACTGAATATATGGAAGAACTCCCTTGAAAACATAAGCATATAGAAAAAAAAAAACAGGCGAAATGCAAAGAGAGACCTGCCATCACTTGGGTGGCTGGGGGGCAATAAAGAGCCGTAGGTTTGAAAAAGGCAATTGCACGAGTGAACAGTATGTTCTCAAAGTTAGTGTAATAAACTAAAACAATGGGATTATGATTCAATAATGTCACATTTAGTTTGATGATATCATTTATTTCCCTATCTGAGTCATTTTTGTGCGCTGTAGAGACTGAACTACTGTATATTTAATCATAACAAAAAGAAAAGGTTTCACATGGAGAGAATAAACGAGTTTTGAGTCTAGATTGACGGATCGCCGGAGAGCTGGCTTCTGTATCGGCAGCTCTAGATCTATTCCAAAGAGGGGTGGGGGCTTTGTAAGACAAGGCTGTACTGCCTGAGGATGATGCCTTAGTTCTTGGGATAACGAGGAGTTCCTACCTGCTGTGATCTTGAAGCAGAACAAAGGTTCTGTGCGTATGGTGGAGCATGACCATGTAATATTTTATAAGAGCAGCACTCTAAAATCAGCCGCATTCATTGGAAAGTTTAGGGAAAAATACAGCTGGCATGCAAATGTACCAGTTATGATTTTTCATGGACAGTTGTGTGCAGGAAAATGTTTTAGGTATGCCTAGTGGTTCTAAATGAATTCACAGAGGGGGCACGTGATTCCATTTTCATAATTCAAATGAATGTGCACTTGAAATCTTCAACAGAGTTTTGTTTAAAAAGCAGCCCTCAGACACTTTGGTTTATGGCTTTCTGCATCGGCGTAATGTGGAAGTCATTCCCAACTGAAACAAGGAAATATGAAATGGCTTTGACCCCCAACCTTGAGGCTAAGGTTATCCATCTCTTCCACGTCCTGAGTGAACGGGAGCATTTGCCAGGTTTATGTGATCCTGCCGGGCATTAATTATAATTGGCTGAAAGAAGCTCTAATCAATCACTGAGCTACAAGCTTTGTTGTCCCTGAGAGTTGTCATCCGAAGTCGGAGGGAGAGAGAGAGGCAGACACTGTGTCAGTGGGAGACAGAGAGAGTCAAAGGGAGAGGTGCTCCGAGTGTGGTGATGACTGCTAAGTATTGCATGTTGACGGAGCTTAAGAGAGTTTGACAGCGAGCTGATATGGAATGACTCTGATTTGTTTTGACAGACCATCAAGTAACCCTCTTCTCTTAGGTATAAAAGCTCCGAAATTAACTCTTACGCCGACAGAAAAATGTTTTGTGTTGTCTTGTGTCTCCCTGCTTTCTATTTCAGAAAAATGGCTCCAAGTGGTTTGTTATTTACATACATTTAATTACTATTTAGTTTTATTCATAAGTCCTCTGGTCATGAAATATCGTCACACATTGGAGAGACTGTTGTTGCTGAGTGGAAGCAAAAAACAAATGTCTTTCAAATAATTTATTGGCCAATGCTCTGTACCACACTTCAACTGCTCACGGTCTCATTAATCCTTGATATGAAAAACAATACTGGGCACTGAAAAAAAATGCATTGTTTAATTTGAGTTACATTTGTAGAGGTTCTTATTTTGAGCACTGACTATGTAGCAATGGTTTGCATTAGAAGGTTTTCTAAACAACAACTGAATTGCAAATAAATTGCATGAATGTGTTGCATTAAGCCGAAATAAATCACAACTGTAAACAAGGAAATGTAATAGAGTTTTAACTAATGGCATCTAACATGCAATACATACGTATACTTTCAGGGAATACTTTATTATTACCCCCATCTACAACAGGGTTTCTTATACTTCTCTATCTATAACCTTATCTAAAGGCCCAAGCAATTAGAAAGATGTCAGGTAATCCATACTTTTCCAGGTACCCTGTCTGTTATCGGCCAATACTTCAATGGAGTCATAACCCCAACGAGTAAACTGAAATCTTCAGCTGAGTTTTTGTTTGCAGCCCAGTGCCCAAGGATGAGAAGAAAATACACACACTGTGTAATTTAGGCAGACAAAGCAGCTCAACAAGCAGCAGTGCCTTTACAGGCGGGAGTTGTTACTTGTGTGTGTGTGGTGACTGGTCACCATGCATCACTCGATTGCTTTGAAACTCCCAAGATGATGTTATTGTATGTCACCAAATGTCAGAGGCCGTCAGGCCGAGTTCTCGTTTTAAAGCCTACAATTCTAGTGGGACTCGGTGAGCTTGAGTGCAGCGGGACCAGAATTTTAGAGAGATAGCTTCAACTCGGCCAGGTAAACAAACAGGCAAGCAAACAAACACGATTCAGAGCGGGCAATTCTCACATGCCCATAAAAATCATTGCTCTCGCTACCGCTCTCTTTGACTGTACAAGGCCGCTGGACAGCGAAACTTTCAAGCGTTCTAACATATAGCACCAGCTGCAGGCAGAGACAAGCAAACTGTCAATGTACCCTTGAGGTTTAGAGCTGCTTAACGATGATTGACAGCCTCAAACCTCAAAGTCAGCCAGATTCAACGTCTTCTCTGAAACTTTTTCAGGCTACTTCAGTACTGGAGAATAAGAAATGGCAAAATAATCAGTTAATAATTAATGAGATACTGTATGTAATTACTGAAAATATTTGAATATTTATTTCATTTTGGCATATGTAATAGTTTTTGCAAGCAATTTCCTGAAAGTGGATGATTGGTTATGACTAATACTAAAAAACAATCCCTGATAGTTGAATTCAAAATTCAAGACTGGGGCAAGAAATATGTTTTGCTGACACCTCTTAGCAGCTTTTATCAATTGGAAAATTTCTATCAGATGTCTGCAAATGAGTTTATTGATTCCCATTGTCGGGGTTGATATGAGGCTACACATCAATCACAGTGAAAATAGACACAAAAAAACTCAGTTTCCTTTTGACAAAAGCCAACATTGGAGTCTGGCTCGACCAAGAAAAACCGTTCTTTGTTATTCTCCTGACCTTTTAATATGATTGTAAAGCCCTGTTCACAAAGGGCAAAATCAACAAGCTGTAGATTACACGTCACTCCTTTTTTCAAATATGGACACGGAACATAAAACCTGAAAGACTTTGCGGGTGTCGGACACCTTTCTTGCTTATATGCAATGAAATTTGATTAGAAAATGTTCTGATCTATTTACTTATGTTTATCTCTCGATGCATATCCTTATCGTCTACCTTCTTAGCTTCCAGTTTCCGTGCAGGTTTTTTTTGCTTGCGTTCTGTAGCCTTACTCTGCATGTTGTGAACGTACTCAGAAAGCAGAGGCTTTAGAATAGATTTCTATTTCGCCGAGCAATCTGCCAATATTTGTTTGGGTCACTGAATACGAACTACCCTATTCCAACGGAGTGGCTAAATGGCGTCCGAGGAAGAATACAATATTCAAAGCAGGTTGAGAGCAAGAAGTGCTCTGCAGCTAAATTACAAACTTTTGGTTAAATTACCATGTGTATTAGATTCAATTTCTTCTTTCCTGGGATTTATTATTGATCTTCCCAGGCAAAATATAACCCATCAAAATGTCTCCAAACGCTATTCTCTACTGCAGTCTGACTGCCAAGAATGTTCAATTGAAGGAATTTGAATTGACAATTGAGCCAGGTATTCCACCAGGGCAATTAATGTAAGGAGCTCAGAGGTCAATCTACTGGGCACCAAACTGTATAATTGCAACTCCTGAGCAGTCTCTGTTGAGGAGGTAACGCGAGGAAGATATAGAGAACAACAGCTTTTTCCTTATAAGAAAAAATATTCTTGAAACCATTCCGGCTTTTTTTTAAATAGAAAGTGGGTGGGAGGGAAAGATCACCTGGCCCAATCTTTTTTTTGTCAAATTTGAATTGATAGCTCATTATCCGGGGTGAACCTACGTATAACCCGCCTCACTGTCAAACGAAGTAGAGACACCAGAGATTTCAACTCATTGCTCTGCTCTCAAGGCCACATTTGGCCACAGCACCTGCACACTGGGACTCGTTACGTTGGTATTTTGATGAGATTGCCACGCTCCCTTTAACCCCTCATCCTGTCCAATCCGGACCACTCTGGTGCCTCACAAACCTATGTCAGAATCGACCATTATTCCTTGAGACGCCCCAAATCAATGATATGAAGCATGCTGACATTTGGATGGAACCAAGCACATAAAAACACTGCACTCATAAGTAATGTCTGTAAAGGCACAATATATATCTATGCAGGAACGAATAGCCTGAGTGAGATTTATATTAGTAGTATTATAAACTTGATAAAAAATATGTTATATAACTGAAGCATGTTAATTTCCATGTTAGCAGTATTGCATGTTAACTGTAGATAAGCAAATGTCCATGATATGATAACAGTCAATTTTAATACCTCTGTATACCGTGATACCTATACAACCCGACACTCAATATGCAATGAGGGAGATGCAATAAGAAAACAGAAGACAACACTCACTTCTTCTTATCTGTTTTTAGGAGACTAGGCAGCTCACTCTCCACAAGTACTTTTTTTCATAACCTTTTGACTGCAGTTAAAAATGTGATCACAGTCTAGACATAAACGGTAAGGAAAGCAAAAGATCATTTCAGCTTGCAAGACATCAGTTTCTCAGGTCAAGTCTCTCTTTTAAGTCTTCCTTCTCTGACTCCAGCCTTTGAGCACATTTGTGTTCATTTGGACATCTGTACAAACCGGGCGCCCCCCAAATGATATCACAATACTTTAAACTTTTTTCTTTACTTTGTCCTCGCGTTGTTTTTATGTAGGGGAGAGCGTTTGCTTTTTTTTTTGGGGCAGGCACACCATTATTGTATAAATTTAGAGAATGGCTTTCCGCACACAGATGCACATTGGAGTAAGTCCTCTGTAAGGTGTCATTAAGCCTTTATTTACTGTTGATGGCAGATCATGTTTCTCTTACTCTGCCATACTTTGCTGTGGCGATAACAGTATATTCACCTCCGCTGGTCTTAAATTTGTAACATCGCTCCCGTTCTGCCTGAAGCATCCATGCAACTTCTGGATGGGTGAAGCTTTATTGTCACCATCCATTTTCTGTTAGACTTCTAGCAGAAATCGTGTGATAATTTGCAGCTTCCACTACAGCACACTTGAAGGCAAATTCCTCTAAATAGTCTCGCTACCTGAAGGCTGCTGTTTATCATTCTGCCCGTATATTTGTGTCATTAGCATTTTATCAATGCAATGAAAGTAAAGGTCAACTTTTGTGTGAAAATCCATTACCTTTTAACTCTTCACCGGGAGCTGCCATCATCTCCCTTTGTGATGGATAATTTGGATTAAAATGATAAAGATCGCATTTAGTTTGCTGATTAATTAACAATAAAACGTGCAACAGCATCTGACAGATGCCATTTTTCTCACTGAAGTAATACAGTTCAGATTTAAACGGCAGGAACCAGTAGTGTAATCAAAATAAGGAGACATTAAATGTCAAGTAGACTTGGTCATGCATTTTTCTATATCTGCAATGGCCACCGAGGGAAAAAGTCGCCCTCTCCCCTTTGTTTTCCCTCATCACTCACTTACTTACTGCCACATTTATTTCTCTCGTTTTTATTTTGTCTGCCTGCCCCTCTGGTGGCTCTGCAGTGAATGCGATAGAGAATACATCGAAAAACAAACCTTAAACAAAAATAAACACACCTTTACACACACACACAATAAAAAAGACAACAACTTAACACAGTTTTTATTTTTTTTATTTGGGAACACAGGGCTCAAATGCACCATGCTTTCTTTTAAGCCTGTCCCAAGCTCCTGTTTGATAGCTAGAACGGCTTTGTGTGCTATTGACTGTGGTACGACAGGGTGTGGTGCAGGGATTGCTGGGCAAAGGAAAAAAAGCCAGAGCTGGTCAGCCAGACAAGTGAGAACGACCCTAGAAGCTTTAAATCTCTACAATTATAGAGGGTCCCTGATGCTGCAGCCATGCGCTGCATACAACTTCTGATCTAAAACACCAATACAGACAGTAAGACATGAAGGAACACACACAGACTTGAGTCAAGACAACTGCTCATACTGTAGGTAAAACACACACACGTGCATAAAAGTGCACAAACCAAAATAAGACCCTGCAGAGTCAAAGTTAAGATGGGCTTTTTTCCCCTAGTTTTCAGAGCTGGTCTTCATTTTAAGGGCACTATTTTCTATCCAGGCCGAACATACTGTACATACCTCTAATTCTTGTTTCATTCAGTTTTTTTTCCCATGACCTGTTTTCCATTTTTTGTAGGTGATTACGGTGACACAAGGACGCCAGTGACAAGGAAGCTGTGTAGTTGAATTAAGGTTAAAACGGATAACATGTGTTTTCGTTTATTTGTGACTCTTTACACTCAGGATAACTGGGATGAATATTCCAGCGCCCATCATCAGCAACAAAAACTGGCTGCGGCTGCATTTTGTGACGGAGAGCAACCACCGCCACAAAGGCTTCAGGGCTCAGTATCAAGGTAAGACGTGATTACTTCATTTGCACATTGTAATAGAGGGACCCCTACTTGAATGAATAGGGATCATCGTAAGATGAACACACTGCAATTACAACGCTGTTTTTGATCTTTGTTAACTGAATATTAAACAGTTTGATTAATACCCCCTCTGTAGAGGGCATTAAGGTCTTTTCTGCTTCAAACCATTGACTTCAAAGGGCTTTGTTAATCCAAAAAATTTAAGAGATAAATACTGCATATCCTTTCCTCTTATAAAAACTCAGCTCTGTCAGCTCAATAATCCATTACCCTGACATTGTTCTATGGCGTGACTCTAAAGTCAGTGTGTGCTGCTTATACTATACCATAAAGGCTTAAAGCCTGGCCCCAAGCCAGATATGAAACCTGCACCTTCACCATAAACGGCTCTATAAAACCTTCAGTAACTTGCATGGGTGGCAACTCACTGTAAATAAAGACATAAAATCAATTGCATGAAAAATCACATTTCTTATCTTATTGCAGTGCATTGTTGTGCCGTGTTTATGCACCGACGCAGTGTGCTTTTTGAGCATTGTGCTTTTAACGGGTTGAATTAACCATTCGACCTCCAGTGCCGTTCAGACGAGAGGCATCGTCTCGCTGCTTTCAAATTCAAAATATCCTTGTTTTTCTTTGATACGTCATTCATTGCTTTTGGCTATTCTGTTGACACTTCGAAATTATGACAGCCACTTGCATCACCTGCCTTGTGTGTGCAATCGGTTTTAATTAGACTGTCTTAAAATGTAGCATTGCAGTCCTTGGGCTGCTGGTTGATACTGCGTACTATTTCCCCCCTACAAGCTGAAACCATTAAATCTGCTCTGAACAATCAATTTCCATCCACTGTTTAATATGTCTTAGCAAAATGAACAAGCAATCATGAGAAACTAATTTAGGTTTTATAGGATTGCCAGGGCAACCCTCAGGAATGCATCAGAGCCGTTGGACTCATTTCTTTTGAAAAAGGATGCACTGCACATCAGTAGCAATTACATTTTTGATGTTCTTCATAGGACCAAGTATTATCCAGAGAAAGAAACACTTGAACTGTATCTTCTCACATCTAATACTGTAACTTCTTTTATCTAATTAACTCTTTCTATTGCTCTCAACCAGTGAAAAGCTCTGGAGAGCTTAAATCCAGAGGGGTAAAATTATTACCAGGAAAGGACAACACTAACAAACTGTCTTTGAGTAAGTCTTTTATTTTTCTTATGCAACTGTTTTCATTGTTTGTATTTTTTGTTTATGTAGGGCTTGAGTTCTGAGTCTTTGTTTCCTTCTTGTCTCTTTTTTATTTATTTTTTTGCTGCATCATTTGGTGAAGGAATTAAGCTACAGTACTAGATTTTGCAGAAGTGCAGTCTCTTTTTCTTTCTGATGACCTATTTACCTTGTTGTCCCGGACTTCCTGTCCTGACACTCAGCTAAATCCTGCCTAGTTATGTATATTTTAGCAAAATGCTGAATTTGATCAGTTTCAGTCGGCCAAATCCCCCTGTGTGTCATTCTGTACTGTTCAAGCCGCACGTGAGGTCGACTTATGTTCATGCACTGTGTGATCTACACACACGGCAGTAGTCAAGGTTGAGTGACCGTTCACTTGTCAGATGATTTGTGTACACTTCAGACCGAAGTGAATGCATTCTAATTGCTTGCGGAGCTCCGTCATTAACATAAATCTGGAGCGCAATTCCCTCCAACTCCACAGTGTGCTAAGCACTTCAGTGATAACAGGTTGTAATCTTTATTACCTTATGTGTCATAGATTCGGCATTGCATGGAGACATGAATAATGGATTGGGCTGTAATCTTTTCCACAAGGCAAGGCTGTGTATCATTGAAAAGACTATGAAAACATGCCTCATATGCCTTGTGGATTCATTGCATATAATTGAACCCATAACTGTATTATTACCAGCAACAATTAACTTCAAAGCTCATGAACTTCCTGAAAGAAGTCAAAGAAAGGAAACGCATGCCGGGTAGAGCTTCTCACGTTAAAACGGAAAGGTCTTTGTGTGGGGGAGATGATGTCTTATGGCAAATATTACAACAAACCTTAATGAAGATTAGGATGCTACGTATCTCATGAATTTCATTTCCAGCGCGTGCGTCTTTGTTTTATGATGCGATGAGCTTGTTAAAAGTCCTTTAACCTCTCTACATTTGCACCGTAGTAAAGGCTATACTCTAGTTAAAGCCTTATAGATATGCTTTCATATAGTGTGCTTAAACTATTATTATGTATGAAGAGTCTCCCTGAGTGATTATTATAGCTCCTGCAATTGATAGTTGAAGGTTGTTTAATCCTCTTAGTCCCTGTTCGGCCCAGATATATTTCCCTCTCTTTTGTCTAGCTCAGGTAAGAGGGTTGCATTTACCCTTGGCACTCACTCGATATCGCAAAACACTTGTGTGTATCTACACAACAGCGCTGCCAAATAAGTGGCAGTTGAAAGTCTCCGACTTTAAAAGAGATTAGGTTGATTTATCCGATTTACTATCTGACTAGGGGTTTCGCGATGTACCGTAAAAAATGTAATATTGATTTCACGTTGATAATACACGTATATGACATTATTGTGTAAATAATCTAGATCTTCCTAAATCACGCTTTTATAAAGTTAATGTTACAAACTCTTTCTCCACCTCACTACGCTTGTATTTTGTGTGTAATTCATTTGCCAGTAAAATAGACAAAACGCACAATAAACAAAGTTTAGCAAGCATTACAATTTATTTTCAAATTTTCTATAGATGTCGCAGTACTATTGTTGTCGTGAATTCTTTTGGCCTCGATCCTGAATCGTGTAGTGAACATCTGGTATTGTCAGTGTTTCCCACAGAATTAGATTCTATTTGTGGTGGTGGCTGACGGAGGTTGCGTACGTGTGCGAGCAAACCTCAACAACCTAGCTGTATTCCAACGCTAATTTATAGCTGTTGCTAAGCTCCTCATATGCTGGCTAATAACTTATTCAAAGAGTTCGGTCTGTGAGATTGCCAGTGTTGTTTTAAGAACACAGATAGACTAACTTATCAGTGTTAACTTGAATGCATCCATTTTGGTGCAGAGGCGTTCATGATACTAACCATTTGTGAACTCTGGACTGATTCTATTCAGCAGTCTTCTCTGCGGGATAAAGCCCAAAACCATCCTTCCTTCAGTGCTTGATCGTGTTTTCATTAAGAGTGTTGCGTGAAGAGGAGGGGATACTCAAAAACAGGCTTGCCGTCAATGTGTTGGCGAGAGAGAGCAGGAGCGACAGGGAGGGGCTAAGCGAATCAATGCAATGATATAAGATTTTATCCAATTTGGCAGTCAATGTTGATATTGATATTGCGAGCCGCCACAAATGCATCAATGCATGCGAAACCGTGACATGATTCTGTTACCAAACATAGCCACGGAACGTTCAAACAGAGTCATCTAGTATTCAAGTGCTTTTACTGCAGTGGGGTGTTTTCTGAAGGTACAGAGTATTTCTCTCACCGAGTTCTTGGTCCTTCTCTTTCCCTCTCAGTGAATGAAGGAGGAATCAAACAGGTGTCTAATTACTGTCCTGACCCAGGGGAGACGGAGAACAGCAAACGGGTCGGCTCCAACTTCAGGTGAGTCGGTGCTGCGGCTGAAGTGACGGGGCTCAGATTTGTGTCGAAGTTAAGGAGCGTGGCAGGATGCTCTCCATCCAATTTCAGTATTATGGCATGCAGCATATTCCAAGTACCGTATTGCTGTCACTATTTATCAAGTCAACAAAATCTGTGTGCACATAAACCCAGTTTTAGTCTTGTTGTGACAACCTGCTGTTGCATTACGATCACATATGGAAGATTTTCTCTATTTGCCAGGGTCATGGATAATCTTCTTGCTAATATCATGAAGTATAGTCTGTCTTCTTTTTCATGAACCAGACCCAATCAGCTTTCAGGAGAGAATAACAAACATAACCACTTCAAGACTATTTGCTTTGACATTTTGTCAGAATGCAACACAGTGAACTCATTTAGAAAAGCTCAAATATTGAGCCAGTTGGAAGATTTAGCCACCTGTCACAGTTATGTCCACTCTCAGGTCGCTGCACTACTGAGTGTACATTTCCTTGTCCATCAAATATATATATCTTCTGTGTCTCTCTCCCCTGGACTATGTTAGCTTGCAATGTAATTAATTTCTATCATTCAAATATAAGCATAATGGAGGTGTTTATCAGTTTAGGTCACTGCATTAAAGGGTGTCACTGTTTATCATTTTTAACTGGGACATTGGTATTCTAAGTTTTGGGAGTGAGGGCAATTAATAATAAAATTGATACATTCAAATGTGTCCACTGAATTCAATATGTTGATGCACAGTGCAATGTAAACCCGCTTATGAATGACATTAAATAAATAGTGATTCTGATATTTCATCGAGAGACATTTTTCAGGAATTGATTGCCTTTTCAGGCGTTGATAGTGTTTGTTATCTTCTCAGCATCGGAGCAACGGCTCAATTTACTTGTGATGAAGACCATGTGCTACAGGGTTCCAAAACGATTACCTGCCAGCGCGTAGCAGACGTCTTTGCTGCTTGGAGCGACCACAGACCCGTCTGCAAGGGTGAGCGAGGCTTCTGAGGAGCTAATAAAACAGTTTGATTAAGGCAGTGCCTCTGGATATAGGCTCTATGCAGATAGAGGAAAGTTCATTTTTGTTAATTATGTATGAGGGCCTCTGCTGCAGCACTCTACTTTTCCATTCCGAAATGCGCCGCCTGTTTTTCTGTGTCATAATACCTGGAGCACCTTTTAGAATTTGATTAATGAAAGTGCAGCTAATAGACCTTCTATCTACTTGTGCAAACAATATATTAACTTTCTGTCATATTACAATGCAGGAGTTATTGCTCTCCCTTCTGAGCACATTTATTGTGAATTGTGAAATACAATCCAACTGTATATTGTATTTTAATACATGTTTTTGAATAATCAAGAATCTTTTAACTTAATGCGTTTATTCTTCTTTGTCTTCATGTTTATATTATTGCAGTAAAAACGTGTGGGTCGAATCGACAAGGACCCTCTGGGACCTTTACATCCCCTAACTTCCCGATCCAGTATGAGAGCAACTCCCAGTGTGTGTGGATCATCACAGCCAGCGATCCAAACAAGGTAGCGCAACAGAGTCTGGGTTCTTCTTTGAGTTTGTAGTGTTTTTTTTCTCTTGGACCAAGTCAAATGAAAACCCACTGCTATTGTTGTCGTGTGAGGACAAACCAAAAAACAGGCCTTTGGATGCCAAATGATTTTTCATCAGTTACAGTTGCTTCAACAGTGTACAGCCCAACTCGTGGTTTTGTGCCGTACTTATTCACATCTGCTTTAGAGCATAAATAAATCGGTTACTTTCAAGATAAAAAATACCAGATACTGTAGATATAGACGAGAGGGCCGTGGTTACTGTCAAAGGTGGTCAAGATAATTATCTGACATCAGAGAAAAAGTGTTTGCCGTTATTACCTGCAATCCTATCAGGTTATAATTACTTTGCTATTGCTTGTAACATTTACCTCAGAACAGTCTCTTTGCACTGTAAATATGGTATGTATAAAAATGAAATGTTGGCTTTTATTTTCGTTATTAATTTATTGAAGAAATCCCTCGGCGTAGATTATGAAAGTATTCAGTATAAGTAATATTATCCCATTTGTCTTTCTCATAAACAGGTGTAACAGTCCCTCATTAGTGATATAGGAAACACAAATAGACATTATTCCGTGATCCCTTCATTGAGTAAACCCTCACCTTTTCACATTCCAAAACTCCCTCCTACCTGTGGTGTCGAGCATTTGTCCCGACATTCCCTTCCTGGGTACACATTTATGCATGCATCTATTTTCCAAGGGCTTTCCCAGGTGGGAAAAAGGTTGCATAGAATATGCATGTATTGTCACTTTCATTTCAATGTCACTGTCCCTCATTATTGTACATAGCAGTGAGTTGCATTTCAGTTTGCATCAGACTTGGCTGTTTGCAATTGAGGAATTTGCTTTATTTGTCTTGGGGAACTGAAATGGAGAGAAATTAAGAATGAACGAGATCAGCTTTTCCCCAGTGTGAAGAGGTCAAAGCTGTTTTTCTAATGGTCATTAATGCTCTCTTACAGTCCATCAAATCTGGCTCTCCGTCGGTATTCCAGTGAGATTTGTATTCATACACAGGGGTGTCAACTAAGTGCTCTCCTGCTAATAAACAATAACTAACCCACTAACACGCACTCAGAACTCACTAGGACTGGAAAATGCCATAGATTTGTGCCGCCGCGCCCTCTCCGAGGCAAACACGCCATTGACTTGGCAGTGAAACTTGGACCATTAGTGTGATTACGGTAATTATGCTTACACGTGCATTGTAATGAGGCTGTTATACATGGATATTGCTCAGGCATTGTCCTCCCAATGGCCATAGAAAGGGATGTTAAAGCTGAGCAAGCAGCCATCATATGATTGTCATCATGTCATTACAACATCCTTTCTTTCGTCACTAATCCATGTCGGCCAAGTGTAGGTTGAGATAATTTGGCTTTATTGTGTCATGTTTCTGCAGCAGACTCTGTTTACACGGTTATTATCAGTGTAAGCAGCAACCAGTTTGATCAGTGAGTATGTCATCTTTTGTGACGTTGTGTACATTTCTTAAGGGAAGAAAGATCAAGACCAGTGACAGCCGACAAATATAGCTCAAGGGTGAATGCGGACAGGCAATTCAAATTTTGGACTCTCAAATCACTTGATTGGTTTTTAGTATTTGATCTGCGCTAATGTGAAGAGATGCTGCTGTCACTTTCCATATTGCTTTGAAGGATGTTTGGGGTGTCCTTTTGTTTACGAGGTCTGGCCTGAACTTTCACTATTCGTTAAAGCCTTGTTCTATATAAACAGTCACACATTTGATGCAAGTTGAGTTCTAGGTTTCTCTTTTATTTTCTCTTGACTTCATTGTTGGTTTGAGTTTAAGGGGTAGTTTCTGCATAATTCATAAAGTAACAGAATGTAGGCTATATTATGCAACTACCTTATGAGATAAGAGGAAGTCTTAGGTTTTTACAGGATTGATCAAACATGTTGTCTCCCTGCAAAAACGTAAGAGGCATTATTACGTAGGCCTTTCTTTAGGTAGGCTTGCCTCTTTCAGTTCAGCTGTCTCGAAGAAAACTCTTTCTAAAGGCCAGTTATTGAAATGAGCAGCCATGTTATGAATTTCATGTAAATGAGATGTCGGGTTATTTGGTAATACAACTTGAGAACCATTTTTAATTACTGCTCATCATTGAGAGGGTTTGGCTTGTATAAATGAATACCACCAATAGCGTCGACTTTCAGGACGGCAATGGCGGTCGGTAGAGCTGTTGGTTGGAACCACTTGGGTGCAGTTGGGTGGGAACAGAATGGCTTGCATTTGAAAAAAATGTTGCTGGCAAACAAACTGTTTAACATGTCAACATATTTACATAAACTGCACTTCATGTGGGGAGACTTGGATGTAAATGCTTCAATAGTATGTTTCTAAATGCTATTAATGCTCTCAAGCATAACACCCATTGTATTTTATTACAGGTTATTCAGATCAACTTTGAAGAGTTTGACCTAGAAATTGGGTATGATTCGCTAACAATTGGAGATGGAGGGGAAGTAGGTGATTCTAAAACAATAATACAAGTGTAAGTACCACATAAAATACTTCTTTGGATGTGTATTGTACTATGATATTGCTCATGCAGTCAGATATCTTGCAGAGCTGGCTAGATCTGCATTTGTTTGGATAATTAGATTGTTAGATTGTTTGATATGCAGAGAACCTCTGAATGAATTTAATGCCATTTAAGTAAAGGCTTGCTTTGTAGAGGCACATTTTGTCATGCCCTGTATTTACCAACAAACACAACTTATAGAACATTGAATTTTAGTTTCAATACAATTTACAAGATCTTTTGAAAACTGTGTGAAAGATGAAAGTGGGTTCTGATACCATAGTGACTTATTTTTGTTTCCCTGTCTGCAGGCTGACTGGGAGCTTTGTTCCAGACCTGATTGTCAGCATGTCCCATCAGATGTGGCTTCATCTTCAGTCTGATGAGAGTGTGGGCTCGATCGGCTTCAAGATCAACTATAAAGGTACACAGACTGTAGTGCTGATATCATCTCTGTCTGTCTGTATTCATGCCTCTTTCAGTAAAGCAAGGAGTTCATTTTCCTGTCTGCCTTTCTGTCCTAGCTGTCTGCCTGCCTGCCTGCCTGTCTCTCACTTATCTATCTCCTTCTAAAGAAACTTTCTTAACCAGGCTCTCAGACTCTTCACCTGGACCTTTATAGATAAATGTTAAAGAAGAAAAAAAGTACCTCAAAGTACTTGGCTTGACTTAATTCTCTGCTTTTCACCCTTTCCTCTCTTTCCATCCCTCCCTCCTTCCTCCCCTCCTCCTCCTTTCACCCACAGAAATTGACAAAGAGAGTTGTGGTGACCCTGGGACACCTCTGTACGGTTACCAAGAGGGTAGTGGCTTTCTAAATGGAGATGTTCTGCGCTTTGAATGCCAGTTTGGTTTCGAGCTCATCGGGGAGAGGATGATAACCTGCCAGAACAACAATCAGTGGTCGGCTAATATCCCCATCTGCATATGTGAGTCCATAGTTTTTTTATGATGGCAAATGAAGCAATTACTTACGCGCTTGGAAAGTTCACAATGACACTAAGCTATTGGAGGATTAATTGCAGTGTTTTAAATGGCCATGCAGTGCATTGTGTGTGTAAACAGCAACATATATAATGTAAAATGGGAAATTGATAGGATAGGGTTGCCTTGTTATTTCAAAGAGAAGAACGTAGGGTACACACTGTTAAACTATACAAATACTCAGGAGAAGGGAAGCCTTTACAATACTGTACATTGTTCTTTCTCAAGACAACCTAAACCCTTCCTGTAAGTTTCACTATACCAAACCCAAATACTTAACAAAAATCAATCTCTAGTTCCATTGGGACAGTGTGCAGTTTTCCTGTGCACTTATATAGCTGTATGTCTGTAACTTTGTACACTAACTCCTCTGTTCCCACCCTCCTTAGTTTTATTTTGCCCGAACTACTCGGCACCCATGGGAGCAGTGCTGTCTCCTGATTGCTACACTGATCTTTGTGGCCGGTCCTGTCATGGCACAGTCCACAGTGTGCATTGTCATGTGACCAGTGAGAGTTGCAGTGAAACAAATGGCCTTGCCTGGGATATTAAACTTTTAAAATCATTACTAATATATTTCGTCCCCTCTATCACACAGTCCCCTGTTTCTCCAACTTCACCGCTCCCATGGGGACAGTGTTGTCTCCTGACTACCCAGAGGGCTATGGAAACAACCTTAACTGCGTGTGGCTCATTATCTCTGAGACTGGCTCCAGAATCCACCTGGCCTTCAATGACTTTGACCTGGAGCCCCCCTATGACTTCCTCACTATCAAAGACGGGGATCAGTCAGGAGCCACAATACTAGGACGCTTCTCAGGGGCCGAGGTTCCTTCCCACCTGACCTCCAACAGCAACGTACTGCAGCTGGAGTTTCAGGCTGATCACTCTATGTCTGGACGAGGGTTCAACATCACTTATAGCAGTAAGGGAATGTTTGAATCATAGCATAGTAAAGCATTTAGAAACAAATAATTGCATCCACCAGTTTCCTTTTATGGTTAGGGATGAGTGTGAATGTGTCCTTGCAAATATCACGGCTGACTGAGCCCTTAAATTTGTGTGCTTTTCAAATACTTACAAACAACTAACCGAAGAAACAACAATTATCTAGAGTAAAGTGCAAAGACATCATATATCTTATTAATGATAAAGGATGGGATGAAGTTCAGCAGCACCAGTAATTTGTGTGTATTTGCATGTTTTCAGTCTTTTTGAAATGAATGCTCTAAGGAAATGAGCTTTAAGGAGAAATGATACTACGTTGCACCCCAAGTGAAACGTGAGTGCCTTAACAAAACAAAAAGGCAGCATTTAGGATAGTGCAAACAGTTCCTAACTCTTGTGCCTCATTGCCTAATACAACGCCATCGTAATTATTTTTCTCCTGGCAAAGGCACAACAAGCTCTGCAGACATAGGCTATTGTCATCCTCAGGTGTACAGAGCAGACCTCTGTTAGTTTTTTTTGTCTCCTACAGACGGCTACATCCATTTCCCTTATCTCCCGACTCCTCAAAGACCCCATTTCTCATTCACACAAGAGCGTTTGTCACCAGATCGTGTTCTCTCTCTTCTCATTACAAGCTTTCGGGCGCAATGAGTGCCCTGACCCTGGCATACCGTTGAATGCCAGGCGCTTTGGGGACAGCTTCCAACTGGGTAGCTCCATCTCGGTGGTTTGTGAGGAGGGCTTCATCAAGACGCAGGGAGCCGACACCATCACATGCCATCTGGAGGAAGGCAAGGGGATGTGGAGCGGACTCATCCCCAAATGTGAAGGTACTGAAATGGAATGGCGGATAATTGTGTGGTTGGTGGACAGATGTGTCAGCTATTGAGTCAGGAAGAGAGAGATGGAACAGAAAGAAAAGTGAGTGGGTTATGTGGAACATGCAGCTCTACTACATGGTTACAGCCCTTTAGTGACTCATCCTATATTTATTTTCTTTCAATGTTTTTCATGTGTGTATAAAAAGATTACTGAGTGACATAAAACAACGGCTATTTCCTTCTCTCCTGTCCGATCTATTTATGTGTTTAATTTATATCTTTATCCTCCCAATCCCTCCCACCATCCTTCCCCCTCTCTGCTCTTCCAGCTCCTTGCGGGGGCCACTACTCAGGGCTGTCTGGTGTCATCCTCTCCCCGGGCTGGCCAGGCTACTACAAAGACTCCCTGAGTTGTGAGTGGGTCATTGAGGCCGAGCCGGGAAGCTCCATCAAGATCAGCTTCGACAGGTTTGTATGACAGTGCTGCAACAACTCATCCGTGGAAGAAAAAAAAAAATGATACACACATACTCGCACACAATTTTTTTTAAGTACGTATATCCACATACTGCACTGCATCTGAGTACTATTTATACACATACCTGCATATGTAGTAGACACACACACACAGACAGAAAGTATCAATTTATGCACTCGCGTATATGGGCTCAGACACAGAAGGCGTACCTCTATCCCTGGAAGCCTCTGAGTTAGAAATAGAAAGTCAGAAGAGGTGGAACACAGTCCTGGACCTAGTTTCCAAAAATGTTGAAAGCCTCGAGTAAGTCTTTATTTTGCTTACTGGCTCCCGCTCACTTCCTTAGAGAGCTGCAATAAAAAGAAAAAAAATAGTCTTTGCTCTAAGATCTTTATTTCCGACCATTAAGGAGCGAAACCATAAAATGTTCATATTTTATAATCAACACTTTCTCAGTGCTGACACACTCCTTTGTAAAGACACAAAGACTTTCATTTTTGTGCTCCTCCTCACTTTAAACGAGCCAAAGTTTTCATAAGCCTAGTTTATGCAGCTTCTTTTTTTTAAGCTCTTTGCGTTCAAAATAAAGAGAAGTGTGGCTTCTCTCTTGCTGAAATTGTCTGAAGGTATTTTTTGATGGCAATATTGGAACTGTATTGTCACTTGTTTGATGATGTAGAGACCTGGGAGTGACCATGGATCCATACCATTTCAGGTTCCAAAGAAAGTCATTGTCGTGCAAGCAATTTCGTCTTATTTATCTCCATAAAATTAGAATCTTTTCTCTGCGGACAAAACTGGGTAAATAGCTTCAAATTGTCTAATCGGTCAAAGCAGAAGTAATGTTTTGAATACAAATAATTGTGTACTCTGCATCTCCCTCTCTCTGCTCTCTTTATTTGTAAGGTTTCAAACTGAGCTCAGCTATGACTTCCTGGAAGTGCATGACGGCCCCAACCTGCTCTCTCCTCTGGTTGGCTCTTTTAATGGAACCCAGGTCCCTCAGTTCCTGTTTAGTAGCGGTAACTTTCTGTACCTGCTTTTCACCACCGATAACAGTCGATCAAACAGTGGATTCAAGATATTATTTGAAGGTGAGAGTGTTACTATTGCTGCATGCACTGCAAAACACCAAGAGTTATGAATGCAGATTATTCATATTTTTGCTTTTCATATCATGTAATATAATTTAATTGATTTTAAATTAGATATGTCAACAATAGGAAAAAGGGAGACACAATTCCAAGTATGTGGGGTTTAAATTCAATTTAAATTGATCTGCCTTTCTTGTAACACTTTATAAGGTTTCTTATCTTATATCACCACTAATGTTAATAGGCCCTTTTTACAACCATGTTATAGCAGGGTAATGACATAGCTACTGTGAAAAGGACCTATTCTTAAGGATACCTCACAGTTCTTTCAGGTTGAGCAGCTGTTTAAAAACCCCATTGTTATCCAGGTCTTTTGTGTGGGAGGTTAGGGAATAGCTCCTGAGTGAAATCAAAGCCAAACTTGAGGATAAAGCCCGTGGCACATCTTAATCAATGTAGCTTATTAAATAATAGTGTGCTGTAACTTGTAAATGTCAATAAACACTGAAACTACATAGCATTAAATATTCAGTGCAATATTGGAAAGTTATGTCATGTGGGTTACATCAACAATGGACTTGAAGGGACTTACCCTAAATCCCTGTCCCCAGATTCACTGTTTTGCTTTCCAAATGTGTTCTTGCACTCTCCGGTGCAACAGAAGCCCCAAGTTTAAATGTGCAAGCTTGTGGAGGAAGGTTGTCTGTGCACAGACTGACTAAGAGCATCTGGGTTAGGGAGGAGAACTATTAGCTCTCAGAGGTACTTAATCGAATACTGTGAATACCTGGGTAAAACCCTCTGCTCTTGGGAGAGTTTGTTTTACATTTTTTCTTCTCCACATCATTATGCATGGAGTGGTAGTCTTTGAAAAATCAAATATAAAAATACTCTGGACATAGTGTGATCTATTTTCATGATTATTTGCACTAGCACCAGTATCCTTGTCTCTCTGATGTGATTCATAAGACTTCTTATCATGTGTGTATTATTGACTGAAAGCGGTAAACAAGTGCCTTTGTCTTGTGTTTCACTCTCAAGTGCATTTTTCTTTTGTTGATGAGGCTATTGAAAAGCAATAACAGTAAGATCATATTAGCTTCTTCCTTTGCAATTTAGGACACATCTTATTGCTGAAATACTTTGGGGAAACCCAGTCTTGTTCATTTGTAAAATTGGTCTTACAAAGTAAGGCTGTTGTGAATTAGGCTGTGAATCAACCGAGGCACAGGAACACTGCATCCCATTGCCTTTGTAATGGATAACTATTCAGTCACAACACATACAACAAAATGTTATCAAATCATATTTAGGCCCATGTATTCAATGTGTGTTTTCTCTAATTTCACTCCTAACCATTGTATTTAGATATTATTATTTTTGCATTTTCTCCCACCAAATTCCTGCACCCTGGAGGCCAGTACCAGCAATGATCAATGAATGCTCTACTTCAGGCAATATTTGTGTGTTTCCATACTAAAAATATCCCGTATTACTCAAGGAGAGCAAGACAAATTTTCTACAGCAGTACAAAGGAGGAGCCCTGTTATCACACATGAATAATCAGTTGGCCTGGGTTGTTATACAGGTTATTAATGTTCATGACTGTAATCTATAGCTCACAAACCACATAATATAACTCTACTACACTGTTACCTGTGTCATTTCTTGTTGATAATTCTGTTCCACGTTGCCAAAAGTAACACCTGCTGGCCATGTAGTAGTACTACACTTCTAATGGATCAAAATTCATTACAATGGGGTACTGGACATTTTCAGACAATATTTGTTTGACTTGCTGAGAGTGTGTGTATCTGTCGCTGTTTGATTCTGCAGTGGATGCAATTTTACATAAATTTCACATTGTGTGCCGCCCCTTTAAATGCTCTTCATGCTGGGCTCACAGTCACTGATGCCAGACGTCCCACAATGAACAGGATACTATTTGCTGACATGTCTAAGTCCCTTGACAGGGTCAATCACCTGAAACTACTGCGGCACCAGAAATTGCACTAGAACCAGGACACCTTCGAAAGAGAACAAAAGGAGATAACTAGCTTGTTTATATCTGTTCTGAATTCTCTTTTATATTTGTGTGTGTGTGTGTGTGTGTGTGTGTGTGTGTGTGTGTGTGTGTGTGTGTGTGTGTGTGTGTGTGTGTGTGTGTGTGTGTGTGTGTGTGTGTGTGTGTGTGTGTGTGTGTGTGTGTGTGTGTGTGTGTGTGTGTGTGTGTGTGTGTGTGTGTGTGTGTGTGTGTGTGTGTGTGTGTGTGTGCGTGCGTGCGTGCGTGCGTGCGTGCGTGTGTGTGTATTTACTATAAAAAAAGAGACCCTTAACCCAAAGTATCCAATGATATCTTACTAGCTCTGGAAATATGGAAAGATGGATAGATTAAAAAACTGCCAGACTGACAAATATAAATAACTGCGACATTAAATTGCCAGTCAGTGCCTAAAATCAGCATATTTTTGTTCATCAAAAACCATACTTGTATTATGAAACCTTGTTTTCTTTAATGCCAGAGGAACCAACACCTCTATCAAAGTTATTCAGACAAACTGTCAGCCATTCGCCAGTCAATGCAATAGTGCATTTTTCATTATAGTCTTAACTATGTCTTGTTATGAAACAGCCTTTGCTATTGTCTGAAATTTGACACTTTTACGGTGCAGTCCCCTTTGTGCGTCATGCAATATATTTTTACCACTTTTGGGTAAGTATGAGCGAGCATTCATTCTAAAATGTAAAAGTCAAAGTAAATTGCTTGCTTTGGAAAACTTGCTTTCTCTATTATGTATGCAACCCGAGACCTATCATTGTTGTGATGATTGTAATAACATCAAAGCTTCTGTCTGCACATTTTTTGGATGAATGTGACCTAGAAAGTTTACTGATTGCAAAAATAGAATTTCCATCACATTTTCCATGAATGCTGTATAACTTCAATATACCTCTGTAGCTCCACAGTCCTACTTTATTTGCATATGCGAGAGCAAACCTCCTCCTCTACTGTGTAAATAGTTGAAGAGAAAATGACGTTGTGTGACAAAAACATACAGTTAATTGCCCAAAACTTGGTCCATAGTTGTGTCACCGCACAATGTAGACGTGTTTCTTGGTAATTATTATCATCAGTCACAGTAACGGACCACACAAACTAGAAGATACCTAAAGGTTGTGAACAAAGAGGTTTAAATTGAATTGCCAAGTTGAGGATGTACAATTGTCTCGAATCATATTCAAGAACCCGTTTGATTTTAATTTCTCTAGTGGTCACATTGGACACGTACTCCTGCATGGATCCTGGTATTCCCGTGAATGGCTTACGGTTAAGCCATGACCTGTCCATCGGCTCCACGGTGTCCTTCCAGTGTGACCCAGGATACAGGCTGAGCCACGACGAGCCACTGGTTTGTGAGAAGAACCACTTCTGGAGCCACCCACTGCCCACTTGTGATGGTACGCATACGAAATGTTGACACAATTTGCAATGGATTCCAGCTCAGGCTGCAGTCTCATCCATGACGGCACAATTTCCTTTTGAGTGAGTTTTTATTATATTTGTAAGATATATATTTTTGCATACTATTTTGGTTTGTATGGGCTTATATTTACGCTGGATGACATTATGACATATATGGCCATTTGAACACCTTGGGACGCCGCCACTAGTAACTGGCAAGAGGTTTCTAAATTAGGTTTTCAAAAGGTAACTGGGTTCCTACAGCAGCTGCTACCATTGCTATATTTTATTCTCAAACCAACAATAAAAAAAAAAACATGGCCTTGTTGGCAACGACACAAGCCTAAGTGACTACGGGTAGCCTACAGCAGGTCTCACTAACCAAACATAAGCTTGTCAAAGTTCTTTTTACTCAGCAAATAGACTGTGATGAATCATGTATTACTGAAGGCAGATTATCCTCAACTTCAAAGCATGAAGTTCAGCATGTCCCTGATAGTTGTGATATCTCACATAATCTCCCTCTCCCGGCTGTGTTTGTACAGGTTTGCTCTTTGTGCTGTTTAGAAGCGCACTGAAGGACAATTGTGCCGATTATTGTTGCAGTGGAAAAAAACGTAGACGATGTCTCGAAGTCACGGATCACTCAGCTGAAAGAATATAATGAATAAAAAAAAACATGCAAGAGTTGGCAGTGGGCACCATACCGTGCATATGATACAGTGCTTTGTTATGCAGCTTCAGCCCAACGGTTGTCCTCATAATGTACTTCATGGCGTGGAGATGTTTCTCGCCTAGGTGTGGGCCAGACTGGTGCCAAATGCCTTGGCTCTTTGCCTATAGAGCCTCTAAAGTAGATCGTTTTCCAAGCGTGCTCATCCACTTTTAATGACTTTATGTAATTTTGGCTCATTAATAAAATATTTGATATAACTTTGTTGGTGGGTAAGGATTCATGCCTTGATGTGGTGTGCTTGGTGGAGGGCCCAAGGGTGGAAGGAGAGAGGATGAGAGGGGGGTGGGTGTGTGCAGCTGTGGAGCCTCAGGCTTCTCTGTGATCCTCCATAAACATCATCTGACATTCATTACTTTGAAAATATGTACATGCACAAGAGTTCTACTTCTAATATTTGTCAACAATTGCTGTTTTGAAGAAGGAATCTGGATATTTGGTTGTAACAACACCACTCTTAGGGCATTCAAGCCAAAGAACACACAAACATGCTTAACAGAGGGAAACAACGCTTGTAAATTTCTATCTATGCCATTTAAAAAAAAAAAGCAGTGCCCTTTATGTGATATGACCTTTTAATTTAAACACAATGACGGTTGCAGGTTGGTACAATATCCAATTTGACCGTTTAACCTTCAAACGGATCTAGCAATAACCTCCCGGTCCTCGGCAGCCAGTGAGGGTAGAGATTTATCTCATTACCTTCCTTTGATGAGATAAGGAGCTCTCTGGCAGTAAAATCAATAGTCAACATGCATGAGAGTCATAATACTGTGGTGGAAATGATGTTGCTGCTTTAGACGACACTATCCCTATCACCGCAACTGTAGCTACTCTACACGGTTGGATGCAACTGGATTATCCCACCGACCTGGAAAGTAGTTGGATGCAGCTGTGGCCCAGTGGGTAGAGCGGGGTCGTCCTTCAATCAGAGGACGGCGGTTCCGCTAGTCCGTGTCGATGTGTCCTTGGGCGAGACGCTTAACCCCAAATTGCTCCCGCAGGCTGTGACTGCGGTGTATCAATGGGTGTGAATGGTTAGTTAGAGTCCTGATGGGCAGGTTGCACCTTGCATGGTAGCCCCCTGCCATCACGGTACGGATGTGTGTGTATGGGTGAATGATGACATGTAGGGTTAAAGTGCTTTGAGTGGTCGGAAGACTAGAAAAGCGCTCTACAAGTCCATTTACCATTGTTTCTATTTGGAAGAAATTCAAAATCCCTCACAGTCAAAATAAAGCCTGATGCTCTAATCCGCTGAATATGCTTGTGTCAGTTCTTGCGAATTGTAAGTAAATTTACTGGATTAACACGTTTTCTGACGATGCCTTTCAGTTGAAGATACCATAGGAGTGGAGAGTATGGATGGATAGCTGAAGTAATGAATAATTGATGTCCTGGCAGTGGGGCAGGTTTGGAGAGGAAAAAAAACAACTTTGTGTTGGCAGAATTACAGGTAGTCATAAAAATAGCAGGACAGGATGTGATATGACTCAAATGCATTATTCATTTAAATTGCTCCTCTGTCTTCAGGTGAAGGATTTATTGGTTCATTTAAAACTTTCATTATTTTTTTTCCAGCAACAGTTATCATTCATTATCTTCCCTTTCTATTCAGCATCATGCGGTGGGGACATCGGGGGACCTGGAGGGATCATCTTATCACCTGGCTTTCCGGAGCTGTATCCGAACTCTCTGAACTGTACATGGACTGTAGAAGTGAGCCATGGAAAAGGTAGGAACATTTTATTAAAAAAAACATTCTCCAAGAAACAAGTATACATACCATGCATACTAAATTACTTTTTATGTTTTTTTAATTTGGTATTAAGCCCTATACCATATAGTTTAGGAACTATATATTGATTTAGTACATATTTTTTATTTTGCACTTGCGTAAATACTTCCCACACTGCAGTTCAATCAGGCATTCAATAGTCCTCATAATGACCAAATTATAAAGCTATAAATTAAAGCGACTCCCGCTCAACAGATTCCAAGAACATTACAAGGAGTTATTATTATAAAGTGAGAAGTGATTCAAGCAAATATCATTTAAATGTTCTGACTTTTTTCTCCCTTTTAGCAAGTATCCAGAATATGTGAAGGGATAATATTACACTCATTGAAGACTTAACTGTATGGTTCTTTTTTTAAAGTGTGTTCCAGTATCTGAGAATTGAGTTACATTTCTTCATCTTCATCTTATTACACATATTTCAGCCAACGTTGTACAGTACACTGCTTTATACATTCCACAGTTGGATAGCATTTGACACTTCTTTTCATCATTTTTTTTTTCCACCTAGTTAATTTAATGAACTGCTTTGACGTGTCAGTGGTTCACCTGGTGAGACAAATCTGGTATCTGGGTTTTATTCTCTATTTAATTAGCTTAATTCCATGAGCACAGCTCTCACTGTCAGTTATGTGATCAGTAACCAGTTCTCCAAGATCTTCTTATTCATTATCATTTGAAAAGTGCACTGAGCTTATCTCGGTTCCCTAGCACCTAGCAGTATTATCCCCGTATTTCACCGTCTTATCTTCTTTCAAAAGGTCCGTTGAAATGACATTTTTTACTATTTGCACATTATCCAAAACTAGCACCTCTGTTTCCTCACTGTAACTTTGGTAGTTTAAATCCAGAAGAAGACCTATCAGCAATCCCTCCACTCAGAGTTGTTTGACATGACAAAAGCAAATATAAGCAGTTTTTAATTTTTGCCACTATAAGGTGTTTAATTTGTGTTTAACAGGTAATTGTTTTTCTTGCCATGTAAGAACCGTTTAATATAATTACTGTCCATATATATATATATACACACATACATACATACACTAGGCTGATAATGGCAAGATGATGGTTATATATGTGTATGTAGTTTCTAAAAGGTGTGCGATAAAGGTGGAGTACCGAAGGACATCACTCAATCCTCCCCAAATAACCATCAAATCAAAGCTTGTTTTAACCGCACTGCATTGCTTCTTTTTTTCCTGTCTTATATATATTTAGTGACTATAACAATAACCTTACCCATGTTCTCCTATCATCAGCATTATCCTTTTAATTTCTTACATAGTAGGTCCTTTAACATTCAACAATAACAGGAGGCACGAAACTCAACTGCACCCACAACTAAAAACCGAAGACAGCAACTCAAAAATATAGAAATTGCCTAATTCTAATCAAATTCGACACAGGGCCTGATACGGTGTAAGTTATTCAAAATGCCAAATTAATTTAGTGTGGGGCAATTAGCAATCAAACCTCATATACGCATCTAGAAAAACTGCAAAATTGGGAAGCAAAGGACTTGTACGTAGACCTCACCCAAAACCCTGAAGCATGACAAACAAATTTGATTAATTATAGGTAGTAAGTGATGAAAATAAGCTATTGCACATCACATTTGTAATCGGGGCCTAATTCAGCTGACTAAATATGATTTAGAGAGGCAGGGCCAAAGCCATGAAGTCCAAGGATCTGATTTGAGATTGAAATTCCCAGAGATGCACTTGTTCCCTTTATTTTAACATGGAAAAGGTTTAAAAACGTACTGGTGCAATACTTGCCTCAGGTTCGGGCGTTAATCAAAACTATACATGTTAGACATTGTACTACAGTCTATAGCCTACATAATATACATTTTCTTTAGATAGTTTTCATTACACACACAGGGGATGCTTGCCTCTCATCTCTTATCACGGCACTGATCTTCCTTGAGTATTTTTGGATCCTGTGGCTACTGACTGGAAGACAAATTCATCTTTAGCGATGTAACTATTCCACTCAGTAATTACCAACATCCCGCACCAACTATATTCAAATATTGGGATGCCCCCTCACAGGGATGGCTCTTGATAAATTGAACATTTGGCTAGACTCTCTGTTATATAATTGCTGTTTTACAGAGCACAATCAATCACTTAATTTTGTTATTTATTTTATGGCCATTTGGGACTTTCTTTTTCAAGTGAGCCAAACATTGTGGAGGACATTATAGAGTCATATTCCAACAGATTCAACAGATGGCATTAAAATGGCAGTGTGCGTATTGTACTGAAAAGCAGCCAACTGGCCATCACGGGTGGAATGAAGATGCGCTTGGGTCTGAGTTACAGTGTGAAAATACAAGCAGGGTGTTTAGACCTAGATTTAGTTTTCCAATCTAAAAGTTAAATAATAAGGTGTTGATATAACATTCAGAATCATGTTGAACAACCTTCACACAATTTATAATCTATTTGCTGCTGTAGCAGATTTTCCTGTCTTTGATTGTGTTTTCTCTTCTCATGTGAATCTGTATAATTGGCCAGCTCGGCCAGTTACAGATGTTTTGTCGTCGAGTTTTAAAGATGGTTAGACTAAAGTGAAGCTGACTAATCTCGTGGACTGGAGGAAAGGCCATGCTTTTTCAATTACGTGTAGTTTTTATCTGTGAAAATCATTTCCCCTTGTTTTAGTTTTCCCTGCGAGTTTGCTATTAACTTTGCATTTTGAAATTGCCTTTAATCTTTTTTGTGTCCCTTATTACGTGTCAGATTTTCCTTTTTTCCCTTTTCATTTTAGTATGATAATTTCAGTAGCATTCATTTCAGTATGCTCATAGTGCTGCTGTACGGATTAAAGCATTTATTATTTAATGAATAAAAAATGCGTAGATGGATGTTTCAGCAAACTAAACCCAAATTAATACAACAGATTTTTAATCACGATAATGACATTTGAAATTATAGCTTACATTTAAATTGAATAGTAGTCACGTTCAGTTTGAGGTTGTTGCATTACACTTTATTTTGTGCTCTACAATGTAAACAGCAAATCCATTTCTTAACCTTATGGGTCAGTAATGGACATGAAAACATCAGATGTATGCTTTACATATTCTATTCAAAGCCTTTTCTATAGTATCTTCCTAAAAACCTCTCACGCTGAGCTGTCTTATTTTCGCCTCCAAGGTGTCCAATTCACATTTTACTCCTTCCACCTGGAGGATCACCATGACTACCTTCTGATAACGGAAAACGGCAGCTTCGCCCAGCCTCTCGCTCGACTCACCGGCCCGGAGAGGCCCTCACCAGTTAACGCCGGCCTATATGGGAACTTCAAGGCCCAGCTACGCTTCATTTCTGACTTCTCGATATCGCTGCAGGGATTCAACATCTCCTTCTCGGGTATGACGGCATATATGGGTTTCCTTCTGTAGGAGGCAGGCAGGGGGGAGTATTGGTAGGTGTGTAGACAGGACGGGTGAGTAAAGCTTTAAAAGAGGAAGGAAGATGAATTGGGCGGAGTGAGGATGCTGAAAATATGGTGGGTGGAGTTGTGAGGTAGAAGGCATATATGAAGCACACCGTGACGGAGAGATGGAAAGAGAGAGACGGCTCGTTCAGTGATGAGATCAAAAGTGCTCAGCTTCTCTAAAGCGTGCATGAAGTAACACGTGAGGAGTGATTTGTTGGTCAGAATGGGAGCGGGCTTAAGGTGGACCAAGCCACAGGCTGCGCCGATCAGAGGAGGATAATTAAGAGACAACGAGGCCACGCAGGTACAGGCTGTCTGACCGTGATGGGAATGATCATCAAAGCATGCCATGTGGGTCAGTATCCTCAGGACTGAGGAGACGGAGGGGAATGTGGTGGTGTTGTTGGTGGTGATGGGGGGTGTAAGGGAAATAATGGGCCCCCCATGCAGAGACCAGGAAATGGAGAGAGAGGTGGAGATGGGAGGCTTAGGGAGGGGGATAGTGAGAGAGAAAAGAGATGAGACAGATGGTGATGCTGAGTGAGCAGGGTTGATGAGAGGGCGGAGGGAGAGTGAGGGAGAGAAAAAGATGGTGTGAGAGAGAGATATAGTAAAGTAGAAAAAGAGAGCGAGAGAGGGGGGGTCTGCTTCGTGAGCATGCAGGCTAAATGTTTGCCTGCTGTTCGCTGAAGTGAAGCATAACTTATGCAGCCATGAATATTCATGAAATGTAGTTTGCGAGTGTGTGTGCGTATGTCCTTGCATGCTCTGTAATTAGCATCTATAGATTTCTTGATTAGAATTCATTTTTTAACCTTTCATGACCTTTTGATTAAAAAAAAAATGTGCCAATGCTGTCAGGCCACATCCTTAGGTGTGATGATGCTGCTGCGTTGCTGTGTTGAAATCAATAGTTGCACTAAGTTCTGCATGCTACAAAGTATAGCCCGTGAGAGGAATGCTGCTGGGAGTAAGACCTCTTTCTTCTCATACGAGTGCCATCGACATCTCAAATGATGAGGCCACCAAACAGCCCATGTACAATAAAAATCCACGCAGGGTGGCCTAGTTTGTGGAGAGCCCATCCTTCATCCAGGGTTCAAGCTTTTGGCATGAATCCCAACCTGAGGAAGTGTCCTTGAGCAAGGTCGTTAATCCCCATGAGCTACGGTACTGCTTGCTTTGGGATGAACATGCACTCAGAGTTTCATTGACTTGAGCAAGAGAGCGGACTATTTTTTTCCCCCCTTGGGGATTATTATCAATGACAAGTACAAGCAATGAATCATTCTAATGGAGTATTAATGATGTATTGATTCTTTTTATTTTTTGGGCTATCTTGTTTCCAGAGTACGATCTCGAACCCTGTCAGGACCCTGGGACGCCTCAGTTTGGCTGGCACACCGGCTCCAGGTTTGGCATTGGGGACTCACTGGCGTTCCACTGCAACACAGGATACCGTCTGCAGGGGGCGAAGGAGATAGGGTGCTTGGGAGGTGGCCGTCGCATGTGGAGTGCCCCTCTGCCAAGGTGTGTGGGTACGTGTTCAGCTGCTTTTATTCCGTTTCCTTTCCTGTTTGTGTTTGTGTATTGCAGAATTGTTCACTGCTAGCCAATGTCATGTTTTAACTTTATTTGGCACAGATATGAACTTTCAAGAACTTAGTGGAATTGGATTTAGTTAAGTAGACCACAATGAAATGCTCAGACTTGTAACTAATACCGATACGAGCTGCTATGTTAAGAAAGGTTCTTTGAACAACATTCAGAGCATTAATATAGCTGCACTCAGCTATTTGCAATGTAAAGACATAGTGGAGTAATGTCCACTTGAGCAGAGAACGAAGTAGTTCTCCTGACATTCAGGACGGCCGACAGCGTCGTTGTTTGCACTGTTAGCACCTTTAGCCGCGAGCCGCCGACTCCGTCGCCGTGTTCGAAGCCGTTGAGAGGCAACAGATATGCTCTCAATTTCAAGTGTCGCCCCTTTAAAACTATCCTTTGATAGCTCTTTTCCACCGAAGGGTGCTCCAAGGTCAGGTTAAGGCAGAGGAGTTCAGTAACGATACCGCTGTACTGAATTTATTTTATGTTTTTGTCGCAGAGAAACTCAATTAAATTATTTGCACATTTTAAGAGCTGACTCCAGAGATCTAGTCGTTTCATAGAGAGGCTTTGTATAATTTAAACTAGTTCCATTGAAGCATGGGACAATATGAAAATTTCATGTCACGATTACTCTAGCCAAGATAATGTTGATTCACGATATTATCTCGACAATCATCAAAACAATGCTTAAACCTCTTAAAATGGCACTAAATCATACAAGAATCTCTTTAGTCTTTAGTCAAGAAACAAATGTTTTTTATTGCATCAGAGAAAAGACACAAAAACGAGCCAACAATCTTAAATAAGGTAATAAGTCATCAGGTTTTCTAATGTATTTTCTATGTATTTATCCTTTACTTATGTAACATAAGTAAAGGATAAATACATTTTAGAAAATAGCAACATTGTGCGAGTCATTTCTCTCTCATGATAATTCCTGTTTTTCGGTGTGAAGCAGGCTCCATTTGTCACTTCCCTACAATGATAGTGAGGTAGACAGCTTTTTCATGTAACTAAGGCGTCGGCAGTCGGCCTTGCGTCTGAATTTATTGTATATGAAAAATAAAGATATCAGAAACACCGATCGTGTCATTAAATTCAAAAAACGTTGTTCGTAGACTTACTTGGTTTGAGAGAGGAGACTTGCTTTTCATAAACTCACTCAAATGAAATGTTAATGGGGAACACACTCTAGTATATTTGCCCAAAAAAGTTCTGTCAGGCCGAGCACACCCAAAGAGCACCCGAGGGGAGACGATCCCTTTTATTTCTAGTGCCGTCTGCCGTGACCCTCCAACATCCCCTCCAGTTACATTGCGCATGTGTAACACCCCATAGTCGTCATGGGGTCGGAGACCTCGTCTCAGCCTTAATTTAATCGCCTTGTGTGGAGTGCCTAACATGTTTTTGCACAACCCTGAAAGGACTGCTATGACGCCGTACATTTTACATAACAATAGTGCTTGGAAACAAATATTCATGAAGGCCAGGTTGTGTCTTCTTTTAATTGATGAGTTTTAAAGTGTAGGCATGCTCTTGTTTTTTTAAGTAAAACAAATACGTTAACTATTTTTGTCTGTTTGTTTTCTTGCAGCGGAGTGTGGCTCGACAGTCTCCAACAGCGAGGGAGCTATTTTGTCACCAAACTATCCAATGAACTATGACAACAGCCACGAATGTGTGTACAGCATTCATGTCCAAACAGGCAAAGGCATCAACATCACTGCCAGCAACTTTCATCTCGCACAAAGTGACATCCTTAAGGTAAGGGCAGAATGCAGCTGCTCTTCTTTGTTGACAGAAAATAGAAAACCAACAAATTAACTCAGGGCTTTGATTAATAACTAAGTCAAATATATCTGTGTAATTGTTTCATTTATGTTTAAGAACAAGAGGCAGGTCCTGGTGCTCATTTTTATACATACAACACCAGGAAACCCAGAAAAAAGCTGAATTCTTTTGCCTAGAAAGTCAAAAAATAGGTCAAACAGTAGTAGTAGCAGCAGCAGTTTTCCTTTGGGAAGGAACGGATTGATTTCTTTGCTCAAGGGCATTTTAACAGTTTTTGTAGGCACCAAAAATGTGATGCAAATGACTATAGTAGTCTCCACTTCACAGCTGGAATGCACTCTTTTTGGGATGCAGATGTCTTGTCTAATGCTCCAATTAACAGGTCATTGTAGCCTACTATCAGTGTGTCTAGTGTTGGCGTTGTGTAGACAGTAATCTCTTGTACTTAGTCGTTTTGTGAGCATCCGAAATGTGAAAAGACATGCTTAGAGAGCTAAATTGACTTGAAGAAAGGGGAAAACAGGACAGAGAGGGCCCCAGCAGTATTTCAAAGGATTTTTGTTTTGTTATTTCACAGATCTCAAACAGAAATAGGTATACTGCCGGAAATTCGTAGGAGTTTAAAAGGGTCCTTCTTCAACAAATAAGTTCCATTAGGCATGTGGATCAAAAAAAGATCTGTGATAAAAATGCAATTATATTAAGCAAAAAAACACACACTCTTTGCTTGGGGAATGCACTGCTTTTAAACTCTCATTGTATTTTAGTTCTAATATAATATTTGGTTAATAATTATGGTCACTCCAATAAACATTTTACATCTGATTTAGGACATTTATTTTCAATAGATGGGCCATACATAAGAGAGAATATGCACTAAAAGCTTCTTTGTAATCGTGGCTATTTCTTCAGTATTAATATTTAATTGTTATTATATTATTATTTTACTTTATTGTGGGTATTTTAATCCTCCATGAGCAGCAAGCCTCTCCATCATGTTCTTCTTCTCTGTCTCTGCTCAGGTGTATGACGGTAAAGACGGTGCAGCCCTACTCCTTGGCACATACACGGGCACGTCGATGCAAGGTCTGTCGCTTACCACCACCTCAAACTATCTGTGGCTTGAATTTTACTCTGACCAGGAGGCGACAGCAGCGGGGTTCCGGCTCATATACCGCAGTGAGTCACATTTCATTTCACTGGAGTAGAAGGGCCCTAAAGCTTTTCCGAATGAGTGAATTTAGCCTCGCTTCAAGAGCTAGGCATTTCAAGTAGCAAGAATTTTAAAGAAAATTTTAATTGACCCTCACCCGGCTCCACTATGTCTTTCACTGTCAGGGTATCCATTAAACACAGCATGGTGTTTCTGTGCCATTCCTGCAGGGAAATTAGCTTTTTTCTCCCTCTGCTTCTCTTCATGTGAATCCCTTGTCCCGCTTTTTTCATTGCCTTCTACCCCTGCAATTAGTGCCCATGGCTGCCGAACTGTACCTTGTTAAAACAGGTGGATTGTTGTCGGGATTGTTGCGCATTAGCAACGTGTATGTGCATCTACTGTATGTAGTGTGTACCTCTACATACAGTATGCGTTTGTGTGTATCGACAGTTTGGATCGTTGCTGTAAGTGCGCCAGTAATAGATGGCTTTTGTTTCTAACCCCTAATTGGCGTGCTGACTGTGTATTGTAGCTAACCGTTTCTAATTTATTACTGTGACGAGAGAATGTTTTGCTGACACTGCGTTTTGCAGTCCAATTTAAAGTGTTTTTGTGTTTCACCTGCAATTGAGCTCTCTGAATTCTTTCCGTCTACCAGTGGAGTTTTTTAAGGTAGAATTCAACATAGTTAGTGAAAATGGCAGCAGGCCAAGTGCTGTTTTGACTTGAATAGTATGAAAGCCAAAAAAGTTTTTAGCTAACTTGCAGTTACTTGATCCACACTGGCAATATTCTGTCTGTGATAATTGCACCAAATGTGCCAGGCCCAAACTGTTATACTATAGCTCACATTAAATAACCGTTTTGCTGTAGTGCAGTTCAGCATTACTCACGGTTTTGGGTTTGCGAACCTGACAGGCCTGCAAAAACAATAACAAAATGTACATTAATCAGTTATACGTAGTCGTTTACAACAGCTAAATAATTGCCATCAGCATCTAAATGTTACTACAATTAGTTCAGAAGAAATGTTGGTTTAATTACGAGGTGCCTTTCGAGTTACAAAATTAGCTGTAATTGAGTATCGCATAATTAGATTCCATTTCTTATCTTTCCACGGATGTGCGCAATGTAAAATGGCTTGGAGTGCCCTCGTTATCCATCTCAAAGTGCAATCTTAACTTGGTCTTTTACCTGAATGAATAGCTCTTTTCAACTCGGAGAGGCTTGACTGATGTATGAACAGCACGAGGGCAGGGAGAGGGTGTGATATGGGCAGCTTAAATCTCGTCTGAACATGGAATCGAATCATGTTTTCATGACTCTGCTACCAAAAGTGCAGAGGTAATTTTCTAAATGTGAGCAGTAACTGCCGGAGATTTATACTGGGCATGACACTTGTAATACTACCATAACATCTGGCATGGGCATGGACCTCGCTGTGAGAAGAGACCATAAATCAGCACTGCTGGGTTTATGTGCGGCCACTGTTGCTGCATAGAAGAACACTTACATTTAGTACCTAAAAGAGAAGAATACAATACACGGCCATGGTCAAGTTCAAACATGGTGAGCTAAAGAGTTATTGCAACAATTCCTTGTTTTGTGGCTTGTTTATTTTATTTCCTTTGTATTACCCCCACAGTCTTACGAGTGGCCGGGCTGTTTCTCAGTCGTGGTAAATGCCCACACTCAATTGAACGTTTAATTGTGAACATCTAATTGTGCTCTCTGTCCGAAAGGAATCTTTTACTGCCAAGTGATATAATGGGACTGTTAGTCCAGCCCCCAACTGGAATTTAATTCTCAAAGCTTAATCAGTAACCCTTTTACAATACAGATAAATGGGAATGTGGCACTGGTTTACATAATGGTTGCTCTCCAGTGGACTTAGTTTAATAATGGTGACAAAGCGTTCCGTGTTTATGTGTTAATGGTCTTCATATTATACCATTCTTCAACTCGTATTCTTCTCCACCCTTTTCCCCTCCTCCTGTGCCTCTCAATGGTACTCGTCCAGGCTTTGAGCTATCCCACTGTGATGATCCAGGTGTGCCGCAGTTCGGCTTCAAAGTCAGCGACCAGGGTCACTTTGCTGGAAGTGCCATCACCTTCGGCTGCGACCAAGGTTACACCCTGCACGGCAGGGGCATACTCAAGTGCATGACCGGGGATAGAAGGGCGTGGGACAACAACCTGCCGTCATGTATAGGTAATCCTTTCTGTCTATATCTGTATGCTGTCTTCATCTCAATTTGTGGTCCCTGTCTCCCGGTCTTTGTCCGTCTCGCTTTTCACTCCCCCTCTGTTGTATCTTATATTATTATTCTGTCCAGGCACAGTGTCAACATTGCTCAGCTAGGTGTTAATCCGAAGGATTTATCCCAACATGATATCTACTTAATTGAACTGTGTTGAAAGAAACTACACTGCTTGTCATTTTGTTAGAGATGTGTGTTCTGGATGCAGATATATTCACGAAAAGAACACTAAAGTGAAGCAATCTGAATTGCAGTTGAACGTTTGCTGTGATGCTCTGACTCTGTTTAAGTCGTAGGCTGTGTCATTTAGATATTTGATAATTATGCCTTTACTTCTCGAAATAAGTGCTGATCCATGACTTGTGGATTCAGAGTATTTATATCAGATTGAGTCATGGCCATGATGTACAGTCTTGGCTGTCCTTTCATATTGAAAATGTGCTGAGACAGGGAAATGATAACGCTATTACCTGCACCCTGTTAGAGTCTGGAAGGTGTTGTGACAGTGTCTGTTTCTTGATGTCTAGCAGTGATGGATTAAGGTAAAAGAATGATCTATAAATTCCTGATGTGTGCAAAATTGCTCTTTAAATGCCACCGTGTCCAACTGCCTTTTTCAATGATACATGTATTTGTTCCTTTTTCCCTGAAAAGACTTCAGTCTGGCATTGTGGCATGTTCAATACCATCACAAAAAAAAACAGTCTATTGATTAACTGTTTAACAGCGCTGGATCACTGAATGGTCAATATTAATAGTGAGCTACGTATCTGTGCGCTGAATGTGAAATGGGATTTCCAGCCATTCCTCCAGGGCCACGTTCTGGCCCCTGTCAAGGACTTTTACATTTGCCTGTGTTATGATACTGATTATAGCCTACCACTGTGGCAGTCTAATGCAATTTTCCTATTAATTAAGTGCCGTTTGTTCTGTAATATAGATAGCAAGATGATAGCCAGGGGAGAGACAACATAGATTGGATGACAAGATATTCCTTCAATGATTAACATTTGTAGCAGTGTCCTCCCTGCAGGTTAAAGCCCAGCCCATACATGGTCTGAACACAGTCTTTTTAAAGTTAATTAACGGCATCATTAGAAGGTATACTTGGAGGCAAAAGAAGTTTGCCATTTGTGACTATTTCTGCCCAGGCGGGAAGTCCTTGTTGCAGTCCCATTACCTGTTGGAAAAAGGAAATTGTTCATTTTCAGCAGAACTTAAACTGTTGCTCATTAGTCCTCATTGTAGATGTTGAGCTTCAGTGATCTTGGACTCTGACAGCATTTCTTTTTCCGTATTTGGTTTCAACATGCTGTGTGGACGTTTGCTTGTGTGAATGTGTCTCTATTTCCTCTTGTGTGAGTTTGCATTTTTTGCAAGGTTTTATGTATTTTGTGTTCATTCATGTGTGCGTGTGCGTTTGCATGCAGCGGAGTGTGGTGGGAGTTTCAAGGGTGAGTCCACAGGACGTATCCTCTCTCCGGGGTATCCCTTCCCCTACGACAACAACCTAAGGTGCACCTGGACAATCGAGGTCAACTCTGGCAACATTGTCAGGTAACTCAAGTTGCTGTTAACATGGTCACATAATGCAAAATGCACACATGCATATTTATTCATATACTGTATCTCAAGTATAAATGAAAATTGTTTTGCGATTGTCTTTTTCAAACTAAGCCATTTATTTTAGAAAATCATCATCGTATAGAATATTTTATTAAGATGTGCAATCATTCATCACAATATGCTGATGTATTTAGCACCATTACTCATGAAATATGGTGTTGAGGAAAGAAATATATAATTGGGCCTTAAATGATTCGTCTTTTAAAGAAAATGTTTAAATCTACATAGACACAATAAGACACTCAGTGAGTTTGTGTGATGAAACTAAAGGGAATTTGATTGGCAATTACACGAGACTGCAGTTTTTACACAAGGAAAATGTCTCGAAGTTAAATAATTTGAATTGATTTAAATTGAGTGAGGTCATCAGAACTTGACCTGACCATGAAAGACGAGTTCAGTTCACAAGTTCAGCTGAGATTTTAAACATTAAGAATTCTCCTCAGAAACTAGATGTCATCAAGAGAAACAGCCAGCAGCAGCTCCATTAACAACGATGGGGAGGGGGACTTTGTAGACACTGTGACAGCACCCAGGGGAATTCTCCCGGGACAAGGAAGCATTTTATTTTTTTGGTTGAGAGCTCCTAGTATAACTGAAATAAAACCCATTTGGGCTTAGAGGTCAAAGTAAACATGGTATGATTTCATAAAGTCAGCCACACATTATTTGTCAGAAGAACTGCTTCAGGCCATCTTTTGTAAATCTGTGCTCTCGTATTTCTAACTTTGGCAGAAATTGATTGATGATACCAAATCTCAACTGAAATACCCAAAAGCATGGGAAACACGGCTTCTAGATGGAGCTCTCCTCTGAACTCAATTTTAAACTCGCTAAGTTCAGCGCTCATTTTGCTCGCCTTCTTGACAACATTTGTTTTTGTTGTATTTGAAACGCATCAGTTGTGAACACAATCGTCATTAATTCAACTACGTGTGAATGAATATAGTAGCTGAATTCATTTGAGTCTGATCATATGTTAAATGTAAAGACTTGACTTAAACTCCTTGTGTTCACCTCTCCCAGTCTCCAGTTTCTTGCGTTTGACACAGAGGCGTCCCACGACATCTTCAAGGTGTGGGACGGGCCTCCTGACAACGAGATGTCTCTGCAGGAGGTCAGCGGCTCGCTGCTGCCTGAGGGGATCCACTCCACTCTCAACATCGTCACCATTCAGTTTGAGACTGACTTTTATATCACCAAGTCTGGCTTTGCCATCGACTTCTCCAGTAAGAATTTCCTCCCGACTACTTGATGTACTATGGATGTTTACTGTGATTTGTCTGCTCCTAGTGAGAGTCTCTCTGAGGAGTAAAATCATCAGGTATTCCACTTGGCTTATGTAGGTAAATGTACGAGTACACGTAGGTTGTATATTGCCTAACGTGACAGTTTCGTCATACTTTTTATGAAATTTAAGGTAATATGATGCAGAGTATGTCTGTTTGTACAGATATATTAAGTGTTGTCACCACATAAGCATGAAAGTAGAATGTCAAAGGTTCATACCATGTTGAATTCATGTCCCCAAAGTATGTAAAATGATCAAACGGAAGTATGGTGCGACTTCTTATTTGAACATTTCCTCATTGTGGACCGCTCAGTATTTGATGTAATCTTTAAACCATGCCTCGATGAGCAGTGAAAGTGCCAGGTTTTTCACAGTTCACTGCTGGCTGTCTACTAATGCAGTCTACATGTTCTGCTGATGAATAGTTTCAAAGTCAAGCACCAGAGTACAGCGGCTCCATAGTGCCTCTTGTATGTGTGCTGGGTTGGTATTTTTTTTTCATTTTCTTTAGTACACAAGCATAATGTAAAAATCAATTACATGGGATTCACTTAATGGTTTGAAAGCTGGGATCGATTCTGGAGACGTATACTGCACTTAAATACCCAGTTTGCCTCAGGCTAGTAGTTTTCAGAACCAAAAATCGCATTGTGTTAAGTGAGCTTCTTCAGACCTTCTTCAATGAGTGACAGTGTCTCGTGGATGGTGCCCAGGATATTTTTGAGGATATCAGTGTATTTTCAGGTTTTAAGCTGTTTGTAGTACAATAGAAAGAACCCTTTTTTTCAATTTGAATAGATAAAGTTACACTTTCTTCCATCATCTATGTAGAATTGAGGTTCAGTGTCTCTCTATTACAGTATGAGCTATTATGATCACCTCTTTGTACAGATGTTCAACTGATTTCTTTTGCACCTACATTTTGAAAACAGATAATTACATGTATTGCGCCGAGTATGTCATCTATTAATCACATCATATACAATATGATCACCATTACCTTTAAATTCACATTAACATATTTTCCTCGTGTACCGGCTACTTTTTTTGTGTTTTTGAAAAAAAAGCAACACCACCAAACTGCAATATGCTTAACTGCATTAAGTCTCTCAATAAAGTCAGTCAAAATGGGAACATTTGAAGGATCCATCAGATTTTACCAGATCAATCTGGTAACTCTGGGCTCTGCAGCTGTGGTTTAGGAAAACACAGCAGGATTCTGACTGATATCAGTCAGTAATCTGTTCTGTGGACTTACTCTGTTTGAGCAACAGTTTCAGCTTGACAGCTGTTTACCGTACGATATGAAACTCCTTGTGTGTGTGTGTGTGTCTGTGTTCTCTCGTGCGCTCATTGATTCCGTTTTACTTGCATGCACGCGTGTGTGTGCTCACATATGTGTGTGTTTGTCCTTCAGGTTCGCTTGCGACAGCTTGCAGAGATCCAGGCATTCCCATGAATGGTAGTCGCAACGGGGAAGGGCGGGAGCCCGGTGACTTGGTGACCTTCTCTTGTGATCCGGGATATGAATTGCAGGTGGAGAGCAGAATCACCTGCATCCAAGTGGAAAATAGATACTACTGGCAACCCAGCCCTCCAAGCTGCATCGGTGAGGAAGAGGGAGATAGTGTGAGTTAGAGAGAGGAGGGGGGAGACGGAGAGAGGTATATGGATTGGAGGAGAGAGGGAGAGAAGGAGGGAGGTGTAGGGGATCAGAGTGAAAGAGAGATGAAGAGGGAGCGAGGGAGTTTTTCTATTAACTGGCTGTAGCAGAGAATATAATTCTCTCACTGATGTCTTAAGAATATGTGCAGGATAAACAAGAGCCTTCAGATATGTTTGAGTCGCTGCCAACTCTTATGTGGACAAATCCACTTCTGTAGCCAGTCAAAGACTGAGTACTCTACAGTCTCAACAACATATTGTCTTATAAGAGCTTAACAGCTAATTACTTAACAATGCAATTAGAAATAATTACACTAAATAGGTCCAAAGAAACCAAGATGTTTCTGCCAGAAGGTCTAACAGAGTTTGTTTTCCAGGCCAGGATAGAGCGAGGCATTTGTAAGTCTCGCCATGCAATCACAAGATCACACGACTCAGAATAATGTAATAACATCAGAAGCGGGTCTGTATGAGTGGAAACCTGATGTAAATGTGAGCTTTCCTTTTATAACTTTCTGTAAGTGGTACCATGCCACATAAGAGCAACATGCTCGTCAGCGTGTTATAACACTTCTTCAAAGTGAAACATGACAACTGGCAGTTTATTCATCAAACTCAACGAATGACAAGTAAAGCCTTTTGTGAGGCTTTAAGATTCAGGCACAGAGAGTATCCTCTGACATGCTGAGGCACTACAAAATGTCCTTTTAAAAAATCATTTAGACATAATCCATCTAGCTAAATCCTAGAGAGGAAATGTCCGTGTGCCTTACTTGATTAATTTGTCTTAGTACCTTGTGAGTTACACAGTAAGACAACATTATCAAGATAACATGGCAAGCAATGAACAATAAGTCAATTGAAGTTGGCACTTGGATTATTGAAAGAGTTGCAGAGGTCTAAATACAAAAACAAAACAGTACTGAGATCCATGTTCTGCTTGAATCACGTACAGTTGAAAGGTTTATTCCCCATGTGTATCGTATGTTATGCTCCCCTGATACATACAACTACACAGGGAGACATTTGTGTGCAGTGTTGACCTGTTGAACACTGAATAAAACACCTAATAGGCTTCATCAGAAATTATTGGAAAATGTACCAAGAAAAAAATCCAATGGTAAGTGTCAAGTCAGAAAAATAGCTCTTGTAATCATAATGTATGTAGGGAAATGATGGCATAGTCTTTCTAATGCCGTGGCTTGTGGCCTGATGTCATTGCAGTACCTGACTGTTGTTGCTGATAAAGGTCGACAAAGGTCCTGGAATTTGAGTCAATTATATTTGATGACCTACTAGGATTCTTACCTGTTTCTAACTGAATGCAGCTCAGCCAAAGACAGCCGGTCCGGCACCTTTTAAAGGTTTTCTTTGTGACCACCGTGAGCCCTTTTTCATCCATCTCTTTTCCCTTTTTTCAAGCTCCTTGTGGTGGGAATGTGACTGGGTCTTCAGGATTCATCCTCTCTCCCAACTACCCGCACCCCTACCCACACAGCAAAGACTGCGACTGGCTTATTGCTGTCCACTCTGACTATGTCATTTCCTTGGCTTTCATCAGGTGATTCAAGCTGCTACAATGTCAATTTTACTTTTTTTTTAGTTGCTTTTAGTCAAGACATAAAACACAACGCACTAAATGGAATCGTGGTGACACTGGATGTCTAAATGGCCAGATGAAATATAAAAAACATATAGTCACGGCTGCATCTTTTACATTTTAAAGCACATGGGTTTGACACATTCCTTTACATGTTTGGTTCACATGATTGGATTTAATTTAAAACGATCATTAAAAAGAAATATGATTCTACGGGAGATAAACAGTAGCTCCAGTAAAAAATAACAGTGGGATAAAAAAAATAAACCAGTTGTCCTTTGAGTACACGGTCCAGTAGCTTACAAGATGAAGCATTCCCCAAACCTGCGGTACGTTTGTAACCCACCTGGAACAGAAAGGAGTCAGTTCTTAGTGGCTGTACAGCGACTCAGATTGTGCGTTTTGGAATTGCTTGTTTTCTGCAGTGGAACCAGCAATAAAGTCTTAGTATTGAGCAAAGTTGGCCATGTGTGTTAAGCAGAGGACCCGAGTTTGAGTCCAGGTGTGTTGGGAGATTAGGGGGAAAGCAGAAGTACTTCTACAAATACATAGGAGGCAGGTATTCCTGCCACTTTGCTGAAATGTGGTGAAATAAGAATATTGGATGAATACTGTATATTGCTGGCAGAACTGCAATATGAGTGCCACTCGTTTCCTAGGCTGAAAACACTCAGACCATAAACTTTACATTATTAATTGCAATCTAAATATGTAGCAGCAATCCTGGCAGAGCAAACTCACAGATGGGCCCGAGGGCACCTTTCTTGACTGAGTCTTATTTTTATAGTCGTTTCATGAAGGGCTGGAGAAGGAGCATGTGTACATTGGCTCTGCTGCACTCGCACCCGCAGAGAGAGTCGCCATGTTTCTTTCTCAACTTTGTCCTTCAAAACAAACATCTAATAGAGTTAGCCACAATGCTGCGTTTCCCTTGGGGATGCCAAATGAAAGGATGAAGTTATGATTTTAAATTGGAGTTGCCTTGATCCAACTCAAATGCAATTATCTCCAAGCGATTTACATTTTTGTCATAAACCATGCTCATTATTTTGAAAACAAATGCTCCTCTCTCTCTCTCTCACTGCGGCATGTGATTTGATATACAGCGCTACAATATGAAACGATCTTTTCACACTGCATTGCCATTGCCGTCTGGGAAGATTTTGTGCCAGTGCAGTGTCACAACAATTTAATCTCTTCTCACCTCTTGGGGGAGATATCTTTTTTTATCTCTTTGTCTGGAGATGCAAAACAAATCGCTTGGCATGACTCACTTCTAGCACTGTGGTGCACACTTGCATTTGGAAATCCTAATACATTCTAATTCTCACACACAATCTGTACAATCTGGTGGTTGAGACTTGGCAAAATGAAAACTGCTTTATCTAATTTCTGTGTTTCTTTCACTTGTCACAGCTTTAGTATCGAGCCCAACTATGATTTCTTGTACATCTACGACGGGTCAGACAGCAGTACTCATCTGATTGGCAGTTTCCAAGACAGTAAACTTCCTGAGAAGATTGAGAGCACTTCCAACTTCATGTACTTGGCATTTCGCAGCGACGGCTCTGTGAGCTACACTGGCTTTCATTTGGAATACAAAGGTATTCTAAAGGGTCTATACAAGTGGGATTTATATGCATTTTCACAGAATGTTAGAGCAGGGGATTTAGTTGGATACATAAATAAATGAATCAGCGAATAGTCTTTGAAGTTTGCTACTATACACAACTATTTTTTCTGATGTTGCTGCAAGCTGTGAGAATAGCCTTCAATCTACCTGTATCCCTTTCCACCATGTTTACCATGTTCATTTTGAACAAGTTATGACGTGTTAAATCAAACACACCCTTGCAGCATGTATAACTATTATTCCTGTTAATTAGAAACCCCTCTCATTTTAGTCACGCGTCACTGCTCTAAAAGCTTTGTTCTTTTAATTGACAGCAAAACTACGGGAGGCGTGTTTTGATCCGGGGAATGTGATGAACGGCTCCAGAATGGGTACTGACTACAAGCTGGGCTCTATGGTGACATTTCATTGTGAGGCTGGTTACCTGCTGCAGGGCTACTCCACTCTGACGTGCGTCATGGGCAACAGCAAGAGACCAGAGTGGGACAGAACCAAACCAAGCTGTCAAGGTGAGAGGCAACACTTCTACATTAACAGAAAGCCTGCACGCCAGCTGTTTGATCAATATTTGATATTATGTGACCAGGACTGGGCTGTGTAAAAATGAGTAGATGTGTGGTGCACATGTCCCTCCCAGAATGCATGTCTTATCGCTGTAGAGCACTTAAATCATATAGTTATAAACCCCAAGTATTTCTAAGTCGAGACTCGTTCAATCACCTGATTATTCACATAATACATAAGCAGGTTTACATTTAATTCAAGCGGAGTAATATTAGCTTGAAAGAAATGGTTGGTGAACAAAAACAATGTCAATACATTCATGATATGCAAGGCACAGACGTCAAAAGTAGTAAATCATCTTTAGTGGTATCGTAAAATAAAAGACTTCAGTATTTTATTGGAAATATACAAGCCACAATGTTTGATTTGTGAATAGAGGGGTCTGCTGCCTGTTCTGTTGAATTAGTTGATGTTTAAACTAACAGTAGCTGCAGGAAGCTCATAAAGTGTTGAAAAATAGAATATTTTTACGGTTGTAATCATCCACAGCCAAACCTACAGTGTCATTTCCTAGAGTTTTCAGTGTCACCGTGTCAAGGAGAGAAGGGACAAAAGATGTGAGGAGTTTCAAGAAGACTCTGCGCTCCTCCCTCCAGCAGTTTGATACTCCTCAAAGTATCTGATCTGCCAAGTCTGAATTAGAATTCAGCTCTCATTTTCAGCAGTGGAGAACAGGGAGCTATTCATTACTTTTACAGTTGGCACCTATGTAACCTCACTGAACAGCCCTGCGGTTATGTGCTTTACTAAAGGGACCATCAGCATCTCTCCATTTAGTATTTTCACATTGAGACTAAATTTGAGCTGATGACTTAACAGTCTACAGGCTAAATGTAATGGCTTCAGGCTGCCCCGACATATGGTCAGCTCCTGTCCCTTCACATCAACTCAAGTTGATGGTAGGGCTGGGCGGTATACCGGTTGAACCGGTATACTGCCCAGCCCTAGTTGATGGTATTTCCCAAAGTAGCAAAACATGCAGTTTACTTTAAAAAGATGGAAATTGCCAACAGGACTGATTCCTATTGTATGATATGTTGTTATACTGTATTGTGGCCAGCAATCACACCGTACTATAGACATGCTAATATGATATCCGTTTAACAACTTCATGTACTTAAATCTAGTGTATATGTGCAAAGGTGTGCATTTCAGCCTATGGATTACATGCATAACTAGAGCCAAGCCACTACATTTAGGGGGCAGACATTATTAGTTGATATTAGCTTATCACAGATATATCTGTATAGGCGTATATACTGGCCGATGAGTAACAAGAAATGGAAGGACGGATATACCAAAAAATATCAATAGATATCTTTGTCACAGTTCCTTTAATATCAAAATTCAAGGGATCAGCAGTGGCTAGGCTCTAATCGTGAACTTGATCAGTTATAATTTGTCATGTTTTACAATTCCATTGAGTAGGTTCACATTTTATTATCTCTCCCAATGCATTCAGCAGATTAGATTAGGTTCCATTAGCTCCCATGTCGGTCTAAATGCAGTAGATTGCAGGGCAGGGTCAATATCCTTCAAACGGAACCAGTTTAAAATGTAAGAACTCTGGAACCTGTTTATTTGCAGCTGCCTTTCTGTTTGTATTGATGTGTTTTAAAAGGCTGCTTATATACATGTATGGTTGGAAGTTTAGATTTTGTAGGTAATCTGACGTCTCTTGAAATGAAACCTTATACATGAAAATCTTAAATGGCAACCTGATTCCCAATATCGTCATATGTATAGATCTAAGTAATAACTCGCCTTTCTTTCCGGGGATTCAGCTTATTCCTTACCGTCATTCTTTTACAGAACACACAATGATTTAGCAGGTTCCGCAGTGTGCCCTTTTCTCCTTAGCACTACACTCACCTGTCAGAACAGAACCATTAAAGCCTATCTTGAGAATCCCGTCCTTTCCGTCGGGCTGCTCTTACCTGCTGTTGATTGACAGTACAGTGTGCCCTCCTTCCCACCAGTAGCATTCCTAAACCCCTCACCCACCACGACGCTATGGCTCCCATTCTGTCTGACTAATCAGTTTGACTCAGAGTCCCACTTGCCATAATCACATACTGTATTTTTGATCACTTGCCTCTTGCTACTCCAAGAACCAAATGCGGATAAATTGCTGATCCATCTTTCTACGTTAGCGCCTCTGTTCGCTTTTGTTCATCTTCTCCTGTGCTGCATGACGAAACTGCAGTGACATGTGAATTGTGTGGCCCACAGGGGGGGTTCAGAGCAGCTGGTGACAGCTTCCCCCCCGACAAATGTGTGCGTGTTTGTTTACAATCGAGGCTCCCCCCACCTGATGGCTCGGTCCGTGAGGTCTGAGGCAAACTACGTTAGAGGGCCTCTTGGCAAATTAGGTGCATCACTAACGGCTTAAGATGGGACTCTGAGATGCGACGCAGGTGCAAGACAGACCACAGCTTAAATTTATGAACCTATTCGCCAGTTAAATATTTGCCTACACTGTGATGATGGTGCAAGTAAAAGCATGCAAGCGTATGGTTTTTGTTTGGAGCTTTAGTAGCACAAACTGCATCACTGCATACTAATAGGAAAGGATAGTCTTTTCTAATGTTCAAATCGATTAGGATTGTAAATACTTATCCAGCTACTTTAAAACAAGAGCAACTGGACTTGTTGTGTGTGTAGTTTGCTCACTGCGAGCCTGTTTCAGCTGAAGAGTTGAATCGAAAAACATGCTGCTGGGCGATATTGGCTGATTAAAGTCGAGGCGTGTGGAACTTTTGTGATTGTGTGTTTTGTTGATTGATGGTGTTTTTAGGCATTTTGAAGGCAAGAAGTACATTTCCTCGCTGGTTGTTTCCCTCATAGGTTTTAACCCTGTACATACAACTCGGGCTTCCTCTTCTGTCCCCAAAGTGCCTCTCAAGTGTCAATACTTTGGTATGCTGGCCAAAATTATATTTGTCAGCGGCTGAAAGTTTCAAAAGTGACTTTTCATTTCAATTTGTAATATGAACTGCTTACCTGTGCTCTTGTGCCAGTTAAAATGGATTTGCTGATAGCATTTTATTGCCTCATTTCCCCAGGTGTTGTAAGCTGATTTTTTTTTTTTCCCATTTGTTAACTGTGTTTCTGTGTTGCTTCCCTTCCTGTCCCCACAGCTCCCTGCGGAGGTCACTTCACAGGTTCAGAGGGAACTGTGCTCTCACCAAACTACCCACATAATTACACCAGAGGCCAGAGCTGTGTCTACGACATCTTCGTCCCGGGGGACTTTGGTGAGCATTGCAAGCGTTATTTCCAAAGAGTCGCAGAAAATGGTTTCATATAATCTGTTGAACTGCTGCTTATATGCCATATGTGGCGTCTCCAGGAATATGTTCACTTCAAATATGAAGTGAGAAGAGGAGGCACCGAGAGATGATTATCTGTGTTTTCTGGGAGTTTTCTGTTAATGACGAGGATAGTTTCTGAAGAAATGGAGGCTTACTCTCAAAGCTGGTCATGGCTGATAGAGTGCAACCAAACTAAAAAATGTTCAGACTTGTATAATTCATTTCCCTGCAGCGCTTCATCTGTCTTTTCATGCCTTTCAGTGTTTTGTAAGTTCGGATCGGTATGTTTGATGGTTACAGCCATTGACACTCAGGATAAATGCCTGTCTGCTGCTTGATTATTATTCAGTCTCTGTATACTTGCTTCATATCTGTCAACTAAATTGACTGAGCATCAGGCCAATGGTTACACTATGAATAGATAAAGGTCAGTGAAGGCCACTTCTATTCTTCACAGAGGTGCGTGTCTAATGAAATCACATTTAATCAATACGTACATGTTAGAATTCCATACCTGTAGCATCCTGTTGGCAGACTGCTGCCAGCTGTTTCCCACTCCTACGTATGACGTGACACCGCCTGAAGAATAGCAGTGTTTGGGCTTCAGCAAGATGTATTTTGTGTATTTTATTTTATTTTTTAGAGATATTGCATATGAATGCAACATTTGCCTAAACTGCCTGCAAAAGCTTAATGGAGCGTGTGAGCAATATTCCCACCAAATTTATTCCAGGGAGTGCGGGCACAGAGGCTATTGAAAAGTCCCACTGATTATGAACAAGACTGTTGTGGCGTGGCTTGTGGGGAAATCTATTTTGAGTAGTAGTCTAACAAAGCAACAGGTATTCACAGCTTGGGTTAGAGCAAATTGAAAATGTCGGGACAACAACTCTAGCTATGATGTAACAAGAAATCCTATATTATCTAAAGCATTAAGCACCCCTCATTTCACTAGTAATATATGAACCTTTGATATAATGGCTTAAGCCAGATTGGATAATGCCACTGCACCGACATCATGTTGCGAGTAGTGAAAAACAAGCTCTGCTCTCACAGGCTTTACTGTAATGACAAAATGGAGCCTATTGCATACAATAGGTGCACTTACATATACATACATATATCAATGGCTAGTTTTGTAAGTGCACCTATTGTATGCAATAGGCTTACAGTCATTGTTGCTATATATATATATATATATATAGCAGAATGTCACTGCTCTTCCTATTTGACTACTACCTTGAAGAGCACCTGCTTTTTCACTTCAATATAAGCAACACCAAGTTTCTTGTCCCAGTGCAGCGCTCCCTATTGTGTTTTCATCATTTGTTGTTTATTTTCATTGAGGTAATGTATTTAATCATAGTTAGATTAAATAAAAAATAAGGGCAAGTAATGTATGTAAAGTGTTTCTAGCCTCCAGATACAACAGTACGGAGAAAAATTCTGTTGTCTCAGTAGCAGCTTGGCAGCTGAGTGTAGCCTATAGGCAGTGTGATAGCAAAAATCACATTTCAGTGTCTAGTATACAGGTAATTGAAATTTGTAAGCGCCTAGGGAAGATATCAAACGTGTGTCCTAGTCTGTCCCTTATATGACCGATAGCATACCATAAGCCTTTGAGACATTATGTCTACCTGGTTGAACTGGAAGGAAAAGGGTCAGTGGGAAATATCATGTGTGTCATTGGCCCAATGACCTGAGGGTTTTACACACGGGTCGAGGGAGGGGGCCGTATTATGTGGATGTATGTCTTTTGCTGTCTAGGTGTAGCTTCAAGGCCGGTCCTTTAAATATATGTGTCTTAAAATGTTTCTGACTATTTGAAATATGTTGCAAGCACACTACTGTGTTAGTCTTATCAAAAAACTGAATAGGTTCAGAGTTGTAAGCAGTTTGTTTAATACAATGAATTAATCATGTGCTCTTAATGGTTATTTTTAGAATATTTGATGATGTCAGTGTCAGACCCGTACAGTGCCTCACATCACATTAGAGCTATGGGTGCCAGGGTGGCAACCAGCCATCAGCTGTTGGTTGTCAGAATGAAAGACATGTTTGAATTGTTGATCGTCATAAAATTGATTTAACTAATAAGTGGTTTTGCGTCGCCAACAATGCAAAGAACAATGATAGACGAGCATGACAAACACTGTTCACATTTGGCTTGTTTGTTTTTGTGTCAGCGTAAAAACTGATCGCCAACATGGGCGACCAGATCCAATCCAATGGTTGATAGTGGTTCAGATCTTGTCGCCTGGGGCAATCGGGCAGCTGTTACCATTGAGCCCTGCAGGTTTTTGCATGCATGCTTATATGACTTCTACTGATGACGTAATCAGCTAGGTTTCCTCATCTGCTGGAGTTTTCCTGTTATGTGTGTGTTTTAAGATCCTCTAACAGGTTTCATTGCAAAGGAGTTTGCCAACTGAAAAAAGCTTGGTGTGTTTATACACGTGTTAGATGTTGGCAGATATTTAGTTCAGTGGTTTGTATGGATTTACTGTATTCTAACCAAGCTGTCATGGCTTCTGTCTGACTGATTGAACTCACCGTGTGGATAGGTGCACACCTCCCGGTTTGTGTGTCTGTATTTCTTTGGACCGCGCTTTGCAATGCCACATTTTGCACCTGATACAACAACATAATGTATGCACATAATAAACATCCATCCACATCATAATGCGTCGCAGTGTAATCTAGTTCAATTCTGCCTGAAGCATCACCTCAATCATACAAATACGTTTGTTTTCGCATAGGACTCGCTGGTCCCATATGACGTACGGTATGTTTACAATTTAGATACCTGGTTTCTGCTCCTATCATGTGCATTTCAAACGTTCAAATGTTCATGTCGGCATTTGTGCACTCTATTCCAGTTGATGATGATAAAAATTATAATTAACAAAGAGCTGGCAGTAGACTCTGAGTCAATAAAAAGGGTTCTCCATTCATTTGTAAGCCATCATGTCTTGGTAGCCTAACACTCAAGTTTATGCGCTTTGCATATCTTATTTTACTCTGCACCATTCAGATATCATTAACGTACAATGTGCATCTGTCTTGTCGTTTAATGTTTAATTATTCTGTCAGAAATAATGGTTGTAGTCATATTTCAAACAATAACTCTGCTTCTTCTGTAAAGAGATGAATTATTCATGGCGCTCAACCTTTGCCTTGGGCACTGCCTGTAAACATACAGACACACACTCCCCGACAGGAATTCCCTCTTGTTTAAACTAAGTTCAGCGGCTAGTATCTAATTTTATTTCTCCTATACTTCCACTAGTAAATGGCCTTTTCTTACGTAAAAACAGGGAGACTGGCAGTTGCAATATTTTGACCAGATAAACCCACATCCTGTACACGGAAAAAAAATAATTAAAATAAATGTGGATACACATTTATATTTGGCAAATATACCAAATTGGTAAATTGATTATTTTTTTTCCAGCCTAAGTTTGTGTTGTGTGTATTTTTACCGAGTGGATTTGTTTGTCCAGTGCAGCCTTCTTTGTGAATGTTTAAAGGCTTTAGAAGTGAAACAAAGTCTTCCAATTAGCAGGACCCTTTGTATTTTTTGTATATGTGTATTTTTCCTATTGCAGGGTCATGTGATCTTTTTTGGTTTGAATTGGATCATGCATGAAATATTCCCAATGAGATGTAGCTACATTCACTCCAAATATTGTTTAGTTTGTAGATAACCTTTGAAAATCAACTTTAATATTGTCATAACCCATTTACATGACCGAAATTTAACATTTTAGTGAACTCCTAATGCTCTCCTTATCAACACAATAGTATTACAATAAATACACCTCTAACGCTGGATCTTATTTTTAAAATGTTACGTGGCAGATTGAATAACCATTAAGACGCCATCTTTTTTTTTACATCCAAAGGTAGTCTCTCACTGGAAGGATGCTCATAATGAGTCATTGGATGATTCGATTTTACAGACACAACATTCCGTCACCTCTGTTTATGTGCCGGAGGCTTTTTATAGCTCCAGTGTATTTGTCCATATAATACTAACAACAACATATGCATATTGGTTGCCACAGAATATGTCAGGAGGCGAGACAGGAGCACTGACAGATTGCAGTAATAAATCTGGGCTGTAACAAGATGGACAGAGAATGAGTGGGAGAGTGAGAAAGAGAGAGAGAGAGACTGTGGAGACTACAAGAGGTAAAGGGAGTAACTACGAGAAAGAGGGTCATAGACCTTGGGTGAATGTGAAAAGGCTCAGAGAGAACAAGTTAGATGTAGAGTGATAATGAGCGAGAGAGTTATAATGAGGGAGACGGGAAGAGAGGGAGAGTGAAAAGGAGGGCTGCCGAGAGCAATCGTAAAAAAACGTTGACCCTGGGGGCTGATTGTTGACTCATCAGTAATGTTCGCTGGAGAGTAAGATTAGGCCTGGGGCCACCCTAGTACATGATTTTGCTACATCCCACACCACAACCTTTACCTTGTCTGTCTGTATCAGCGTACAGCAGGGGTATTCAATTAAAATTCCAAAAGGTCCAGATTGAGAAAATCTCCTCGGATAAAGGTCCGCAACATGACAATAATATCTAACTTGCGCTATTTAGTGCTATATATATATAGATATATCTATATATATATGTGATGTCAATCAATAAAGCCACGATATTACATTTTTCTCATCTTCTAACAAGATAAATTAGTGAGCATGATCTTTATCTGTGGTTATTAAACCACTTGTTTCAGCTCTATTCTCTCTGGTAACATCATTGTTGTGAAGTGAATTCATGAGTTATGATTCTGATCATATTGAGCTCTTAGGTTTATTTTCTGTGTCTTCATTTCAGATTTGAGTGGGTACGTCTGTGGATGTGTGCCTCTGTCAAATGTCAGTGTCCAGAAGGGGTCATCAATATGTTCCCAGGTTCCTTTGTTCTTGATTTAAACTAACGTAATAGATTGGCACGGTCTGTCTTTGCAGTTCGAATTGCAAACGAATGAAGGGACATGGAAGTTTCAAATGTAATTTGAATGGTTAAACATTGTTCAGCCATTGTGGATATATCAATGTATAAAGAAATAAAAAAAACTATCTTGCCCACAAATTGGAGGGTGTTGGTTTAGACTATAAGCTGTTGGTGGTTGATTTCAACATTTGACCTAGAGAAACATACATTAGTGCGAACATAAAACCCTTCTAAAAGTCTTGTAATGTGTGATTCGTAAGAGGATCTTAAACTCTGGAACACGGGACCCTGGGAATATGAATACACTCCCGTCGAGCACTTACTTGAATGACTGCATTGACTGAATTTGACAACCTGTGGTTTTAAAGTTGATGAGATTCTGTGTACCCATTGTGCGAGTGTAATGCCCCTGAAGAGAACTGTAAGCTGTTTCAAAAGTCAGGCTACTTGCGGCTTTCAATCCGCAAAAGGAAGACTCCTTTTATTTTATTTTTATTTTTATTTATTTTTTATACCCGAGATAGAAGCCTAATGGACTGGATGCAGCTTGTGCCAAGGTGCAGCCACATACTGCCTGCCAAAAGGGCTGATGCAATTTCACTGTGATAATGGGTCATTAAAAATATATGTCTGTGCTGTCATACAATCCCTCTGGTTTCTGTAAATGAGGCTTGTGTATTCTGTCACAGCCCAGAATCTCAGGAGGCCTGTCCTGCCACCAAGCAGAGACGACAGGTAGCTCCTTCATAATTCATGGCCAGAAGGACTAACATATGCTTCCATTTTCCTTACCTTTCGCTGGTGCTTGTGCTGTGAGTGTCTTTAACACCTTAGTGAGCATATTTTGCCTTTAGGCTCATGTAGCTAATACAGTGGCTGTATTGCATTACATTCCAGTTACTTTAGTGGTATCCTGAGCAATTGCTTTTTACAGCATGGCCCAATGATAGTTTACCTGAGTGGCTCTGTACAAGTAGGAACGTCGGTTTCCCATCTATATCATTTACTGCCATCAAGGCCACGTAGTTTGACTGACCGAAAAATGTTTTTGCTAAATGTTTCACTCCAATTGCAAACATATTGTGGTGATAACAGTGGACATTGTTATTAACACATAAGCGGTTTACAATTAAAGTAAGCAAATGGAAACCTCGGTTTATAAATGTCAGCTGTAGTAGACCATCAGGGGTCATTTATCACAGGGAGCGAGTTTGAATCCACCCGTTCTCAGTAAATTTTGAGTTTGCGGTTGAAAATCTGAATAGAGAATTTTATTAAGAAATGCTTTTGTTTTTATGTGTCAGGCAGAACACAAACCCCATAGACCCTTTACGCAGCTGACATTTTGCTTTGTTGCGGCAGTAAAAAAAAAAAAGAAACAGCTGTAACTACTAACATGAACAATGGCACTGTTGCATAAAGTGTCCCTGTATGCATTTTCAACATAAAATGATAACGAGAAAAGGTATCGAGGTAGACGGATGCTTCGAGGAGTCGATGTGGAACAAATGAGCAGGCAGGTAGCTGATCACAAGAGTAATCAGCTGATGGAAATCAAGTGCCATGAACTGAATACTTTAAGAGATGTGAATCTGCACTGGCCTCACGATTTGATCACGATTCACCTGTACACGTTTTGAATCCAATGCATGAACGATAATGCATCGCATCCTACATTTGCTATACTACTGCACACATAGCATTTTACAATGCATGAATGCAGGCATCTCCATCCCATCGTGGCTAAGTCGGCAAATTGATAAAGATACTCAAAAGTGTTATATGGGAAGGTATTTTTTCCATTGATAATTGAAATTGGAGAGCCTATTTCTGCTCGACTGTTAGACAAAATCCCTTTTTAAAACCTTTTCGACAGAGGCAAGGGCAGAGGGAGAGCGAGGCTTTGCAGAGGCAGTCAAGGTTCGCTGATTAACTTCCACATGATACCTGAGAACCAGAGCCTCTTATCTCACTTTTATACGCCATTTTAGATAAATACTCCACCAAACCTGCTCACCACTGAGAATTAATGTGCTGGCAAGGTTGTGTTGAGGTTTAGCCGTACCTGAATATAACGGAATGGCCACTAATGTGTGTAACCACTAATGTAACCTTGAATATTTTATCTGTGCTTCTATGGGTATTGTTTTCTTAGTTTGCTAGCTTGCTAGCTTGCTAGCTGTACCAGTGCAGCAGGTTGGTCTGTCTCATTGTAAGTGGAACACGGAGAAATCATGAGGCAAATTGTTCTGGAACAAAATGTGCAGGATTGCTTTATGACAGAGAACCAGAGGAAGGATTCCTAACCCTGTTTATTTGTTGCTTGAGAGTCATATACCGTATTATAAGGAAATGGTCCACAGCACGAGTCTTTAGTCTCGAATGGATCGCAGTGATGTACATGTGCTGACCATCGGCCATCTTTTTCTAACTTCGTTTAATGTGTTCAGAAAAGTGGTTAATTTATACCAGTATCAGCCATGTAAAGCAACCTGGCAGTCATCTAGCGTGGCTGAGTGGTTAGCCAGTTGGTTAGGTAGTTAATAATTCATATTTACATCTGCGGCAAATATACTGTATGTTAGCAGAATACTTTTAAAAGCCATAGAATGTGGAATAGGGTTTCTCTCTCTACGTAAACTAATTTTACCGCAGTCTGAAGTCATTCCGAGTTGTTTGTCGGTTGAGTGAATAAAAAAAAACAACAACATATGAATTTGTCTTGTGAGGCCACAGGGATAATCTCTGTGATTTAAAATAATGCTGATAAATGTAACCCAAAGGCAATCCAGAAGCAGATTGGTTTGTTCAGGTTAAATGGCAACAGAGGAAAAACAAGATTACTACCACAGGCATTTCAGACTTGTGCACTTCACAAAGGACCCTAACAATCATACTTGTCTCTCAAAGCATCTGCTGTATGTTGCGGTTTAGAGAAACATAAATTCATATCAGCTGAAAAGCATTTCAATGCGATAAACATCAACATTATTTGGAGACAAACCTTTGTGCTCCATAACAAAACTTGATAAAACTTAATAGTGTTGACATTTTGACTTGTCATTGCAGGGTAAATACATGTTATTAATTACGGTCCTGCTCCATTAAGGTGGATCGGGGCCCTTGTACTGTGCATGCTGGCTCACTGGACTGGCTGTGACACTCTAAATAGAATGGCACCATAACTCATTTTATCAGTTTCACCTGTGTTTACCCTGCTATGACATGTCAAAATGGCTGATGTGAAAAAGGCGTATTTCTCTCTTGCTACCAGTGTACGTATAAACAAGATAACACGCACTGTTTTGTGGAATTATTTTCCTGGCCGGCATACACAAGTCTTCTGATAATCCATCAACTACACACCACACGCAAGTGATACAGTGGGCCATGCTCATTCATTTTGTAGAGGGAAGATCAAATAGCAGAGGGGGGGGGGGGGGGAGAGAGCCGGAGACTGAAAGAGCCTTTCGAAGATTATGACATTTCTCTTCCCTGCTGTATTGTAATGATCCTATATCTGCAACACATGCCCTTGTTTTGACAGGCAAAGGACTCCATGCTAAAAGTGGAGACTATAAAGAAGCCAGATGGAAGCAGAAAAGTGCAGCCAAAGTTTATAGCGGAGGGGCAGTCGCATTAAGCCAATCAGATATGCAGCCTCTTCTGCTCTTCTTATCTCTTTACAGCAGGGGGGGGGGGGAGGGGGGATTATACTTTTGGTTTCTCATTGATTGCCCCAACCTTTAAGACATGTTAAACTGATGTCAGTTATATGTTGACAAAAATCTGGCTGCAATATGGAATTTACTGTCAAAGTAATTCATTAACTAGATCCCCGTTTATTTAAGCAGACCTATAAGGAAAACTCCTTTTCTTCAATGGAAATAAGACATTCAAAAACCAAATTGGTTGTGCATTTAACAATATACAGATTCAAAAAGAAGGGATTGTATTTAACAACACTTTTACCCAATGATTATTTATAATATTGCACAGGAAATATGTATGTCATCAAAGGTTTGCATACAGCTTTTCCAGTGATCTTGCTTTGCTGTGAAACTAAGCAATATGCCAGACGTACTTGTTAAATATCACAAAAGTATTGATGCACAGAGAGGTGTAAGCCTGGTCCTTGGTGTGTATTTTGAACATTTAGCATGAATAAACATATGTAATGGGTTAGTAAATATGTCATGGTAAAACATGTTATTAATACATTATGTCAACTATGTTATTTTCATTACAAATCAAGGCAAAGAAATTGGACCAAATTCTATGAAATGTTGGAATCTTGCCAGCTCCACACGGTACAGGTTGCTTGTTGTTTTCTTGACAATAATCCCATTAAAGGGTCACGTTTCTGTGTCTAAGTGACTAATAGGGACAACAATTTTGCTGGTCCGGTAGAATGAACGCTGCAGCTAAACGGGCATGATGGAATCTCTCAGGGCAACTCATCACTGTCAATTTACGTCCACTAAAAGTTGACGGGCTCAGATTATTATAAGTGCCTGAAAATATTATTGAAAGAACCCAACAGATAAATGAAACCCTTTTCTTACCTTCCGCTTAAACCGGTGTGTCGGAGAAGTCTCGTTGTGGAATCTGTCGTCGCATCCTCATTGTCAAAATCGGCTAAATATAGACAAATAAAGACATTGAAGGTCTTTTAGATAACACTAAGCTACACTTTCTATACTCTTAACACCATCGTCTCGTGGCACGCTCCTCTCCGACTTACTTGCGTTTCCACAGTGTTCTGGCAACAAGTCACTTGACACAATAACAAAGAGAAAGCTATTCCTCTGTAGGATCCTTTCCACAATGGTGTCAGATAATAACAGTATGAGCCTGTCAGTGGCAAAAGCAAGCACTTTTACTGGGATTACATTGACGGTGAGGAATTTCCCTGAGCAATTACACTGCAGCCCGTTTAGCGGCTGCCATCTGTAGCATTCTCCCTCAGTACTAGACCAGTTGATTAGTCGCTTAGATACACAAACATGGGGAAATAGGCTCCAGGTTGAAAAATACCCTCTTTTCAAAAGTTATCCTTTAATATCATCTGAGAACCATTTAGACCCCAGATCATACTCAGACATTGTTACTGACCAGGTGCATCCATTCATTGCCACTGTCTACACTTTTCCAAATCGACACTGGGAACAAGCCTTGTCACAAAGCACTGATCCCAAATTTGTTCCCCTCACTTTCTCCAGATCTCAGCCGAATAGATCACCTTGGAGATGTGGTGGCAAAGGGATTTTCAGTGTGAACGCACGGGCAAATGTCTGCAGGAATTGTGTGTATTGGGTCAGAATGAACCAAGAATTTCGGAAACACCATTTTGTCGAAAACATGCCTCAAAGAATTGACTCTGTTTTGACGCAGAAGTCTCTTATGCAACTCTTGCTAGGTGTACCTCATAAAGTGAATACTGAAGTGTTGGCTGTACGTGACTGTGTTCTCCTTACAACCCCTTTTGCTATATGTACGTTACTCTACTGTAAGATCACTCACACATGATTGCTTTAATCATGATTCATTTAAACAGTCCCCTAAATCCATTAGTATCTGTCAGAACCCACCAAGGGTAGTAGAAACCATCGCAGCCTCTTCTCTTGTCAGATTTTTCAAAATGACTGCTTTCAAAAAGGAGAATTAGATTGCCATCACCTGGGAGTAAGATCAACTCGTAATTGTACTTTTCTTCATTATTTAAGCCCAGCAGGCATAGCGGTATTAGATGTAGGAACGCACTAAAGTCGTGATCTAATACCCAAAGAGGTATCTGATTAAAGCGACTTAACAGCTTTGGGATAATTCAAGGTGAAGATGCAGGCATGGAAATGTTGTCTATTGTTCAAGTGCATTAAGCTTCACTACCATGACTAGGCCCAGAGGACAAAAAGATTCATCATAGTCCTGCATAAATTAGGTAACAAGTTTACAATGATTTATTGACTTAATATCTGGACGTGATTACAGCAAAGGAGCAGATTGGAGTCATGCATGGCTGGCTGTGGATTAGAGGCAGAAATGAGAGACACTGTACTGTGTGTGTGTGTGTGCGTGTGTGTGTATGCGTGTGCTCGTGTTTGTGTGTGTGTGCTCACAAAGCAGGCGGAGAGAGCATGGTTTTTGGTATGCTAATACCACAGCAGTGAGCTGTCCCTAAGGGGAAAATCATCTCTTATTCAGGCTGTGCTTCAGCCATGGGCATTCCCTCTGCTCACCAGATAAAGAAACAGGTCCGCACTGTGCTGCTCTGTGTGAGTACACCTTTTCATTTGTGTGTGGCCTATACAGGCGTGCATATGCATTTTTGTTTTATTTGCTTTGTTTCAAGGTTTTTGGCTGTCATTTGACTTTGGCTGTTGTGTGTGTGTGTTGGATATGTCTCATGTCAAACAGAGTAAGAAGTACCCTCATTATGAGAACAGAGTACAATATGCACAAACCCCACATTTCCCGCCTCCATATCTTCGGCACCACCAGTTGGTCGGTCTCTTTGTGGTCAGTCCAAACCACCGTTGCAGCGTCGCCTCCAGTGGCTGTTAGGGAGCGTTTAGTCTCTCGGCTTCTTACTCCGTCTCTCCTTTTCTTCCTTGCCGTGTCTGTCTTAGTTATGTGGCAGGTATAACGGTTTGACAGTGCGGTTCTATGTCTGGGAAGAGCCAAACTAGTACAGAGTGAAGATAATAGGAAGCTGCTCCATAATTCATAGCCAGAAGCGCAAACACATGCTGCCTTTTTTTCTTATTTTTCATTTACCTGTAGAAGTTACCCGTGTTTTTAGTAAAAAATAAATAAAAAATTGTTTACATCTTTTCAAGTGGGTCTTGTGTCGTGAATATTTTGCCTCGAGGCATGTAGACGTAGCTTACACATAGGCTCAGCTATGACTGACCAAAAACAGTCTTGTTTTTCAGTAAGCAGTTTCAGCAATTCAGAGTCAGTTCCTCATAATGTGACCCAATTATCGTTAACACGCATGTATGTCTGTGTACCGGTTTCTTTCACTCGTTTAAAACGTACTTTATTATCATGACACGTCTATTTACAAACTGATAACACAATTATGCTTGATGAAGCTGCGCATTAGACGAGATCTTGCTAATTAGGACTAGTGTGTTTCACAGATTAAACCCACTTGTCAAAAACAGGATGGTATTTCATACTAATATTCTCTTTGTGCTCGAGCTGTGATGGTGCTAATTACCAACTATTATTCTTTCAAATGAACTCTTTTCAAACCATCCCACACACTGGATTATTGAAACTAAGTGAGACAGTTGGGGAAATCATTTTCCTGGAAAGGTTCAATATCAGTCATTTTTAATAAATTTTCATAACCTGCTCCTCCTCACAAATCAAATTTCCTTTTGGTTGTGATACCTGGCTCGTAGCTGAACACAAGCGTCTCAGTGCCAGGAGTGTGTGCTGCTCGCACGGAGCCAGTGCTTTTACATGTGACAGGAATTGCGGTGTAAGGTGCCGCTTCCCTCGGTTACGCGATGGAGGTTTTCTTAAACCGTAGTAAGAGCCTGTCGTGTGCATCGCCTCAATTAACCACCAACACTGTGGCTGTTGTTGCCTGTCTGTTGATGGATATAAGCTGGCGTTTGGGGAGAAACACAGTGAGCATGCTAATGAGCTCAGCCCCATGGTGTGCATAAAAAATTAACTTATTGCGGTAATGGCCCATCTTCATCAGGTTGAAGGTTAGAGAGAGAGAGCGGGATGAAAAAGAAGTGCGTAAATAGCATGTGCACCAAAGGGCGAGATTGAGGCTGTAGTTTTACTATTAGTAATGCACACGCACGCACTACTTTTACGTACACTGGCATGCACAACCGCATAGACACAAACACACATGGTATGACAGATGTAATGATCCAGTCGAATACTGTCTACTCATTTGGTTGGAGAAAGCTCTGATTATCTTTCAGAGGCGTGTACACATTGATATAATCAGGAATGCTTAATTGGAAATATTCATGCAGGACATTATTTAGACAATTCCCTTTTCATTATCAGAAGTTCTCAGTAGTTCCCCTTAGTGCTATATATTGTTTTTGTTTTTTTTAGCATAAGATTTAATTATTCTTTTTGTAATAAATAATAATATTGTTGTGTGACATGTTATTAAGTAAAGGAGTTTAATTAGATTAAAGGTCAGACTTTGCAAAGACATTGTCCAGATGCCCTAACCATGCAGTTCACACAGCGTGACGCTATATTAGATGGGTTACCTTTTCTAGCAACCATATACGTGTATATATGCTCTGTGAATCCCCCTTGTTTTGTGTTACTCAGTCGGAGTAGGAGAATTATTAAACGGCATCCTTCAAATGTCTTCAGATGCTGGTGTCGTCCTTACTCTTCAGTACGGACGCGCAAACTATGGCGTAAATCTTATTTTAGTTAGACTTTAAGGACCCGCTCGGTATTGTGTCATTATGTTTAATGCCATGCCACACCAAAAAGAGATGCAACATTCGAAGGAATACCTTATTATTGGTTAAGTAAATGCCACATAAAGGTTTACAGCAGATGAGCGGATATTACTTTACTTGAGGAAATGGTGACCTTTATGAAGCTAATGCTCAGGAAGCATATCATACCCCAAATCCCATTTTGTATCGTTTCTTAACATTAGACTGAAGTTTATTGGGATTTTAAAGACTCCCCATTTAAGTGCATGTGTGTGCATTAGCGATGCCATTATGAGGAAATGTACCTGTTCAATCAGAAATATTGCCAAATAGGCGCATTTGTTCTTTGCTCTGACAACAGATCCCCGGCCATCGTCTTGTTGGTCAACTCTCCTTTACTCTTGTCACGTGAAAAGTGAAATCTGACGACTGCTCTGTACTGTGACTCCGCTGCTTTTTTTGATGAATGTTTTTCTGCGTCTTCTCAAACATTTGTAGAATTGTTCTAATGTTTCATTATTTCCAAGGCACATTGACATCAACTGCCATTACTGACGTATCTGTGGACAACAACACTCGAAAAATACATGAAGCTGCCCTTATCCTCACTATCTCTGTATCCCAGATTCTCTGACTGACTCACACAAACAACAAAGTCACAACAGCACATGAAAGTCATATTACATGGCTGATCTTCTGATTTGTTGTTTGGGATTCATCGTCAACGTTTTGCCTTATGAAATTCATATTGTGTCTAAATGACAAGCATTGGGGCGACTGCGGTTCAGGGGGTGGAGCGGGTCGTCCTTTAATCTCAAGGTTGGTGGTTCTGTCCCCGGCTCCTACTGTCAACATGTCAAAGTGTCCTTGAGCGAGACACTGAAGCTCAAGTTGCTCTCCAGGCGCTCTTTACAGCAGCCCAGTGCTCCTAATGCTCAGGATGGATTAGATGCAGAGGTCGAATTTCATGTATGCATGTATGTGACGAGAAAGATAGTTTGTATCTGTCATGCTTCTGGTAAATGTGCCTCAAAACCTTTAAAACTACTGCACTGTGATATTGTAAAAGGTGCCACGTGTCATTTGTAGCAAAATGATCTCAAATAGATATCAGTAGATTGTCCATAAATTCTGCCAATCGTATTTTATTTACAGTTTAAGTGTTTTGACTATCCTCTTGGGAGAGACACGTGCAAATTTGATTAGATACACGGCCCCCCTGGGAGTATTCCAGTCAAAACAACATTAACCTCTGTGTTTATGGTTCACGGTGTCAGCATCAGCCCGATTTCAAAAGATAATTGTTTCTAATCTCACCAGTTTACCTGATTATTTCCTTCCAGGGACAACGGAAGCCCCAGTGAATGGGCTGAATGTTGACGTATCATTTTTCTCCTCACTCTCCTTTCTTGCAGTGCTGTTTGGCCAGTTTGTGGTGTTCCAGACTTTGACCAGTGATGTGGTCGATATCTATGACGGATCCTCCCTAGATTCAGCTCTTCTCTCCTCCATATATGGATCTCATTCAGGTAAAAAACACAACACTGGAACCTTGTTTTTTTATATATATAAAAAAAAAAAAGAGTAGTTCTTTCAAGTCAAACACATCATTTGGCACTGCAGGCAAGAAAGAAACTCTCTGTTCAATTCAAATAAATAACTATTTTTCCCAGACAATTTTAAAATCTAAAATCCTAGCAGCTTAATTCTGCCAAGGATAGAGATTCTTTCCTCCTTCATTTGTGTGATGATATAATGAAACACAATGATGACACATAATACCTTATGATTACAATTGCATGAACTAACCAAACCAAATTAAAATAACAAAAGCAAACCAGCTGTTGTAAATTGTCATACAAATTAATCAGATCTGCCGTTTCCAGCATTACCACTGAAGATGTATTGAACTGTAAATTTAAATCACATTGACATGTTACACAGAACTGAGTCAATATTCTTCCTTTTTCACGCAGTCATAAGGCTATGCTGGGCTTATATTCATAGTTTGTAATTATTTGTCACTTTGTGTGTACATTATCTGCGGACATGTGTACACGGCATCCTCCAAACAGACTAATAATGTCTCCTTTGATTTCGTAACTTAGGCGAGACACTCCCTTTGAGTTCAGGAAACAAGATAACGCTCAAGTTTACCACAAATGGAACAGAAACTGCGAAAGGATTTCACTTTGTTTATCAAGGTAAGGCTGCTTTTTCTGAAACATTTCCTGAATTTTCGTGTGGAAACTCATTTAGTGCATTGAGTGTGTTTGCCTGCTTTAAAAAAAAAAAAAAAAAGGCTGTTCAGCAGAGTGCCATTGGCTTGGATGGGCATGGCTGAGCAGATCAGGATGATGTGGAGTCAAACAGCCTATCCTGGCACAGTAGACGAGAGTGACTAATGACGTGCGAGGAGATTCACAAGGGCTTCACCGTTCCTATCTGCCTCCTTTTTCTTGTCATCTCTCCGGCTCCCTGTTGTCGTTCTCTCTACCCCACCCACCCGCCACTCTTTGTCTTTCTTCCTCTCATGCTCGCTTCCTTTCCTCTCGTCCCTAGCTGTCCCCCGGACAAGCGCCTCTCAGTGTAGCTCGGTCCCTGAGCCCCGGTTTGGGAAGCGGATAGGGAACGACTTTGGCATCGGCATGGTGGTGCTGTTTGAATGCAATCCAGGCTACACGCTCCACGGCTCCAACGCCATCAGGTGTGAGGCCGTGCCCAGTGCCCTGGCCCAGTGGAACGGCACTGTGCCCACATGTGTCGGTAAGCGCCCTCATCTTCCAACCTTCGCCTCACCCCCTGCATGCACACACACACACACACAGACACACACACATGCACACACAAATCCAAAAAGATGGAGTAGGTGCACAAAAAACGTTTGGTGTCTTTTTTTTCCAAGTCATTCCTTATCTTAATGTCTGTCACCCATTGCAAAGCATCCACCTGCCTCTGGTCTTGATAGTTCAGACAAGAAGAAAGAAGCAAGGACAAACAATACAACAAAGTGTCACATAAGTCTTCCTTCCAGACAAGGGATTTTTGTTCCTGTGCCTTGACAGACTAATAGAAAAATTAATAGAGTTATGTGAATATGTCCAAGAGCCCACACTTGAGATAACTGTTTCTATGCAGCCCACATCGCTCATGCACCACATACTTCCAGGTTACAGTTTATTATCTAATGCAATTCAATGCAACAGACCTGCAATAGAAGACGTTTCTAATACACTGCCATCCCATATGTATATAATGGAGGTCTAGTCTTTTAATAAAGAACAGTTTATTTTTAACATCGACAAAAAACACAACAACCTGGTAATGATCCAGTAGCCAGATAATTCCAGCAGCACGTGATGGTCTGTGTGTGGTGTGGACCGTCGACTGAAGGGACCAGCATCTCTCTCTCTACACGGCTCTTTGGCTAGCATACACAGAAACATGCAGACATACAGTGCAGTAAATACGTACCGGCTTAAATTTACATAGACATACACGCATCCCACATTCATACACATGAACAGATTCAGGGACATGCGCTCAGTCTTACGAAGACACTCACGTGTCTACCTTGGGAAGATAAAGAACTGCAGATAAAGAAGGGAGAAATCTATTGGAAGTTAGACCTTGTGCCAGCCAGCAAATAGTCAGAGCCGGTGAGCGCGGAAGATTTCAAGCCAAGGTTCATCCGAGTTTACTGCCAACTGGTAAGGGAATAGCAGTGGCACGCGCGGTTTTAAACACAGTGATTTTTATCTGGAGATTGAATCTGGCTGCAGCACATCTCCCCCAGCGGCAGTGAAGTCGTCCAGAATAATGGATATAGTTTCATGAAAGCTTCAACAAAAACACTATGCTCAATTACTCAAGCCCTCTTTATGGGATATGACGGCATCAGACACCGCTCTCCTGTGAGGTACCTGCATTTCAGAAGATACAGTTCCAGGTGCTGGTCCTGCTCTTACCGACCTGGCTCGTCAGGCGACAATTGTTTTGCTTTTCAATTTCACAAATACAAAGCCGGTGAACTGAGGCTTTGCTGTTTAGTCGTGCTAGCACACTGTTCTATCGTGATTTAATTTGCCTCGCCTGAATGGCTGCATAATGTTTGGGTGGCCTCTGTTGAGTTTTATGGAGAATAGTTTACTTGGGGGAAAAAAAAGCGGTTTTGGTTTGTTTCCTGGTGGAGCTTGACTTGAAGTACTTTATAGTGAGCTTTAAAACCTTTTCCAGTGTCATGTGTAAATGGTGGGCTCTATTCAAACATCTGCTTGTACCACCTTTAGATTATGGAAATGAAAAGGGCCTTTACAGGTTAGTACAAATAATGTAAAGGTAAATACTGACAGATAAGCACCATTTTGTTCCCTGCACAACTGAGAGCAAGGCAGCTGACTCTCACAAACTAAATCACGACTGATCACGACTGCCCAATATTACATAAGCTCACAGATTGCCATGATTCATACTCAATATGCGCACATGTTGGAATTGTTGACTGAAACACTTTTTCGAAGGTGTCAACAAGTCAACAGTGTACACTGAGCTTGTTTTAACATATCCTCCCAAGTGTCTCAGTGTGGGTGTGTGGTAAGGCCGGGCCAGAGGGCCTCTCCGGAGCAAGATGAGCTGGTCTTGAGGTCATCATATTAGGAATGTATTATGGTTTCTGTCATGACAATGGGAATGACTGCCAGTGTGATTTTGTCTGTATTAATATAACTTTTTTTAAATTTTTATAAAGATAGCACGCATTGTTTTTAAAATGAAAAATATTAAATCCCACCACCAACCCTTCCAAAACATTGGGACTGCATACAAAAAGCAATTTGTGTTTTGTAAATATCTTTTTCCCACTTTAGGGTGACCGTGTTCCACATTAGACATTGACAGTAATTCACAATTTTGGGATAGCTTTGTTTGTCGTAGTTGTTTTCACTGTCTTTCTTGAAGAAAATCTTGAAAATGTGGCACGGGCGCCCGCTTTGGTGCTTAACTAATCTAAGAAAGCTTAAAGTTGCAGAGAGAAGAGTACTGCTCATAATGTAGACATTAGACATTAGAGGATATTATTGTTGTATATCGTTTACATGTCTCTTTGTGGTGAATGGAAATAAGTATAAGGTAATTGACAAAAGCCAGTTTTATACTGCAGAATTTAGATATTTGTATGCAAGATGTGTATACATCCTAAAAACAAAGAATTATATATTAAGGAATATATACTTCTATATAAGTAGTGCATGTAATGTGAAACACCTATGTGGTACACATATTATGTGCAGATAAGGTTTTTGATATCTTGATTAAAAGACTTCTAATTAAAAGTTGCTGTGAATTCAGATGGCGTTAAATGGTGTCTCACAATGCGTGTAGTCCCCACGCTTGTCTACCTGCAGTAACTCTGACATATGAGCCTCCTACAGATTGAGATGGGTGTGTGGAGCATTCATGCTTTTATGACTGTCATGATTTCTAATCTTGCTCAACCAATTACATTAACTGACAGCTCAGGGGACTCAGAGGAGCTGTTAAGTTATACTGAAATACTGAATCTTTCTCTGCTAGGAGTCCGTTGCTTGTTGTCAAGAATGTGGTTTCGTGCTAGAAACTAGAGCAAAACACATATTTTATAATTCTTAAAATGGTTTTAATTGTTTTTACAGACCTTTTTGTTTTGCCGTTGAATGTTGGACCTAAAACATCCGTCTGTGTACTTCTATATTTTGCATTTCATTTTGTAGAAAAAGACATTTTGGACAACCGACAGGAAATGATTAAATAGAAAACAAGGTTACTGACAATAAGCCTGCAACCTTCTGACTACAGTTCTCTATATTTCATCTGCATTGACCTTCATGTTTCATTTGCAAAGCGGAATTATGAACAATTGCACAAGCTGTTCTCCTTCCAGAGTTAATCAATACGGAATTGTCTACATGTGTCATGCATTAGATGTCGAGGCAGTGATATATGAAAGTGTGATTGCTGTGAGGTACAGTATGGAAGTCATTTTCTCTAATGTGTCACTTGGAGCGTAAGGAACATAGTAGTCACTTTGGCACGATTCTATCAGCTAGATGTCACCTGTAGAATATTTATGAGTTTGAAATTGTGGCAAGCTGATAGCTGAAAAATGCTTTTTCTGACGACCACTTTTTTTCTTTGTGATAAGTAGCACATTTTATTTTTCTCTTATTTTCCATGTCTCCCATTGTCTTTGACATCCAGCCCTCCCGTGGCTGGTGGATATGGAAAACAGTGATTATCATTGACCTGTACAGGGTAAAGCCTTGTCCTTGACGAGCAACAGCTGCGTCTTCATTGTGAGAACACGTTGCACTCCTCTCGGAACATCTGAAGGACCTCATCCTCCCTGGCTGATAGCTTTGCTCATGGTCCTATAGAGAAACTGTCACGACAAATACTAGGTGCTAAACTCAAGCCTTCTCCAACCTGCAGTTCAATCTGAAGAACACCTGTTTCTGCATCTGGAGTGAGGAGAAAAGGGAATAAAGGAGTTTTTTTTTGTAGTATACAGAATCCGTCATTATTGTTGAACTACATGTGATGGCTTAACGGATGTCGAACAGATATATTCAAGCTGGTGACAGCAGAACAGTGGATCTCACAAAGAAAAGCAACAATTAAAAAAGCAAACGCACTGTTGCATTAGACTTCTCTTCTTGTGATAGGGTAAATGATTTTGCTGAGCAAAAGTTCCATCAGCCTAATAGGTTGATTGTTTCTGTATTAGCCAGCAGGACTACATTTCAAGAGGAAGGAAATGCTTTTTGTTCTGTGTTATAATCCAAAGGTCTGCAAGGTTGTGCTACCACAATCCTTAATGGACAAAAAGTGGAGCTAAACACTCTGTAGGAGGTTGCTGTCCTTATAGAAGGCCAATTGGCAGTGTCTGCAAAGCAATAAAGAAATTGTAACGGTTATGGTCCTTTTTTCATTTGATATATTTGAGCATAGGTAAAAAATCTAAACTGCCTGAAAATGTCAGCACAACCCGGCAAGTGACTCCAATTCAACATTCATCTGAGAGCCAAGAGAGGCTCGATAAATACGTTACTTGTGGCACTGGTAGGAACAAGGTGCGCTTTGAGAGGAATAGCTTTTGCAACTGATAGATGTGATTTGTGTGGCCTGCGAGGGATAGAATAACATCAGGGCTGATCTGTTTACGTCTGAATAGACCGAGAGGCGAGTGTGCTGCCATGCAAAACTCCACTGGGGCATTAAATGACAATATCATCATCTGGTCATAAAATAAAGCTCTTTTACATGACATACCAAGTAGAACCTGTCATTATCATGGCTGGCTGTCATTGGAGTCCACAGAATTACATCATATGAAGTGATTTTTATAGAGGCTCATTTAAAATCCATGTATTGTGAAATGATGCTTTTATGATTAACCTCTGCCAACTCGCGGCTCTGCAGGTGTGTGTGTGTGTGCAGACTTGAGCCTAACATTTTTTTTTTTTCTCTCTTTTTCTCTCTCTTTCTCAATCTGTTATCCTTTTTTCTAGTTCCCTGCGGCGGGGTGTTAACTGACCGCAAAGGCACCATCCTCTCTCCTGGATACCCAGAGCTGTACACCAACTATCTGAACTGTGCCTGGAAAATCTCTGTTCCCGAGGGGGCCGGCATCCAAGTGAGAGGACACATATGTAGATTCTTTTTAGGAGTATAATGTTTGATGAGAGATTAAAAGATATTTCGTGGGGATTTATTTATGTGCCTCCACGCTGGCGGCAGCCAAGGTCCAAGGCAATTGTGTGATAAAATGAAAAATATGTCTCTCTTCTTCCCTACGAAACAAAAGCCTTTTCGGTGACATTTCATATATATCTCACATTTTGTGTCGACTATAAAAGCCATTGTATAATAAATTACAATCTCACTAACAGTGCTAAAAAATACAATGAAATGTCTAAGAGCAATTTCCCTCTTGTAATAAAGCAACATAGACGAAGAGAAACAAAATGGCTGAAATGAAATGCATGACACGGCTGTAAACTGCAACTTGACTTACCGCAAGGCGTTTATATTAAAGTATCTTTGTCTTTCAGATTCAAGTTGTGACCTTCGCCACAGAACACAACTGGGATTCGCTGGATTTCTTTGACGGGGTTGATGGCAATGCTCCAAGGCTTGGTAGCTACTCAGGTAATACTGATACAACTGGATTTGAGTTGCCGGGTGCCTCTTGAAATTCAATCAGATGTCACTGGGACCCAGCAGCAGACAGATGTGGCGATGGAGCTGATGACATTTGGCATGTCCTCTGTCTTAAACCAGTTAAAGAAGTCAAAGATGAAAACATTTCTGTCCCTGCATTTGAGGTCTTCATAATGTTTCATGCTGGAGTTTTTACAAATGCAATGTTGCCTTAGGGCTCACGCTAATGAAAATGGAGCTCTTGCCACATGGTAACCTACTAGAAACAGGCTATCACATAATTTTAAATGCTGGATCGTGGTATCGGAGGGACTGGTGTAGCATAATGACTTCAGCGTCTTATATCAATTTTTATGAGCCTAGGTGTCAAATATCTCAAGTGGTGGATATCTCATTTTGGAGCAAAACTCTTTACATATTGTAATAGCTCCACAGTGCAGCTCTCACTGTGCAGGATAGCGTGCGGTTTGAAAAGGCTAGGGGATTTTAAATGGCTAGCAATCAATTTTATCTGGGGCTAAACCGATGAAGGTGATCACGAATACATGTAAAAGTCTCCATGCAAATTGCCGAAGACACGCCTGGAATAGAGAATATGAACCTGAACCTGAAGAGTATGACCTCATTGTTGCAACACACAGATAACATTCTCCAGTGCAAATTCAGAGTTAGAATTATCGATCATGCTCGTGTTCATGCGTTTCATTTTTGATTTCTCTACTGAAAACTCTAAAATGTGTGACAGAGACGGCTGGTGTGATTCATGTCGATGAACAATCATTGTTTCTGAAAATCACTGCAGATCATAGACTATTGTAATGCTTTATGTTCTGGTCGACCCAAAAAGCCTTCCATAAATAGCAGATTATCCAAAATGCAGGAAAGTTTCTCACTGTCTTTTTTTATTTCTCTAAAAAGGGACCCTGCTCTTGGAGTGTTATTTTATTTCTTTATATGTGATTGTCTCTTATTTATTGTATCATTTGAGGCACTTTCTCCATTATATTTGTACCTGCTAATAATAATCAGCAACTCTCCCTTTGCAAGGTTGTGGAGGCTAAATGGCTGCTAGTGTCCAGTCTCATATTAGACTTTGGCTCAAAAAGTGGAATCCAGAGACTGATTTAATTATTATCTACACCTCATATAACCAAAGTACAATAAATGTTCATGTGTTATGCATGCCCACACGTTTTCATGGTCCTAAATCTGGAATATGGGCCGGACATGGTCTAAACTATCTTTTCTATGTTGTGTAATACAGGTACAACAATCCCTCAACTGCTGAACAGCACATCCAACAACCTGTACTTGACCTTCCAGTCTGACATCAGTGTATCCGCCGCTGGCTTCCACTTGGAGTACACAGGTATGAGGAGAGACGGCTTGTCTGCCTGCCTGTCTGCCTGTCACTTTGTCTGTTGTCAGTTTGTTTCCATGTGTCCATCTGCCACCACCTTCCAGCTGCTGCACAGAGGTATAAGAAATAAGAGGGACAGCTGGTCGGGGTGGCACAGTCGGACATAGAAAGTGTGAGATTAGCGAGTGAGTAGGCAAAGTGTTTTTTTTTTATGTATCTCTTAGACTTTGTATCCAGGCATTGTATTCCCCTGTGGTCTTTTGCAAGTCCTCCCATTGCTACAAGCTACTGGACCTACATCCTTTTTCATTTAGGGACTCAATTTACTCATCTCTCAGTGGGCTATTCACTTCGGGGCATATTTGCAAAGGAGAATGCTGACAATTTACCATACACTCAAATTAAAGGAATGCAGCAGGCCCCAGTGGAGCGACTGACTTACTAAGTCCTCCCATTCGAAAATTGTGTAAATGAAAATAGGGGCGCTGATCTGCAGGTAATGCATGGTGCTATCTGCAGATATTTGATAAAACAGTCCTTTGTGACCAATTTCCCCACTGTTATTTACATCTCATGCATTTTCCAGTTGTCTCTTTTAATGTCAGGGTAATTTCCCTCTTTGTTATTTGTCTCTTTAAGGTTAGAAGAAATTTTAATTTGTACTTTCTCCTCTTCACAGTTGTCTTTCTTCTAGCTGGTTACTTAACGCTCACCTTCACATAAAAGCAATTTTCTTACTAAAGTGTGTGGCGATGGGAGACCTCATTTTCAGTAAAGTACATGGAGGGCAGTGAAAAAGCGCAACCACGGGAAAAATAAAAGTGGAGAAGACACGAACTCCATAATGTCGAGATAAAATGGGATGTGGGTGAGACAAAGTCACAAAGGCGTGAAAGAAAGGCCACACGATGAGAGCCCTGCTAACGTAACACATTTTAAGATCCCGTACACAACTCAAGCAAAGACTAACATGCTTTTGAATAAAATCAGTCCCCCACTCAAACTTCCAGTCAGTTCCCACGAATGTGTTGCAAAACAAAAGAAGCATGACAAAAACATCGCTGTCACCGAGTCTGTCCCGGCTGTCAGTTGTGTCAGTCCGCGAGCATTACACCACTGCCGAGAACGACTTCACATTCATGTCTCTCGCAGTCGGCACTTCGTTTCCACAACACCCTCCTCTTTCCTGGAAGCATTCCATAGCTGCGTGTCTCTGTGGGCTCTTTCCTCTCTGCACTAACCCCCACCCCCTCCTCGCCCCAACCACCGCCACCTACTGCTGAGTCACTTCAGTGCCATGTCTCACAGTCGGCCAGTCAGTTCTTTCCTCTGTCTGTCTTGCACTTTGCCTCTGCTGCCCATGTAAAGTGCATTCCCTGATGCTTTGTGTAAAGCCAGCTCCAGTTACACTCCTTTCTACTTTTCCTCTTGTTATTCACGTTTGTTTGCTTGCCTAGCATATGGTTCTACCGCTTGCCTATTGGCAAACGTGTATGTGTGATAAAGTCATGTTGCTTCTCTATGGAACTGCTCATCAAGTATTCGTTTTGTAGTCTGTTGTTTCCCATTTTGCGTTAATCTACTCCTCATAGCAGAGTTCAGATACTGATTTATTTGGTCAAACGACAGCAATCTTCTAATTGGTCCTCTAGTCGGTTGCATGTTTGTATCTTTTTAATGTGTTTGGTTGTGTGGGTGTGTGGGCATCTGTGTGTCCACGGCTAATACTACTTCTGACTCCTCTTAACTAGCTGGTAGGTGCTGCTTCAGGCAGATTTGCATCCCTAGGTTAGCTGCAAACGCTGGCCCTGTTGTATTCCTGATCTAAATTCCCATCAACACATGATCGTGTCTCAATGGGGCTATGCTTAGTGTGTGTGTGCGTGTATGTGGCTGAGAAAGAGAGATGGAGACAGTGGCTGCACCTACGGCATACAGGTGTTGGGCATTGCTGCAGAGGGAAAGGTTAGCGGTGAAGTTGTCTAGTGGCAGTAAATATACAGTGTAGTTTACTGTTTTGCCATGAATAAACACTGCAAACATACTCAATACCCAAGAAGTTCCTGTGTATTGCTTCCTAGCTGCTGGGAAAAAGTGAAGGGGAGAGTCTGTGGGATTACAAACTGGTCTCTGAACACAGCCGGAGAGCAGCACACACTGCTCCGCCTAGGTTGCGAAATGTAGATATGTTTATTCAGTGCAGTTTCATTGGGTATCAACCTCGCGTTCACCAGCACATTGTTGGAAAAAAAAATCTTGAAGCGTAAATAAACACTTCACGTCCCGGATAGGTTGGTGAGACGCGATGCCTGCATGCAGCCTGTGCAGACAGCTGCAACTGAACTGTAAAGCAAGTAATCTTCGTCTGTCTGTTTGTGGGTATGTATTTCGCATATCTCCACAACCGCTCATCCGATCTACTTCACACTTAGCGGGTGTATTGCTGGGGACCAAAGGGAGTGCCGTGTCGAATTTGACACTTTTTAATATTAATAAACTTTGAATAAACAAGCGAACGGCGCTGCGTGGGGGGGGGGGGGGGGGAGGGCTTCAGGGCTCTGCTGCCTGTCGAGCATGTCATCCTCAGCGGGCAGACTGTGGCTCATTGACTACAGTCCACTGCTGGAAATACTAACGTTACAACCGAACTCTTCTTCCCTAGAGTCGATGAGCAGTGACTCTCAACAATGCTGCAACCATCACTTCCTTGGGGCCAAGCAATCGGCCCACCCCGAACGGGCACGCCCCTCGACAACCATGCAAGCAGTAAGACCGGGTGCCAAGCAATCGGCCACTCGCTGCAAACGAGCACTGCACTAGCAGATTAAATCACTGTATCTGTTGCCAGATACACTCGCGGTCTAGACAAGAGGTCAGACAATTGTGGTTTGTATTTATTCAATCAAACATTACAGCGGTGTTCGTTGCAGACACATATGGCGGAGGTCTGCGCTCTACTTAGTGCACTTTTGTAGTTTCCAGCCTTCGGTTGGTTTGAACCACCCATTTACTTTTCACACACTCCTACACTCTTAGCTACAAATTAATGCTCTGAATGCTCCGTACAGTGGGAAGAAAAAGGCAAGAGGGATTGGCACAGACCCAGCCAGTCAACCATCTGTTTTCAAATTTTTCCTTTGGGTGATTGTTGCAGTCCGTGGAGACTAGTTATCGAAATCTCGTGTACCACCCGTCACTACAACTTCTTAAGAGCCAAGCTTTTAACCCGCAGACAGTATGCTATAGTTGAAAACAAAACTGGCGTCTTCTAACAGGCAATATGGCAGTGTGCATCCTAAATAAAGTCCCAAACTGGGCTTCAATTGCTGCAGTCTGCAGAGGCCTACATTTTCTTTACACGGCCCTCATGGAGTGACTGTGACAACAGTATGCATCGATTCGGGACAACTTGGAAAGAAATTCATCCCCTGAAATAGCCCCAAGATCTGCCAATACATCTTTTACCACACATCTAATTTCAGTCGCTCCACTGAAAGGACATTATGGCACTGTTAAAGGTAATTGCAGTTTTCTATAAATGCTAAGCATACTACATATAATCTTCTTGATAACTATCGGATCCTGCATATTTTCAAGTTATTCAAAGTTTTCAATTTAACATATGCTTTATGGCTGAACCGTGCTAATTAAAGACCAACAGCAGAAATCACCTGGTCTATACGCATACTTGATTACATGCAATCAAGTATCACATATTGTCATTACCACTTGCTGCTCCAGCAGTGAATCATAATGTAAACTGTGCTGCAGGAATGTGCACTGCAGTTCAACTTGAAATGACTGTGCTGTGGTCTTTCTCTCATTTATTAGTCACTATGTATTACGCAACTCTTTGGCCACTAATTTCATGCTAGTTCAAAGCCACCAGATGTGTCACTTTGATCTGGATGCAAGTTTCTTTATTTGCGATGGCGGCTGTTGTAATTCTTTAGGTTCTTGCGCAAGCCGAGTTCTTTATGGTTTCTTTGAGAGACTTTGGAAATGTGGTTCTTGGATGGATGTGTGAAGTTCAAATGCAGATGGACTTTGAGATTGGTTATTTGTTACGATGAGTGATGGGGGTTGGTTAAACACACTGTGTTTTGAAAGAATAGCCTGAATAAAGAATACAGAACTTGTTTATTTGTATTGGAGGGGAAAAAAGAAATAGTTACCTTTCTTACCCATTGATTGGTTAAGAATCCCAGAAACCAGAAATGTCCTCAGACACCTGATGAAGACAAGATGGCAGAAAACAGTTGATGAATAAAGCATTTGGTACTAGAGAGTTGTGTTACCTTTTTAATTTAGCTGGACAGCACTGGGATTTAGCATAATAGGTACATGACTTTCTGTATTTCTGTACAGACCCAACATCAGACTAAGCTAGGTGCACAGCAGGCATCCTCGTGATACCTCTCCTCCGACCCACTGTTTTAAAAGGATGAAAGAAGCTGATGGGATTTACAATTGAAGCTGATGGGATTTATGATTATTGAATCTCACACTGACTCCACCTGTAGATACTGCAAGTGTTTCTACTACAAGTGTACTTATCCTGCTCCAGTGTCTTGTTTTTAAGTTATGCTAACAGGACAGGTTTTGGGCCTCTGGTCATGAAGTTTAGAAAATGATTTGCTCCCTTATATGCACTTTTACCCCACAAGCAACAGTATTTGTGTCTAGTTTCTGGAAATGTGAGGCCTCTGTTGTTTTTTTACCATGTTTGATGTCGAGTATAAATGTCATGATGGCAAAATCAAGAATATTGATTAAGTTGAAAATGAATATGATCTTTATTTTAATCACCTGGTCGTCAAACTGATTAGACTGGTTGTTTTACTTTATTTATGAAGGTAGCAAAAGTGAGATTATTTTGCTGTTTAATGATGATGATCATGATCAGCATACAGTGGGAGATATAAATGATGTGGTATTTGTGACGATAATCATCACATTTCATATTTTGATAATTCATAGAGATAATGTTGATCTTGGAACAAAATTCAAAATGCCATCTACTACCTCCATTTATTAGCCTCTCAAAGTCTCATTACCTTCAAATATGAGGTATAATAATATAAATAAGATGTATTGCTCTCTTTCTCTTTCAGAATAAGATACTTTTATTTGATGTGAATAGTTGCAATAAAGATTTATGTTGAATTATATATATATGAATAGTTTAGGTTCACGAAATGCATTTTATTAGAGCAACAGCAATCCATCTCGGTGACATCTACTCAAGTCAAGTCAATTGTATTTATACCCCATATCACAAATCAAAAATGTGTGGCATCAGACAGGGAAACACCCTAAACCCTCTTTAACAGGGAAAAAGTGGAAGAAACCTGACAGGAACTTCTAATAACCAATAAATAAGATGCAGTGTGATAAAAGTGATAAAACAATAATTTTGTTAGCTTCTGCTCAGGTTTAACTTAAATCAAACTATCTGTGAGTTCCAATACACATACTCCCATACTATTTAGTATGCAAAACAAATACCAGGATGGTCACATTTTGCAGTATGCAAGCCAGCATGCTTTACTGGCTATTTTGACCCACAATCCTCTGCACAGTGGATGTATGAGCAAGAGGGTCAGTTCAAGGTGCCATGTTATGAGGAAGTAGTTCATCCCAATTGAATGCATACGGCATGCAACAGTACATACTTTGTTTTGGCAGCTGCAGAATGAACTAAAAGGAAAAAAGTTTAAAAAGTATGCGATTTGGAACGCAGCTCAGGTCACTAACCTCTCTGACAATAGGGGTCAAGGGTCAACTCCTAGACTGTGAATAGTTTACAAAAGCAATGCATCATAACCAGTAAATAAAAGAGACAACAATGCTTATGATGACCGGGGCTAAATATCCGTTGACTGAGATAGACCAGTCTGTTTGCATACCAGCCCCACTTAGACTGCGCATGAAGCATAGGGTCGAATGACTCGGGGAGAAACATGTATTTGATGTACCTTAAATGATCTGCTCTACTCCACTCTTCCCTACTGCACATGCCACCACCCCCCTAAAGTAAACTCTCAGTTCCCTGTGTTGTTGACGGTGTATAACCACAGTACCGTCCTTTATAAACCTAAATCGCTCGGCTTGCTTTTGCATTTGTGTGTACCCTTAGAAAGAGCCATCTTTTCCCCTCCGTAAACTATTCTCTATTGAGTGACCTGCGTGTTTTGCTTCTGCATCTGCCTAGTGGCTTTCATTACCTTCGTATATTCCAGTATATTATCGACCCATATTAAATTGCAAACCGGACTAGGTAAAGCGCTCGGCTCCCCTTGGGTAGTAGACAAGCGTAGCTAGTAACTGGTGAGTTATGAAGTGATAACGTCTCATTGGCTACGTGCAGTCAGCAGGCCGTCCTGTTGAAAGTACGATGCCCGTTTAATCAGGACGGGAATCCCTCCAGACGCGGTTGTGTACTCTAGAACAGTGGGCGTTGACCTTCTCACAGCAGGGTGACAACAGTCCCTGCCAAAATGTGTATTCTGATAATTTGACTGGAACCCATCTGGAGCTCAACGGGAACCAGTGCCGTCTGTTAGAGAGCACTAACTCTTAGCCTGGCCAGAGCGTAATGATCTATTTGTGCCCAGTTAAGGTCTGATCTGGCAAACTGCCTCTTATGCGCTGACACATTTACACTTTTTTTTGTTCCTGTATATATGCAAGCAGTTGTCAGAGGCTCCTGCATTTCAATATTTCACCAATCCTATATTCACTTTCATCCTTTGAATCACTATTTAAGTAAGAATGCACTGCTTTAGGAAACAGTATTCCAAAACCGTGCAAGGGGAAGGCTGTTTAGGACACGGTGTAATATCATGCAACAGTTTTGTTTTCAAAGCTGTAATGGGCTTTGATGTCAAACCTACCTTATGGCAGCCCTTCACTATAGCAGCAAACACTGTTTAAATATATTCCCTCACCAAATCTCCTTGAATCTATTTCAAAGTCATTTGACTTTGTCAAAGTAATACTTTCATTTAAACCCACATATGAGAAGAAATGTCAGCGCATCCGCCCACTGCCTTTGTACAGTAGCTCTTCAGTTGTTATATCTGTCATGATATCTCTGAGGTTACTGTCTCCTCCCACCCAAATATCCTCTCTAACTTTCACTAGATGCTCAGTGCAGCGGTCACTCCCACTCTTCAGTGCTCTCAAAAGTTGCTTATAAATTGTTCTGAATCTTTTGTGGCCATTTCAGCTGCCATGTTTACATTTATCCACCCACCTACTTGCTTGGACCTGTTAGCTCTTTGAGTGGGCTTGTGTGTGAGTGTGTGTAAATTTTGTGCATTTTCCTTTTCCGAGGGCTGTCTGTATGTGTTATCTGTGCCTACACATAGGTTGTGATACATTTATTTATTTTGTGTTGCTGGGTTTTGTTTATTCTTCTACCCACTACCTCTCACCCTCTGGCCTGCGTACTAATTTTGCGTCCAGGAGAAAACTTCTGCATGAATGTATTTATGCATTTCAAAGTTATTACAAAGTTTGACTCTTTCTTCCATTTCTTATGTATTACTGCTGCTGCAGCAGTACAGCAGCTAATTTTACTTGTGAAATCAATGGAGATGTACCGATCGATCAAAACTGGCTGGTTTTCACCTGATCTTATAGACGGATGCCCAACCAGTCTGGTCACATTTACACAAAAGTGATGCAGGATAGTATAATGTTGGCACACAGCGGTACAGGCGGTAATGTTACTGCCACACACACACACACACACACACACACACACACACACACACACACACACACACACATATTGTGAGCTTGAGTGAAGAAGACACAAACATGCAGTTTGTCAGTCTAAAAAAGGTAGTCGAGACACAGCCCTGCTTCTGAAGGAGCTAACGGCTAACGCTAACAGTGGTTGCATTGACTTGCATTATGTATAATTATTGACTTGTATTCAATCTCCTATCAGTAAAAACTAGTTGTGAAGGTTAATTATAACGGTGCTCAATTGTACTCTTGTAAAATCTGTTTTTTGGCGAGCAACATGAATAAATACCGTTTTTCACAGCAATGTAAAACAAATATTAAAGAGGGAATTATTACCTGTTTAATTTCCTAACACTAGCTCTAAGCAGCTTATAATGTACATTAATAATAATATTCATTTCCTAATCATTTATGCAGATAACAACTATTTTGAATCTATGATGGTTTACACTGACTTCAAGCGGGTTGAAATTGTTTTTCAGGGATGGTGGTTAAAAAGTTGACTCTGAAGCCTAACTGTCAATTATAGTTCTTAAAATTAAAATGTTAATCGGCACGTCAGACTTTGGCAGTGGAAATTGGTACATCTCTAATTCAAACAACCCATTGACTGATGAGTTGAAAGCTTACAAAATAAGCTTTTTTCCCCCCAATGCTACTTTTCACCAACAGCATGTAATTGGTGTATCAATAATGAAGTGAGATGTTTGCTCCTCTGCCTGTAGATATGAATGTTCATGTATTTGTTTAGTCCCCTCTATGTCAGTGGAAAGCTGCTCAAATACCTTATATTAAAAGAGCTCATAGCTGGGCTCAACCATGGTTTCTAAGCCATTAAAAGGCCTCACGGTACCTGGAAAGTGGCTCTGTAATCACTTTGTTCCAATGGAGCCCAATTTTTCTGTCAAGTAATACTTCAGGGATTGCTTTGTAATTTCACAGTGATTGCTTCAGATAACAGTCAGAAGTATTTTGCGATTACAGCCACCAATAAAATAGCTCTTTGACTTGACCCAGTTTCCCAATGTTATGATGAAAAAATGACTCACTCAGCTATTGTGCGATTACAAGCACATTCAAATGAGGCACTGTGTAATTATGTGTTTAAACGTTTGGTTTTATGAAATTATTCCTTTCTATAGATATTGGAAGATTACGTGTAAAAGTGGCCATTGATTATGCAATGGCTGTTCAATAATGAAACGATATCGAATGTGCTTTGATTGTTCCCATATTATGCAGAAGAATGATTGCTGCCCACACTTGTGTGTTGTGACTCTGTCCTAAGCAATAGGTTTGGATTCGTGCCCGGAGCCGCAGCCTCCCAGTAACGGCCAGAAAGTGGGCGAACGCTACACTGTGGGCGACATGGTGTCCTTCCAGTGCGATCAAGGCTTCTCGTTACAGGTAGGTGAAAGCACACCGCGCTGGTAAAGCAGACATCCAGCTCTCTTATGGTTACGATAAGTGAATCATATCTAACTGCCTGGAGTGACACTTTCAACAGAATACCCCAAAGGATAAGTCTGTCAAGGCAACGTTAGAAAGTACTTTTTCTATGACATCTGTGTGTGTGTGTGTGTGAGAGAGAGAGAGCGCGGAGCAGTGTGCAGTAAAGAAATGAGTGAATGCACAAGGGTGGTGTAACTGTCCGTGTATTTAAGCTTGCATCTTTATTGTGTGCACTTTGCCTGCATGTTTGTGTGAGCGCGTGCCTGTTACAAAGCAGTTTTAACGTCCTCCAATCTTCCTCAAGTAGATACTGTAGCCGTGGCTTTTTGAGCTGCAGAACCCTCCAATGCCACGGGCGATGGATTGTGTTAACAGTCGCCTCACTAATCCCACACCGATTTTTCTTCCCGGCTTAAGCATTCACATCTTTTCCCATTCTCTCTCGACCAACCACCAACTTCTTACACACATCTTCCGGCTGAGTGTCTGAACAGACCAGAGGCCATTGTAAAAAACAAAAACACATGTATGGCTGAGTCTTCTGAATTCAGGTGTATTCTGTGTGTGTGTGTGTGTGTGTGTTTTGGTAGATGTCTTCAGGTTGATCATTCGTGTACGCGTTGGCTGGTCGATGTACATGTATGAATGCATTTTACCAGTGTTTGGGCTGCAGAAATCTTCTGGAATGCACAGAATTTTGAAAGGATTAAAACAACAGTGCTATGAATATTTTACAGATGATTAACCTGTAATATTCATCACTTTAATATTATAATTTTTTTATCCAACACAACAGTGCTTCTTGTCTTGTTCTCTCAGGCTACAACACGTCTCTCTGTAGTCAGACCCCAGGTCTCTCTCTCTTAATCCCATCAAAAGTTTACACACACAAGACCTTGAGAAGAGGATTTTGAAAAATCCCCAAATCTGACTGTTAACCAATTCCAAAGATCCGCAGGACGGTGATAAAATCAGCTTGCAGAAGACTTGTCTGTTTGATCTCCTGGTGTTCCTTTTTTTTTATTGCCCTGTATTTTGGAGCTGGTGAAGATATTGTTTTTGTTTGTTTTCCTGAACAGGGTAATGCATATATTACCTGCATGCCTGGCCCCGTCAGAAGGTGGAATTACCCCGTACCTCTATGTTTAGGTAATGTATTATTTTATACAGTCTGACATTGCCAGCGTGCAGGGTTTCAATGAGGTGATATTGCACGACAAATCCGTATTTGTTGCATAAAACACGGTCCGTCTCTTTCTTTTGTCTTTTGCCCTTCTCCTTTTCTCATTGACTATTTTCTGGTTTATATCTTTTTATTTCTTCCATAGCAATACTTTACTCCTGCACACAGCCACACAATAGATCAATGCCCCCACAGAGGACTTGTTATTGTATTAGGGAAAGCAACAATTTCATTGTAAGACTAGGGGAGGGGATGATGGGTGGGCGTGGAGGCTTGAGGAGTGGGGATTATGAATTTTCTGCTTTCCCCCTCAGTTGAAAATCAATAAGGCTTTGCACCATCTCAGTGTGTTGTTTGATTTCTGATAACTCTCATGAGTCTCTACTCCCCCCCAACACTTCCTCTACACTTGATTGTCACAGTGACAGATTCCAGAGATCACCGGGGAAGTGCAGCAGCTTCTCTTTTGACACCTCGCTGTTGTGTTGCCCCCAATTACACCTGTACACAAACACACATTAGTGCGAACACGCCTTACCGCGCATTTGAACACACAGACGATTGCACATGCACGCACACACTCTCTGCACCCCTCATGTAAATGTTCTGTCTCTGTGGTTTTCACAGTTCACTGCAGACATAAATCCCAGCTTTACTGTTGACAGGCCTGTTCTCGGACGCCTGTGTTCGCTCGTTAGCTCAACTCCTCGCTCGTTTACAGTACATACGCTTACCCCAACACCCGGGATCTGGCTTCTCTTTGTTGCTGATAAACTCACATCAAAGTGGTTGCATGCCCCTCCGCAAACCGTATAACATCCTCACAAGTGCCTCTCCTCATCTTCTCTTTCGTTTCAAACACAAACGGGTCAAGCAGGTTTTTCCCCACCAGCAGCACAATTAAATCCCGAGATAGTGTTCGCCTCCCGCTGGCCTTGGTTGATAGTCTTCAAAGAAATGGCAGCAATGCCGCTTGTGTTCCCAACCTTTAGCCGCATAAATACGCCTGTAAGGTTCGGGATGGGGAAAAAGACTACACGTTTACATTGATGCCTCTGGTGGCTCCGATTGCATTATGCCTGTGTGTATGTAAAACTAGGATATGTACCACAGGAGAGAGGGGGATGAGTGTAACCGTCACAGCAGGCTGAAGTGTTCTCCAACAGGGGGTTGCAGGGGGAGGGTGAAGTGATCACCGCCACCAATGGAAAAATTTAATTGACTCTCATTTATTTTAATTTAAAGCACCACCAAACAAGGGATGTGCCTGAGTCAGTTATCTTTTCATGGACGCCCTTATGGAGCATAATCCACACACTCAAGCAGAGATGTACATGCACCCCCATCCACCCACCCACACATCCCCGCTTCCCCAATCCTAAGCTCATAAAGCACACTCACAGCACTTCATTTTCTCTCTTGCCCACACAAGCCCCCCCCCCCCCCATTACAGTCTGCGCATAAAACATGAGCATATAACACGCATCATTATGAGCACATCTAGCGAATGCAGACATTAACAGTACTGCTACTCTTCCTCCTCTTACACATACACAACAAGTATGCATGTCCCTTGCCCTCCCACCATATTCTCCCAGTCATTGTTTTCCTTTGTTTTCCCATGGAGCCGTTGTGTGGAGAAGTGACATGTTCTTTCTCCTTGGTTGGTCTCCCACAGCCCAGTGTGGTGGCTCTATGACAGACTTCAGCGGCGTCATCCTCAGCCCAGGCTTCGCAGGGAATTACCAGAGCAGCCTGGACTGCAGCTGGAGAGTTCAACTCCCTATTGGTTTCGGTCTGTCATTCCCCTCTGTCTTTCCTTTCTCTTTCTCTTTCTTTGTTCTGCTTGCTCTCATGTCCTCTCTGCTGCTTTCCTCTGCCCTGTTCTGTTAACTCCTCTCAACTTCTTATTGTGTTGAAAAAGAACCTGCTCGTTTTATGCATGCTTAACATTAAATTTGAACTAATCTCCTACTACAGTACCTGAAATGAACATTCATTCACTTCTACTTTATTATATGTTCTTGAGTGTGTCTCCTGCGTCAACCTTTTCTTTCTGCTTTTTAGGGATCCATCTGCAGTTTCTGAACTTCTCCACAGAGCCTGTTCATGACTATCTCGAGGTGCGCAGTGGGAACCTGGAGACTGGAACAGTGATTGATCGGTTCAGTGGCCCCGTTGTGCCCAACTCTCTTTTCAGCACCACCCATGAGACCACTCTCTTCTTCCACAGCGACTACTCCCAGAACAAGCCTGGCTTCCACGTTGTCTACCAGGGTGAGGAACAAAGATTGGTCCTCATGGTAAAGTTAAAATGTGATTTTTATCATAGCAGCAGCTGAAAAAGTGGAAAGAGATTGAAGAGTTTGCTAATAGAGCACTTAAAAGACCATCAGTCAGGTTGGATACAGACCAGGGACAAAGATTAGTCCTGCAAGGCCGATGCTTTCTCTGAGGTTGTGAGATTACAAAAGGCTAAAGAATAAAGAAAAATAAATCAATGCTGACCTCTGCTGAGACATTCAATAGCACATATTCTTGAATCATAATAGTGTTGGCTGTGTCAGTGGGGTATTTTATGTGCTAAAGCCAATGTGGAAAACAATCATTATTTATCGGTTAACATTATGACAATACGGTGAATTTAAGTCTTTTGGACAAACTTTGTATTTTCAAAATGTTGACGAATGACCTGACCAACATTTTGGGGCTTCAGCCACCAGTAAGAGGTGTTTCTTTTGGGTTCTTTTCTTACAAAAAGACGTAGCACACTTGAACGGTGTTAAATCATATATTACTGATGATGACAAAGGATAGAGGGATGTTTTTAATACAAAAGCATATAATGATATAGGCAATCTGTTGATTAGATTTCACCAATGATGTAAGATTAGCTGCTCTTAACAGCTCACTGGGCAGGCTTTGGTTCTTTTGGTTCTCTTTCATCATAGATATTAAATAGTATTGTAATGGTAGCGTTTTATAATTTGCTTCCTGGAGTCTGTGGTTATTAATCCTCCACTACTGTGTGTTGGTTTGTGTTTTTCTCCCCAGCATATGAGCTGCAGAGGTGTCCGGACCCACGGCCTTTTCGTAGCGGCATAGTCATCGGTCAGGACTACAGTGTGGGGATGACCATTTCCTTTGAGTGCCTTCAAGGTTACACTCTGCTTGGAGAGGCATCTCTTACATGTCTGCATGGAGTCAGCAGAAACTGGAACTACCCCATACCTCGCTGCGAAGGTGACTGGCTAGTGCTTCTTATAAACACAACAGTTGTTTTCTAGCGAGTGTTGTTCATATGCAGAAAAGAATGTGAAAAAAGCAGCACTGAACCCCTCTTACAGTTTCAACTACCAAGACCTAAAATCTTCCTCCAAATAGCGTACATTTTGCAGTATCAACAAACTATATTTATCAGTCATGAAATGCCTTTTATTTGATATTTTTCTCTGTTTTCCCAAACTTAGTGGAGAAATGTTAAAATATGTGCGCAAACAAATCTTTGAAAAAGTAATGCGTGCTACTCTGAGAAGCTGACGAAAGTGAAGACGGAAATGCTTTTCCATCGCCTGCTAAAAATAAAGTCTTTGAAGTTAATTTGAAAAGAAGAATGTAGGTTTTTGAGTCTGCTTCTGGTCCTGTCCTTTATTCTAGCACATGAAAGCATCTGACTCACTTTTACCACCACGTTACTGAACTATACACTGACACAGCCCGATATAATGATATATGGAGAATTTGCAAGTCTTTATTACAAAGCTGATTACACCTGTCTCTGTTGCTCAGGTATGATAAACGATGGCTTTCCTCTCATCAGTTAAGTGAAGCAGTAACACGTGTTTCGAGTCCACAAAAGAGTTTGGTATTTGTCCCAGAAAGTGGTAAATAGTTCTGTTTTTCTCCATAGATGCCGTATTGTCCCGCTTGTCAAGTTTACAGTTGTTGTTTTTTGGTAGGGATCCCTAGGGCAGCGCTTTGGCTTTGACTCCCAGTTCAATGTCAAATCTTAGCACATTCCCTCTGAAGGGATATGACGGGAGAGTTTTAATGTCCCCCCCCCCTGCCCAGTATCTCAGTGATAACCAAATAACACACAGTTATGGTTTGTTAAAAGTCATAAAAGCAAGTTTTATGACTTGAGGTAAATCAAAGACTGGCTTTGTATTTTCATCCAGCCTCTCTGAATTTGTTTCTCTCCCTCCAGCTCTCTGTGGGGGAAACGTAACATCCATGAATGGCACAATTTACTCTCCTGGACACCCAGCTGAGTATCCGCACTTCCAGGACTGCATGTGGACTGTCCGAGTACCTCCTGGCTATGGCATCTACATCAACTTCTCTGTTATCAATACAGAGCCAATCTATGACTACATCACTGTGTGGTACGTTTTCATTTCTCTCTCCGTATGACATTATTCAGCTTATGGCACACAGTGTTCTGTATACAGAGCTGCATACAGAGTTCTATTGACAGTTATTGGGAGGCAGTCTTTCTCAATTAATAGTGATTTTTGTTTAAGCTTTAGAAACTGAGACAAATATTTTATACAAACAATACTACAGTAAGCAGTTAGCCACAAAATATACCCTTGTTAAAGTGTCCACCAAGTTTATAGCAGATACAGTGCATTGCTAATAGAGCAGCTCCCAAAAGATTTGACAACTGAAGTTTTATTTTTATTTTTACTCAAGGAAAAACTGCAGAGTATAATAAGATTTATTTCCAGAATAATATTCTGTATTGATTCAGATTCCTTCTTTATTGTCTTCTATAGAGGATAATTTGCTTTCCCAGACTGCACACAATCAAACACTGAGAACAAGGAACACGCAGAAATAACAAAGACGTGACAGACCAGGACACAACGCGGAATGTACAGACACGAGTACAGACTGTTTTCGCAGCAGAGCATGAGCCAAAGCACCCAGTTGGGTCAAGTGTTTCCCTTACTCATTGCAAAAGCAAACTCAAAATTGTTGCCATGTTGCGAGCTGTTTGGAGGCAATCCCTCAATCATCGATATGTTGCGAAAGGAATTTAGCTTTTTTAGGGCCGTAGGCCAGTTGGACAAGTTTTGCTCACAGCTCTTGATGCGACACCCGTATTAAATGAGCCAACAGCCATCCACATTATGTTGACTTTCGTCTGGAAATCTGTGGATTCATTTTACTTTCCCTGACAACTTTTATTCCAACAGCCCCCTTGCTAAAACAAAATAGATTAAACAAGAGAAACTGAAGTAAAGTCTGAGTCCCTGTGTGTCCCTCCTCCCCCAGCGAGTGTTACGTAAAGCGACAGAAATGTGTGCAAGCATGAAAACATCAGCTCTGAGTTATCTTCGATGCTTGTTAGTTTGTAAAAACTTTAACTCTTGTCGAATAATTATACAGCAGTGAACTATGTTATACGACATGCCTGTTATCAGTCCAGTGGCTGTCTCGCCCTCTGTCTCTCCCGCTACCTTTCTGTAGCCTCTCTGTAGAATGGTAAGCGTCAGGCAGTCATGGACCTCACCTCATCTGTGATAGAGGAGGGAAATGCCTTCCAGCATACAGTAGGGGAGGAGGGAGCTACTGGCACTACTGTTTTCAAATGAAAAAGCACATAAACAATTTGTTCCCTGATGGCAACATTTCATTTCCCTGCCTGACTGCCGTCTCCCATTTTGCTGATCACTCTGAAATGAAATTGCGCTAAGACTTTTTTTAATATACAATATATTAAAGGTACACATACAAAAAAAGCATTTAATGTACATCATTCACGGGAATAGGCCTGGAGCTACCCGAAAGTGCCAGTAATGAAATACATTTCTCTTGTAGAAAAATGGCATTTATATATACATAATAGAAAAGTCTTCTCGCATGAGTCTTTCTTTTTATTCTCAGAGAAAAGAAGCACAATGCTGCATCACATCCCCCAAAAAAATGTATCCCAACTTATTTCGGCAGCTTATTTCGGAACAGAGATCACGGCAGTATTTTTAGAAGGGTTTGAAAGTTCTCCCTTGCTCTCATTAGCAGAGGTGCTTCTCTGTTCTGTGCTGTCAGCAGCTAATTCTCGTCTCATAAATGGCTTTATTGCAAATGACAAGTTCCATCATCACCCCACAGCCATCCACCTATCCATTCACCTTGGGATGGGGGATTTGGAGAAATGTTCGCAGTAAATTTAGTTGTGCATCGCATTCGGGAGGCGTGTCATAATATTTTACCATTACCAAATTACATGACATGACAAATTTAGGTACATCATCACATAGACGTAGGAATCCTTTGAATGCAATATTGCCGAAATAAGAGTCCTGCTCATGCAACATTGCTTTCAATCACCCAAGAGAGCCAAAGATAATAATGTGTTTAGCTACCTCAGTAGAAATGGTATGTGGAATATCTAGAGGTTGCCAAATCACTCAATCATCTCACTGAATGTATTTTGTGATGTTGGCCAACCAGTGCATCTATCTGCCCCTCCAGCCACTTCCTTCCGGCTTAGCGTGGGGGATCCCGAGGTCCATCCAGCTCAGCTAGAATGCATAAGCATAGCTCTGGGTCGGCTCCGGGGCTCTCCTCCCGGTCAGACGTGCCTGATGTAGCTCCACAGGGGGAGGCGTCCCAGAGGCATCCTCATTAGATGTCTGAACTACCTCAACTGGCTCTTTTCAGGAGGAGCAGTAGAGCAGCAGGTCTACTATCGAGCTCCCATATACTGTATATCTGTCTTCTCATTCTATGACCCCAACCTGCACAGGCAGCTCATTTCAGCTCTTTGAATCCGTAAATTGAGAACTTCACCTTCAGGCTTTGCTCCATTTTCAACACGACATTTCACACTACATTGTACCCTCATTTGGGAACAAGGCCCATAGACACTTGATGTCTTTCCCTTCAACCGCCATAGGTGGATGCCGTCCAAGAGATGCGTCAGGCACGACGGGCTGGCAACATTCAGGGCCTTCAGCATCTCATCCACCACTGGCAACATACCAAAAACTATTTCAGTGACTTGTACGACTAGCCTCTTATCTTCTATCTTGTTTGTAATTTATAGCTACCTTAAGGAGTTGGTATATCTGTTTCCATTACTTGAAACATATTACTATTGTCACATCTTTGACACATGTTGATTGTCCTATGGCATTTAGTGTAAATGTAATGTGAGTATACACTCCCATAGACATTGCCACCCTTTACAGATAACAACCTACCCTCCATAAAGAGTGAAAATCAAAAAGGTCATTACGATTCAATTACGTTTTGATTCCCAGGGCTACAGTTCCTTTTACGGTACATCGTGTTAGGATTTTCTGATAATCACCCATACATTTTCTAAACATTTCTTCCTTCCATGGTCTCGGGGGCTGAAGCATAGTGATAACCACACACCCTGATTATGTACATGCACGTACAGAATATGAACAATCTCAACTCAATTTGAAAGAATGTTTTGCAAAGAAAAAAGAGGTCACAAACGCAGTTGTGGATTTTGCACATTTCTGCAGGACTCTGTATCATTGATTTTTTATTTTATTTTCAAAAAAACTTCCCCATTAATATGTAACATGGCTGGAGGAGCCAAAAGTTTCATTGCTGTACTGCCTCATCAGTTAACTCGTACTAAACTTTTACTTTGACAGTGTTGATTAATGTAAAAACTTTTTCTCAGGTTTTCAGAATGACTGCTCAGGGATAACTAGACCTGCTCTTTGATCCCAGCAAGTTATTACGGGTGTTTATTCATAAACCATTTGCTCTCTCTTTCTACTCCTCTCTCTCTGTCTGTCTGTCTGTCTTCCTCCCCCCCCCCCCCCCCCCCCACCTCCACTCCCTTCCCCTCTCTGTATTCAGGGACGGACCTGACCAGGCCTCGCCTCAAATCGGTCAGTTCAGTGGCAGCTCTGTACAGGACGGCGCGTCCACCACCGCCAATCAGGTCCTCATCAAATTCCACAGCGACTTCAGCACCAGCGGCTTCTTTGTGCTGAATTATTACGGTAACCTCCCCTTTGATGCCAGCTAAGCAAAGACCTTGTCCCGCACTGCTGTAATGACCCCTATTTACTTGAGCTTTACTTCTCCAGTTTGCTGGAACTCTAGTGTGGTAATGAAGACCACAAAAGAACAGAGGGAAATTGTCCCTGCGTTTACAGGAATGCCTTTCATTTTCCCTCTTTTATGAGTCATTATTTAGCTTTTCTCATTTTGGTGCATGGTTGCTTCCACTTCTGTGTAATGATAAATGATGAATTCCTTTTTATGCCTATTAAAACGCCCCATCGGAAAGAAGTTGATTAATAATAAAATGTCCCCCATTCCAGCTAAATTAGTGATGGTTTTTGATGATCATGAACACTGATAGATGACAATGTATGATGTAATCAAGTGTCAGCATGATGGAAGAGTAAAGAATGTACTGCAGGTAGAACAGAAAACACATTCTTCTCTCTCACTCTCACTCACTCTCACTCACACTCACACACACACACACACACACACACATACATACAACATGCACTGTTGCAGATTTCAACCTTTGTCCTCTCCCAACAGCATACCAGCTGAGAACATGTCAGCCACCCCCTCCTGTTGCCAACGCTACTGTCCTAACCGATGATGAAGAGTTTGAAATAGGTTTGTCTTCTCTTATTTTGCTTGTTTACCGGGGGACAGTGCGTAATAAAGTACATTTGCATCAGACATACAGTAATTTGCTTGGACGGCCGTGGACACAGGACAAAAAGTAGGAATAGACTCATCAAATGTTTTAGCCATTAATTAATAAATCCATTCCCCTGTAAGCTGATTCTTGCATTTTTTCATTGAAACTATTGTTTGAATGTTTATCTTTTTGTTAACATATTACTCCATATATCGATTTCTCAATTTGAAACAGCTTTGGCTGTAGTACATATTCACTTGGACATTTTTGTTATACATTTATACATTTATCAAATGTATATATATTGATGTATAAAATATAGATTTTTTTCAACCTTCACTATCTCATTCTACTTGCAATGGGCTCTTTGGCTTATATTTCTTTCCTTTCTCAAGTTTTTTTTTTTCGTCTATTCATACTTTTTGCAATTGAATATTAGTTTGAGGGGAAGAGCTAAATATCTCTTCATATAAGCTGTTTGTCTTGATATGGCTAGTGGCTGCCTAACTTTGTGTCTTTGGAATGAAGTGTTATTTTATTTCATATGTGAGTGCATGTGTTTGTGTATAAGTGTGCGGCTGTATTGTAATGAAGTGCATTCAGTACTCCAGCTCGCTAAAGGGACGTCAATCTTCATTAGAAAATGTGTTGTTGATTACTGTTTCAAGTGCTGGCAGTGAGGAGGCTTTTACTAACACGTGTGTGTGTGTGTGTGTGTGTGTGTGTGTGTGTGTGTGTGTGTGTGTGTGTGTGTGTGTGTGTGTGTGTGTGTGTGTGTGTGTGTCTGTGTGTCTGTGTGTCTGTGTGTCTGTGTGTGTGTGTTTGGTTGTGGTTGGGTGGGCGGATGAATGGATGGATGTGTTTTTCATATCCACTCCCGGCTTGTGTGTGTTTATATGATTGTGGGTGTAAATTATTTCACAGGGGACATAATTCGGTACTCGTGCCTGCCAGGCTTCACCTTGGTGGGCAGTGAGATTCTGACCTGTCGACTTGGAGAGAGGCTACAGATGGATGGATCCCCACCAGTCTGTCAAGGTTGGTTTATCCAATATGTTTCTGTGGGGCTTTATAAATGTTGTAGTTTGCAGGTGTTCCTGTCAATGTGCGTTCAAACGCTTGTGTGCGCACAATGCATGTGTGTACGTATCCATGTTCATGTATGTGTGCCTCTATGGGTGTGCTTGACGCCACTCTGCCACGGTTGGATGCAGTCAGCAGCACTCACTGTTGATGCATCATTTAACAGACTGCCAGCAGGGCCCCTTCTAGAAGGCTCCTGTTGGCAATCCGCATCTCTATTCTAATTTGTCAAGACTCACAGAGTCATACTACTACTGACCCAAGATCATAGACCTACGCTCCCCTAGAAGCAGCACTTGACTGTGAAGGATCAGCGTGAAACAGATTACAGATCAGCAGTCTTCATCGATGTAACAAGGTAGATGGGGCCAGTCCAAGCTGTTTTCCCCACAGAAAGATGGGAGCTTATATTTTACCCCTTAATCCTTGCTCAAATGGCCCCATGGATTTGATTGATGTATAATGTCTTCCTAGGCATGTTTTTTGTTTTTTTTCGGAAGATGGATTTTCAAACAAAAAGGAAAAGAAATGTCTGTGTTGTCTGCATCAGAGATTTTGTTTAGACCAAAAGCCTGCCTGTCATGCCAATACATCTCAGCCGCAGACAACAGAGCGCTCTGAAACCTTATATGCCCCGTGGATAGGCATTTTTTGAAGGGCCCTTAAGTCCTTTGTCTAGTCCTGAGTTGATGAGCGTTTCTGTCTTTTTGTTTCGAGAAACTATGAGTAATCGCGTTGGACATTCAGACCCAGCGCCTGCATTCATAAAACATCTTTGAATAGGACTAGCGATTCGGAACCTATTTGCTCATCCCTGGCTGTTATTATTTGATGTATGACTTGATATCTTGGTTCTTACCCAGTAGCGTTTCTGCGGCTCACATCGTTTTGCTCTTACAAGTAAGAATTTGCCTGATTTCATTTTGGTAAAGGGAAACTGTCGTAAGTAAAGCAGCAAATACAGGTTTTCCCACTCATCCTGGAAGATGAGAGAAGAAGTAAAATGTCCTGGAAAAATCTTGTGTTGTCAATGAAAACTGTTTCCCCATTCTCCTACTGACCTTTACCCGGGAATGAAATGCGATGCTATCTATCAGAGCTCCCCAAACATTGCCATCTGAAAGGGCCAAGTTATGTTCAGTATCATAACTTTCAAATGGGAGTTTATGGACAAGATTATTTCAAATAAGCTGCTCTCGGTTTATTTCAGTTGCTGAAGCTGTGATGATTGCTTGCTTGTTTCACCTACAAACGTTTTTAAGTTTTATGATTCAATGCTTGCTCGGAGCAATGGGCTCAATGTGTGTTGTTGGGTATTATTGAGAGAGTTGGATTATAAAGAAAGACCGCCTTAATACTGGCTAACGGTACTTTTTTACTTTGCCAGCACTGTCTCTTCAAACATAATGCTGCATTGCGAAGGTAAAATTGACCATAACATGGCATGAAATGTTTCACTTCTGTAGCAATAAAGTGAAGTGTTCTGCCTCTGCAGGTGTGTTTGCATTATTCTATGATCAATTCGTCATCATTTCTTAGCATGTCAGAAGTGATTTCATAGCCATAGACTGCACGTCTTGATAAGAAATAGTGTCTTTCCTAGAGTAGATTTCCCAGGACTTCTCCAGACAGAGTGGGGACCCTGAAATAGTAATGGCAAAGCTTAAATTGAGTGAGCCGATCACGGATCCAAGCTCTGGAAGATATTCCTATGCTTTATTCATAAAGGCTACAGTACTGCCAATGATGCCATTAGTGTATTCACAAATGTCAGAGAGACCAAAACAGTGGTAATTTTATTAATTTTTCATTGAAATAGGTGCGTACGTGTGAGTCCTATAGACAACAGGGCCTACCTTTACTTGTACTGCATTGGGCATTTTCTAAAAATGCATAATTTATAAAAGCACAAGGGGTATGACGTCCTGCAGCATTTTATTGGCTTATTAGACAGTGCAGAGTAAAGAGAGAAGGCAAACAGGAGAGAAAAGCTTCATTGCATACTTGCAGACTGCATCATACCTGTCTGGCATACAGACGTATGATCATGTTAAGCATGACGGTAATGGAATTGCTGTGAAATGTTTTCCAATGCTTACTTTCATTGTTTCTTTCTTTTGTTATGCGACCAAGTTAGGCATAACAATAGGAATAGTTTGAGATCATTTCTTTCCTGCCAAGTGAGGGCAGTCATTCACTTGAGAGTACTGGCTTGAAATATTCAAGCTCTCTTTGCCAGCTCACCTTCTCGTGTGTTACTGCTACACAGAGCTCTGCCAAGACCAACTAGCTCCTATCTGCTAAAACTTGCATTCTGTACTCGAAATAATTTCACAGGCTTTAATTTGAGTGACTAAATTAACCTGCCAAAGTCGAATGGGCAAAGCATGTTGGGACTGTTCTGGCAGAACACAACATTGTTTTGCAGTTGGTTTGTCTTGTGCGAGGCAATCGGTCATACGGCAGAATTTGACGTTGGACGGCACAGACTCTCGTACATCACAGTAAATTGTGCTTTGCACTGCCAAGTCAATGGGCCCCGTTAGTCAGGTTGTGCTGGATATGGATGGAACAAAGCAAATTACATATTGTATATAAAACATCTGAGTCGTATGAGAAAAGACACAAGGAATCTACTAAAGAGGTTGCACTTGTTAAAATCCATACCAAAATGAGCAGATAACAGGCAAGTTACAATAAATGAAGTACTGTCTGTGATAGACATATTAAAAGTGTGCAACAAAATGATGAGTAGGCATCATATATATCATCATCAAAGAGCTCCTTAACACCTGCCTTGAGCATCAAATTGGCATGGTTAGTACTATTGTAAGACGTCTGGGTTAGTAATTCGTTGTTTGACATTTTCATGGATCACCTCATTATTGTAGTCAAGAATTCATTACATTTTCTTGTGTTGGATATGTAATGTCCTTGTGCCACCTCTAGCACGGAACTAATTGCTCTCCTTGGGACATGTAAAATTGAACTTAATTTGAGTTGACCTGCTATTCACATCCAAGAGACTGCTACAGTAAGCTTGTAAAGGGGCCATTTCCTGTCGGCAGCTTGCCAACAGAGCAGGAAAAATAATTCTCCTGTGTTCCCCCATTCCGCTTTTGTTTTCTGTCAACCCTTCTGTTAATTGTCATTTTATGCATATAAGATTACGCTGAAATGTCCTTGCACGGCTATGCAATTTCACCCCCAAATGCCCCTGGTTTTTAAGATATTTCCCTCGGCTCTCTGTTCCTATGAGGTTATGCCGTAGCTTTGATCAAGGATAGAGCCACAATTGAGTTGACTGCTGTGTTTGCTTGGTAAACCATCTGCCATATTGGTCTTCACATTCTCATTGATTTTCATGTAACCGAAAACCGAATGGGGAAAAAAAAAAAAGTCTGTTCTAATTTCTTCTTCACTATACTTATGTGAGCTTTATTGTAAGATTCCCTGTAGCCGCCATGACATTGTCATTCCATACGCACAGTGTGCTGAGTAAAAGAATAAACAATTGGTGGTTTGCACAAGTAATTACAGACACACGTCTTGCAATGTTTGAAAAGATCTGGCATTGGCATTTGTTAAATCTTGCAAACACATCATTTTGGCATGCGCTCCATTGCAAATCTCCGTACAATACTATATGTACCTGAATGTAATTCAGCATCTGAGGATGGTTGGTTATTATACGTATTCACTTGTTAATGCGGATCAAATTGAATTAGAAAAACAGTTTTAACAGTTTAATTCAAAATGTGATATTTTCTTTATTTTCTTTTTAGATTTTTTAAATGTTAATTTATTGAATTAATCTGCCTAATACTTAAGCTAGATATTTATAATATTACAGTATTTGAGCCAGTATGATGATAACAGTAGTCTGGCTGCCTTACATTTCTGTGACACTAAGGTACAGAGGTCTACATTCGTATATTAACCAAATCACCATATGAATACATTGTAAGCCTCACTCTGCTTTCAGAGGAGCATCCTCTCCTGATTATGCTCCCCTAAAAGCCCTTCTTTATAAAGTAGCAGTATTGAGGTGTCTGAAAACAGTTTTAAGCCTCTCGTGATTCATGTTTTAAATCTCTGCACCTAAAGTTTGAGGCAAAGCAGTTTAAGCCACGACTGTGCGTACTGGATAGAGTTATGTTTGTTGCCTGGCAACGTTGGCTTATTAAACAAGCATTGGGGGCTCAATTATTTAAAAAAGAAACTCTTGCCAGATAGATGGTTCTACGTGCAGTGCATAAGATCCTATCAAGCGAGTCTATTTCATGTACATCTCAAAGCCAATAAGGTAAAGTGCTGCAGGGAACAGGAATCTGTTCAGTGTAAGAACATTTCTTTCTTTTTTTTTTTTTCAGAGTTGCTAACCTTAGTGTAATTATGTGTATGAAAATGATATAGAAAAGAAATTAGCCATTTTCAGGAGCAATTACTTTTAAATTTTGCGTATCTCGTTAAAGCTGGATTTGTGCTGGCTCTATGACCGATTCTCCCCCTGGCATCAGTTGAAGCAGAAGGTCCTGCTGACGACAGAACTGAGGAAGCAGCCGTCTGAATTGATGTAACTGCACCAACTGAAGACCTCGTTCTGAACTCCGTCGTATCGCCAGCGAGAGTCATAACTCTCTCGCTGAAATTCAGCTTTTAGCAAAATCAAGTCGCTCAACTGTGTAGAAAAGCATTCCGACTCCTTTTTGGAAAAGTGTGGAATTAATAAGGGAACGTTTGAATGACTAACAGTTAAAGTAACTGTAAAATTAAAACTGAAACAAGCTACAAATGACAGCATGACCACTGACCTCACTCATTACCACCCACTACTGCAGTGTGCCCTTGTGACATCAGTGTTCGCAATGTGCCGAAAGGCTTTGAGGTGGCACGACTCGAAAATCCTATTTTTCCTTTGTGTGTTTTGGCCTTGTGGCCTTGTGGTGCAATATGTGAATATGCATTCTTAGTCATTGTGTCAAAAGTGTAAATTCATGAACAAATTCAGCCTGCACATTTCAGAGCATCGAATTAATGAAGAGCTCATCAGGTAATTCTTTACTCAAGTATGAATATTGATCATGTCTCTCTCAGACTGTCAAGCAATGGTAGTGAAGAAACATTGCTATTTTATTTTAGATCGCTGTGATAATTTATTTTCTGAACGGATCCAGTTGAGATTTATTGCCTCTCTAATGAATACTGTTACGCTTTTCTTGTATTATTTTAAAAGAAAGTCTTCTATTCTATAATTTTCTCGGTTGTTTGAGATAATTTTGTGATACATGTTGATTGACCTCTGTTCCCACAGAGGGCCTGGTGTATTGTGGTGATTTAAGAAATGCATTGTTATTTAGAAAATCCCTGACTTTGACTTGTTGGAGATCAAATCTGCCTGTTATCCTTTTAGCCAAAGGCTATTCTAGTTGAAGCCTCCGCAGTGACTCGCCAGCGGGAATATGCATACTGCTTTGTTGTAACAATTCTTCCCCTGTAACTTTTTTTTCTTGATATATGTCCGATTGTTTCCAGTGACCTTTTCATTTGGAACAGTTGTTCGCATTAACCTTTTATATGCGTCATGTTTCTTCACTAGTGGCCCAGAAGAGAGACTTCTGTTGCCAGGAGAGAAACAGAACTGTCATTATTTCAGAACTGCCAGCCTACAGGAAATGAAGGGAATGCTCTGAGCCGATACACATGAACTCTCGCACGCACGCACGCACACACACACATACACATCATTTTTCCATACAAAGTTAGCTGTCTCACCTACTGAGTATTACTGTTTGATAGATTGATATCGGGGGAGGGGGCAGACTCACCAGCTCAGCCTTTAGGAGCAATATCAGTCTGGCTGAAATGTAATTGTTCCAGCACTAGTTAATTTTTCAGTGTAATTTCTCCTGTCACAGTGGAGCTTTCCTGTCTTTCCTCCCCTCAGCTCATCTTGCCTCTTCTATTATTGTGCCTTCCATCCCCTCTCCTATAACTCTTTTTTTCGTCTGCGTTCTGCCTCCACTCGGTTTTCATCTCCCTCTTTCAACCTCTGTCGTTTTTCTCCTCCCAGTCCAATGTCCAGCCCACGAGGTGCGTTTTGACTCAACGGGGGTGATCTTGAGTCCAGGCTACCCCGATAGCTACCCCAATCTCCAGATGTGCTCCTGGCTGATCAACGTGGAGAAGGGTTACAACATGACTCTGCACTTTGAACTCTTCCAGACAGAGAAGGAGTTCGACATCTTGGAAATATTTGATGGTGGGTTCTGCTGGAATTTTGAGGTTTGGGGTCTATGGTGAAAATTAAGTTAGCAAAATCCCAAAAATGCTACTTAGCTGAAATTATTAATGCATCCGTCTGAGTGCTTTTCAGTAATACATTCATACTGTCTTATATATATATATTTTTATGCTCTACTTCTATATGCAGCATCCATGTTTTGAATGTGGCATCTCATAGCAGATTTATTGTTCGAGCCATGTGTTCAGTAAAATAAATGCTACTCTTTGGTTGATGCCATGATTGTCATTTAGAAACGTCACGGATATTAGGTCTGGTGTTGTCATAAGCGTATCTGTAATTATTGCTATTTATATATAAAAAATGATAGATAAATGATAGATGCACCTTCATGTCTGTCTACAATAAAACTTGTCTTCGACACAGATTTTGTTTCTGGGAAATTGAGTGCGTGCGTGTCGTATCTGTGTTCAGGTCCCAACATCTACAGCCAGAGCCTGGCCTCGCTCAGCGGTGACATTGAAACTCCCTTCAGCCTGACCACCACGGGCCACCAGCTACTGCTGCGCTGGTCCTCTGATCACGGCACCAACCGACGCGGCTTCCACATCAGATACGTGGGTGAGTATCAAAGTATGTATCCAGCTTATAATCATATTCTCTTTTTATTAGAGCTATTTGAATATATTTCGTCTCTAAACTACAGTATGGTGATAAAAGTCATGGGTTTACAACTCATTGTAAGCACTGTGTAGAGACACTTCATCTGAACGAGGGATAACACTACAGTAGGGGCAAATATTCATTGAACCTTTCGCTACTGCATATTACTGCGGATACAATGTGACCCCATCATTTGTATCACAGTGCTGTGATGGCTCCGGGGTATTATTTGTTGAGTTTTTAATATCAGTTAATTTACAAAAAATACTTTGAATTTCCACAGAAATGATAATGGATCACAATAGGAGATGTTCTCTCACACAAAAAACACGAGGCAGGAGGAAAGTCACTGGAAGACTTCCATGCTGTTTTGCACTCCTTAATTAAAAAAGGTTTTAAATTCTTAATTGTCTCTTTAATAAAGCAAGTGTATCATCGGGACTCTTCTTCCATTTGAAATGCATCAATAATTATGAAAAAGCACAAAAGACATTTATTTTTCATGTTATGTCACTCCATTATATTTAATATACGAGTGTTACTTTGAAAGCAAGTCGGTGTGATGAATTTTGTAGAGAAAACTCCTCTTTGACTTGATTGACTTGAACAGGAGCTGCCCTAAACCCCAGCGTGTGCTATCACATGCTATCTCCCAGTCGTGCTGATTTGAAAGAATGTTTGACAGCATTTGTGAAGCACACAGCCCTCCCTCGGATTTTCTGTCCCATCGGCTATTCCGTGCTCATATTCTGGAAATCTAATTTACCTTTTCTGTGTTGGATTGGCTGTAAGATGAGGGAGCGGAAGGCTGTGGAACAAACAACTGCAGGATGCACCAGTATTGCATGTGTTAAATCAAATTAAATATGTCCGTGCCCATAGTCCAGAATAGTAATAATATGATTTTGAGGACTTCTTTTGCGGTGTGGCTCATCGCCCGAGTGAGTGCTAACTAGATGTGACACTCCTCGGGCATCTTCCTTCATTATCTTTCTGCATTTAAAATGGAGCCTTACTGCAACCAAAATGTTCACCTGAGTCTTTCTCTAGAGGAGCTTTGTTAATGCCTCTCATCCTTCTCTCTCTTTTTTTTCCTGTAAACATATAAGATAAGCATCTGTTCTCTATTCCCTTTCCTTGACTTCATTCTCACCTTCTCTCCTGTTTCTCGCTCCTCTCCCCTGTTCCTTTATTCCTCAATCTATTGCAGCGATGTACTGCAGTACCCCAGACTCCCCACAACACGGCTTTGTAGTGAGCCAGACCGGGGGTCATCTGAACAGCATGGTGCGCTGGGCCTGCGACAGGGGGTACAAGCTGATTGGAAAGGGCACGGCTGTGTGCAAAAAGACCACCTATGGCTACTATGCCTGGGATGCGCCAGTTCCCGCGTGTCAAGGTGAGCACATCCGCCCTGGCAGCCTTTTTATTTCCAACTTGAGCCTGCCTCTCTCCCTGTTCTTCACTGCCTCTGCACCCCGGTGCTCAGCAGGCTGGCATACAGGCAGGCGCTTAAGGCACCGGAGTGTCTCAGCCCAAGCCCTGTTTTTGTGTTGTTAGCAGCTGAACTGAATCCCGCCTGATTGAGAGCCAGTAGCCCATCAGGTGGAAAGGAAACGGAAATCAATCCTCCCTTCGTCTGTCAATTTCCACTTCTTCAAATTACTTTGGCTAACTTGCCATTAGCATGCAGTGTCTGTTGCTGTTGGGTCTCACTCAACTAATTGGGTTCTTTGATGCGCACATGTGAAATGTGTGCATTTACGTGCGCATGATTGCATGCACAGGCACAAACACACACACTCACAGAGCAACAAACAGCAGCAGATGGTGTGCTCAATTGCATTTTAGCGTGATGCATTGAAATCAAAATATGTATGTCATGTACTGTAAAATGATTTCAAAAAAACTTCACACCTGTGATTAATTCCGTCATTTTGGTAATTGCACATAGCTTTTCCAAAGTACCTAAACCCAACCGTGGCTGCAAATGAACTAATATATTCATGTAGACGCTGTCGATCTGCTAGATGGTGGAGATTGCATTACAGTATGTTCAATCCTGTGTATGATAATGTACAGTACATTAATCCACCATTGCTCATGCATCTCAGAGAGCAAGAGCAATGACCTCAGGTTTCAGGCCCACTGACCCTATACGCTTAGGAAAATAATTCATCTTTCTAACATTGAAACTTTCCATCGGCAGTGTGGAAAAATGTTTAGTTTAGCTTGTGATTAACATCTGTTAGATTGTGACTTAGCAGCGCTCTCAAATGAATGTTGATTGATTCTCTCATGGGGTGGTGAGGGGCAATGTCTTGGCTTCAGGCCATTCTGGCATGTTCCTACCTTTGATGTTTCTCAGTATGCAGCTACCAGTGCTGCTCCACTTTATCATATGTGTGTTTGCATAACTGTTCCCGTTTAGTCTGGCCCTGCAGATGTTGGTTTCCCCGCTCTACTCTCTCGGTCTGACTTGGCTCTGATGATAAAAACCTTGAAACCTACTATCTTGAGCTTTCTGTCTGGTTTAAGCTCTGAGGCCACAGTAACCCAGATTCACTCTGTGTAGGGGCAAGGACACACAGTGCTGTGTGGGAGTCTTTCTATGTGCGAGTGCGTCATAGGAAGAGTTACTGTTGAAACTAGTTACATGTACTAGTCACTGTTTTCAAATTGCCCACTGACAACATATAATCATCCCAGATATTTATCTGGAAATTTCACCAACTTGGTTGAATAGGTATTGGTAAAGAAGCTAACTTTCTTACATGACAAATATTCTAAAACCTTAGAAGAATAAAGGATATCATCCCTCTCTGCAGTGTGTTGGACTACTTCCACTCTCAAGGGGCCAGTCCAATATAGAATACATAGACTGCATGGATTTCTCTAGTTGGTGAAATTTCACGAGCAGTTTTTTGGATTCAATGATCTCTAATAATTACAGAAAGCAAAGGACTTGGTTAAGTGTTGACATTACTCAAGCATGCCAGCATCATTATTATAAATGCATTGGGTGGGTGTGAATCGTTGTCTGTGGTGGTAGGCGTATACTGTTTCGATTTTCGGGGAACGTCGCACTTTCGCAGTGACCCTGTAAGAGACTTCTTGACTTGTCGTAGCAGGAACAGCACAGGTGCAACTCATTTCGTTAATGATGGCTCAGTTCCATTAAGTGGTCCAGTGAGCCAGCACGCACAAACACCAGAGATATGGCACTGGCTCAACTAAATCGAATGCAGTCATTATTCATGTTACTAATAACACCTGTGCGTTCCCTGCTGTGACATGTCAAAGTGTTTGCCGAGAGAGAGAGAGGTCTGTTGTCGCACTTCTACAGAGGCGTTCAATGTCAAAGTTGAGGCAAATCATTTTCTTTTGGGTTTGTACTTATTTTAATTGTAACCATTTGAAAGGAAAATAACAAAGTAACACATAGCTGCTCATGTGAATTACATAACTAACAATTGACATTGTTGTGTACCACAAAGGGGTTGCACACTCCCTAAACGCTTGTGGAAGTACATACACGTGTATTTAACACTTGCTCACAAAAATGGGACCGTTTATGTGCTTATACATACTGTTTAAAAGAGCATGTGCCTGCGTTTGTCAGGCGTCCCTCTGTAAATCTCTCCAGTATGTGTCTTGTACTGCACACAAACATGTGTGTTGACAACCGTCCTCCCGCCGCCTACAGCTGTGTCATGCGGTGTGCCCACTGCACCAGTGAACGGAGGTGTGCTCGCCACTGATTACTCCGTCGGCACACGGGTGACCTACTTCTGCAACAACGGCTACCGGCTCTCCTCCAAAGAGCTGACGACCACAGTCTGCCAGCCAGACGGCACCTGGAGCAACCACAACAAGATACCCCGATGCGTCGGTGAGTAGAGGATGTTTATGGGAGAGCAATTTAGAGAGGTGGGACTAACCGCAACCCATCGCAGGGGAAGTTGAGAGATGAGGATAGGGAAAAAAGTTATGGAGAAGACACTGTGATTTTGAAATTATTTGACAGCTGTGTCGGGAGACAGAAAAAGTGAGAGTTTAAACAATTCTCAGGAGAAGTTGTGGAATATCAAACAGTTCCAACAAAACACTGCTCTGTAAAGGAAGGTGTCATGGAATATGGATTGAAGTCCCAACAGAACCAGGCGTTCTGGTTTCATTACGAAAACACTAACTTGTTGGGTATTGATGATTAGATGGGTGGATGAAAAGGAGGAATAGTTGAAAGGAAATCTGTAGCTGGCGTTGGGGTGAGTGTTTTACATGCCAGTGCAACGCCTCCAAGTTTGAAAGTCAGTTTAACGAGTGATTGACAGCACTGTTTACCATTGAGACCAGTGTTTATTCCCTGCTGTATGTGTCTCACAGCAAAAAGGGAAACATCTTTTTTTTTTGTTAAACTCATTTGGTTTTAGAGAATGCCAATTCATAAACAGCTTTGTGTTGGAAGAACATTTATATACAGTAACAGCAGAAAAGTTTCATTTTACATGGATTCATCTATTCAACTGATTAAAATTCAAATGTAGATTAAAGTGTTTCGTTATAACTGTTTCTATTTGTTCTACACTGTTGGGTTGGTACATATGTTTACAGATTTTGACTTAGCAGTGTGTGTGCGCGTGTGTGTGTACACAAGAGATGAGAGACAGAAATTGAAACAGTCAGTCCATTTGGATCACTAACAATGTCCACTCCCCACCACCTTATTTCCTTTGGCACAGTCATCATGTGCCCTAGTCTCAGCTCCTTCTCTCTGGACCACGGGAAATGGAGGATCGTCAACGGTTCGCACTACGAGTACGGAACTAAAATAATCTTTACCTGCAACCCCGGATACTACCGTGTTGGCCCCGCCCACATCCAGTGCCTGGCTAATGGGGTGTGGAGCTGGAGAAGCGAAAGGCCTCGGTGTAGAAGTGAGTGACAACACATGAAATCAACACTTGCAGATTACACACATTCACATAAACAATGAGCTAACCAAAAGGATGTTTCGTGAAATTAAATCTCCTTTATCTCCATTTTTTTGCCATTGCAATATCATGAAAAAAACATTGGCGAATGCACGACCGTCACATGTACTTTAATTCCACAAATGCACTGTATATGTTTCATTAGTTTCGTAGGAAAGATGGACTTTTAGACTATTTGAATACAAAGGTTCAATTCCCTTCTATTCTATGTCCTGCCTCGCCTCAGGCACACTAGATTCATGGATTATGATGTTGCAAGACTTGAAGAATTGAACACCTTATTCACAGCTCACAGCTCACCTAATTAACTGATGATGCACTTTCTTTACTCTTCGTTTCCTCCTGTCTCAGCCTAGGCTAGGTTTAGTTCGTTGCAGCAATGGGAAGTAAAAGCTTTTCTTTGCTGCCATGGGAGCTACTTTTTGAGTAGCAAAAGAGCTGAATAGCCTGTGTAATGGCAAAAGGAGATGCCAACCAGCATGATGAAAGATATTGCTTCAAAGGCAAACAGCATCATTATCCTCCCCACGATATAGTACAGGTCACTCTTTTATTGCATTAAGGTCGGCAAGATGGGTGTAAATGACTGCGCTCTCCCGTTGACTGAAGATTTAAGCCAACTTCCATCTCGTCTTGCTCTCTCTCTTGTTCTCTCTCACTCACTCTCCTGGTGTCTTGATCTTTTGTTCTATGCCTCCTCCATCTCCATCCTCTTCTTACTATCGTCTTCATCTTATTGCAGTCATTTCCTGTGGGGATCTACCTATGCCTTCTAATGGGAAGAAAATTGGCACCCAAACAACCTTCGGAGCGTCGGCCATCTTCAGCTGTAACCTTGGCTACGTTTTAGCCGGATCCACAGTTAGAGAGTGTCTCCTCTCCGGCCTTTGGAGTGGGATGGAGACTCACTGCCTGGGTAAGCAGGGTCTTAATGTTCTCTTTAACTTTATAAAGGACAGCCTCGACCAGGGTCAAACGCTGCGGGCGATCTGTTCGGACAGGCTATTAGCTTTTTTTTTTGGGTTGGGCCAACATGCCCAGAATAGAACCAGATGGGGAAGCAGAGGGTGGCTATAATTGGTTCTGTTGCCAAGTGTGTACGGCCAATTACTACAAATATTTAGAAAGATGTCTGTTTTTTTGTCGTCTGGTTCTGACATCGTGCTGCCGCTTTATATTTTCCTTTCCTTTTGGGCTGGCACAGATCAAGAAGTAAAAAAATCTTTTTTTTGCAACGAACTTAAACTGATTGAAGCATGGCGCTGTACAGTAGAGCCCCCCGAGTCAGTGTGATTTGTTGTTAAATGGGAGAGAGCACTTGTACAGCCAAGGCTGGCCTGAATCTATGAGACACTTGCCAAGCTGTACCAGCACAATTTGAGCTTGTTGTTAAGATATATAAACAAGGAAATAGGCTACAGCTTAGCTTACAACAGCTCATCTCGGCTCTGTACTGTGGAAGAAAATGAGACGTACGTAATTACTTGAGCTGCATTCAAACCCACACAGCAGCAGACTGTGACGGTTTTATCTTGCAGATGCAGTAGCCCGTTTATCAACGCCGTGGCCCCAGCGCTCCAAGCTCCGTTCAAGATTGGTTCAGTTCATTAAAAGAAGGGCACCTCTCTTGTTTAGTAATGTGGCTGTCTGGGTTAACATAGCCAGGGCCCTCTCGGTATAGTCGCCTACTTCAGCACTATCTTCGTACAATCTGGCTGCTCTCAAGTGGAGTGTGATAATAAAATGCTCGGCTGAGTTTTTGGGTGCGCGGGTGAATTAGGGAAATCAGACTCGCAGTCAGTGGCAATTTCCCAGCTTTTAAGTGTCAGTGGAAATCTTAGCAAGATTTCTCGTCTCTGAAAGGCATTTATTGTAGCTGAAAGTAACACGATTACGTGCATGAGCGTGTTGCGCAGATTTTGAGGAGTTTCACATGCGTCCCTCTGTCTACTGTAGATGAGAAAAGCTGAGTTATCACCATCAGAGAAGCTGAAGCCAATATGAATTTAGAAATGATAATTCAGAGATAATGAGCTGAAAAAAAAAACTTTACAAATCCAATATGTTTCATGAATACACAAACTAAATTTGTTTGCCAGCATTATTACTCCGAGACTTTTTTTAAATCACCAGTTTCCTCATTTCATTTTATAATACAGTTGTCAAAATGCAAAGTTATTCAAACGTGATGACACAATCAAAATTGTGTTTCTACCCTGCAACTATCGTCCATTAGTTCAGCGGACACCGCTGCGAGCTACTATTCTCAATCACTAGAGAGCTGAACTTAAGTATTGCACCACATGAATGATTGGCTGCTGTAGTTCAATTATGATTTCTAACAACTGAATTGTCAATACTGTATGTTTTTCCTGCAGCCGGTCACTGTGGTCTACCGGAGCAGATCGTCAATGGGCAGGTGATCGGGGAAAACTTTGGTTATAGAGACACAGTGGTTTACCAATGCAACCCTGGATTCAGGCTCATTGGCTCCTCAGTGCGGATCTGCCAGCAGGACCACAACTGGTCTGGACAGCTCCCAGTTTGTATCTGTAAGTACTTTAACACCAATTCTCACTGCCTCATTGACTGCAAGAGGGATCAGGTGTGCGTTGTACCGGAGTTTCTCACCATAGACTCTTCAGATGGGAAAAGAGCTGATGGAGATGGTTGTATTTGTCGTTCCTGGATTTTAATTTGATAATTTATTTTACAAGGGCGCCTTTTAATAGGTAAATTTGTATTGCAAAGAAAGGGTTAATCAAACGTGATGATTTGATTGCATTGTTAAAGATTTAAATCACTGTTAAAAAGCTTCCTGCTCCTTCAGTTATAGAAGCGCTGAAGTCAATAGTTGATGCATATCCTCATAATGTGATTCTTAATCTCCTAGTCACCTATTGATGGGATGCGATGTGAAATGTGCTGTTTACCCTTTCCAAAACGAGATCACGTCTGGATTCATAATTACCCTATTGTCCTTTTGAGGTTAATTATATGATAATTATATTCCTATGATAGGTGTCACTGTACGTCACCTATTGATCATGGTTATTGAATTTTCTCTCTCTCTTTCCACACACTCTGTATTTTTTCTCACCCCCTCCGCTTTACCTTCCCTTTGTGTCCATCCTTTCCTCTTCCATCCTCCGCTCTACCTCCTCCTCTCTGACACGTCCCTGGCTGATGCGTGTCAACTTCAGCTGTCACCTGCGGCCACCCAGGTAGCCCTATCTATGGCCGCACCACGGGCGATGGCTTCAACTACAATGATGTGGTGCACTTCTCCTGCAACAAAGGCTACACCCTGGAAGGGCCCTCCACCGCCCAGTGCCAGGCCAACCGCCAGTGGAGCCAGCAGCCACCGACATGCAGAGGTAAAGTCCAGCTACAGAGCTCCTGCAGAACGGATAGATGATTGGCAGCTGGACTGACTCAATGTATCAGAAGGATGCAGATGTAACTTGACAGTTGAACTAAAAAGCTGCTTGTCTCTGCCAGCATGTTCAGCTAAGGCTCAGAACACAGACATTGCCTGAGGAGACGAAGCAGACAGGGCGGGGAGCAAGAATTGCGACAAGAATTTGCAACCAACAGATTTGTCACATCCATATGCATCTCATTAACCACCTGCAATTATCCATTTCTGAAGAGGGTACCTGTCAGTGTATCGCTACAACTAAAGGTGTTTTACTGTTTGATAACAGAAGCCACTTCTATCTAATTCTTGCTCCTGTGAAGCAGGCCAGCCCGTCAGTAGAGCAGGTAGCTGCCAGCGAGCAGAAGTAGGATCCAGCCAAAGCGTTGGAACTGAATGAAATGGCTTTTGCCGGTGCTTTGTGATGGTTCGGGAATCAGAGGCTAGGATGACCAGAAGAATTCAGAAGCCAGCAGATGTATCGTGATCATACAGGAATCAGCGGCCAGTGACCGCCAGCTTGCACAGGCATAGACACAGAAGCAGAATGGATAGAGGTAGTGTCCACATATCTATTGATCTGAATGAGAAGAATCCATATCTGTTCTACTTGTCTGAGTAAAGCATTAGGCAACAACATCTGGAGCCCTTGGCTCGGGAGTAGAAGCAGGGAAACGGCAATAACGAGCTTGCAGCTGAATGTATGGGAAGGGAAGAGAAGATGGGGAATTGTTTCTACAATTTTACTGCCAGTTGTTACCAAAAGGCTTGCTGCAGGGAGAGATTACTTTGATGGCAGAAAGCTTGGAGTACATTAAGTGGAAGACATCTTATTGAGAGTGTCAGACGGTGGCTGTGTTTTAGCTGTGTCCAATTTTAGTTTGCCCAGGTAAGGCTCATTAGTGGTGCGTAACAATCAGCAGCGCTCCAGACATTTGTTTGTGTAGGACCGTAGCAGAGAACTCTTTTCTTGTGAGCCCAAAATAATTTTGACAGTTTGACAATGCTTTTTTTCCCCGAATATATTTTCCACCATTTCCATTTTTTTCCCCCCCAAATAAAATGGAAATCGACAATAGATATGTAATGCAGAATGATGGAAGCTATTTATTTTAACAATTCTTTGAGGGGGAAAAAAAAAGAGCTTTTTCATATTTGCCTTTGAAAATGCTTCTAGCTTTACAGATATGTGTTGCAGTGTGACGCTGTGATTAAATGTAGCTACATGTGATCTCAACTGGCTTAAACATTCTATAAGACAAGGTAACCGATCAGGAAGTAATCATTAAAACCCAATTAAAGAAAGCCCATTTTAGTGATATCCATTGTGTCTTTAATTGGTCTGCTACCTCTGGTTCTGCAATTCTTGCCAGACTTTGCCCATTTAAAAATATCCCTCTCGGCATGGGCTTTGTTGGCAGTCAGATGTGAAGAGACACAGTTTTCATTACTGTGAATGGCACCATAGAGACGGACCTGGTAAAAGATCAAAAGAGTAAAATCACATTAAACTGGCATGACTCCCTTTGTCAAAATCTGTTTGTTTCCACTAAGATTTTCTCACAGTTAGATAGCTTTTCCGCATATTAGCATTATTGATTTAATTTAAATGTTGCTCTGAGCTTAATTTCACCCTCATTTATTTTCAGCTGTCTAAACAAGCGGTGCGGTTTTAGAGACTTCAACTGCCTCTTAAATGGATGCGTGTCAATTTGTGACAATAGACGTGCCTTTACTTCTTTTGTTTTCAGGAGGAGGCATTGGGTGACATTATCATTGACAATGCTTAAATATAGCCTGAACTCACTTCTCTTCCTATTTGTTAAATAAACAGAAAAGGCCACTGATCGGGTCATATCAACAGTTCTATTATTAACTCACTGTGGGAGCATGCTAGCAGATAGAATTTATGCAAATGATGCTCCAAACAAAGGAGACTTCCAGGAAAGAAAAGTCAGATCCCCAGTGAAGATGCTGGGTGGAGTTAATTAGGCAGATTGCCACATGCCTGTTAATATATATGTGCCGTCTTGTTTTTTTACTCGATGCCATGTTGAGGAAAAATGAGGGTAAAGAGTGTAGATAAGACTCCGTTCGGGGCCACAGGAATACCGGCTTTTTTTCCAACATCTTCAAGTATGCAGCTCCAGCAGTAATTTGCCTGAAATAAAATAAAAAGTCTGTCTAGCCTGGAATATCCTTGCAGTAAGTACAATGTATTTGACTGCTACTTTCAGTATTCTGCTGTCTGTATTCTCCCATTATGATTAAACTAATTGAATGACTCATGATGGCATAACAATATATTTATTTTCTTTTTCTTTCAGTGGTAAACTGCACAGATCCAGGTATCCCTGCTAATTCTATCCGGGAGAGTAAGATCGAGCACGGTATCTTTACATTCGGCAGCGTGGTCTTCTACGACTGTAACCCGGGATATTACCTATTCGGCTCGTCGGTGCTCACCTGCCAGCCGGTGGGCCACTGGGACAAACCTCTACCAGAGTGCATCGGTACAGTGGCTACTTTTAGTATTTCCTTTGCGGTCAACTGGCAAATCACATTGTTCTCCTGTCATTGTTCAGTGCGTCAGCCTATCCTCTTTTCCTCCGTAATTGGTGCATTTGTGCAAAAGTTAATTAATTGAAGCAAGAGATGCAAGAGTTTCACTCTCTATTGAGTGTCCACAACCTTGTTTGTGTCCTCATTTGCTTCTAGAGTTTAAATGGCACAAGTTGCTAAATGCTGTGGCTGAGAGCATCTGTGTAATGTTCGATGCCCCAGTGGCTTATGGTTATGTTGCACTGTGTTTAATGGAGAAACTGTCATAGGGCCAGTTGTTCAGGCTATAGCTAATGTTCCCTCAAAACCAAACGCTGAAATTCTAGAACAGTCTATGAAATGTAGGGGTTATCTGAGGTTTTAATGTTGCTCTCAAACACCTGGCTCTTCATGCACTCTACGTTTGCGCGAGGCCGCCAACAGTAATGACCTATTTCTAGTGAAATGATTAAGAGTAAGACTCTACATTTAGCACACAGGCTCAGAAAGCCCTTCATGTCACGGAAGAGCGATGACGCACAGAATTTACTTTATCAAGTGGAATTTGAATTAAAGAGATACACAAGAGTGTCTATCTCAAATGTTTGTTTACGTCGCTGGGCTTCGCTGACTCTTTGTTTAAGAAATTAGTTTTGCTGGCATTTCCTTTGCATTATGAGACTGAGCTGATTGAGTGACAGCACCCACAAACAAAATGTAAAGGTCAAGAGAATAATAAAGTAGCACAGCAATTGATGTACCAAATCAGATTTTAGTGAGCATTGAGCATTTTATTAAGTGTATATACAATATTACATGAAATTGACTTCTCTTTTATGGAAAATGATTATGACAATGAAGTAGCTCTGCAAAAGCAAACCAATATCTTTAGTATTAAGGCACAGTAGTCTTCTCACATGGCTCCCTCTACAGAAGCTTCCCTGAGCTGCTAATAGACTCAAGCATTGTAGCTCAACATGCTAACGGACTGCTTGTTGGTTTTCGGGAAGTGTTTCTTGATGAAGCAGCGAGCAATGTGATTATGTCTGTTCCTCTTTCATCAAGCCATTTATTAACAGTAGAAAACATTGGGTTGTCTCACCAGTGTGATTGTGAGTGGTGATTTTTGCTGAGCCATGTTATTTCCTCACTCTCTGTCATGCAGCGGTGGACTGCAGCCACCCAGGTACACCTCCCCACGGAGTGATGAGCGGGGAGACGTTTACCTTTGGTTCCACGGTGCGCTATTCCTGCTCTGGAGACCGCCAGCTCATAGGAGACTCATCACTCACCTGTCAACTGAACGGACACTGGAGCGGTCCACTGCCCCACTGCTCAGGTACACAAATATAGTCGCGTGCGTGCGCACACACCCAAACACACACACACACGCATTCCTGCATGCTTTCACACGACAGTCTTTCTCTTTTCCTTATGACACTGAAATAAGTATCGTATTTCAGAGTGATAGTTGTTTGATTTGTTAAGTAGAGTTTGCTTTTATTTTAACTTAGTGTGTGCTTCCTACGCAGAGGTTCTCTGTTTACCCGAACATATTTTCTCACTTACCTCTAGTGATATCAAGCCACACAGATGTTAGTTCTGTTTGTCCAGGCTTTGAGATATCTTTGTCTGAGATTAATGCCATCACCCCAATATAATGGAGTTTAATGGAATTCTGTTTGTGTAGTTCATAGCAATAAAAGATGACTCTTAAAAAATTCAGCAGCTACATTTTTTTTGTTTAGAGAAACAATGGCCCTAATACTCCACAGAGCCCACTGTCAACAGTTCTCATAAGGACTATTTCTTTGGTAGTAAGTCGTTCAAATGAAAGCTTTTCACAGCAATCTCTGTGGATTGTACAGACTAATCAGGACACATTCTAGAAAGATAAGTTGCATTTGAATTATTTAAATGCAATTTCTCAAACAAAATTCAAATAAACTCCATTGTATTGGTGCCGGAATTTCTTTTCAACAAAACTGAACATCTAGTACCTGGGAGCCCCGGCATTGATTGGATATTTGGCTAGAGCCTGTGTAAAGAGAAAACAAGCACAGGATATTTATCAGCCACTGTGGCTCTTACAGGATTTTTTTTTTTTTTAAGTGCACCTGCATAATAAAATATCTGACCAAAGTACACTGATGGTGGATCAGTACGAAATAACCCAAACAATAACCCTTGCCCATCACTCCTCTTCGATTCAGTGATGGGGAGTTAGGACTTCACTCTTCAGCCAAAGAAAGTGCCGGAGCAAATGTTGCTTCCTACATAGAACAATCAATCGGGAGAGAGAGAGAGAGCTCACCCCTGACATAACCTGAATGCAGACTCTGGCAACCAAAAGTTTTAGCTGAGTTTTCTGTGTCCAGTGTTCAGCACATTTAGTTGCAGGCTCTTCTCTGAAAGAAAGTGTAGTCTATGTCTGCAGAACTACAAACGCCCCCCCCCCCCCCCCCCCTCAGTCCTGTGTGTTCTCCCCTCCCATCTCACTTAAGCATTCCTGACTATTTAAGTGGATTCTCTTTACTGAATGTTCACTTGGTTTGTTCAACTCACTGACCCAGAAGTAATGTTTGTAAGCAGACTCGTATGACGGTGGTTTCCTTCTTCTTCTTCTTTAAATGGAAGTGCAAACTCTCCACTCACCTTCAATATTTTGTATTTACTGAGACAGTTGGAAAATAGCGAGGCAGTCGAGAAGTTAAACTCCGATGATGCCCGTGATTGCAGAGACTCAAACCTATCTCATTGTCAGAGTTTTCATGATATTTTTTTTCTTAGTTTTGCAGAATGGAAGGAGTGACACGGAGGTGTTGTGCAGTATTTCTTTGTTTGCACCTGCATAATTATCTGCTGTGTACAGCCAAATAGCTGTTTGTAGGCCTGAAATGATAGCCTTCAAATCTAAAATAGCATGTAATTGTAACGCTCATGGTCAAAAGGAGTGTTGCAAGGTAGACAAATGTTTTTCTTCTTCAGCCTAGTATTTAAAAGCAATGTGGCATATATTGTCGAGATGCTTGCATGTAGATCAACATCCTATCAACATCCTACTGTTACGACAAACATGGAAAGTGAGGATTGTCATTGTATTTCATTGCTTTGTATTTCATTTCATCACTCCCTCTGCCCTTTGTTTCGAAGAAACCCGGCCAATAAACTCTGCTTTAATCTGGGCAAAACACATTTAATACCAAACTAGATTCAGTGAATTTCATTTAACTTGTCCACAACCTAATCAGCATCAATTCATCACTTGAAAAGTGAGATGAGTAAAGCCAATATGAATCTGTTCCCAAGTATTTAAATTGTCAAAGAGCAATCGGTGTTTAGAGAGTAAACCCCTGTGGAGGAATTTGTGCTGCAGAATAAGAGTCCTGGGTCAGTGACCAGAGGATTTCAGTCATAATAGATGACGCTGTGACTTACCGAGCTAAACAAAAAGGATGTGCTGAGGTGAGCCACAATACAACAGCACATTTTTTAACAGATGCTGATAGGAAAATGAATGGCATTGGATTGAAAATGGAATCGGAAGCAAGACCCAATCGTGATCATATAAATTGGAGATGTGGTACATGTGCATATATAATAATAATAATAATAATTTTAAAAAAGTACAGAAATTATGTACTTCGATTTTTTGTGACCTGTAGGACACGGAATAATATCTATGATACATCTTTAATATTGATGTTGGTTATAGGTGGTAGTTAGAGTGTTTGTCGCATTGTCCTCACATCGTCGCATTGTACTGCATCAGTGCTTCTAATTAACTATGAAATGGACAACTTACAATGGGGGAAAAAAAGAGACCTTTTGTGTAAACATCTCACAACTAATCTCGATGCATCTCAATGTATTGCATTCTCAATTTTCTGTCCTGCTGCACAGAGGCTTGATGAATTCATATCCATGAAAGTGAACATCTGTTTCAGCTGCCGAAGAACTCGGAACCGCAACACGGCTTTAACCGAGTTGTTGCTTACAGGATGTGAAGCTGTGATGCAGCAAATTCACAGGCACATTAGCAAAAACCTTCTGAGGTGGTGCATTTAGTACTGCAGTGTTAGCTAAATATATCACCTATCTGGAAAAGGGTTAGTGTGTGTTTAAAGCCTCTGTCCGTTGATGCCTCTGTAAGGATTTTAAAGTTTATTTGCAGAAAGGTTGCTGCGGAGTCTATAGACGGCTTTATCTGTAGCACTAGAAATTATTTAAATGGCGCATTTGTATTCTCGGAGTGTGTTCATCACCGATGGCAACACAATAATTTGGGTTATGAATTCCTCAGAAGTCCAGCCCAGCCTCAACAACAGTCCTCATCTATGTATCCATCCATGCATCCTTCCTCTCATCTGTCCTCCTTTGTTAATTAGTAAGAGGAGCCTTAAAACTGCTTGCGAAGCCATTCCCCTTTTGTGCGCTGCATGGCTGAGTTGAAGGCCTTATTATTTCCTCACAAAGGGAGCCTGGTGAACAGACATTAACTCGGATTCAAACCAAATCCACCAACATCCCAATTAGAGAGATTATAGCTGTCACAGTACATGCCGAGCCGGGCTGCCTCACCTAACCAAAGGAGTCTAATGAAGCACCGTCAGCTGCTGTGAGACGCACACGCATATGTGCACACACACAAGTGGACATGCACACAAACACAGGCAACAAATAAGTATGCATACTTAACATGCACTTGCAAAGACAAGTGCATGCAAGTACAGGCACAGACGGAGAGGAAGACTCAAACACACATTCAACAAGTACACTCTGACAGACATATGCAGAACAAAGGTAGGCAACGGTACACTTATTTTCACACACACTCATTGCTTACCACAGCCACGCACACACACACTAATTATCTCCGTCTCTAAGCCCCTGACCTGACAAATCCAGTTTGTGAGCAGTGGGATGCGTGTAGAAGATATGAGCTTGTTGTTTGTCCAGTAAGGCTTTGTCAACAAGTCCAGTATTACCGAGCTGATGCACAGGGAATGATGCACAGGGTGTGTGCAAAGCTCAAGGAACATGATCTCGCAGCCTTATAAAGCACGGATCCTTCACAAAGAGACAACACATACTGAACTGTACAGACAACCACAGTGATCTACCTGTCTGTCTTTCTCTCTTGTCTGTCTGAATGTCTGCCTATCTGCACTTCGGCTTTGTCTGTTCCTTTTTATATCTCTCTTTCTGTGATACCCTGTCTTCTGATGCCAAACATTTTTCTCTTTTATTGCCTCCGCACAACACTCCGCTCTGCTTGCTGTTCATCACAACATAAAATGTTCCGTAGTTATGGCACCACCCTGACTTCATACCTATCATCTTTCTCTCATTTTCCATGGCTCAGAAAGAGAACTTTTCTTTTTTTCACCCATTGGCGATGAACCTAATGAGAACACGAGAAGAGACTATACAAGAGCCACAGCATCTTTTTTTTTAGTTAATTTATAGATGTGCAAGATGGGTACTCCACGGAACGAAAGACAGGAGAGTTGATTCAGGACAGTGAAAGCGCATTTGGCATCAGAGGTCAAACTGCATTCATCATTTCTCATAACCACAGCTGGTTGCCTTTTAATGCTGGCCCTGCTGTTTTTATGGACAGAAAGCTCCTGGTGTCAGAGCAGTGAAAGGTATTGGTCCTCCAGGTTGTTGGCGCGGTGACAACTGCTCATTGGTGCATTGTGTGTTTTATAGCTGCCTCACGGAGGACTGAAAAGATGTACAGTTTGAGTCTAAGCCCTCTCTGTATTGTCCCTCTGCTTGACAGGAACATTGTGTGGTAATTCACTGCCGTACCAACTTAAAAGGGCCCATCTGTAAACACAAACATAGACAGTTGAAGTGGATGGCATCCTCGGAGTCTTGTTTACATTGCCCCCTGTCTGGTTATCTCCCATTGCAGGCGACTCGGCAGACACCTGTGGGGATCCTGGCACACCTGGCCATGCCACCAGGGAGGCAGGGAACTTCAAAGTGCGCAGCAAGGTGCGCTTCACCTGCGCAGTGGGACATACACTGTACGGGTCGGCAGAGAGGATCTGCTTCCCCAACGGGACCTGGTCGGGCAGACAGCCATTCTGCAAACGTAAGGGAAAGCTGTCAAATGTTTCTGTGATGTTCCTTATGAAACGGTAGGAGGGGAGTGCATAGGGGTCATACACACATACTCATGCACACGTATTCACACACAGGCCCACAGATGCCATAAAACGTATCCAGTTACATGGAGAGATGCACTAGGATAAGGCATCGAAGCACTCGTAGCACCAAATATTGTCAAATACCAAAAGCTGCCATTGAAGGCTTGGGGAGATTCCTAGTCTTTATTATTCTTTGAACTGATATTTAAATTTAAATTTTTAATTTTAAAATGACCCACTGATGAATTAGATATGTTCGCTTTGTTAAATTAGTTTTGGTATGGAACTGAACGTGTCATCAGCTGTAGTATTGAACATTTTCAAACTGTAACCAGCGGTGTCTTACACACAAAGACACCGTTTGCAACACATGGGCAGCATGCAAGCGCGAGTGTGCGTCGAGTGTACAGATGGATGCTCATGTGCATCCACACCTATGCACACAAATGATTGCAAAAGCTCACAAACGGTACTGCACCAGATGGATAAGTATCTCTCTGCTGCAGTCTGGTGTTTCCTGCCAGCACATGGTGACTGTGACTAGCTCCCAGATTGCAACCAAAAAATTCATTAATTCCAGACACCTAAAGCCAAGTTCTTTTTGGATTGTGATAAATGAATCATTGTGGATTTTGAAGATATTAGTTCACTGAACGGCAGCTCTACATCTTGCATAAATTACCCCCAGGGGTCAACCGGATATGGAAGCAAATGTTTGACTGCTTCTGCTCTCTTCTACTTACTGTCCTTCAGGTTGGCACGGTGCTAGTGTCATTTTTAATATGATAGGCTCTCTGAATTACTCTCTGTATATCTTTGTTTTATTTCAACTCTCTTGTTTCTCCCTCATTTACTGTCCGTCTCTATCTTTATCCTTTGTTTCCCCTGCTCTCAGCCTTTTTTCTCTTGCTTCTCCCCTGATTTCTCTCTGTCTTCATCTCATTGCCTGGCTGTCTCGCCGTCCCCGTCCACTACTCCATCTGTCTCTCCTCTCTCTCTCTCTCTCTCTCTCTCTCTCTCTCTCTCTCTCTCTCTCTCTCTCTCTCTCTCTCTCTCTCTCTCTCTCTCTCTCTCTCTCTCTCTCTCCTCTCTCTCTCTCTCTCTCTCTCTCTCTCTCTCTCTCTCTCTCTCTCTCTCTCTCTCTCTCTCTCTCTCTCTCTCTCTCTCTCTCTCTCTCTCTATTGGTCAACCTTACCCTCCCTACCCTCCTTTTACTCCACATCTCTCTTCCACTACCTTTTTATCTCTCCATCCCCCGGCTGAATGCTGATTTAAAGATAGTTTTAGCCGTCCCTCCACCTCAGGAGGGAGGGGCCAGAGATTCACTGGAGCCTGAATGAGTTTCAGTGCTGTCTGTCTGTGATCTAAAGCCCTGTCTAGTGTTAAAACCCATCCATCCATTATCCACAACCTTTCACAGTCTCTGGGAAACGGTCACTGTGGATATTCAGCTTAATATTTTCACAATACCATCAGGGCCTGTTTTGTTTGTTTGTCATCATGTCTGTCTTGAATTATAAAAAGAGGAGCCAAAGAGGCTGTGTGTGTGTGCATAAGCTTGTGTGGGCATTTACAGTACAGTAATGTGAGCATGATGGCACCTGCTGTGTTTGGGTATGTGCCTGAGTGATGCATTTGCACCTTGGGGGGTGTGTGTGTGCGTGTGCGCGCACATGTGGTAATTGAGAAATCACCATCGCACCTACAACACGTCTGCCTCCTACAAAAATCACTATTTCAGATTTTCCAGGCAATTAGGTGATTGAGACAGCAAATCAGCTCGTAATCAGACATGATTTGGAGCAGAAGAAAAACACATGAAACAAACTGTCGCTTCCCCTCTTCAGGGATACATTTAGTTGGTGTATTCTGGAACTGATGTAAAGGACACCTTAGTTGAGTTCACTGTAGAAAGTCTATTGTGCATCTAAAGCAACACTTTCCATGGAATTCAGCCTCTTGTCTGAGTTCAATATGTGCTTATTGCCAGGAGTGATATTTCATATATTATAAATAATTCTGCATGCATTATTCTTAAGTGTTAACTTCTGCTTACTCCTACCGAACATATATTTGTTTATTTAGAATTTGCTGTATATGTTTACTGTTCATTTTATTGGTCATTCTTTTCTCTTTTTTTTTTATTTTGTGTTACATTTTCCAAAATGAATCTAATATTTTTCATTATTTCGTCAAATTTGATCAAACTAAAAGTGTTGTTGTTGTTTCACCACAGCTGCCAATTTTCACATTACTCCTCCGATCCTCTTCGTGTTTTTATACAGCACTAAATGTCATTACCATGGATGTACTATGAGACTTGACAATACACAAACTGCACTTAATTTACTGTGTACTACTGCACCAGCTCTGCTCACTAGCCTCTCTTAATAAAGCGGTGATGCTGTATAGATTAGTGGTTCTTTACGTGTATGGTTCACAGCTTCTTCTTTTAAAATAATAAAGCAGATGTGAGGCACAAACACATAATGGGGGGACTCTGACACAAGCCAGTGATTTCTATCTGCCCATTTCATATTGTTCCCCCTGAGTGCTTATCGGACAGAGCCAAGAAACTACAAATATTATATCGGGTCAAAAGCAAAACTGCAATTATTTCATAAATACATATTACTATTGACACAATATGGAAGAAATATATTTCTCGCAGCCCTTTAATCACCTTGAGACCTTCAGAAGTCATCTTTCAGCCACCTTCGAGACTCCCAGCTGTCGGATTGTGAACCACCGATATGGAAAATAGAAAATGCATTACCTTTTTACACTTGTGACCTTCACCTCCTCTCTTTTCTCCCCTGTGTTGCAGCGGTGCAGTGTGGGAACCCAGCCACACCTGCTCATGGTCGTATTTCCCGCGTGGATGGCACAACCGTCTCCCACTCCATCGTGTATTCTTGTATGGAGGGCTATTTCCTTGCTGGCTTGCCCACACGCCAGTGTCTGGCAAATGGCACGTGGTCTGGAATGACTCCCAACTGCACAAGTGAGTTTTATATACACAGAACACCAGAAAACGCAACAGAGCACACTTCATTGTCCCGTTGGTGCATAGCAGTACATTGCTGACCAGTTACACATGTCCTAGTCAGTACAGTACAGTACAGTAGTGCTGTATGAACAAGTTAAGCATGTCATTTATACTGTAAGGCAGATAAAAAATTAATAAAGACAGGCCTGAAGATGATTTAGCTCCTTATGTCTGCCAAAAGGAGGCGCTCTGAATGATCAACGGCGGTGCTAAAATAGAGTATAAGATTTCAAATGGTGCATAAATCTCTCTGAGCCTTCTCTCCCTGCAAAGCCTCAGAACTGTCAGGCCGTTTTTTTTTTTATTGTCTAGTACTCAGCAAATGAGCCTCGCAGTAATTAAGAAGTATGCCAATCTATATTCAATTTGCACCAGGGTGACTATCAAACAAAATTACACATTGTTCTTCTCTCTGAAAATCACCATATTCCTCCTTCCTCATTCTTTTTGCCTGTTATTGAATCTCAAGAAAAGATAAATGGTATGGGCATAATTTTCAATTTTGGAATGAAATGAGTCTCCGGAGAGAGACACACAGGGAGGGAGAAGGAGAGGGAGATTGAAAATTGGATAACGATGATCAAACATGCAGAAAGAGGGAATAGCTTTTCTGCCTCTTTTTGCCCACTTTTAAGCCTGCTCATCACCAAACTTATTATTGTTATCCTCCTGCATGCTGTCACTTCGCATTGGATTTTCGTGGTCAGTTCAGGGACATCAACATCAACAAGATGCCAAGATTGGCTCAGTGTGCCTTCATTAAGGAGGCAATCATTTTCACGGTTCATGGGTAATCGATCATGTAGGTTACCAGATCAAAGTCACACAACATTCTCAAGGGGAGAGAGAGAAAAGTTCTTCTTTTAAACACTTTTTTTCTTAACACTCTTGATGTTTGATAAATTAAATTTATAGAGCATGTTAAAGAATTAGCGAATTAGTGGAAGTGCAGTAGGAAAGAGACGGGCTCAGTGAACTATGAAGTAAAGCCAGAGAGCACTAAATGGAATAAACAGTAAACGCTGGTTATTCAGGCAGACTATTTGCCTTGTAACGTGCCGTGATTCTGTTGATTTATATCTACTTTTTTAGATTTTAGTATTCTTCTCTTCTCCATTCCTTTCCTCTCTCCCCTACTTTAAACGCTGACACAGACGTTGCGGAGGGGGGGGGGGGGGGGGGGTGTAAGGGGGTGTGGGGTGGGAGGATAGGATTGAAGGAAGACATCACAAAATATCCTTTAGTGCAATTAGCAGTCAACAGTCAGATTTCTGCCGCATCAATCAATCATTTTATTTGTGCCCAGTGGGGCAGGTGGTTATGCAGCAGAGGGATGCATACATTTAGCAGACATAAAACACAGGGCATATAAATACAAGCAATAACGATAACAAAACCATCTGATTCTTATTTAAATGAGCAAAACGCTATCAGAAGTCATCGTGGTGTCTTTGCATCCAAAATAACTAAATTCAAAGTCCAAGTCCGTTTTCACGCTGAGCACCCTGTCCTTTTTTGAGATGCAAGTGCTCCAGTGTTGTGACAGAAAAGGAAAAACCTGCTTCAGGTCACTAACACACCTGAGATATGTCAGCATGGTTCATCAGTATGATACAGTTGGGGATAAACAGAGATCACTGACTAATTTTAAATGCAGGTTTTACTGGGAGCAGGTTCTTGCGCTGCATGCAAACTTCTCTGATTTCCTGCTGTAACATGATCCCCCCCACTAACTTGTTTTCTTGGGAGCAAGTAAATGTACTAAATGAAAAATCGGTTGCGTTGTTGAAGTCAACAGCCTGCAGCTTCTCTGCTTTGTGCTGACTGACTGGGTTTTCCACTCCTACAGATAGACAGGCACACATAAACATTTATACGCATACTTTGTTTCTGTCTGTCTTTTGTCAGACCACTTTTCTTCATTCTTTTTTTACTCTTGTTACTTTACATATTAAGATTTCTGCATAGAAAGCATACAAAGGGCTTATAAAATATGATGGTTCTTTGACTGAAACTACCAAATATATATAAGTGCAGCTGAAACGATTAGTCGATTAATTGGCAACTGTTTTGACTAAACAGATGGACACAAATAGCCATCAAAAACATCTAGGCTATACAGTTAACCATCCATTTCACAAGATTTTTACCGGTCAGTGTTGTAGCTGTAAACAAATTTCTAAAATGTTGTAGATACACATAGGATGAGATTATTTGTTGGAGCAAGCAGTGTACCGCCATCAACGTCTGTCGGTGGCCAAGTGAAGATCCCACTCTGTGCTCACAACTAGCAGCTCTCTGATGTTTCGTGTCAAGATACAAAGTTGGTCTCACCCAGCACGATAAAGATGTCCAAGTGTTGAGGTCGTTGGCAGCAACTGAACATAATCAAACGGGAATTAATTTGAGGGAGGGGGGCGTTAGCAGGGACAGCCAAATGCATCAAACTGTCATCTTACACTAAGGTGAGCAAGTCAGGAATGATTTTGTAATAAGTAGGCACAAATTAGGGCTGCAAGATTAAACTGGGCTTAGAAAAAAGCAATCAAATAGAGGCTGGCAACTTACAATTACATCAGAGAAAGCACGAGGTTAAGACCTGACAATGTAGTGGGCCAACACTTTGCCATCTGCTTACTTTCGCTAATCATGCCATAAGAAGAAGCCAAGAATAGACGTATGAAAAGAGACTCAACAGAAATGACATTATATTCACTGGGCTCACCACTTGAATTAAACAAAAACAAATCTAAATCTCAATGATATAATCATAAAGGTGCATTTTTAGAAAGGGAATATGTAAATAAAACACGGCATCGGTTGTGTATCATTTTGATAAAGCAATCCTAATAGCAAATTCTGTGTGGCGATGCTTTCACTGCTTGATCATAGACTGGTGTGGCTGCAGCTGTATCATCAACTTCTGTCAATATTTCTTTTCTTCACAAAACTGAACATCATAATAAGAAGTCTTGAAAAATCATTGTTTAGTTATTTTTATTGCCCAGTATACGTGCATATGCAGAGACTATCTTGGACATCTAATTTGAAAAAAATGCTGAGTGGAAGCATAGAGCCATTATGCACAATGATTTATTGTGATGACCTCGATGAAATCATGCACAAGGAACAAAATGTAACTACTCAAAAAGTTTTGTGCTGTTGTGCTCCATCCAATTTTTAGTGGCGAGTGGATTTTTGTACATGTCGATACATCGTTGTCCATTGAAAACCATTATTTCCTCATATCTGGAGATTTTAAAGTTTAAATAAATGTTCCTTTATGTGTTAATGGAATTTTCCAAAGACCTTCTAAAACCCATTACATCATCGAACAAATGCATTGTCAGAAAGCTTAAAGCGAGGCTATTATCTGAGTCCGTGAACAGTATTTCATTTGGGAACATTATTGTGTAAATCACTGTAACCACGTGTCATTATAATAGGGCCCCTGTGCTCTGCACCATTGCCACGTTCATGTCATATGTCATATGGGATGGACTGTAGAGATGGGAAAGATTCCCATGTTTATAACTTCTGAGTGTTCCCGTCACAGGACAACTCAAGACGACAGTTGCCTGATTTCAGAGTTGTTTGAATGAGGGTTAGAAAAAACAAAACGTACTGTGCATTAACAATTTAACACTATTTGCAACCGTCTAGAACAGTTAAAACCATATAAGTAATAAAAAAAAAAAAAATTAACACTCAGTTACTGATGAGCACCACACAATTAAGTAAGGACTGCTGGTGAGAGATTGGGGGTTGCACCATTTGTAACTGTACTTGGCACAGCTGTTCAACACTTTCGAGCCACGAATGTGGCCGAGAGGATCATTGTTAACCACCCACAATTTTAGGCAATAGCATATGAACAAAAACAACAAGTGCATGCTTATGCCCTGATTGCACAAATGAACAAATGCATTATAAGGAAAGCACCAACTTAACTAGAGAAGGCTAAAAATAGAAAATGTAGGGGGGGGGGGAAGCATTTCCTCCCCCGTGCTTACTTAATAACCCCTCACTGCTCTTTCTTCAGAATGCATAGGGATATGGGTCAGTCAGTTACAATATGTTTCATATTGCAGTTCAGTATGTTTTAATTGTTATTCAACGACACCATTTAGGATGATTTCTGATGCAACTGCCTTATGTTTGACGACCGATTGCAGTGATCGCGTGTGGCGACCCTGGCATTCCGGCGAATGGACTTAGATTCGGTGAGGACATCACGGTGGGGCAGAATGTGACGTTCACGTGTCAGCTGGGCTATGTGATGACGGGAGCGGACAACGCTGTCACAAGGCGCTGCACCAACAATGGCACCTGGAGTGGCACCGTGCCAGCATGCCAAGGTAAACACCACCCACAAATGCACACACCAACATGCACGGCATTGTACTCGTGACGCAGCAGACGGTCAACCTTGATAACCATCAGACCGTGCTTGTAACAACCTTGGCACGCTAGCACACTGTCACGTACGATATGAAGTACATGCCTACGCCCTGAGATCTAATGAGATTAGCAAGCAAGGTGACACAGAACTTCCAGTGTGGTCAGATAGTGTCATATTGTTCACTTCAGTGTGCCGATAACGGCGGTACCAACAGTACATGCGGTTGAATGACTCCAGACAGACGCGCACTCTCAAATGCATATGCAGGCGTATATATATTTGCAGAAGTATAAAATTGCACACATCCACATAAACACTACAAGCAATTTTGAATCTGTTTTTTTTTTTTTTATTATGTTCAGTACAAAAGTAGTACTATATTTTGACGAGTCCCCAGATAAAAGACTGCATCTCTCAGCTAGCTTTCAGGCAAAAACAGATAAAATGTTTAATACATTTTTCGAGCACTTGATCCAGGACGCAGTGATTTCACACACACTTACATCATCTACAGTAGAGTTGCACCTGTGATGGCACAGAGCCAAGGCTAAAACTTCCCCTCACACCTGATGATGGATGGCTAACAAGTCCTCTCTATCCCAACAAGCATCCCTGTAATTGCACTCCAACAGTTCATCACTGGCTTCCTCTCTCTAAAAGTATGTGTGCACTCTCTGGGCTTGATTAACATCAAAGTAAAAAAACTCCACTAAGAGGCCTTAGTTGTTGTACACCCATCAGCACTACATCACTCTATGATTTATGACGCTCGAGTGGAGGCATAGATTAGCACGTCTGCCATCGACAGCCAAAAGTAAGTATTGCAGGGAGGATTAACTTGTGCAGCAAACGGTTCAAAAGTACACCGGAAAAAGGGAAGAGCCTACCAGGCAAATGGTGGCTTACTGTTGCTAAGGAACTGTTCCCAGGCTGATGTATCGGTTACAGAGAAGAAAGCTGGTTGTGGAATCGGCCTCTTGAGAAATGGGAAAGGACAAATGAACTGCGAGAGAATTAAGAGGCAGAGTGTGAGACGGACATGCACACGAACGAACGTAACAGGTGGGAGAAATATCCACAGGTAAGTTGCAGGAAGGCGAGAGGGAATGAGAGATCAGGGATTGTAAAAACATGACGCCCGTTCCTTTTTCTTCATATCTAAAGGCTGTTTTTGGTTCTAGATATACTGTATATAGGTCCCGTATGTAGTGTATAGAATGTCGTTATTGTCCGGTAGCAGTCCGTGTCTTCACCTTTCCTCAGCTCAACTCAAAGGGAGTTGTGGTTTTAAGCCGCACACTTCTGGCCCTCCTCCGGCTCCCCGTAGGACCTTGCATAGATGTTTACAACATCCAAACTGACACTGATTTCTAATATTTCATGGGTGTGTTACATTATTAATGCTCCCTGTTCTGTGGTATGTTGAGGCTGATCCATAGTCGCACAGTGTTACCCAAGGCGGTTTTAACCAGCGGGAGAGAGAGAGAGAGAGAGACAAAGCATGGGTGTATATGTGCACGCATGCGTGTATAAAAGTGTGTGAAGCTACTAACCTAATCCTTGACAGCTACCGCAACAGCTCAGGCACTCAGCCCCGATACTGCTACGCTTGATGGGGGTGGCGTGGAGAGGAGTGAAACTCCAGAGCCTAGTCATCCTCATCACACTCGCAAAACTCACACCATGCATGCGTACAATCACATGCCGGCATTCAATTACGCTGGTGTCTCTCTCAGGCATACAAAGGCACAGATGCTCACACGCCTTCACGTTTGCTCCGGCCGCTGCCTGAGTGCTGTCAGTTCGTACTGACCTGTATGCATTAGTCAGCGAGCCAGAGGGTCCCTCCCGCCACCTCCTAACCTCGCCGCTGCTCTCGCTTCTCCAACAGTACTTATTTCTCCCATGGGGCAAATGAAAGGCAAGAGAAAGGATTTTGATAACTAAGTGTATGCGCGATATTAATTTCTATGTGTATGGGGTATTAAGAAGCAGTTCAGATGTGTTGGGCTCTAATTTTTCTCCTTACCGTTGCTCACTTCATCTCCTTTGGTCTCTTTCTAAGACTATCTAGTACAAGCAATACAACAGCTTGCTGGTAATCGCGGCTTTTTTTTATCATCTCTCGCTGACAGCCTACGCTGCAAGAGGTCTTAGAAAAGGACTGAGAAAATATCTATTTTCTCTTTTTGCGTCTGCAACTGAAAACAATAAGATGGGTTGCCTTTTTCTTTTGCATGATTGGGTTCAAGTTGAAGGTGCAGCTGATTGAAATTGTCATGTTGCGGGGCATCTGTCATCCTGTCATAGATTTGAATGATGTGCCGCAAGGATATGAGCCGATATTCCAGGGATGGGGGGGGGGGGGGGGATTTGCTACTGAAAGAGACAAAGAGTTTCTACGTATGCCGACTCTGTGCATAATTTTAAACATTATGAGTATGTGTCAGTGATGGCCACACCGTTTGTGTGTGGTGTGCACAAACACACTGCCGATGACACATCCTAAGCTTCGCCGCCCGCCAAGGATTCCGTTTGAATCCCAGGTTTGGCGTGTTCAGCTAAGAGGCACTAATGCTGCTTAGAACTACTTAGGAAAATGGGGACACTCTCCACTTCCCATTCAGTTCTGCCTGCCACCCATGCCTTGCCTTTTTTTGTACTTTATTTTTTCATTTATTTAAAGTAATTTCTGATGCAGGGCTTATGGGATTAGTGGGCCTACCACTCTAATCAGCGTAATTTGCCTACTTGCACATGTGTGTTCACACATTCTCCCTCCATCTGTCTTTCCTCTCCCTCCTTTTCTTTCACACACTGCGGGGAGACGCACATACACGCCCAAACCAACTTTCTACTTTACAACATCCAGCTGGGCATTTTAGAGAGGTATTTCAGAATGAAGTGCCTTTTTATTCTAGGGCTCCAGAGCAACAACATGGAAATCCCAAATTGAAGACTTTACTAATTCATTAACATCAAAGAGAAACAGTTTCAAGTGAACGTGTTCCTTCTTGAGAACTTGAAAAAGAAAATTACTTTACCAAACAAAACATTAAAAAACAGATTGCAACATCGGTATGGTTTAGTCTTTTACTTTTATTCAGGAATAATCATGGCCTAAATATCTTTCCAGATATAGCATACATCTAAAGCATATATACTGTATTCTGCTGCAACGTGTCCATATGGAAATCTTTTTGGATCCGCTGCCAACCAAGAACAAAAGGCGCTTCCACCTTGGAGAGAGTGTGTGAATATCCCACAGTGGCTTGCTCCACATTTACTGTAAGTTGTTGTGTAGAAAAAGTTTACGGAGCAGGAAAGTTGTCCATCATGTGACTAACCTATATTAATTCTATCATAAGAAACCAATTCATTTTAAAATGTTAACCTTGCTTTAAACAGGTGAACTAAAGCTTTCTGAAGTGTGTAAATACAATAACCTCAACTGGAATCTAGTGTGTATGAAAGGAAGCCACCAATACTCTTATCTGTTCATTGTGCCAGCTACTTTATATGTAATATTGAGACACTAGGTCCGGTCTTCATGGTCCACCCAGAGCCATGTCTATCACTCTGCCTTCACATTGCTGCATCAGTATTTTTATGTCATGTACTTGGTAAATGAAAATGTTGTTGTTCTACCAAAATGCTAAACTTTAACTTCAGAGCCAAGGTGTTAACATGAGTCTAAGTAACTGGATTTGTAAACTAAATTTTGCGAGACTTGGCTATAGCCCGACTCCAAATTGCAGATCTTTGTTCAAGTGTTTCGGCATGCGTGAGAGCGTCTAAAAAAAAAGAAGAAGAGAGAATTGGGGAAATGATGGGTGTATAGGGAGGATAGTAATGGTTTAAAACAACTGCTATAATTTATTCACATCCCTAAAACCCATATCCCATCTGCATCCCCACGGGTTCATCTCCAAGTGTGTCAGAACAAACTCCAAGCTTTATTATGCATTCATTTATTACATTTGTTGAACAGAAAGTTTATGGCTTACACAGTGTGTGGTGCAATAACACAATTTGACAAAACATGTTTATTTTTGTCCTACATGAAGAAGCTAACTTCAACCCTGTGTCTTAAAGGAAGCAGTGGTTTGGCCTTCTGTGCATTTTATCATTCTGGATTTAAATGGGAAGATAAAACCTGTAAAAAATGGCAATTTATTGGATAAAAAGTGGGTTCATTACAATATTTAACACCACTGACCCTCTCATGATAATCACCACCTCCATTTATTCAAATTTAGATTAGATACGGAAAAAAACAGGATATAGCCATATCCCTGTAAATCCACATAAATCCTTTAATTATCTCCAGGCTTTAACATTGTCTGTTATCCTCGAGCTACACCAAATAGCTGTAGTTTTGTTTCAATTGTACCAAGCACCAGCCGTGGCCTGAAGCATTATGTTTTGGGGTTTTCCGTCCTTGCATAGCTCGTCTGATCCATTCAGGCAAACTCAATACCTCAGGAACGCCTTGAGCCTTGCACTCAAGGATTAACTAATTAGATTTTGGGGCGTGTGTGTGTGTGTGTGTGTGTGTGTGTGTGTGTGTGTGTGTGTGTGTGTGTGTGTGTGTGTGTGTGTGTGTGTGTGTGTGTGTGTGTGTGTGTGTGTGTGTGTGTGTGTGTGTGTGTGTGTGTGTGTGTGTGTGTGTGTGTGTGTGTGTGTGTGTGTGTGTGTGTGTGTGTGTGTGTGTGTGTGTGAACAATTAGTTTAGTCAAGATTCTGATGGGCAAATGGCATCTTGCATTGTCTCTGTCATCAGTGTATGAATGTGTGTGTGAATGGATGAACGTTGACATGTAGTTTACAGTGCTTTGACTGATTTAAAGACTGTAAAGGCACTATATAAATGTAAGTCCATTTAACATTTAGATTGTGGTGGTCAATGGTCACTGTGACCTCACAAACATGTTTTTGGCCAAAACTCAAGACTTAATTGGCTAATTATGTCAATTTCACATAAAATGTCTAATAAGATAAAATCATGAAGTTAATTTTGGACAGCAATGGATGTAAACTGAAACATGAATGGTTGGCGGAGGCATAGAACCACAAGGCTTTCAATTCTAGTTTTAAGGATAATTTCTGCTCCTTCATTCTTGTGTCCAGGATTGTAAAACTAAATATTTACAACAGTGTTCTTGCTTGAATTTGTCTTGATTGTCAAGTGACCACAGCAAATATTTTTGGTGTGACTGGTAAAGAGAGCCTTGCACGGTACAGTTTATGCACAGTACCACAAAACTACTTGGGGTTTAACTTGAACCCTCCACTCCAACTCCTTTATGTTTGCATCATGAAGCAATTATGTTTTAACATGTAATATTAGAAAGGTCTGTGGGCTGTCGGTCTATTATGTCCTTGTAATGATTGCAATATTTATTACATATTTTAAATTATCATATGACTTTTGCTAGATCTGGTTTCTCCCTCATCCATTTTTGATGAATTCAAGTTTTTTTTTAAAATTTGGACTTTTTTCACTCCAATAAGCTGATCTTGACTGTGACCGTATCCTCACTATCCCCACAGTGGTGACGTGTCCTACACCCCGACCCGTACCCAACGGCCTCCTGGAGGGCTCGGTCCTGGAATGGGGTACCAGCGTGAGCTACAGCTGTCTACCTGGCTACGAGCTGTCCTTCCCTGCTGTGCTCACCTGCACAGGGAATGGGACGTGGAGCGGAGACCTGCCTCAGTGCTTGCGTGAGTCACCGTTTTCTACTCTCTTGATTATGATCATTTTAGAGGTCTCGAGAGGAAGTTTCCTCATGTATGTGAAAACACGGAAAACATGGAATACTGAGAGGTATAGTAATCCAGTGAAAGAACGTCCGAACATTTAATGCATGTATTTGGGGAAGGAACAACAGGTTATTTCTCAAATGTATCTCGTAGTAAGTGTGTATATATATATATATATATATATATATATACCTGCTTGGTATTTTATTCCTCATACATTCAGTACATTAGTATTAACATCAGGGCCTAGATGAAAAAACTCAATTACTATACAAATATAATAAAACAGCCGTGCAGAGATGCAGAACTGGGATTATTAGTCTTGCAACGTCAATGTTTTTTTTTATTTCATAAACAGTGAGTTATACCTAATCCTAAAAACACCTTCAGTGGCAACACAATGATTTTTCTTTTTCAAAAGTGAAATACTAAAAAGTGCCAAGCATGAGAAGGACATTGTATCCTACCTGTTCATTAATATTTCATCATTCTTACATAAAAATGGAAACTCCAATTTACATTTTGATCAAATGAAAAGTGGATTAACCTCCAGCTCTACAGTCGAGCTATAATGTTTATGATGAAGATGATGATCTGAGTGGAACCACGCAGGGGGTGTCTGACGCTCTTTACTACTGTAAGGCCATCAATCATCTTTGCAAGTGTAATAATAACCCCTGGAATGCATCAAGAGCATCACTCTGTCATCACAATAATTCTTGCATCATATCAATCATACAGAAATCAAATATCAACAAGGGGAAAGTACTTGCATGTGTTTTTCTCTGAATGCAGCTGGATTAGGTGAAGCAAATGCCACAAAAAAAGTATCCATGCACAGCACTCCAAGTGCTGAAAGATGCGACGTTGTTTTTTTTCCTGACAGCTGTGCTGCACTGAAAACATCTCCACTTTAACTGGTGACTATAGGCAGTCATTTTCTGAAGCACTGCATTTTGCATCATATTGATTGATTATTGCAGGGAATCTCTGCTGTCACATTGCTGCATATTATAATTATGCAGACGTTTAGGTAAGAGTTCATGAATTGGGGAGTTAAATGGTTTGTATTTTAGTAACACATTGAAAAATAACTACTTTCACTTCTGTGTTCTTTTGTCATTGATGCTAATGACAGAATTTCGGTGCTGGTGGCCGTCTTCAGTCAGGCGAACATGGTCCTATTTAAGTATTTAGCATCTGAGATCCAGCTGACAGACTGCTGGTGTTTGTGACCACGCAACTAGAAAGCACATTACCTCGTGCAGCCGTTTGCTCTTCCAAATGGCCACATTGCTGTCGTTTATTGTAATTCTTGTAAGTCACTGTGCACATTGATGTCTGATTTATATCCCGCTTAACTGTAAAGGATCTGTAAATAATTTGTCTGTCATCAGCAGATATGTGCTTTAGCACTACTAAGTGATCAATTGCCTATTTTATTGAAGTGCAATGGTGTCTCTGTGTTCTGGTCCCGAGTTGTTATGATGGATAAAAAAAATGTCAACTGGACATAAAATGGATAAGGTTCCACTTGGTAAATGTACCACGTCTACTTACTGTCTACCGCAATTATGATGAGCAGTGTCATCCCTCAGTAAGCTGCAATCGTTTTTCCACATCAGCACCCCCAAAAACAACCTCTCGCAGCTATGTGAGCGACTAACCTTTATATTCCATGATGCAATGTTGTTGTTCAATGTGTCCCCGTCGAGAATTGTTTTTGATGTAGTAATTACATTCAATAGCGCCATTACTTACGACCTACAACACAGGTTCCAATGCTCGTGCAAAATTGACCCAAATTGAGAGCCATACACTATAAATATCATTCAGTGTGATCAATAACCAGCTACTGTAAAGAACGTGGCTCTCCTAAAGATGTTGTTATAGCTAGCCTCCTGCTAAGGTAGACGAAGTGAAAGCAAGTCTGTGATAAATCACTGAGGTTTACTAAGGCAAATAAATGAGTCTGCAAAATGGGAGGAAAGTGCTGATCATATTTGGTGTAGAAAAGGCTATTATCTATGTCATAAAATGTCAGCACAGCACTATCTACAGCGCTCTCAGGTGCTGGTCCCTATAAATCCTGAAGGAGTAAATCCTTAATTAGTGTCAATGCTTAAAGTGTAGTCACAGGACTGACCATTACTGTACATACTCTGCATTACTTTATAAACGCAAACATTTGTCATGGAGCGTCCGTGTATGCCCACAGGCTAGTAATTGTTTTTGTCTCTGTGTGCATTAGATGCAACTATATAGCTATACCCCAAGCATTAGTCAATGCATTACATTGTTCTGTACACTGAGGATATTTACCAACAAAATCATGAGCCGAGTAGGAGGAATAATCGGATTCCTTATGGCTCTATCATACACATCTGCAGCCAATTTAGTTTGGTGCAAAATCATTTTACAGCCACAGTCTTGCTGATTATTAGACATATATTGGGGCTTGCACTGCTGTAGGCTTTAGAAATATGATTGCAATTCATACTCGGCACTTTTAGTTGAAATACAGCTCAGCAGAACTGCAGGAGATGCCATGCATCTGCAGAGTAAATCTGTGCGTTTCTTAAAACCGGTACTTCTGTTGGCACTTGCGGCCAAACAAGGTTTAAGATGCATATTCATGTTCCCTATTACATCAAATGGGAAATGGAGAGCAAGCGGCAAAATTCAGAGTCCGAGAATGCTAGTTCATGTGTCTGCAGGGATGAGACTGTGATCCCAACTTTGAATCTGGCCTCTGCATACTGATTAGTTCAAAGCATTGATAATTCATCAAGGAACTGGAGAAGCTGAGAGATAGAGTGAGAGAGAGACTCACTCCTCCACCAGCACACACACACACACACACACACACACACGGGCACATTAAATATGCTGAGCTTGGTTTGGCCCGCGGCCATTTCTCTTATACATCCATAAAACAGCACATTATTTCCCTGCAGCTTGAAGCTTATGACTGATGTGCATGTCACCTGGTTGGCCTGTATTGTCAACCCTACCAAAAAAAAAAAAAAACCCTGCAATCTTACAATGTTGCTTGAATAGTGGCATTTATCGTTTCAGATCCAGGCAGACAACTGCATCTTTATTTGTTGACATATCAAACACGGTCAAACTAACTATTGGGCAATGGGTGGGACTCACAATACATCGTTTTCAGATGGGACCTGCAGTATAGGCAAACATCTTCTTTAGGAGAAGATATGTCTCTGAATACAAGGATTTGTTTCTGAGATAACAGTATTTGCAGTAATGGTTTTATTCAGCCATTCCTGCATGGGCTGGATTCAATTTTTTTTTTTTTTTACTAGATATCTATTATGTCAGGGATTGGCTGTGGGAAGCCCCTGTTGGGTACTGACTTCTAGAAAGAGAGTAAACGAGAACTTATCTCTGTCTCCAGACCTCCACGCGGCGGCACATGTCAGGTCTGGAGAAGCAGGCTGCCTTATTATTGGCTTGATCCCACAGCGCTCTGGCTGCGTGACTGAACGCTGTCACTCTCGTCCTCGCCTCTGCTCTCTCACCCACTGAGCATTTCTTTAACATCCTACAGCTAACAAGTGACTTTTAATGATCAGTGTGGTTGTAGCTGATGTTTATATACAGGTATATATGGATAGAAAAGATACATTGGCAGACATGAAAATGGCTGACGTACATCCCCGTCAAAGCCACCAGGCCTACATTATTCCAGTCAATTTCATTAGATGTCTATAAGCGACAAATTGAAGGAGCAGCAGTGATTATCCAACGGGCTTCATCTGCTGAGGCTGTGGCGAGAGTCCCATTATGAAGGCAAAATCATACCAGAGGCTTGGGGAGCAACAGCGGCAGCAGATGGCTCTAGTTGTGTTAACCTCAGGGCCCTGTCAGAGAAATTAATATTTCACATGCTAATTATTTTGATCTAAAATTGAGTGCCATGACCCCCTTCGCTCCCCTTTTGCTGCCAAGATGAATACTCGCCTACCTACTGTAACCACTCGACAGAAAGGTCGATTGTCTGAAACAAAACAAAATGTTGAGACGGAGCAATTCATCCCGAGACAAAGATGTCAATACATCTGCCCACATGCAATAAGAACACGGCCAGAGGAATTTCTCTTACACTCATCATGTCAACGCCATTTGAATAGTTCAGTCCATGAAGACTTTCCAAATCGTATAGAAAGACAATATTTTTTTACAGTCAGCTACTCGAATAAATTGTTTCTTACAAAAAGACCATTGAAAACAGCAAAGCTCACGGCAGCAGTAGAAACCACTGAAGGCCCTCCTCATCAGGGTCTGATCTTCTGGGTGCAGCAGCAGCCCACACAGCTTATTGTATCTGAATGAAGTGCTGCATAGTCGACCCAATGCTTCATTCAACTGACTAGCTGCTGCAGTTTTCCTTCTGTGTAATCAAGTTAGAAAGAGATGGAACGTTTGTATCGTAAAAATGGTAAAGAGGAATAGGGCATCGGCGTTGACTTGAACCAGAGGGAAGGTGCAACAGTGCAGTGTGGTTCACTGTTGGATGAATTACTTGCAGGGAAATGCGCTACATCTGTGTTGGAGTTGTTGGCCCTCAGGTTATCACATCAGCAATATTCTACATTTCTGCTTCCGCAGCCAAGTTCTGTGGAGACCCTGGTCTGCCTGCCAGAGGACGGAGAGAAGGGCGCAGTTTCATCTTCAAGTCTGAGGTGATGTTTAGCTGCAGCACCCCCTATTTGCTGGTGGGATCGACAACACGCATGTGCCAGGAGGACGGCACCTGGAGCGTATCTCAGCCACGATGTATAGGTACTGAATTATTAGCCTGCATTTTGATTCAGCTAATCCACAAAATGATTATGCTTCAGACTGGGGGTTTAATGCTTGTTTCAAAACGTATTGTTTTTCTGATTTGCCATTCAATTACATTGTTGATCGCTAAATTATGTTGTGCCAGAATTAGTTTTTACTACAAGCAAAATATGAGCATATTAATATGTACAGTGAAATAACAAAGGTAGTGAATCAAATCTACATATGTAAGAAGTACCATTCCACCATTCCAAATGATCGTTCTCTGTTGGTCCTCTTGAAGCGACGAACAATAAATATCAAACACAGTGGAAGGTGAATTATAATCGGTGCGTTGCCATCTGGCACTCATGTAAAACTTAATCACGAGAATGAATTGCATTATATATATTGTTACCTCAGGGGTGATGCTTTATTTTTTGCACCCCGGTGTTGCTTGATATATTAAGTGCTGAAGAAAAGCTTTCCCAAATGGAATGTGTCTTAATTTGAATCTCGTCTCACCAATGATTAAAAGTCTCAGAAGTCTATATTCCTGAGACTTGTAAAGAGAATTCATAGTCTAAGAGGCTAAAGATGGCAGGGTAATTCTGCTCATGTTACCACGCCACTTCGGTAATTGTCCTCTGGTACATGGTACACCAGAGAGAAATTGCTTTGTCATTATCAGTGATTGCTCCTCTGTCATATTCTCATTTTTTTTCTCTCCGGCAATTCCCTGGCTCACCATGACAATGATTTCTTGTTCCAGAGCCCACGAGAACCACCTGTGAAAATCCAGGAACACCTGAGCATGGCTTCATGAATTACACAACAGGCTTTAAGGTAAAATGAGATAAACCTGCAACGCATACATTTTATAAATATATGCTCTTATGCTCTGAGGTGATTTTCTGTCAGAAAATGTATTTCAAACGGGACCAGAAAAATTACATTTCCAGCTGGAGGCAGGTTTATAGAACAGGCGTGTAACATAAAAATTGATGTTGAGTATACAACGAGCACAACAAGAGTCTACTATACACAACAGATTTGAAGCAGCCTTGAACAAGATGAACAAGAAGCAACGTGCCATCCAAAGCTTGCAGCTCGACTGCGTTACCTGTCCTCCTTTTTAAATGGGCAGTATCCGATGGATGTTCCATGTCGAATCATCATTTATTCCTTTGGATGATGTTATGTGCGTGCAAGGATGAAGCAGTGATGCATGTTTCCATCCCTGGTGGGATGCACTGACGAAACCACACTGGATTTCTCTACCACTGTGAATGTGTACAGGCTTGGTCTGGATCTATAATAATGTGCACTTCATGCAGTTTGACCTTCCGTGTAGAACGAGCAATGGTAAAATGCATCATAGTAAAAAAAAAAAAAACAACAACAACAACATCGTGACCATTGGTGTGTGCACAGTAGCTCCCTTGAGATGTGTGTATTTCATTGCATTTCCTCCCTGTTGCTCTTAGAGTGTCACTTACAAGTTAAGTGCAAACTATTTCTCCACAACCTTCACCAGAAAATCGGATATGAAATTTGTCCCAAATGAAAGCAGAAGCAGCTTATTATTTGGATCGCTGCTTGTAATGGATGTACTCTTGCATTTTTCTGCATTACAGAACAACATTACCAATATCTTGACACCCCCGAATGAGAAAGTCCCGTGTAGATGCCGTCTTTAAACAGTCGACTGGTTTTGATGGCCGAACGTAAAAGTAATTTATTAAGATAGCAGAAAACAAAGATTAGTGTTGCCTAAGATTGTCTTACAGTACATATGCCGTATGAAGTATGTCAGTGTTGTGTCCTTTGTCATTATTTGAATGCAAGAAAAACAAACAAAAAAGATGACAGAAAACAGTTTGTCTCTATATATTTTCCATCACTTTCTAATGTCTGTGCATCAGTTGTGAACACAAACATGGGCCATCGCCTCTAGGAACAGTCTCCATCTGCCTCCACACACTACAGATAATCATTAACACAGGAAAAAAAACTTTAGTGTGCAGTATTTTTCCAAGCTCTTTAGATTTGATGCTTGGAGCCTATTGGCATTTGCACCAGTATATTGACTCTCTCCACTTTGTGTGCTGTCTGTTTGTGGCCAGGTGGGCAGCCGAGTCGACTTCCAGTGCCAACAGGGACACCTACTGCAGGGCTCCACCACTCGCCTCTGCTTGCCAGATCTCACCTGGACCGGCTTCCAGCCTAGCTGTATCCGTGAGTGCTTGTTTCTCACTCTCTCACAATATCTTCGTATCACTCTCCCTGTCTTTGTCTTTCACTTCCCCCTCTGGCATCTTGTCACTGTTTATCTGCATTGCAGGGTGCTCAGACGATGTCTTTTTTCTCTTTTCCCTCAACACCCGCTCTCCCTCTTCGCTCAGTCCTGCCATAACCTTTGACCTCCTGGTAGATTGCAGCTTCAGACTCAATCAACCTGCCATCCCAAGTCATTCTGAGAGTGAGGTGTTGGCCGGGATTACTGTCATTCTGTTTGCACTACCTGATCTGTCGACCAACACCAAACCAAGGCCGTGCTGTTTAGCCCAGTCGCTTTGCCAACTGCTTTTCTAAATGATGATGTAATCCCGTATCTCGGTGGAATCCCTTTCAGCTTCAGTGTTTTTCATGAAAATTTCCCTATATGTACTATAGTCTGAAACACTTGAGCTGTGTATGAGGGGATTCAAATTGTATTTTGTAATCTTGATTTCATAACTACCCCAACATGTAACAGCCACTTGAATTATCCAGAGACATTTGTGCTGAGGGAGCAGAAACATCGTAATACTTACCCATCATTCTCTGCCTGATCTACTATGCAGCACGGCTTTGTGTGTGTGTGTGTGTGGGGGGGGGGGGGTGCGTGCGTCTGCGGGCGTGTGCGGGCGTGTGCTGTGTGTTTTAGTGGGAAGATGGGAGGTTGTAGAGGGATTGTGAATCCTTGAATATGTGCAAGCGGCCTCCTTTAATGTGCAAACACTCGGCTGCCGGATAATTAGATACACCTAGCTGAAACTAATACAGTCTAATACGCCACCACTTCATTAAGTCCTTCTGTCATGAGGGTTATCATGTTCGGTGTTAAACTGTTTTAGAGAGATGTTGATTCGACTTTATGGTCGTTTTGGAGGCCGTTGCGTGTGCTGCTGTGGAAACGTATCGTGTTGATACTGAGAGGTGTTTCTGATGTTTAGTCTCCCGTCATTGAAACAAATGGGATGCATGCGTGTGATTGTGTGTCGGCACAGGCCGTTTACATAACGCATATTTGCTATTTAATATAAATATATGCTTTTTTGCATTGGCTATAATACATCTACCGTATTTTCCGCACTATAAAGCGCACCGGATTATAAGGCGCACCTTCAATGAATGGCCTATTTTAGAACTGTTTTTATATATAGGGCGCACCGGATTATAAGGCGCATAGAATAGAAGCTACTACAGTCAAACGTTTGACTGGGGTTGCGTTATGCATCCACTAGATGGAGCTGTGCTAAAGGGAATGTCAACAAAACAAAACCGGTGTTTACCGCGGTGCGGCTTTGTAGTTTACCAGTCGTACTGAAACATTTTGACAGAGCGCCGTGTACAACCAGTATGGATTCAACCAATTAACCAATTGATCCATATATAAGGCGCTCCGGATTACAAGGCGCACTGTCGTTTTTTGAGAAAATTAAAGGCTTTTAAGTGCGCCTTATAGTGCGGAAAATACGGTACTACTTATGGAGTTTACAGTTATACATTTTACAGCAGAACACTGAAATTGTCTGTCACTTTCATAGTCTTATTGTTGTTCATGGAGTTTATTTTTAATTGATGTTTAACAGCTGACAGAAGAAGAGAAACCCCCAAACTCTTTTGTCTAGACTTCTGTCAACAGACAGCTCCTCAGCTTTTCCTGCTCCACCTGTATCTTCAAACTGGCGACCCCATCATCCCGCTCACTGAGGAATGATTCAGGAGGTTGCGCATCCCCAGGCTCCTTAACGGCATTCATTGCCAGCACTGTGACAGGTTCCTTAGAATAAAAGAGCAGTCAGAGTGAGTGTAAGTCAACAGAACTATAGGTTAAAGCACCAGCAAACTACTCAAACTGGCGCTTTCAAATTTCGTCATTAAAACAAATGACATAAATTAACGCCCTCTCTCTGGCAAATTGAATTGTCATTTTCAAGTCCACAACCAATTGGAATGCAAAATACTGTAATTATTATGTTATGTAAGGTCTACCGATGCTGTTGGAAAGGTCTAAATATATATAAGGCACTTTATCAGCAGCATCTTAGTATTCTACTGCTGGGCAGTACACAAACGCAAGCTGAGGTCGGGAGTTAATTGCTTGATTCTCTGCTCCTACTTGACAATTGTTGCATAATATTTAACTCCCTTCATGTTCAAAACATGATAATAACAGCTGTTGAGTTAGGGTTAATGGATGCCACATTTTCTATGAACTTATAGATGTTATGTTAATTTTGTTTCATATGGACATCACAGTAGCATTAGAACTGTAACATACATTTATGCACAAGGACCAGATGCACTGTTTAGTGTTCACCTGTCCACAGATAAAGGATGCATAGAAATAAACTCAACGTGAATACAAACATCAGGCAACAATAGTGGATTCATCTCCAAACAACATCTAGTGGATTATTTTGTAGACCCTTTATTGATTTTATATTAAATGAAGCAACTTTTTCAGTCTGGTTGTACATTTACAACTTATTCAAAATGTGAGATTTGGAGCTGACATTTGAGATGCTGGTGCATACTTTGAATTTGATTTAATTTGGTGGTGCATTGAATACAAAGAATCCCAGCAGACACATTTACTTCCACAGTGGTAAATATAAAAATAACACATTTTATATCCTTTTTGTGTAACCGTGATGTTGTAAAGCCAGTCGCTGAAATGCCAGTCTGACAACCAATTCGGATTTCATTCAGAAGCATCATGCGTTGAGGCTTTTTACTCCCCTGACTCGTTCTGTTCAGCAGTTGCTGTTTTTTTTTTTTTTTTTTTTTTTGCCACGTTTGTCTGTCTCTGCTGAGGTTGCAGCATTTCAGGAGCCGCTCGCTGGCTCTGGTCCATTGCCTGTGGTGGGTTGAAAAATTTATCGATTTTCCTGTGCCCTCGTCCTGTCATTGTTACTGCTGGAATTAAAATGGAGAAATGTGTCTCTGACGCTCGCCAGATTCTAGCACCCCGTACTTTCATAAATCATTTCTCAAATGTATCGCATGTGTGACTGAGGAGAACCGTAACCTTAATTTAACAGAAATAAATAAGTTGAATAAACTTATAAGTGGGGACAATTGATAAGTTGCAACATGGCAAAATTATTTTTCACAATACATCCTTTAAAGGAAGTTAACTTGCCCTCGACTTTTGCAACATTGTACTCATAAAATAGCCACTGGAGAAACATGTGTTTTCAGAATGATGTCATTAAAAGGCCCTGCTTACTTTATAATTGCTGGTCTAGTGTATAAATATATTATTATTATTGCAAAGAAGAAGCCATCATTATGTTACAGCTCTGCACACATGTAACATTATGTTACTCTGGCAATAGGTATTGGCAGCACAAGTGTTCAATTTGCAAAGTCTCACTGAAATACTGTGTCATTGAATTGCCCTCCATATACCTTAATTACTATATTTTTGTTATAGTGGATTGATTTAAGGTTCTAGTTATCACATCATTGGAGATCCGAAAGCACAAAGCAAAAGGTCACTGTGTTATCCTGCTTTAATACAACACTATGAATTCACTTTAGTGCATTGATGTCTTGCATTGTTTTTTTAATTCATTTTTCACTCGTGCAGCCCTGAGGGTGGACATGCAGACCCAGAGGGCTGTCTCGCCCATAATACATTGGGGGGGGGGGAAAGCTATGGTTATGCATTTAAGTGTGAGTGCTTTTGTATGGGTCCGACACGCTGTGTTGACCCTCGGCCAAAACAGTCATAAATCCTCTAAAATACCTTTCTCTGTGATTAAATGCTCTTCTCTTACTGTGAAGCCACTTAAATGGATTTAAAAGTGAAGCCAACCAATCTTGTACTGCCGGCAAAAGCAAAAATTGTGGAGGGATTATCGACACTGTGCTGTAATAGATGCAATGGACACAAGTCAGAGTTGAGCATCACTGGATCGTAAGCATGTTACCTTTCCATCAGATTAATATTGTTGCTTATAGATACACAGCCCAAGTCCCCTGATTTCTTCACAGCCCACGGTGATGCTTTGAAAAGCAACAATGAATTGAAGTTCCAAAGCGTCAACATTTTCAGAAACTATCACTTTCTACAGAAAGACATGCAAACAAGATTGAAAGAAAATGTAAAAAGCTAAAAAAAAAACTCACTGTAACAACTCAAAAGTTAACTTTGTCCTCTTGACAGTGGACTGCTGTTGCTGTCTGTAGCTGGCCGACCTCATTGGCTCGAACAGAACTCCATCAGCCTCTCTGTCTCTGTCTCTGTCTGCCTCCGTCTGTCTCTGTCCCTCACTAATGCACTCAGTCTCTATCGGAGATACCAACTTTGAACTCAGAACATTACACAGTGAAAGTGTCTTTTGATGCCTCGTGTAATCTCAGGAGTAACGCCTGCTGTGCTGTTTGAAGTGTAAATAAACATGGCACCGTGACGGGTCTTTGATACAGCAATTCATCGGACTTGTAAGTGTTCTTCGGTATTCATGGGCTACAGCCTGGACATGCGCTGACAGTTTGTTATTTTGAATGGATTACACAAACAGCAAGAAGGGTGTTCATTTAATTATTTATCTATTCATTTATTTAGGTCTCCATAGTTAATATCTACAACCAACAGTACGATGCAGTTTTTCTCCTTTCTGGCAGTGTAAATAAACACCACATTAGATGTCCTCGAGGCAGATTTATCAACTCATTGGAAAAAAAGGCCCTGGGTGGCGCATCCTGGTGACTTATACACTTGTCCTTGTGCTTTCTTCATCAGTCTTTCTTGATGTATGCTGAATCGTTATAGCCCCTGTGTAGCAGTGAATAAGAGAAGTATTCTCCTGGATTTCGGCACACTGCTGTGATGCACCCGTTTAACTATGTAGAGCATTGAGAAATGCATGTCTTCAGACATGCATACACACACATATTGTTACCGTGTCAAACACCAGCAAAAGTAATATCCGACGAGAGGAAATTCCTGCAGCCGCCTTGTCTTTCATAAAGCCGAGAAACCTTCATCCTGGCATCCCTTCCACACCCAATTGCCACTAATGTCATTAAGACGCCATGAAGGACCGATTTGGGGCTGTGACTCACTTGCAGCTGCCTCCCATTCGGCAGCTGGCAACATATTCTTTCACTCACAAGCTGCAGAATTAGCTCTTTACCCATTATTGTTGAGCCTGAATGTTCAACCCCTCAGTGTTTTTGGTGGTGTGGTGTGATTTGCATAAGTTTTTGTTTTGTAGAGAGTTTTTTGATGTGAAAAATATAACTAAGTGTTCTCAACCCACTCATGGCAGAATAAAAATATTTAGTATGGTCAATAATGTGTCTATGTGTCTTATAAACTAAGCTTTTCAACACTGTCTTAAATCAGCACCTTTCTGCTTTTTGAGACAGAATAATTTAAGATGCTGAGAAAGTCAAAACTGATTCGCAGTCTTAAAAAACTCCAGTCCCCAACAAGACACGTACTTATGTTTGAGTGGCTGTTACACTGCCACGGGTTAGATGGATCTGACATGGGCTCCACTTATTAGCCTCCTATTATCCTCTTATTTCAGACGTCAGTCTTCTTCCTTCCAGTGTCCATAAATGTCTGTGACCTTATAGCATATATGCAAAGATTTACAATAACATTCACTTCAGCACTGCTTTGCAAGGACACAGATGAGCTTAGTCTCGTCTGGTCTCGCCCTTGAAGATTTTGATTAGTTCAAGAAACACAAAAACAACTCCAAGTGTGGTTTTTTTTCCAGCTGTTGCTGAATGATAATGAGTCAGCCAGACCTTCCTGTTGTACTGCTCCTTGTGCTTTGCAAACCAAGGCTATGGCTAAATGACTAACAATTCACACAGTTACTGTTTTTGACTTCATTTGAGCTCAATACATTTTGCAGGCTAAAATACAAATTAGGCGGTGTATCAGCTAAGTCACAAGTGTCCATATTAATGTCAGAAAAGGAACTAGATGTATTAAAGTACCAATATGCTCCCTAATAGCTCCCTGGACTCAATTAAATTGTAAAATGTGTGTGCTATCTTTTTTTTTTTTCTATCCCACTCTCTCTCTCTCTCTCTTCCCCTCTCTCCCCCAAGCGAGTGCTTAATTATCTTCCTGTCTATCTATACTTGTGTGTGTGCATGACTGTGTGTATCTGGCTCCATTTGTATGCGTGTGTACTAACAAGCGTCTGCCCTCTGCCTGCTCTCCAGCTCACTCCTGCAAGCAGCCGAGGAGCCCGGCCAACGCTGACGTGGTGGGTCTAGACCTTCCCTCCTACGGCTACACCCTGGTGTACACCTGTCAGTCAGGTTATTTCCTCTCCGGGGGTTCGGAGCACCGCGTCTGCCGCTCTGACGGCAGCTGGACTGGCAAGGTGCCTGTGTGCAGAGGTACGTGGTCGGCGGAGGTCTGCGAGGGCAGTTGATGGAGAAGATTGGGGGGGGGGGGTTGCGGGAAGATTGTGAATGTGCATAAAGGTGGAGGGTTAGGGTGCTTTGGAGGGGTGAATACTGTACTTGTGTATAAGCTTAGTATTTCAGAATTCATCCTGTGTGACATTTGCGCTACTGCTCACTGATAGTTAAGCGAAATAAGACACCAGTCAAATATAATGAGACATTCTGGTCTCTGGGATGTTTTCTGCAAAGCCACTGTGTCATTGTACCGTCAACTAATCATAAGATGCATGTTCCGGTTCTTTTTTTAACTTGGAAGTTTTAACAGTGAGTTGACTTGTGATGTCCAGATATCTTACCAAAGTGAGGAAGAGTTTAATGTCGGCAGCATGTTACAGTTGAGCAGTGTTTACTTTCCCAACAGCCCCCTGCTGTGTTCATCTATCTGAAATACATATTTATCTTCTTCTGCAGTCGGCTCCAAATCACATGAGAAAACTGTCAAACCCGTACAAGGGACCCCAAGCCCTAAAATATATGGTGAGTTTTGAATTGTACAAGCTGTTCAGCGGGCAGCCACAGAAGTCAGCAGTGCTGTATTAGTGTAATGTGCCTAAATCTGTTTAAATCTTCATCGAGATCACGGAGGTTTCACTGTCTTCAGTAGTAGTTTTAAGTTTCTTACAGTAGCGGAAGAGTCTTAACGCATGAGGAACATTATTAGCATAGAACCTGGTGTGCATTGTTTGCATTATGACCATAACATGCATATGCATTAAGTTCTAAGTAGATTCAGAGAGATTAATTGGTACAAAAATAAAATTAATTGTAATTTTTACCAGGGCGTTTTCACAGGTCATACGTGCAATATCTACTTAATGTACTACTACTATCTACTTAACAATGTAATTTGTCTTAGAAATGTATTAGAAACGTTTTGGTGCAACAAGGTAACAACATCCCGATTATATTATGTAACCGGTAAAGGTATTATTCTGTATTTATGATGTAGATATTCAAAAGGCACTAAATCTGCCTTGAGTTTCAATAACATTGTATTCCAATAAAGAAATCACCAAGCCTTCACCATATACTTCAGACCAACAAGGGACGGTGCTTTTAGCCACTGTTCCAGGTAAACCATTCAAATTTACCCAGGAAGGTGAAACTGTGAAAGAGAGTGCCTGCAGTATATCCCCTTTATAGAATTCAGATTCTAGCACCCCGTACTTTCATGAATAATCTCTCAAATGTCGTAGTAAAATAATGTTACATACCTCTTCATTTTTTTCCTTCAATAATTATTCTGATGATTATTAGGTTTAGTTCCTGTTATTAACTACCAGCAGTCGCCTCTCTGCGAGGATAATTGACTCATAATTCCCTCGTAAATAATTCCCAGCAGATAATGACCGCGCTGTAAAATTTCTACAAAAAGTTTAATCAGAAAAACTTTTGCCGAGTTCACAGAGTGAGTCCAGAGTCATCTCTTTCAGAATGTATTTAATTATCATTAATTGAGATCGTCAAAGCATATAAGGAACATGATGTTATTCAAACCGAAGGAAAAGACGGTTATCAGCTGTTTGATGTGTTGATTCCAATGCATATCTAATTACCATTTTTGCACCGTGGGTGCAAGTATTCAGCTTGCATTGGTAATGATTTGATGTTTCGTAGGAAAGCTAATTTGATGACATTATTTAATGAGTTTTTGTCTTTCTTTCCTGAAGTTCCTGACAACGTCTTTGCCTCTGATTTCGTGTGGAAGGGTTCCTATGATTACAAAGGCCAGAAACAGCCAATGTCTTTGACAGTCACAAGCTTTAATGCCACAACGGGAAAAGTCAATGTAACTTTAACCGACAGCAGCATGGAGTTTCTGCTCTCTGGTGAGTCATCCATAAATCATATGTCTTCTGCCTCCTCCCCTGTCCTCCTCTCACTACCTCTGCGTGTCACTTCCATTTATTTTGAGGGTGCCTCGTGTCAATCAGTCAATCACCAAATCATCTCATGCATGAGAGTGGAAATTAACTATTGGCTCTAAAGACGGATGTATTAGTCTGCGCTGACTGACTTGCTGCCCACTCGAGAGTCACTCGTCTCCTCCCCTCCTCCCTCAGCTGAACTTTTCTTCTTGTTTCTCTTCTGCTTTCCTATATGTTCTCTCCTTCCTTCTGTCTGCTTCTTTTTTCATCATTCCCCCCCGCACTCGTGTTGCCTGATCTCTTTATTCACATCAATTCTCGCACTGCCTCTTGTCTCCTACTTTGTAGGAGTGTACAAGCGCCAGGAGGCACGGTTAATGCTCTTGCTGTACCAGATGAGAGCGCTGGCCCACAGCTCCTTGAGCAGGATTACTGACGAGACCTGGGCAATGGACGGATTTGTGAGTATACACAGGAATTTGAAGCTTGCCGGTTTTGAAAAAAATAACCGAGAGCTGTGACGGTCTTTTCTTTCTTTCATTATTATCTTTTTGTTCATTCTGACAGACAGGTAGGTTATTACTGTTAATGGGGCTGTAACTACCTGGGAATAAATCAAGCCAATATTTACTTATTATTAGTTTATTTCTCATCTTACCTACCATACCGAACACATGGACAAAATCACTGTGATAACAAGCAGAATAGTTATTTCCTGGTTTATTGGCTGATATTTGTTTACATATCCAGTGTTTACATTGGCTGTACATCAGGTGAGCCAGTGGCGCTCTGTATGAGCCATTTTAGCATTCCCATACTGACAATTTGCTGAACAAGCTCAGACACATCATCCGACACCTGAGGGACCCGGAACGACAGCAATATTTCGTTTGTGGAATAGAAGTTCCTCTTTTAAAATTAACTTCAAGGTCCACTTACTAGGAACGTGTGACAGCTGACTGCACACCGCTGAGCTATTGATAGCACTACCGCACAGCCTCCAAAGCGGGGTTTACAAAAACAAAGGTGTTATTTTTGAACGCAGCGTGACAGAGTGTGTTGACTGTCGCGCTAAATGTCGGTTTTTGATGTGGTGTGGAATGGATGCGACACTCTCGTAGGTGCCAAGAAAAATCAGATTTTATTGATGCAATTGAAACACAACCTGCTGTTTCTCGAGCTTTGTGTTATTTTTTTCCTTCTAGGTTTCGGCTGAGCCTGAGGGTGGCAGCTATGTGTTCCAAGGCTTTATACAGGGTAGAGACTTCGGACAGTTTGGACTACAGAGGCTCGGTATGTGTCTCTTCAAATACAATGAGTCCCATTGCCATTGGTCACTCCTCATCTTTCATTTTCACAATAACAGTAAATAGAGAGATATGTAGACCCCTTCTCCACTTCTTCACATTCATCTTTCTGAAGGAGCAGGGTTTCTCTGTGCCTTAAAGAGATTCGTACATATAAACGTGATTTGTGACACCACTACCAGTTTCAATATGCAGCTTAAACAAGTGTGATGCGGAGACTCAAAACCTCCAGCACACATGCGCTCAGAATGGACTTTTCAGTGAAGTAGGACTCGTCTTGTGTCGAGCAGTTAAACTATTAAATATTTTCATATTCAAAGATTGTGAATGTTTCAATGAGTGAGACAAAATAGGTGTAATTTTAAGACATTTTAACCAGCTAATTGAATTTTCTGTCGAATTGTGTGTTTTTGTATGTCTGAAGGGGAACTATAACTTTGTAATTTAGATTGTATTGACCCAGATATGACAACGTATACATATTTTCTCCATCAGTGAAAATAGATTCTGAGAGTAAAGAAATGGGGAATTCAAAAGAAAACACAGAAAATGCTATCTAAGGGTTCATTTGATATATATATATATATATATACAACTGAAATCTGAAATTCAAAAGAGGTCATAAGTCCTGTTCACATGGGATTAGTGTCACCTGGGGACCTTAAGGCATTTTTAATAATTGCACAGGTTGTCTGTGATCTCAATCTCTGCCATGTCCAGAATTTTTCAAATCCTATTGTGAATCTGTGTGATTTTGAGTCGTTTTTTTTGTTTAGTTTTTTCTCTGCTCTTTTTTTTCTGGTTTCTGTAATTGCTTTGGCAATTATAAATTAATGTTTTGACAGCATGTCGGAGGCTAATTCAGGAGGCTAATCTCTCTGCACAGCATGGAGACCATGCAGGAGGTCTTCGTGAATATTAGATAAAGACAAATAGACTTCTATAATAATGTTTATATTATTGAATATAAGTATTATATAGTAAAATACGCTAAATATTTGCGATGTCATGTCAATACATTTTAGTAAAATACAGACTCACTGTGTAAATAGTATGTTTTGATAAGTCTGGGTTAAGTGGCTCACTCAAAGATTTGTAACACCTCTTCTTCAAACAATAAAGCTACATAATATTATCTCTGCACTGACTGCATGCATACACAGTCTGTCGCCCACGTATTGCCACAGTCGTACATCACAGAGTAGATTATTCCCTTTTGCATCATTGTCCTTCATTTCTTCGTGCTCAACATTTCTGTTGTCATCATCTCATAATTGTCTTCAACAAGATTATCTCAGTCGCAGTGATCATTATCGGTAAGATCGTTATGGCTGGCGTCTTTATAAACTGGCTGCTGCATTTCCGACTTGTCATCATTTTGATCATCTTCCTCTGCATTATCTTCATCATCATCATCATCTTTATCGTCACCAGCAGATGATACGTATCTTTCTATTATTCCATTTTGTTTCTTCAGTGTTTGTGCCGTTTTGTCAATCTTAATATGTTAGACGTTCTTCATTCACACATTCAGTATCATGACTATATTCCGTGTTCCTTTCTTAATATGATGTTTTTCTTCCAGGTTTGAGTGTGAGAGAGAATGTTACTCTCACTGACCCTGAGACCAACGGCTCCACCAACAGCAGTTCCGTTGCCGTCGCTATCCTTGTGCCTTTCTTTGCCCTCATCTTTGCAGGCCTCGGATTTTATCTCTACAAACAGCGGTATGTAGTGTACACTGGTGTCTTCCATACCAGCTGGGAACCCAAATTCAGTAGCTCCTGCACTCGATATCCGTTCTGTTCCCACATGAGAAAGGAAGCAGCACGTTTTCACGAGTCCCCGTCCCATGTTGAGTCTTTAAAGTTATTTACGACAGATGTTGAAAAAGTTTTAGAGAACTCCGATTTATGTAGATGTTTGTACAGTTGCAGCCAAAGGAAATGCACAGCAAGAAGAGGTAGAGGGTACACTGCGGCCTACTTCCAAAGCCTGCTCTACTGCAGAACAGTTCCTCGCTGGATACAGCGAGAAACCTTCCTGGTGGGAGGCTTCAAAGCATGATGCAATATTAGTTGAAGTGTTACCATCTTCACAAGGCAGCATACTTCAGGCCTTTTCAATGAGAACACATTCAGTATGATTCCTGAAGTGATGTGTGGATGTATGTACTGTGTGCAGACGGGTGATCAGTAAATACACGCAGAACCTGTGACATGCAAATCTTTCCCTCATTATGTTAGTTCCCAGTCAACGGGCACAGGGCTCCTCTGACTGATCTTTTCAACAATAATTACCATTCTGCCTCATTTACCTACTACTGCTGTCTACACCAAGATAATAGAGACATGTTTATTGGATTGGAAGGAGGGGAAATAATTGGGATACTGTCTCTCAACTAATACACAACCTCCTTTTTTTTTTTTTTTTGTTCTCCAGGAAAACTGATAAAGCGCAGTACACCGGATGTTCTGTCCACGAGAACAACAATGGACAGGCCACTTTTGAGAATCCCATGTACAACACAAACACAAAAGCCGCTGAGGGGAAAGTGGTCCGCTTTGACCCCAATCTCAACACCATCTGCACCATGGTTTGATGTCTACCGAGTATGAGAGGAGGACAGAAGGAGGGAGAGAGAGAGACACACATAGACGGAGGATACAACTTCTCCTTGTTTGCTTAACATGAATATATATGGACATATTTATATTTTTCTTGTTTCTGATATATAAATATAAAGCACACTTTCAGCAACACTTACGGCAGTTGCAAGCGATCGTATACAAAAGGTCAAAGATTAAAGAGAGATGAAGGGGAGGTCCCACACCTTTTTCGGATCTTCCCGTAGTTCGCTGAAGAGAAGTGTTCTTTTCACTCTGTGAGTGTTGGCTTTATGAATAAAAAAAAAGCCTCTGGCATATAGATAAAATAGAGTATTTTATGCTCTGTAGTATTAATAAAAAGGGGTTACTTCACAATGCCAAATGACGATTTCAAACCTTTTGCTTTTGAAGAAAACAGCCCAGAGCTAGACCTTTTTTAATAATTTTTTTTGGCTTAGTCTCATATTCATCCTAATTTTCTCCTTACGGAGGTGAGGAGCCTCTCAACTGTGAGTCAGTCAATCTTATCTTTAGAGTCTATTTTCCAAGCAGTGGAGTGTGTGAGTGGAGAGGAGGAGGTAGAGAAGCAACTGCCTCTCTTTGAATAGTGTCTTTGCTGTAGTTTGTTCAAAGTTATATGCTCAATTATACCTCTTAATTGGATGCAACCTCCTACTGGTGAAATATATGGCCAGGGATTTAATTACTGAAGTGCAGTACCATTTTTTTTTTTCGAGTGCCATTGGGAATGCCGCGGCTTTTATTGTTGCGGTGCAGGCTCTCTGACAGCAGCAGAGTACATTTTCTTCACAAGATATATAGTTAACATTTGGGTTTATCATTAAGATGTGTGCTATGAATTTGCCTTTGACATTATGTTGTTTAAGTATGAGAGTTATTGCTGGCTAGTCGGAGAGTCTAGTCAAGGCAAACTGTACCTTTCAGTATATTGGTCGTGTGGGCCTCATCCATCTATTTAATCTGTTCTCTTATTTATTTTACCTATTTTTCCAGTCTTTTTGTGTCCCAGACAAACCAAATTTGGTGTGACTCAACCCCAGCCTTGAGCCTGTGTATATCAAGAATCTCAAAGTAGGAGCGCCTTGATTAGTTATTTAAGGTTTTATAAGAAGACAAAGTTAAGAATACCTACAGCACACAGAACACAGAGCCGGCCAGGTTTCCCAGAAGTTTATATAAGCCAGGATGTCGATAAATCAAAGGGAACAGTCTGAGGTTGCATGAAGTTTGTTGTCTTGTGTTGCCGAAAAAACCGTTTAACATGCAGCTCCTTTACTTTAGAGTAATTCCAACTCGGAAAACAAGTGCAACTTCCACATCATCTCTGGTTTCTAATAAACGGAGCAGGGTTTTGGTTCTATAATTCTTTTGGGAAACCGTGCCTTAGTCAGTACATTCTTGACCCATACTCTTACTCTGAGACACGCGATGAATACACGGCATTGGCCTATTTTATTACCCCACACACTGATACAAATTCAATGCCCTTACTGAACCGTCAGCTTCTGCCAACAAATGTACAGTATACACCAACAAATTTGCACACTTTTAACATGAGCCACTATCAGTATTGTACCATCATCCAAGTTTTAAAAATGAAAAATGAATTTGAGACTGTCATCACATTTCTACATCATTGCAGTGCCTTGAATACTGTATGGGCATGTGTTCTTAAGGAAGACATAACATTTATTGCATTAGTAAAACTGTTCTCGGTGTAATGTATCTGCACAGTTTGCAACGATTTAGCTGAGTGATGTCAGCTCTGATGGTTCCTCTAAGCAGAGGTGTCTTTGAAAAGCAGCTCATAGTTTCATACCTCTTCATGTTGGCAAAGAGTGATCCAGTATAGCAATTGCTGCTGTTCTACTTTGTACCACTACTTTGATTCATTGCTCGTACATTTTGTACATTTATACAGTTTTGTATACTTGATGGCATTCTTTGGCAAGATGTCTTGTGTTATCAATATGTAACATATTTTGCGAGTTCATATTTCTTATGGATGAGGAAGGAAATGCACCTGGTAAAAGACATAATGCGGCAAGTCAGTCTCACAGACATCAAGATGAGTAGAATGCTTTTAACTGTACAACACAATTGTTATCCCATTCAAAAACCTGTGTATATGAATATGTACATATTACAAAAGTTTTGTAAAGAGATATATTTTTTATGCGGAAATAAAGCATTTGTAAGTTATTAAATATGTTGTGTAAAATTTCACATGTAAATGTCATGTAAGATCAAAAAATGTTTTGTATTTTTTTTTTTTTCTTTATCAGCAATGTACAAATCCTTAATTTATATATAAAATATGAAATAATGAAGCTCAATCTATTTCTTTTCATTGACAGAGGTGCCTCCATTATGAAACCCTGCTACGGTATTTGCAGTGGAAGAAACGATGTTGCAGTGGACTTATCAGAGAGCTTTTATCAGTCTGCTGTTTTTCTCCGTTTACAGATTTTAATGAGTTCTCCACATGCTGACCGCAGCTTGGTTTAACCGAAATAAGCACGGACATTATCTCTGTCCAAGGGACACTTTAGATCTTTAAAGACTGCAGCAATGCATGGTGGCCAATAATCTTTAACAATAACACCTGGTGTGAGCAGAAATTCGGTCTCAACCTTTGAAACACATTGTAAAGGTGAAATGGTATATAACTTAACGCCCATTATCCATTGCACACATTCAAAAGGGAGTCAAACTGCAGCATTAGCTACTCTTAATGTTCTTTGTCTCCGCTGTGAGGGGAGTGTCATTTAGCCTGCCTCGCTCTGTGGGTGGTTACAAATAGCTGATCATTTACTCCAGAAAAGGAACAAAATGACCGGTACTTTGCAGGTATAAATTACAGTAATTTACTTTTTTTTTTAGTGGGCAATTTTGATGATTGGCCATTTATGGACACTATTATAGGTACAGTTGGGTACAAATGAGATTATTTTCCCCACACAAGAAATAAATGCGTTGGCGCCTGAGCCTTCTTTTGTACAAAGAACAGACGATACAAGTTATCTACAGTATGAGCATTTGTAACAAACTGTATTTCTATGGAAAACAGCGGTCTGAGAAGAGTTTTAGCGAAGGTATCTTATTTAAAGTTGAATGTTCAAACAAATCAGATGAAGTAGAGTAACAGAAATTATAGAAAGGGGAAAGTCATTGGCTTCCCAAAATCACTTTGAGACGGACTGGATTGAAGTAGGTGGATAATTGCCACAGGCTTGACGACATGAAACGGTGGCAGTTTGTCAGGAGGACATTATGTAACTGACCGAGATGAAGCTAATTGCAGTAATCAAAGTAGAGAGGATCAGCAAAAGAGTGTGACTGAGATCACAGAACGCTCAATAAAGAAAGTATGAAGAGGACCCATAAACATTAAACTTGCATTCGACTGGCAGGGACAGGTTTGATTTCAGACTCGGGTTAAGCATATTTAAAGTGTGGGATTTGAGTATGGATTAGAAATATTTACCAGAGGGATTTTTCACTGAAGTTGCTCCGAAGCTTCATCAAGCAGATTTCACCCAAAGGGTGGTGATGTAAAGTAAGCTGGTGCTAGGCTGAGATGTCCAATAGGCTCAGTGTGTTTGTTCATTATGAGTGTATGCTCAGAGTAATGCACTAATAGTAACACCTTTTAAACACTGACTTTGACCCCCCGTTTGCTCTTAGAATGCCACATATATTTATGAGAGCTCTGGTTTCTGTGTCGGCGAATCCCTTGAGGAACCTCTCCAGTGTTCAGCGGTGGGCGTCGGCTGCAGTTCGTGCCATGTCATCCTACTGACGCTCAGTTGAGATCTGGTGACTGAGCAGGTTAGTGCGGTATAAGCTGATGTCACTGTCCTGTTCACAGAGGCATTTGTGGTCTGTCGGCGTGGGCATGTGCCTGCTGGAGAGAATCAATTTGCAGAGGAGCATGCGCGGGTACAATGAAGGGATGTTCCTGGCTGCCTCTGATGTTCAGATACCCCGTGGCGTTCCTCCCCTCTCATCAAGGGGGTGAATGTGTGCCGTGAAATCACACCACACAACATCGACAGCCGGCAGTACTGACGCATTGCATGACAGACGGAAGCACTCGCGGTTTTGTAAATATCAGAAGTTCTCTCTAGCAGAAAGCGACAGGGACTCTTATTGATCTGAAGGAGCATTGTGGATAGAATCCTCCAGCATGTGGAGGTTTTCCACTCCTTATCCTGTATCGCACAATGTCTTCTGTTTACAGAGAGAAGCTGAAGTTGTTGGTTTTCTCTCCCTTACACGGGTCAAAGCATAATGAGTTGTGTGGGCTATCATTGGTTTTTCTGGCTCCAATTTGCCGGATTGTCAGTTGACTAACTAGCTTGTCTCTCACTGCATAGTTCAGTCTTTCACTAATGAGCCATTTCCAACCACTCTGCTCTCATTGGCCAGATGTCCTCAGGGCGGTGGACGTTCTTGATACAGATGGCAAGCCGGTGAGAAAGGAAAACCCCAAAGAAATATCAAGGGTTTTTTTAGTCACTTAAATGCAGATAAAGCTATCTGAATCATCTCGTCTTGATTGTCTCATGATTTTAAAACATATTTATATTTTTGCTCAGCGTTTTCATCTCCACATTTGACTAAAGAAATCATGGATCCATTTTGCTCTGGCAGATTTTTAAGACATTCAGCAGACATTCCTCATGATTCGTGCACTAAATAGCATTTTCACTGATCATGTCTTGGAAAATATACTGGAAGTTAATATTACGTCGAACAGTTTCTGAGAGCAGGTCCTAGAAGAGTTTTATAGTTTAATATACTCTTTTTAATCTTAAAGTGGGTGAATAATGTAAATTCCACCATAACCATTTCAGCTAAATCAATTTTTAACCCACAGTTAAATCACATGGCCACTGGGAAATAGCCTACAGTCCAGTAAATCAGAGAAGTCTCTGGTTGATATGAATAGAAGGATGTTAAACTGAGGTCAATGAGCACTATCATCATGAAAGCAAGGGGGCGGGAGTGTGAGTGTGTGTCTGTCAGGTGGAGGGGCAGGGTCACTGTTGTTAATCATGAGCACGAGGGGGATTTTGCAGAACCCTGGATCATCTGGCAGTTATCATTATAAATCATGAGCAGGGTCCATAATCTAAGGAACAGTGTGTTGTATTTAGGGCGATCCATTGGCAGAAATGGAATACAATCTTATTTAGTAGGTTGTATTTAGTGTATAATCACCTTAAAATAAGAATCGTTGTGTTTTCCTTACCTTAGAATGAGCTGTTTATATCTACATAGGGAGCCAGTCCTTTAGAGCCGGCCGCCATGTTTCTACAGTAGCCCCGAAGGGACAAACCCAACACTAGCTCTAGATCGGGCCATGTGCGTTTTTTGCGCCGGCCACCGTATTTCTCTCACCCGCATGGGAGAAGTTTCAGTCGGTTGCAATCTGCAACCAAAATCAGGAAATTTGGGGTTTTCATCAGCAGTTTCCCCCCTCTCTTCCCATTTGCTCTCTCCCCGGGACCCCTGTGTGGGGGTAAGATGACGCAAGACCTACGTTTGATAAACTGTCCTGCTTGTGCCCACATGGTGTCCACACCTCATTTAGAACTGAACTCAATGCGAGCCACGCCACCTCGGCATGTGGTCTGGCTGATCAGATCCCAATGTGAGAAAGACTACAAACTTAACAGACTTAACACTTAATGTGTCCTGGCATGATCGAATGACAAAAGTCTCATTGAAAAGACAACTGTAGCCGTGGCCCTAGATAAGAGTCTCATGTCTATTTCTTGTTGTCACTGTGAGGTTGCTGGGCAGCCAGCAGAGACACCAGGACGTTACCGTACCCAGCCAGGAATTAGAAAACAACCCAACAGTGTGTATCATGATAATTAGTGAGCTTTGGAGGTGCTATTAGGTGGATTTTGTCACTTTTGGACAGCGCCCAGGCTCGCTGTTTCTCTCTATTTTCAGTCTTTATGCTAACATAATTGGCTGCTGGCTGAAGTATCATATTAAACGTACAGAAAGTGATATCTATCTTCACTCTGCAAGAAAGCAAATAGGCTAATTCTTCTCCAAATGTCAAACTATTTTTTTTTAAATTTTCTGATTGTAGGATAATTGCATTTGAACCATTTCTTTCAATCTGTCCCTCAATCAGCTCACCCACTTCAGCTGACACGTTTGTTTGTTTCGTCTTCCTATTGCGATTGTTTAGAATACTACATAAAGATAAATAAATGTGTTCAAATCTTTTTCAATTATTTATACTTAGCATCAATAGTGAATGGATGACAGGCGATACTGTCCAATACAGAGGGTGTTTTGCTGGGTTGCATGCATCAACCATCGCATCTCAACATCACCACTGACACTTGCCATTTGTACATCAGAATCCATCACAATCAGAAACAATTACTGTACCTGACAATTACTATCATTTGTGAGTTGCAGAGACATCTTTACAATTCGCATCATTGCTGAGTGAATTCACATTACAACCTACTATAAATAATATCCATAATACCATATGGACTGGATATGCTGTACAAACACAGTGTGAACACTTAAGCTCTTCTTGGCACATGACAACTTTAATCTAATAGCAGTGCCTTGTGACACACTCCTGTAGGAAGCAGATCCACTTTGATGTGAAACAAGCGACTGAACACAACAGATTTCTTTCTTGTTCTTTGAGAAAAAATGCTTTTGACCAGCCAACGGCATCTGTCACATACAACATTATTCACTGCGGAGAATCACTTCCCCCACAAGGCAAATCCTCAAGACATCAAATTGATGCTGGTAATGAACTGCGCTGTATGGAGGATGAGCCTTATGAAGGCCACGAGTGCAGTTTTAAAAACATATGCAGCATTATTGTAATTTCAGCAGCTCTCAAAGCCTCAATCACAGCAGTCTCCTCCGCTCCCCCTGAGAATAGAAGCCCCACAACAGAAGAGAAAAGAACCCAAAAACATATCTCACTGGCTTTAAGTAGAACAGTGCTATTGAAAGGCAGTTTAAGTGGTGCACCAAGAAGCACTTAAAAAGTGTACATTTGTATTATGCATAAAATGTTACATTGAACTTAAATGCTACATTAGCACAGTGGTGCAGTATGCATTTAGAAACCAGGAACAAATGCAATTTTAAAAAACGTTCAGATTTATTCTAACACTCCGACATGTCACCATTCACCCATTCATACCCATTCATACCCTGATGGCAGGTCCACCATGTGCCACCTGCCCATCAGGACTAACTAACATTCACACACATTCACATACCGTAGGCACAGCTACGGAAGGGGGTGAGGGGTTCTTTCCTGTCCTAAAACTGTCACAAAACAATAAGCTCAGAGATGGACAAAATGGACATTTAGAGTTTACTGTGCCCTACCAAACAAGCACTACTAGGATTCTATGGTTAAACAAATAAAAAACACACACATTTTGCAGTTGTATCACATATGACAAGTTAAACACAATTAAAGAACCAGACAAGAACGAAAGTCAAGGCAAATTGTGTATATTCACATGCTATGCTTTGACCGTTTGCCACACTTCAGCCTAAACATAAATATATGTGACATTTCATCTTGTCAATGAATGTTTGGGCACGATGTACAACGTCTCAGTTAAGGACTGTGTTATAAATCATAGGACATTGACGTGTTGGGTCTGTTATCATGCATGCTTTGCAGGAAGTGGAACTCATTTCAGTATAAAACTGAAGAGGAGGGGAAACTGTGCCACACATATGATGCTATCTAAGCATATGGTTGAGCAAATTTGTCCTGCGAGGAATAATCACGTGGTCTTCTGCTGATGTTAACGTGCCACAGTGGCGCCTGCAGCGTCTTCTGAAAGAGGACATCTTAAGCTGTTACACAGCTCACAGGGAGAAGTCGAGGCTGTGCATGGCAGGGATTTGTGTCAGCTAAGTGGCAAATCTAAGCACAGGTTTATTTATTGAAGTATTTAGTTCGTTTTTTCTTTCTAGAACACCATTAAGTGTTTCTAGCCGTGAACTTCACTACGCCTCAGTGGGAAGAGACGCACCGGATGTGGTGTGTGAGTAACTATTAAGGGCAAATAGTTATTATTAGTGTGTCAAGGATCACTGGATCTGTGTGTTTTGGATGCCCTCCTGCCCAGGCTACATCAAAAGCGCAAAGGCACAGCTGCATTCTGGGATTCAAGAGCACATCAGTTCACCACATCTTTTATGTGGATGATTTGGCAGATTTTATCTGTAAGTAGATAAATCCAAATCACTCGTGCAATAAAACCGACTTTGAGCATTTTTCATTCTAGCTGTTGACTGAACGTAATGGATTTGTATTGTGGTGCTTGTACGTGCGCAATGCAAGCAGTTGGGAGTGTGGAGGCGGCTACATTCTCTTCAGATGTGAGAGGCTGTTTGATGGATGACCCAAACTGTCCCTGCAGTCTGCTGCCACTTCTGTTTGGCTTTTTGCTAAATTCGGGCGAGCCGTCTCTTTGGAACAGAGCAACATTGTAAGAACATATGTTTGCTCCACCCAATCTAATTTCAGTGAGGCCGCCATCTATTGACTTTTGGCAGTCGTTCAAATCCTACACAAGGACATTGGATTTCTCTTGGCTTACGCTTGTGTCTCCTGCCTCTAGAGACTTAGCTACCTCACACATTTATCAGAGCACACTGGTTTATAAAGGAAGGAATGATTCGTTTGGCCACGACTAACGTTTGTCCCGTTATTGTCCATTCCCTCTTCCTAAGCGTGTGGCATCAGGCCACAACATTTTCAACAGTGAGAGGTCACTCCTGAGCTTCGTGCCATTGTCTGGTTTTGCACCATTTACTATTGATTCGCACAGTTGAAGCCATATAATGAAGGTCATCTGAAAATAATTTTAAAGTCATAATCAGAATCTACACAGTTTCTTCCTGCTGCTGAATTCTAACATAGTATGGCTTTGAACAGCTGCCTCTAAATGTTGTTTGTCTGCTGGATGAATACAAAGTAAATGCAGCAAACAGAACCACGTTCCTCTAGTGAGGTATCCCCAATTGTGTAGTGTGTGCAAAAAAACTGCAAAACAGAAAGAGTTGCATAATGCATTACGTTTGAAAATGAAGTGTGAAATGTGGCAACAAAAAATATCTGCAGATGTTTCTGCTAAAAAGGCTATGCCAAACTAGCCTTGTATTTTTAGCAAGTGAGACGTTCTCAACATGCAGACATGAATATGTTCACTCAGGTATGTGTATTTGGTGACTATCCTCATACCATAATTAATAGGAGTTGCCATGTAAGTTACTGGAATATGAATGTGCGTGCGCATGCTGTTTTATTTTCACCCTGGAGGAAATTTATTGTAATACACAAGAGAAAAAAAAAACATCATAGTTCCAGTGCAGAATTTTTCACACGTACACTGCAGGTGTCTGCTTTTGTTCCCTCACAGTTGGCACATAGCTTTCGGTACAAAAGAATACCTAAACGCTGTTGTTCTGTAGCTGCACTGGCCTTCATCCTCTGCTCTGCTACAGACCATTGTTGTCCGTTGTCATCGGTTCCTTTATCCTTACTGTCTTACCTGTTTGGATGCTGCACTCCAATCCAACCAAAGAAAAGCTCACCAGCCATAAGTAGTTGACAACGTAGGGTATTCTGTTGTGTACATGCACACCACTTCACTTCAGTCAAAGTGTCTCTGCTGGCCAGGTTGCCGTGGGGTTCCAAGAGGAGTATTGCTTTTGCCAAGGAGGTTATGTTTTCGTATTGGTTTCTTTTGTCAGTCAGCAAGATTGTGGAATAACTACTGGCCTGATTTTAATACTTTGTTGAAGGGTGTAGCATGGGCCAAGGAAGAATACACAAACGTTTGGACGATCTAAATCACAGGGCAGATACACACATTGTTTTTCACTTTCGTTAACATTGTGAGATCGGGCATTCGTGGGCTTTGGTGGAGGTCTGCGCTCCCCGAGTACTCTTCTAGTTCTTAATGATTTTGGTGACCACCTGATGTTTTCTCGAGTTCCGCCACAAGGTAAAAATGCCCCTGCTACCAAACATTTATCTTTCATTTTTTTAACTGATATATGCAATATCTAAGGATGGCCAATGTGACTTAAATGAAAAGTAATCTCCAATGCAAGGTTTTCAGGCAACTTCCATATTTGAGATGATTAACCAAGCAGGCCGTGTCATAAAGCTGAGAGAGGAACAGGTTAACATTTGACCACTGGATGGTGGCAGCAGATGGTGGTTCCTCTTGTCAGAGCCATACCAGCAGTGAAATGCCACTGTCAGTTATTGTTCTGTGGTTGTCATGGCTTATGTCAAATCCATTTTCTCAGTTTGAATACATTCTGTCAGGGAAGAAAAGGCCCAAACTCAAATCTCCTCTGCCCAGTTTTTGACAGAGGGCGTCTGACAGCAAATGGCTACATTGCCCCGTCACAGATGACACATCCATCTGTCCTTGGACTGCCTCCTGTCTCTCGCAATGGCTTCATTTTCTTTAAACTAGTTTACAATGACTTACTCATCTTGTCTTGATCATCTGCCAGATTGGACTGGCGACTTTTCTGCCAGTTTTCTGCCTTTTCTGCATGGATTTTCTGCTAAATCCATGTTGATTTCTTTCGTGAGACGTTAACAACTAATCATATGTTCGGCAAAGTATTTCCCAAGTTAATTAGCAGTTCATCCCAGCATTGTTATTTAGTTATTGAAAATGTCAGCATTATTAGGTATGCCTGCAGCAGGAATATGTAAGGAAGAGGACACTTTTCCACGATGACGCTTGCTTTCGACCCTGAGGGATTTCATAGAGCTGCAGCCTACATTTGACCTGGCAGCATGCATCCAGCCTGTCAGACACTGCCGTGGCTTCGAAGGAATTTTCTTTCCTTCCGCGGCATCATGACACTCCACTCTGACTCGGCTCCAACATCCCAAACTCAGAATCCTAACTGCGTCAGAAGAATAACCAGACAGAATCTGATTCATATACAGACTCTAATTAACTGGCTTAGCTTCTGCTGTAAAAGAAAAAGAAAAAGACTTTTTTCATGTTTGGACAGAAAAACACATAAAAGGCATAATAAAATCAGAGGCTTGATACATTTAGCCGGTACAGTCAAAATTCGTACCCAAACAGGATGTCTCATTAAAATTCAGTTAATTAATTCAGCTATTCTGGAGAACCAAATGTTAACAAAACAGTTTCGTCATCAAAGCATTTACAGATCTGTCCAAGTAACAGATCAAGTTAAAATAATTGGAGACACTAGACGTCGAAGATGCCTTAAAAACTGTCACACCGTTTTTTGTTGTATGTGTTCGACTGAATTAACTTGAAACAACTCGTGCATTTAATTTGGTGACTCAGCTATGTGAGTATTAGCAAAGTGTTATTGTATAAACTTGCAGTGTGAATGAATGCAATAATGGTTTTCATTATCAGTGCGGATAATGTTATATATTGCAGTTTTTGTTGAAGAAGTTAATTTGATGGAGTCTCTTAAAAGTAAAAATGAATCTGAGACGAGATGCTTCACCAGAGTTGACTGCATTCCAGTACAACAGGTAGTCATTGTTAGCAATACCAGTTAACAACGTATTACGCCAGTATTTTGCACAGACAAACACCACAGCAACATGTCCACAGATATAAATTGGGCTGTACTGCATGACTGAGTTCATGAGACACAAATGTGACAGAAGTGCTAATAAACCGCATATTACTACAGCTGTTTTACTGTTGAGCAGCCATCTTGGATTCTGGTTCGTCCGACTCTTTGAGTTGGAAATCTGACCTCAGGCGGCGTTCCAGTATAGAAATTCTGACTTCCTAGTTTAAGTGCAACATTTAACCTATTAAATAGTGTGCTAAAGAACAGAGAGAAATGCGAGAGATAATTGTCGGGCTAGATCTGACGGAGCGTAGGCTGTGAGGTGACCACAGGCTCCCTGTGCCCTTAGCTTGCTAGATGAAGCTTAACCAATGTATTCTAGCTGGTTGAGAAGCTGCTATACTCCACTGTTGGAGACGGGCCAGAGTAGCAGAAAAAAAAAAAACTATGATGAAGGCAGTCAGACCAGCATCCCCAGCAACTAGCACCCGGGGGACTGAAGCGTCTGCTGTGGTCTGAGGACAGTTTAGCTAATTAGCCTTGAGAGCCAGTAAAGATTAGTTTGGCTTTTGACAGCTACCTCATGCTACTCCGAAAATGGGGCAATGCAACTAAAGTGTTTGTGCCGTGGTTGTTTTTAGAGGAATTACATAATGAAATATTTGAATGATTTCAGCCACCGCACTTTAAACCTGTGCATCCGCTGCATTAGGTGTCTCACTGTAATAGCATTATTTAAAACAGGATCTGTGAGTTTAGTTATTTCACATAACCAAACTGATGTCACAGGAGACTTCATATTTTCTCTTTAATATGGTTATTTTGAAGACAAATTGTGACAGATTACTGTGAACCATTTGAATGAATGCGGTTTAGGTATTTCTGCAACAGTGTGCATGTTGATGATTTGCAATCAATAAAGCTCCTTGTTGAATATAGATATAGAGACAGACGTTTCTTGGAGATTATTTATAATTCAGTAATGAAGTGCTCATTGTAGACACAGCTAACTCTGACTCTAATAAGGATAAATTCATCTGCAGTGTTGTGCTCTCTGCTAAAGTCGTGTAATATATTAAATCAACTATGGATAACAGTCATCTATTCACTTAATTATGTCCATTGGCTTAGATTGACTGCAGCTGTGCCTTTTGTATCACACTCTATTGCTAAACAAAATAATAAAAGTTATTCTGAAAACCAATGCAACGCTGATGTGAACCTCATAGTAAGTCAAAATGTCAGGATTGTTAATTTGACTGAAATATGATCCATTGCTTGACACAGCTGGTCTAGCTGATATTAAATGGAACACAGTGCAGCCTGTCTCATTATTTACAGAAACACATACAGTCCCAGTGTGCAGTGTGAGCCGTTGTAGAGGTCTTCCATCAACCGTACACCCCGTTGAAGTTCTGCATTAGCATCTTCGGGAGGGTTGTGAATTAGAAATGAAGAGGCATGTTGTGATACAGACCTCCAGACCAGCACTGGGGCTCTCTGAGGCCCCACACAAGCCACTATTTAAATTCTCCAAATAAATCCTTCTGTGGCCTGACCGGCCGGGAAGCAGTAGTTTGCAACTGCATTCGGGGGAAAGAGAGACTCATGATGGCTACATCTCTTCTTCTCCAGTGACACCAGAACATTCCCCGCTGTGATCTTCAGTCCCAAAAGCCCCAAAGAGCATCGTAGCAGTCTGACAAAACAGAGCTGTCACAGTCTGTCTGCACCGAGACAGAGAACAGACTATCTGTCTGTCTGTCTGTCTGTCTGTCTCTCTGTCTGTCTGTCTGTCTGTCTCTCTGTCTGTCTGTCTCTCTATCTGTCTGTCTGTCTCTCTGTCTGTCTGTCTGTCTGTCTCTCTGTCTGTCTGTCTGTCTCTCTGTCTGTCTATCTGTCTGTCTGTCTCTCTATCTGTCTGTCTCTCTGTCTGTCTCTCTGTCTGTCTGTCTGTCTGTCTCTCTGTCTGTCTCTCTCTCTATCTCTCTATCTGTCTATCTGTCTGTCTGTCTCTCTCTGTCTGTCTGTCTCTCTGTCTGTCTGTCTGTCTGTCTGTTTGTCTGTCTCTCTGTCTGTCTGTCTGTCTCTCTGTCTGTCTGTCTCTCTATCTGTCTGTCTGTCTCTCTGTCTGTCTTGCATTGTAAAGCACCATGAAGCAAATTTGTGATATTGGGTTGAATAAAATTGACTTGACTTCCTTCCTTCCTCCCTTCCTTCCTCCCTCCCTCCCTCCCTCCCTCCCTCCATTCCTCCCTCCATTCTATCACGATCTGGACACAGCTCTCTGCTCCATGTGGCTTCAGCCTCATGTGCTGTTGTGTTTGGACAGCACCGAGACAATTAGATCTGTGTTAAATGTGGCCTCACACTGGGCTTCACACTGATTGGTGTGTCAACACGGGCCGGAGTTCAACTGCCTGCTCAAATGTGACTTTGTCTGCTGTGTCATCCATTCAAATCTGCATAGATCTCATGAACATCACATTTGAGCAGGCAGTGTAAATCCAGCCCGTGTTGACAGACACGCCAATCAGCACAGAACAGAGCGAGGATGTGTATTTGTAACAGAAAAGCCGTCTGTCCCTTCATATTTGATGCCCATGCGCAAGTCTTAATTTTGTTTCATTGTTTTATTTGATTCCTTGTGTATTGCTGTCGAAAGAGGAAAAACAATGTTTCTTTTTGTTTTAACAACATGTCACATGTAGATGAGAGGAATGAAGGATTTGATCCAGCAGTTAAAATGAAGAGGCAGCTGGTTTAAAGGGAGCTCTCTGGAGGATCTGGTTCCTGCTGGTTGGTTGGGGAGGTGGCAGGATAGGAGGGGGGGGAGAGTCACAACCAAATCACTGCAATTAGTGCAGGAAGCACAGGAGACTAGTGCCCCCAAGTGTTTGCTTGATATATGATTTGTGTCTGTATGCTGCTGTGAAATGAGAGGATTTTTTGATTTGATTTTTGTGATGTGCATGTTTGCACATGAGGCAGGAAGTCTATCGGACTCTTCGGTTGTTCACAACATAAGAGGCTGGAATGCCATCTAGAGGTCAAGCAGCTCATTTTGTTATGTGCAGTAGTGGAAGAAGTATCAGATCTATTACTTCAATTTAAATCCCAATACCATAAAGAAATACTTCTTTACAAATACAATTCAGTATCCGAAACCCTCCCCAAGTAAAAGTACATAAATGTACTTAAAATAAGTAAGTAAAAGTACCGGCTCTGCAGAGAAATGACAAAGTGACTGATGTATATCATTGTGTATTTCATTATTATATTGGTATTACTGATGCCAGCAGCATGTCAGTGTGTTAACTGGTGGAGGTGAAAGTAGTTTTCACTTCTTTTTTAACAGTAGTAGTTAAGTCCATTGGTTCCCAACCTAGGGGTCGGGCCCCTCCAAAGCGTCACAAGATAAACCTCAGAGGTCGTGAGATGATTAATGGGGGATTTTGGACAGTTATTGAAATTAAACTACGTGAGATGTTTGAGGGGAAAATGTCTCTTTGGTGGAACTGCAAGTAGAAATCAGATACTTTGTTACTTTCCACTACTGGTTGGTATCTGAGGCATAATTACTTTAAATACCATATTAAAACACTGAATGTTTAGTGTAATCAAATTAAATGAATGCTAAGAAGTGGAAATTACAATTTACTTGAGCTAGTTTTGTTTTTTCATAGATAAATGAAAAGGAGTCATCCTGGACTAGTTTCTCATTCATGGATGAAGTCTTCATTTTATCCCTTTGAGGGGCGATTCTCCACGCAGAAGCACTAAGACAGCATTGACCTACATTACTTCATGTATTTTTGGCATACAGTATGTCTTTTGCTATTCTCCCTTGCTGTGACACCACATAATCCCTTTGTGTAGGTTGGATTGATGGCGTACAATCATTCATTCGTCTCTCCGTCACGAGACGGGCAGGTTGCTATCAATGTGTAACCACCATGAACCAGGAAGGTTTCGTGACTCCCAGGATTACACAGGCTACCGTTGTGCTGCCGTTTGCCTTTTTGAACAATGCAGGTAATGGTATACCATTACAGGAACTAGATATATAAAACATACCTTTTGTTAAAGTGTGTTAAAGCTCCAGAATGAACTCGTTCTAAAAGCCTGTGTGGATCAGTATCGCTGAAAGAAAAAGGTAAAGATATGATTTGCTCTGACAAAGTACCAGCCCTGTCGGATTAATGGCATTTTAAGAACTTCATCTGAATATCCCATTGAGCCTAATGAGGGATGCATCCTTTCCCCCTGAAGCTAAAGTCCTGTCTCTGTGGGAACCAACTGATAGCAGGTAGACTTTGCCCTGAAGGCGAACCAACACGACGGGAAGAGCTGCAGAGCAGATTCCCGGCTGTCACAGCAGAGGTAAGACACATTCGAATGGATTACAGCTGTAATTCATTGACTTTTTTGAAGTCAGACAGCAAATGATCACTTGTTGAAGACTTGGAAAAACACAATGGGTACTTTTGGATGCTTCATTCATCATATCTTTGGATGTACAAGCCTTTCAGGCTAAATAAGCGAACAGAAACCAAGTCTACTTTATGTCATGTAAATATTTGAAAATAAGTCTAAATATATTTCCATGATGTCGTGACCATCACAGGTGTTAGTTTGGGGAGCTGAAGTAGTCAAAATGTGGTTTTAGGTGCCAGACGATTCATCACTGCCATGAGTTCAAAAGCCATTACTAATTACTGATATTACAGGAAGTGGATATCGTTACTGATTAAACCATTTAAATGCAGTGCCGATGTTTCTTTGAAAGTGTTGTGTGGACCCTGTAGCAGTTATTTCTGTCTACAGTCAGTGCAGTCCTGGCTTTACTGATGTTTTATATCATACAGGCTGTAAACGTCAGTGTATGATACAGCATTGGTCATTGTGTAGCTAATGAGAGCGTTGTGTCTTTAAAGACTAATGCAAAACCAGGGACTTTGTCTGTTACTCATGTCTTCACAAGCTATAGAATGGCTGAGATTACTGTCTGTCCTTGGTGACAACTGAATTTCCTCTGCGAGCAATTAACCGCAACCTATTTGGCCATTAAATATACATACAGCTCTATTAAATGGATGCTTAAGGCCATAATTATGGACGTTAGTCACGGATTGCTCTTGTGTTTGTGTGATGCATCATTTTGTAATTACCCATTTGTTTGTTCTACTCTGACATCGCCCCATTTGCCAATTGAACTTCACTGATGAAAGCGCTGACGCTGTTGAACAGGAGGCTTTTGTGGTCTCAGCCACGACCTTAACCTACCTGTATGTCTGACGTCTGTTCTCGGTCACTGCTGGGCCTCAGTCGATGAAAACCTTTGGTGGAATGGACCAGACTAACAGCAGCAGCAGCAGCAATGGCGGTTATGGACCTCCTCCCCCTCCGTACAACACCCAGGACTACGGACAGAGTTCTTACACAGGGATGAGCTATCAGGTTAGTAGCAATATTGGAACCTTTTTTAATGAGTAGTGAGCTGAAACAGTTTTTTCCTCTTCATTTTGGATTTAATGTCCAACTATTAGTACAGCATGAGCCAGAATCACACACTACCAGCCTTCTCCTGATCACGGTATCATCATCAAACCTTATATTAAACCTTAAATCATTTGATTAGACATGGATGATTGATTTTCTTTCACTGATGCGCTAAAAAACAAAGTGTGTCAATCATGAGTAGAATATTCTTGTACTACCTGTGTTGTTGTTGGTTCGGATGAATCAGGTCGGGAAGGGGAACGTTGCAGTGGTCTCCCCTCCTGGCGCCTACGATGACATGGCCCGTCCTGAGCACATGGCAGCAGCTGGAGGCCACCGGCAGTTTGGTGAAGCTCCACCTGACTACTGTCACGGCTTAGAGGACAGCGGCTTCAGTGACGCAGCCATACGAAGAGGTGAGGGCTAGAAGGAGGGAGGAATGGGCAGAGGGAGAAAAAGAAGAGCGAGAGAAACCAGTGTGTTTTTGTTTGCGTGGTCAGAGCTGAATAAGGATGAACAATATGTGCTCCCTCATTGGCCTTGCAGTGTTTTCTTGAAATAGATTTGAAATTGAAAATGATTCCCTCATCTCCGCTGTGCCCTGCCTCATCTCGCCACCGCCCACGCAACACAAATTATTAAATGAGAGGTTGTTTAGTGAAAACAGAACAATTTCCCGACATAAACAGCCCTGCCTGCCTGCCTGCCTGCCTGCCTGTCTGCTTTGCACTGGCAGATCTCTTTTTAATGCTGTCGTCTCTCTGTCTGTCTAACTTTCTATGCGTCTCGTCTCACTATGTGTCTTTCTTTGTGAACAGGTTTCATAAGGAAAGTTTACTTGACCTTGATGATTCAGCTGCTGGTGACTGTCGGAATCATCTGCGCTTTTCTTTACTGGTGAGACACAAGGGAGTTCCCAAAAGAGATGAATCCATGTCAGGCACCCATCCGTCAATCCACATTTAGTGTCGCGTGTGTGAGAGCATCCGCCATCACACAGACGTACCATAGTTGTCCCCACAAAAACTTTGAGCATGCAACCCAACACGGCTTGAATCCCCATAAATATGTGAGGCGAGACAAGATGGGGGGAGAATAAAGGAGCGTCTCTGCCACATAATATTTTTGGCTTGCAGTAGTTTGAAAGGTTTATATGTTTTGTATAATAGATGTGGTAGAACGCTGCTACGGTAATTTCTTTTCATAAATTGTATCCTGCTCCCATGTGCACAATGCTCTGTCCTCTGTTAATATTTAATAAAATATTTCTACTGCCTCTATCAAAGGAATGGTGCCGCTATTAAACACTCCTCTCTCCCGTGCTCTCGTGGAATAACAGGGCCGCTCTCAGGGAATGGACATGGGCCAACTCCTGGTTCTCCTACGCAGCAATGTAAGCCATCGAAAACATTCAGTTAGATTGTCTAGACGCTGCACACTTTCTTGCTTTTAACCAGTTTGACCAACTACAAATTTCCCGTGGGCGAGTTACCGAAATGAAAATGTCGCTTATGGAAATCCATAGAGGTAAATCACAGGCTGTCACCCCAGTCTGAATCCCAATCCAGGGAACTGCCAGCTACACTGCATAAATAATGCACTCAGTGAATTCACATATTGAACATAGTGCTTTTTTTTGCCTGTTTATAGCCTTTTTATTTGCTATTTACGATACACTCTATATTCTCTGTGAAATAGGGCATTGGTTGTGGTGCTCATCGTGGCCTTGTCCTGCTGTGACAACCTCCGTCGTCAAGTCCCCCTCAATTTCATCGCCCTGAGCCTGTTTGTGAGTAGACGCAGTACCAGCCAGGCATCAAATTAAACCCCCACCACACCTGCTCTATTTCACAGGGGGGGTTTTTTGGTCATGCATTTACATTTGCATGTCTCTCTCTCTCTCTCTCTCTCTCTCTCTCTCTCTCTCTCTCTCTCTCTCTCTCTCTGTCTCTCTCAGACTATTGCAGAGGGCCTGATGCTGGGAGCTGTTTCAGTGTGAGTATCTGTTTCCAAGGATGAATCCCCAACCTGATGCTGACTCATTTACACAATAATAACCCCATTTGATCCATATCTGGTAGCGTGCTGGATGCCAGCAATGAAGCCATCAAACCTGATAAGATGTTATCATAACTTTAACAAATTAAAAAGCACATGGAATGATATTTTCCGATGTTTCCGGCAGAAGATAAATGGGAAGCATCACAAATAGTTCAAAACCAATTTGTCTGTACCGGTGCCCGTGTAAACACACACGTTACCTTTTCAATCTGAGAGACATGTCGTCTCTTAGCAGCGTGTCACTCTCACATTAAACTGCCTGACTATCAATAATATATTGAAATTACCATATTTATGGGACATTGCCATAACTGAAGCTGTAACTGATATGCAATGACCACAGGCAATACATTATGCCATGCTTGTCCGGAGGGGGTCCTCACTCATCACTCTAGTTCAGACACATGATACAGACTATGAAATGAAAAACGGCCACATTTCCTATGGGAAAGTAATGTTTCCCTTTAATGATGGAACTTAACCCTACTGTTGGTGAATACACTCCTTTGACATGATGCTGCGAGGCGTCTTTCTCACTGCACATCCGTTTGATGTTTCTGTCTGCAGCTACTTTGATGCAGAGGCAGTTCTGTGGGCTGTGGGGGCAACGGCGCTGGTGTCCTTCGCCTTGACTCTGTTCGCTATGCAGTCAAAGGTAAGATCGGTCACACACTCTGAGCTCAGTTTGCAGTGCAGCCAAAAGTGAAATTTCATAAAGTGCAGCTTTGCCATGCTGTCGGTGGTAAATGTGCATATACTGAGCTGTGTTTCTTGTGCAGTCAAAGGAAAAGGTGTTAAACCGAGCTGTCGGCCAGGTTCTCTCATGCAGTGTTTGCTATATGCAGTCAAGGGTTCAAAGGGCTTTGCTGTCCAGGCAAAAGTATGATTACTGCTGAGATCAGTGTGTATTTGTCAATTCCTTGTGTCCAGTGGTGGGACAGAGTTAAACCTCTGGGGCTGTCGTCATGCTGGCAGAGGATGGACCATGGATCTTGAGTTCAGAAATGGCCCCCGGAGCCTTTTATTATTTGCTAAATCCCCGCTCTTTCTTTTTTATCTGTCTCCTTTAACCATGAAGTGTATAATAAAGCAAACGCGCTCAGAGATTAATCTTTAAAAGGGTCCTTTCAGGGACACACGGGCGAACATGACGCTCCTCCAGCCAGATATACTACATTTTAATTTGAAAAATACTTTGCCGATCCTGATCCCTCGCCATTAATCTCACCTAAAATATAACTCTTGATAATTCAAAGTGGACCCTGACATAGCTTCTGCACCATTTTATTTCATTTTATTTAAAAAAGTACTTTAACACTGTTATTTCTCAATGATGCCACTTGGTTCATATATATAAAAATATAAATGTACACTTGCATAAGTGACATTTAAAACAAGTTGTGATGCTCTGTTGGCAATAGTCAATTTGCAGAAGTGTGGAGACCTTTTGAGAATCAATTCATTGATAGTTTGTCATGCTTTTTCAATAAATTGCTCATTCAGGACAAAAGTTATCATACAGGCAGCGCGGCAAACAATTCTCCAAGTGTAGGCCAAATTGAAATTGCATTTAGAGTCCCTCTTAATTGCCTCTAAATGTAGTTTGGCTTTTCACACATTTTACTACTTATTGCATCTGAAGGAGCTACAGACATTTATTTCTACTGCTTAGATTGGCTGAAAACTAGCAAGCAGGTGTCTAATGATTATACTGAGAATAAATCTGTTCTTAAATGCTCTCTGCTCATTGGTAATCTGTGGAAAGAAGGCATATGCATCAGGTCTAAATAGCCTGCGTATAGAGGGGGGAACTGTGATATAAATAGTACTTGGCTGTGCCCTCACCCCATAAAAGAGGTTCTTTTTCTGCGTGCGTTCACTCCTGCAAACACTTGCACTTTACTTGTTTTATTTTCCTTTATGAATACACGTTCATCTTGCAGTTTCCAGCTCCACCTCTTGCTCTGCTCTGTTAACTCAGTTCCAGGGCTTTTTTTTTTTTTTTTTTTGTCTCTGTCACGGTGATGTAAATGTCATGCAGACTGCCTTGCATGTTTTAGCCCAGAGCTCCTCAGATGATCAGTGTTAGTCATTCTCCTCTTGTAACTGCCATCTTTCTTCTGTCTATCTGAAAAGGGCATGCAGGCCAAAAGGCCACCTCCCCACCCCTCCCCAGTGCCTGCGTTGCAGCTTGTTGATTAATTATCCAGGATCATTACATGCAGAATCGTTGAAAATGTTGAACTGCAATATGTCTTCATCATTTAGCAATCTGTGACCCCCCCCCCCCCCCCCCCCCAGCACAGCTGCAATGCAGGCGACCTTGAGCATCCTGGCTTTCATGGCAAAGATGAGTTTGAATGAGAGATGTTCCGTCTACTGTTGTCTGTTTGAGAGGCTCGTCACATTCAGTGTCTTCTCTCTTCTCTCCCCCCCTTTTCTGGCACCAGTGGGACTTCACCGGAGCAAATGGGAGCCTGTGGGTGTTCACCTGGACCCTCTTTTCCTTCGCATTGCTCTGTGGAATCCTCCGATCGCAGGTAGATCAAGAAGCCGTCATGTTTAACGGCAGTCAGAGGCAGTCAGAGGCAGACGGTGCATACAGCCTCGTATAGCTTTCATCCCCAGGATGTACCGGCGCTGACCTGTGTGCTGAGCAGACTATAAAGAGGAGAGCGTGCACTCTCAAACCTCTCAGGAGCTGCCCTGATCTCAAACTTGATGCATTTAAATGTACACTGCTGTTTGCTGTGATGATGGCTGTAAAGTGTTTTAGCCTTAAGCAGCAAATTTACAGAAACAAGCATTCCATTGATTTCAAACTGCTATTTTTACACGACAACAAATGAACTGGAACAGAAAATAAACACCGCTTTCTGAAAGCATATTGTGTGCACTGTGCACCCATTATCAAACCTTTACAATCATATTTACCGTGCGGAACAACTAGAATGGATAAAGGGTTTAAAGTATGCTCAATTTTACAGGACGAGGCGGAATTATTGCGTCTGCAGCAAGCACACTACCATTTTACTAAACTGGGGAATAACTTCTAAATGAATAATTTAATTTTAAATGGTAAAATAGTTGTTTTTGTTAACACATATTACCCCCATTTGTAAAAGAATGTTGCTGATCTTGTCTCTGATTCTTTCAACAGTATCTTTACATCTTATACGCCTGCCTGGGAACCTTGCTGTTTTCCTTAGTAAGTACATTCAAACTTTTATGACAGATCATTGTTTTACGCAACAACAGAGGTTGACATTTGAAAATGAAAGAAACCATCATCGAGGCTTAAATGTCAAGTGAGCGTGTGCGATGTACGGTTTCCGGTGTCTGTCATAGTAGTTAGCGTAAAGAGAGGGACTCTGATGTCCTTGTGCCCTTTCATTTCAATTATCGCCCCGCTTAACAGCAGCAGGCTTCATTCTCACAGCCACCTCTCTGCGTGCCTTTGGCATTAACAGCAAATGTTGTGACCCATCCCGTCAGCTGGCGGAACAAACTGCTGCTGCACACAGAGCTGAACAGGCTGTCAGCGGCAAGTCACAACTCACTTTCAGCCTACACGATTATTTACATGGCCTGTTTATCTGCGCAGTCCCCGCTCTCACAGATAAGAAAGGCTGCCCGTGTTTTCTCTCAGACCGATCCCTGTACCAGACCGGCTCGCTGTCTCTTTCATCACACAAACGTGGCGCTGAAGCATCTCTCATCTCTCTCTCTCTCCGCAGTACTTGGTGTTTGATACACAGCGTATCCTGGGTGGGAAACACAGGAAGTACCAAGTCTCTCCTGAGGAGTACGTGTTTGCTGCTCTCAACCTCTATTTGGACATCGTCTCCCTGTTCCTCCTGCTGCTGCAGCTCATCGGCCTCTGCCGCTAACACCGAGCCTCTGTGTGACAGGCCTCCCTAAAGAAACACAGAATGTCTTCCTGCACAATGATATCCCATCATAGTACATCATGTATCTAGGTTTATATGGAATGATTATACGATTCAGCTAGTACTGTAATATACAGTATGAGTCAAAGTAGCTCAGCCGTCCTGTAATCTGGGCCACACTTGGAAATGTTTTAATGGACTTGCTGTCGAGAAGATCACATTGTGTGATTCTTTTGGAGCTTAAAGATGCTTTTGGAAACCAAACTAACTCCATTAAAGGACGGAATGTGTCAGTGTCAGCACTCCCATAAAAACCCAGGTGGGTTCTCTGTCATTTTTTTTTTCTGTCCAAAACATGTTTGCTTAGAATGCAGGTATTTCAATGACAAATAAAAAAAACACAAATTAAAACTCACCACATAGTTTATTGGCATCACACATCAAACATGTTTTCATATAAAGAGGGAATGTATCAAGTATAGACTATGAAAGTGCAAATAGCATTTCAAGGATTAGTTGCTTTACAATAGAAAATCTCAGTGAGTTACAAAATGTTATATTTCAAATAAATCACCTGAACTTTAGACGTGAAATACAAAGGAAGTACAAATTCCATTTCAACTCGTACCCATTTCATGCACGGCACACTGTTGCACAAAAAGGGGCAAACCTACTTCCATGAAAAGTTAGCTCCACTAACCATATGGCACTCTGTTTCACAACTTCAAGACTCTTGTCATCATGACTATCTTTAGATTTAATGTGGCTCTATACGAGATATACGGCCGTTCACTTCAGTCAGACAGTCTGTGCAAAAAACACAAGTCTTAAAGGTAAAACACTGATCGATGTGTCGTATTGGTTATTCACAATCCATTTAATGGATTAAACAGATTGCAAATAAACACCTACTTTATATTGCAACTTTTCTCCATTTTAGTGTCTTTAGGTCACATACAGTAGGTCAACTCATTCCAAAGTCAATACAGTGGTTTTAGTTTGTGTGGAGCAAGAAGCCATTCTGCACACAAAAAAAAAAAAGGGCAACAAAATCTTTTTTTCAAAATATTTGGGAATAAGATTTGAAAAGTATGACATTAACCGTTATCAGTGTTATCCATGAACAAAATACTACTAGAACCAACAAAAAAGCCTCATGCTACAAATATTTTGATGAGAAATCAAGCTCTCATGTCTGCACACTCTAAACTTTATGTGAGAGAAGTAACTTTAAGGTAAAAGGTGGTGGTTACACTGTCATTACTGTGTAATTAGCACTCAGAAAATGTGTGGAAAAGAAACAACGGCGATTGACATAAAGGCACTGTGTCTCTAGTCGTGTAGAGATCCGTTTCACAAACACAATGTGTTTGAGATGCGATACACATTCATGACTTCTCCACGCATTACCCTGCAGCCCGGTACGTATGTGGAGCTCGAGTAAGAATTACACTTAATGGGACCCAGAGATTAATGACAGTGACTTGGGGCGTGATTAATTAATCCACCAAAGTCTGAATGAGATTGCCTGATTATCTCTCTCACTGGCCTTTTCCTGCAGTATATAAACCAGACGACGCACTGTCGACTTAGTCTGTCACGCTCAGCTGCAGGACTGAAACAAGCTACAATGGAATTCAAAACAAACCCGACTGAATGACACTCGGCAGCCTCCGGCCCCGTCAGCGCTTGTTTTCTCATTGAAAGTGTGTTCGGATTGAGGCTTTGAGGTGAATACCATCGTCGGGTCAATTTTGAAATGTTTTTTTTAAGGAGGCCACCGACTTTTGTTTGGCTGATGAATCGACATTTTTGCGTGTGAATGTTTCTCATAGTAAAGTACACGACCATTATGGTCTTAAACTACAGATTCTCACACAGCACGCCGCAGCTTTTAGATGGAGAGATTTGCAAATATCACACAGCCGCAATCTCAAAATACAAATATGGCTCGAGACGTTCACGTTTCCGTTTAGCTGAGTCGTTGCGATTGTAATAAGCAGGCACGATTTGCTTTGAAGAATCCACTTGGTGACTGCAAACTGTGCTGTTGCTAGTCGGTGTTTGGCACCTATATATAATAGGCAGGTTTAGACAGGAGCAAGAACTATCCCCAAACCTGTGCCCCCACAGGCTGAGTTGGAGCGATTCAGTCTGCTCTTATGTAGTTGAAAAACCTCCCTCAGACCTGATTCAGACACATACAGTAGGCTGTTACTCCAGTGGAAGAAACAAAAACAATACCTGCACTACGCCAACGTATCTTCTCTCGTCTAAAGACGGATTTCAGGAAAAATGTTATCAAATATAATGTCTCCTTCAATGAGTGCTTTGTTTTCAGGAGGGCTGATTGTTGGGGGGGGGGTTCAATGCTGGACTAGAGTCTTAATACTTCTTCCCCGACTTTCCAACCAAGTACGAACGGACACATTCTTCATGCTGTATACATTCCACCTGAATTCATTTCATTTGTAATCTATAGTGGTTTTTTGGCCTCTCTGAAAAAAAAGCTCCTTCCCATCTCAGTCGGTTCATACCAGGTGCACTTGGTCCTCCCACTCGGAGGAGCTGGTGCTGGCCAGCTGGTCGGATACCGAGTCGCATTGCGGAGTGTCGACGCGGCAGACCTTTGAGCCTCCCCGTTCGGCAGGGTCTCCGCTTGTGTCGAGGGTGGCCATGTAGGGTAGCGGCATGCTGTCCAGCCCCACTAGATCCAACTGTGTCGGCCTCTGAGCGACGGCACACTCCTTCTCCTCCACGTCGCTCAGTCTCTGAGAGAAGAAACCCACTTCTGCCGTCCCTTCCTGAGGTTTCCTGCTTTCCGGCAGGACGCCCCCGTCGTTCTCGTCATCATGCAGGCATCCTTCTCCGCCTGCGTGGAGTGCGCTAAGGTTTGAGTCGGTGTCAGAGGAGGTTGAGGGGACCAGGGTGATGCCTTGAGGATTCATGTCGTGGAACCACGCCATGATGTTGCCCAGCAAATTAGCGTTTGCTCCTAATGCGGAGGACGTGGACGGGTCGTGGCTGCCGCATGTGGTCGAGTCTAACGTGTCGCTGGAAGATGAGAAGAGGCCCGTCGATGAGTCGCTGCCTCCTGGAGCCACTGGTATCGGCACTGAAGCCCCGTGGGCCCGGTGGTGACTGTCGCAGTGCTGCACAGAGGCGGAAACACCAGTGGCAGCAGAGTACTGGCTGCTGATGTTGATGGTGACAAGTCTAGCCAAGTTATCGCCCAGCTCCAGCAGTTCTGAGCTGCGTAGAGAAGCTCTGGAAAGGACGTCTACACCTGGAGCGCTCTGTTCGAGCCTAGAAGGCAGCGAGGTGCCGATGGCGCCGAGGGAGGCGTCGTTGGCAAGGACGTCGTGGTTGGACTCGATCTCTGCCATCGCCGCGTCCTGGAGCGACAGCTGAATGGCCAGTAGAATGTTTGGGTCATCGTCATCCAAAGAACCTAGACCCTGCAAGAAAATCCAGGATACAGTGTGAGTGATGCAGGCCAAACCAGTGTCATCCACTTACAAAGCACCAGCAGTTTCCAACCTGCACCAACTATTGGCAAGGAAGTAAGAGGAGCAGCAGGTTAGAACTGCAGATGGGAACACGCGCTGTACAATCTAGGAGAATAATAGCAGACAATCTTTGTTTTTTTAAAGATACTGTGTGAGGTTCTTACAGTTTAAAACTCCACAATGGTACAAGATAAGGCTGGTAATAATGTGTATTTTTGTTGTCAAACAAATGAAATAGCGGTGATTTGGTTTGTCTGTGTGTTCCAACTTGCTCAGCCAGTCTCTGGCTGTCAGCCCCCCCAAGCCCTGTCGCAAAAGAAATACTTCTATTCTTAAAAAGGCAAGAAATGTCCATCTGGGAACTGTAGATTTTACCAAACGTTACTCAAGCCAGAGTAGATGATTTAGTATTTGTAGGGGATCATTTTCAGCTGCAGATTTGGTGCACTAGTAAGTGACCTCATGTGCACGTGTTCATTGTGATAAAGAAGCATGTCGCCCAACAGTGGAGGTCTTCACTTCTTAAACCGTAGGTGAGTTTCATTTCTTTTGTACATTTACATTTAATCTGTCTATTTTAACAGACAGAAATCACAAGGCCTTACTGACACCAAAGGATTCATTTGTATCTTAAGACCCCAATTTTGAATCTGACTCAATATTCTATCTTTTGTATGATTTAAGTGTACAATATTATTATTGGAAGAAGTGCATTAGACTTTTAAAAATGTTTTGTTGCGATTGCCTTTAACCCTCCCGAACCTCAGCACCGTCATGCCACAGTGAGGAATAAAACATCCCTTCAGAAAACAAAGCAGCTAGATTGATGCCGTACACCTTTGACATCGTCTGAAAGATCTGAAAGGATGAAAGGATGAAAGCCTTGAGCTGAGAGCAAAATGGAAACTGTGCACTCACCATCAGATGATGTCTACGTCCACCTCCGAGATCCTGTGCGTCTTTGTAGGAAAAGAAACAGACCAATAGGCCAGTCGTTAAACTCAATCTTTACAGCTGCACCTGGATGGCTAATTTAACTCATTTCTAATTTTCACTTTTAGGAAAATCATCTTCATTTTAGTGAACACTGCAGAATGATCGGAAGCGACCTGTGCCCCTCAGCGTTTCCTCAGGAAATTCACTAATTTATTATCTCCATCTGAAATCAATTATTCCTTCTGACACGACAAAATATGTTCAGCTGGCTTCAAAAACTGCAAACTCTGTCCTGGTTTCATTCCCCACTGCCAAAAACAAAGCAGCGCTGTCGTGGACAACACTGATGGATTAGAAATATTGGCTTGTTCAACTTCAGCAGTTGTGATTTTCCAAAGTTTGGGCCAGTACCCTCATTTGGGTTTCTGTACAAATCATTATTGAAAACTGAGAGAGGATTACTGGATCAATGTCGTTTCATTTGTTGTATACATATTATTTAATCATAGATTACAAAACCTGGCGATAGCACGACACTGAATTAGCATTTTTTTTCCTGACTTTGCAAAAAAAAAAAAAAATAAAAAAAAAATACTGTGACAAATTACCCCACAAACGAAGGTCGACATATGAGAATAAAGTGCAGCCCTGAGAAAGTGTCCCTGTGTGTCCGCTGCAGTACCTAAGATGCTGTCGCTGGAGTCATCGGGGTCGGGTGTGTTGCTGCGGAGACTGGACATGTCACCTCGCCTCCGCTGCCGATGTCTCCGTCTGTACTGGAACTCTGCGTACTCCTGAAAAAACGACAATAACAACAATTAACAAAACTTTGAAAAATGCTTTAATGCTGCGTGAGTCACAATGTCCTTGACTCTCATCATCAACACATCGCTTTCTGACCAGAGGAGGTTGCCATCTATTGCTGATCTGGGGCTGCAGTTGCACATTTTCCTTGATTCCTGCCTTGGGTTCTTTTGTTATAAACAATTAAAAGGTAAATTTGTAAACTGTAACAAGTAGTGATGCAGTCTGCTTCAAATGTGGTCTGAGTGTTCTGTTCCAGGAAAGATCAATGATCTGAGAGTTCATTCAAACTCTTTCATCTCCAACCCAAGCCTTCAATCATTAGGCTCCGGTCTAGACTGCATCCAAAGCAGAGGACCCGCTCACTCACTAGAAGGGAATTGGAAATTCAGCAACGTGAATCTGAACACATCTGAACTGAGGTTCAGATGTTTGAAAATGCTGTGTGTGTGTGCGTGCGTGCGTGTGTGTGTGCGTGCGTGCGTGCAACTAGTCTCAAAAGCAACCAGAGCATCTTAGCAGGAGTGGTTGTAAGTAAAAAGTGAAATATTCATTTACTGGCAAGTTTAAAAAACACTAATCAGAATGAATTCAAAATTATACTTATTTTGTCCAGGTTCAGTTATAATTTGTATGGAATAATGTAAAATCCCACATTTAACTCGCCTTAAATCAGTCTATATCTAATCTAAGCATGTATTACATGTATAGAACTTTAAACTGAATATAATAGTGTATGCGTCTTTCATCTTAGTTTCACTTCTAGAGTTATTTTTGAAGTAATATTTCTACAGAGTATGAATTATAATTTGGGGGTTCTGCTTGAACCAGATGGTGCTTGTACTGGTCAATTACACACTCAAAGTCAATTGCAATGCCACTGCCAACCCAGAATTTCTATTCTTTTGGTTGTCGACCAACATGAAAAGGTCACATATATACTGACTTTGTTCATCTGCATATCAGAATCAACTGCATTCTCCATTCACCCGTCTCATACATTTGCAAAAGTCGCCAAGTCACATTCATATAATCAAAAGCCCATCACCCGAACACTGTCTTTCATGTTTCCACCGCTCTAAAAATAGCCCAGTATGAAGGGATCTGCAGGCTGTGTAAGAAGCCTGGAGCGGACCATCTGTAGCTGTGCCTGTGAGGCAGAGTCATCAGGCCGTGGTTATTACTGTGGTGCTCCCATTAACTGCTGCAGCTGAGAGACACAAGCTCTTAATTAGGGGACAAAAATAAAACCCCTCCTTTTTTTTTTTTTTTTTAAGAGTGTTTAGCATCTGGTGGCAACATTTATTGTGAACTTCCTCATAGACACAAGTGCCCAAAATATGTTTTTGATGATTTGTTTGTAATTTAAATCCAGTTCCTTTGTCCTTCTCTCGAGGTGAGATGAGTTTTACATTGATAATTTGTTCTTTTGAAGATAAGTCACATCTTTGTAGTGTGCGCCTGGCCTAGGTCATCTTTTCTTGTGCAGTAAACTAATAGATAGGTCCCCATAATAATAAGGTATGATAGAGATGATAGACGGCAAACTAAACAAATAGTATTCCTAGTTACTTCACAGTGTAGCCAAACATAAACGTCCATTTATGTCTTACGTGGAACAACATCCTTTATAATGTATGATCTACAGACAACAGAGCATCTACCTGGATCATGGTACCTTGTCAAGATAATTGAACATTTTATGAGCAGACATGAATAAAAAAAAATAAATAAGTGTTTTTGTTCAGACATCCTTTGCATCACTGAGTCTTGTTTTTTGATGCTTTAAGTCTGGAAAACAGCTTAACACACTGGGTCCAGGTTTGGATAACAGTGACCATTTACTCAGTAATCCTTGAGTAAACGAAAGCTTTACAAAGCGTTACCTATGCCTCACTGCACGGTGCTGAGCAGGCAGAGGATAAGGAGATTCATAATTCATTCATCAAACTGGCCGAGCAGACTGATCTTGTCATTAGTTTTTCTGTCAATAGGGAAATGCCCGCTTCATGCTGTTAAAGGGTGTGCACCATAAACCCGAGAGGCTCAGGTTTGCTGTGAGATTTGCATATTTGTGTCGCGTTTTAAGGAGCCTAAGGAGAGCTGTTTAGCTGAGCGAATGGTGTTCCGGATGAGGAGCCTGTACGTTTAAAAAAAAAAAAAAAAACCTGCCACAGTCTAGAAACTAAACAATAATAAAAGCTTAGAGGAGTAACTCCACTACTGAGAGCATGTATCAAGCTGTGCAGAAAACAGAGGCAGGTCAATAATCAAACCATTACGTGGTTGACAGTTTTATGACTGTAAAAGTTAACTACAAATGCCCGTTACTAATGCGCAATGATCGGGAGCAACCTGCTTTGGTGTTTGCCAGAGTGCTACTCTTTCAATCATTCCAACTGGGTGCACAGGGGAACACTGAAGCATCTGGCTCGCTCCAGTGTGTTAAATAACACGCTGATCTTTGGGTCACCGTGGTTTGTCAGTGCTGCTACACATCCGAAGTTAAACCAGCAGTATTTAAAGGTTTAGATATACATACTGACTTTATAAAACCAAAGAAATACGTATAATGTAGGGCTGCGTCATTTGATTACATTGTAATTGGATTTAAACTAATTTGATGTTTATTTTTACAGTATTCTAATGTTTGATTTATCAATTCATATGTCAAAATGAAGACAGTCTTCTGTCCCTTAACACGTTGAAGTGCAATTCAACTTTTGTTCTCATCATTCATCGAGCATCAAGATGAATGATTAACATCTAAAATAGTACATCATCTTAAGGGGCACTACTAAGTTGACAACAAATATAAAAAAATATGCATTTTTTTTATTCAAACAGCACAGAGGACCTAACTGAGAACGAATGAAGAGTGGCTGTTACCTCAGGGGATGCAAAGCCTAAATACTCCCAGTCCCACGTTCCGCCAGCAAAACTGCAAGTGAAGAGAGAGACGGAGGAAAGATTTAGTCGCTATAAGATTGTGATTAATTGCTGAATTTTTTATAGCTAATTAGTCACTTTTTATTATTTGAAACTGCAGTTCTGTTATATTACAGCTCTGTTTTTCATAGTAAAAACTAGACACTTTATTGAGCCGCATGCCTAGATTTTACCTGCGTCTGGGGGCCTCGGGAGAGTCATTGGGGGCCACTCCCCTGGCTACTGAGGCAAGGAACTCCTGCCTCTTCTGCTGAACAAGACATGCTGCACGGATGATTTTGTGGCGCGGCGTCCTGAGATAAGGCCGGTTAACCTTTTGTGCCAGGTCCTCAGTCACCATCTCCAAGTCCGTCTGAGGACAGAAAGAGAGCTGGCTGGGTTTTTCTTTTTTGGAAAGGCAAAGTGATTTTAGTAGTGTGTGTGTGAATACAGGATTTCAAGTTTAACTTCATGGTCTGTTCCCCAACTGGAATGTTCAAGGACAAAGTGACTTTAGAAGTGGCCCTACAACTGCTTTTAGGGCCAGTGTGTATGCATCTTTAAAAATGTATTATTTTTACAAGCCTTTAAGAGACACTACTGTAAGTATGTGTGCCTCCTCATTCATTTTACAGTATTTAAAAGGCCACAATATTAAAGATAGCAGGTAAGTACTTTCCTCGTCTTTACCGGCAATCATAAATTATTTAATGCTAGATCTTTAACTAAAAGCTGAGATGGGCAGGTATAACTGGGGCAGACTGTGAAGATCATGTGGTAGAAAGCTTTAGTCCCAAATCTCTAATGGCCCATGTGAAACCGGCTGCTGTGAACATTTGTCTTTTTTTCCTGAATAAGTAGGACTGAAACCTGCATGAGCTCGTAGATCTCTTTCTTTGTGCTTTTGGGCTCCAGAAAGAACCCGTAAGGATAAGAGCACTTCAGGATGCGGCGAGTCTTTAGTAGTTCTAGGACGGCATCTTCAATGAACGTAGTGTCAGGTGGGCCTCCTTCCCCTGGAGAAGAGAAGGACAGAGTCAAAAAAAATGGGTTTCTGCTTTACTTTTGTTGAGTGTGCATCCCCTATTCCAGCCTAAATGACCTACACATCTCGGTAGATTAGTACACACGATGATAAATCCTGAGACAAAGCAGATGAAAGAACGGCTCTGTTGTATTAATTAAGGTATTATAGATACTCTATTATAGATATTCTATATTAAAGTTTCAACCTTGACCTATCTAATAGGGAAATCTAGTGTGAAAATGGCCTGCAGTTCTCACCGATGTTCTCTGTGTCTCTGGAGCGCAGCTGCAAAATCTATCGTCCTTCCTGCACTCAGTGACGCAATATGAAGTCGTCGGAGTGAAGGAAGGACTACAGAGTGCTGCAGGGCACAATGCCAATCAAAAACGTTCTGCTCTTCTCTTCGCTTGCTTGCATTAAGGTTTTCAGCAGCAGACCAGCAGGGCGATTTGTATTTTGTAGATGTAATGGTCTGCCTCTGAGGGAGTAGTAGGAGCCGAAAAATAACGAAAAACAGCGCGAAGAGCCGGCATATTTTCACATCTTACTCTGTGAATTAAGGATTTATTTTGACCAAACCAGCGTTTGTGATTGTTGGATAGAACGACTAACCAAGACGTGTTTGGTGAGTTTTATTTAGTTTGAATGAAGTTTTCTGATGAGCTAACATGGTAATCAGGCTCGTCGTAGTTCAGTGTAAAAGAGAAACTTTCTTGACATTTTGTGGCTAACAGAAAGCTAAGAGAGCTTGTGTGATGCAGCAAACTTGTTGCTAATGCACAATGCACCCTGGTATATGTAGGCCCGTCTACCACAGCTCCATGAGAAGGAGAGAATAGTCAATACAGCAGGCACCAGGGGATTTATGTCTTCATTGGACAACATTTATATTCAGCACTGTATGGAAATCCACATAAACGGTTGCCAATGTTCCCTTTAAGCGATGCAGATGGCGGGGGAGGGCCATGACATTACGATGTGCTCTTTTGAATACAACAAAAGAACACATCCATATTCACATCTGCATTCGAATACACAATAGTAAGTCAATCGTGGTTGTTTGCTATTTTCTGAGTGTAAAACCTGTCTGCAAATGTCTTGTGCAAGATGAATTGTGCAAACTTTCAACTGAGCCAGACTCGTAAACAACGAGTTATGGCAATTGCCATTTCTCTGTCAGCTGATCAGACTTATATTAGTAACACCGCTGCAATCAGAATCTACAGAAATTCCAGCTGAGCGTTGTGTATCAGAAGAAAACGTGGCTGTTCTAAACAGGTTGTAATTGCTTGTACCGATGGGGGTTTAAAGCACCCTAAACAAAGCTGATTCACAAAGCACCGCTTTCTGTTGAGGTAGACCTGCCTGCTGACTGATAACTACAGCCATTGTTGTGCTGTTAATACATTAACATAACACCTTTGTGTCTGCCTACCTCCAGACGCTCGGTATCAGAGGACGAGATTAAGATGTGTCTAAATGTGTTGTGAAGACTGACACCGTTACGGAAGACTGCACACTCACTTCCACTCAGGGCTCGACTGAGCTGCTCCATCTTCTCTTTGGCTGTTTTTAACAGGCGCTGCTCCAGCTATTGTGAGGAAGACAGATGACGTTAGGTTTTACGGTGAAGCAAAAAATTGTCTTGAGAAGACTGCCCGCCAAAACAATGAATAGAATGCCACTATATGAAGCTGGATAAATTGGCAATAAATCAATTATCAATTATTTCTGCCACAGCAATCGTTGAAAAAGTAGGACAGTCGCCAGTAATATTGTAAATGTACTAAATACAGAATTACCATACTTTATATTGCATTAGTGAGTATAGCCCACCTATGAGGCCTTGTGCCGGTACAATAGAGGACAAGTTCCCGCTGCCTCAACCCCTACATGGCTGTTTGTACACGATGCAAAGCGGACATCATTGAAAGGCAAAGTCAGGCCTGCTTACCTGATAGCTGTGCTCGTGGTTCTTGAAGCGTGTGTAGTAGTGCATAAAACGGTCGAGTTCCTGGAAGCTCTTGTGCTTCATTTCTGCCTGCAAAACCGTGATGAGACACCAGTCACAGTCAATAAAGCCATGAGCATGTTGTTCCCCCCCCCACAGAGGAAAAGAGTAGACACTCCGGTTGAGCGCAGTCAAAGTAAGCGAGTAGTGCCACGAGGTGAAATCAGCACTTGTGATTGGGAGGATTGCTGGTGAAGACTGAGAATGAACTTCTTTTTAACTTTGCTGAAGGTGGGCGGACTTGACTGTGGATGGCTCCATGGTTAAGAATCTAGACGTACAGCTTGTGTGCGTGTTTTACATCTTACTTCTGTAAGTTCTATGGACTCAAATGCTTTCCTGTTGGAGTGTATAAGCACACAAACACAAGCAGTGTTCTTGGCTGTTTGCACACGTGCACCTATAACTGTGAAAGCTACGACTGAGAGAGAGTATGTATTAAAGTGATAGTTCAGAGTTTTTGAACAGGAGATGGCGGTGGGCTTGGACAGGACTAGCGGCACCGAAGCTAAGCAATGTATTGCTGCGTAGGTTCTGTAATCAACCAAGATCATCTTGGTCGGTTGAAATTCTACCAAGATTTTCTTAAAAGACGGCTCATCAGGGGGACGTGAAAGATTCTGCATCAATCCAGTGATGGAACATAATGAGGTTGGTTTCATTTCAGCTCAGTGGGAGTCTCTACTACGTTTTGCTGTCATTTTCTGTCTGCCGCGCTAGTTTCTCTCCTCTGATCTCAGTGTTTCACCGAGGGCGGAGCATTTGCAAACACGCACTACGTGTGCGCGGAGCTGAGACATTCCATCACTCGGCAGTCGGCCAGCTTGTTGCTCTCGCTTTACTAATAGTAGCTGCTCTGTTTCAATAACGTTGGGCTGAAAAAAAACGATCACGCAGGCTGAAATTCATCTGCAAATTTGTTCTGTCGGGAGATACGGTGACTTAAAAGATGTAGAAAGAGTCGTAGAGCTATGAGTAAGGAAAAGTCTGCTAGCTGCATTTTTGGAAATTGGACATTTAAGTGTGCTGAAACACATGATGAATGTGATGTTGATCAACTCGAGCCACTCTGCTTCCTAATTTTGTAGCAGGACGATTTGAAAATAAGTGCCCATCTCTAATGTGTGTGTGTGTGTCTACCTCTTCAGTCATCTCCTTTGACTGCTCCTCCACCTGCTGGATGACTTCGTAGCGAGTGCACCGATAGTAGCCTCCTGTTGACGAGCTGTGCTTTTTCCACTCCTCCAGACAGATCCAGCAGAAGTCATACTTGCACTACAAGGGAGAAAAAGGAAATATCAGACTTTAATCTGTTCTGGTCAGCCGTCACATCAAAAACCAGATAGCTAAATACCAATACTAGTCCAGATGTACTGGGGTAATTTATATTTCATGAATTGAATACAAACACAATTGTTTATTTTCACCTGATTAATCTCCCCTGAAGTAAAAATACTTTCTAAATTAGCTGAAGTTGTGTAACTCCGAACATTATCAAGTATGGATCTCTGAGGATATGAGAACTAAAAAGATTAAAAATCTGTTTTTTCTGCTCTCAAAATCAGAAAAAGAATTAAGGGTGAATGAGATCTTTAAGAGTCCCTAAACCTTGGACTCAGGATCTACTTACTTGTCTCTGTCTCAATCTTCTTCCCATCTATTATTTGTTCCTTTATAAATGGCAGAGTGTAATGGACACAGGCTTTTGTTTGTGATGAATCCTCGTAGCCTGCTGCCACTAGAAGGCACTCAGACTATATTTGAGAACGCAAGTTCCATTGGGTATTGTAACACTACAAAACACTGCGGCCACTCGAATCTGCTGCGTCCTATTTGGGTGTAAGTGATTTCTTTCCCCATGCCACAAGTACTTCTGCAGGTGACAAGTTAGCCAGAGCATCACACAACCCTAAAAAGGCTGAGACCTCTGTTGTCCTGGGAACACCATGCTTACATGACGCTCCAGGAAAATCAATACCAAATAAAAGAGTGGGAGGGCAGAGAGACACAAAAATATAGCTTGTGAAATGGTGAGAAATAAAGTGTTAAGCCAGAAGCCGGGAAGGAAATGGCAGCGAAAAGACACAGAAATTGTCCTTTGCAACACCGAGTCCCGTGTTTCCAAGCAACAGGGGCAAAGCCATTTCTTGCCAGGTAATAACGGGTCAAGAGGCTGAGCCCTCCGTGGCCTCTCAGCTGCTCTGTTTCTCTCAAACTAATCTCCATCTCTAGTCAGCCTCTTTAACCGGGATGGAGACAAGGGAGAGGGCTGTCACAGAGACACAAGGAGGCTGTATGACTGCACTGTGCGACAGTGGCCCCTCCAGCGACAGTGGTAGTAACAGAGATACAGTCAGGCAGTCTGTGTGATTATCAGCCTCACACACTCTGTCTGAGTGTCTTTTTTTTTTTCTTTGCCTCAGTCACCTCTGTATTACTCTCTCTTGTCCATCTAAGACAGACAGAAGCTGCTGGATAACTACAGGACTTCCCAGAAGGCTTATGGATTGTTTGTGAGCACGGCAGTATCATAAGCTGCCACTTGTAAAATAATATTTTATAATGACTGCTAAACGTGGCTGATGGCAGCTTGAAAGTAATTACTCATATTCACCTTCATAATTGTATTGCAACATCACTGCTACGATTACCTTCACCAAAAACTAAAGAGCTTCTTACGAACAATGCTCTCAGTGATGTAACACATCAAGTGTTTCATACTCAATGATTTATTCATAAATATCAGATGAGTCCAAGGTGTAAATTATAATAACCTGACAGACTATTACTAAATAACAGACAGTGTAAAAAGTGAATAACCAAAATCTGTTTTGTGAGATATTTGAAAGTTAAACAAGGCGTATAATCATAAGCACCCCAAATAGTGCTAGAACACAGCAAAACCTGCCCAAAAGGAAAATATTTTATGAGCCACTACTTTAAATCTTTTGTTTCCATGAGGCTTCAGAGGTTTAAAAATGGAGCAGCTGTTCACTGAGTTTCTCGGTGGACCGAATGTGTGCTTCTAAAATGATTTGAGTGCCTTCAGCTTCCTTTCTCGTGTTGAACAAATTTCCCTCGTGATGCTCCCACCTAAACCTCTGTTAAAGCTGATTTAAAACCAGCATGCTCAAATCAAGTCCCACTCTCCTCCGCTCAGTTGCTCAACTCCCCATCTTTCAGCCATTGTGAGACACTACCTGCAACATCTCGATAGGCATGTGAAACCTCCCACCCTGACGTTACCTTTGCACACTGCATGTGGTTGCAGCCCTCGTTTTTCTGTATTGGCGACTTGCAATTGGCGCAGGATTTGGAGTTCGAGAGCAACCACAAGCAGTTGGCGGCATCCTCGTAAGCTTCGCTCACACCAGCCACTGCGATGGGAGGAGTGGGAGGTAAAGAGATAAAGGCATAATGAGACAGAATGAGAATGACTATTACCACGCCGTCTAAACAGACCACTGCACCGAGTGGGAAATTGTCCTGTCGGACTAATGTGTATTGCTTATATATTTTGCTAACATCTCCCAAGATGCTCACGCAACCCCCCACCACCACCACACACAAACAGAATAATTGGCTGTTATCAAAGCACCTCTGATGTGCCGTTTGAAATGCCAAGATAAAACAGAATCTGGGGAAATCGAAGGGGAAAGATAGTTCCAAAGCTAAATAATTGCTTTTATCTGTAACCGTTGCATCCAAGAAGTGGCACTTTGGAGCGACTTGGGTCATCTTAAATCATCTATTGGATATCCCATTGGATGTCCAATTACTGATTCAAAACATTGCATACTCTCAATGAGTGGGTTGTTCATTTTACTTAATAATTCATCATCAACATGGTGGATTTGAATTGGCTTAGTGCTAAACTGTTTCTAATTACTGTGGTTGAGTTCCAGGCAATTTAGCTCCAAATCAATCACTTGACTGCGACCCAAAAAATCTGGGCAAGTAAAGGGACTGGCACTTTCCCACCAGGTAGCCTAACACCAGTATAATAATGACTAAGTCAGTTGATGTTGGAACAGATAAAATAAATCTACATAGGCTCCTTAAAACCATTTGGCATCACATCTGTTTTAAAGTTTCCCGGCAGAATGCTGTGCGGTTTATACATTCAGCTGTATGTCTGAAACATAAGTAAATTGATGTCAATACTCACATTCCTCAGGTCTCATCTCAGTGACTTTCTGGAGCCACAACTTCCAGATCTCACAGTCACAGGGCTCATGGGCCTCGCCTTGACACTCCCTGGAATATATGCGCAGACAGTTGAAGGTGATGCGGACAGCTAAAGAGATCTATTGTAAGCACACATTCTGTCCCTGGACCACACATAAAAATGAAGACACGCACACACGAACACACCAAACACACTGCTGTCTGAGACGCTGTCAAAACCTTCGACCACCATCAATTGGCCATATCTGCCTCACAGCTAAATGCCTTCCTCGTGTCAAGGGAACTATTAAAGTCGCACCTGTGTTACATCCAGCTCCAAATCAATCAAGTCAACTGCACTCCTGAGTAAACAAGACAGGTGAAGCTGACGGACACTTTCACACACCGGATAGCGAGGTGAGGTGGGTAGTGTTAGTTGGGGTGGAGGTCATGTTATGATAATGATGTAATACAGAGGACAGAAGGTGGAGGACTACACCGCATCAGGGTTGCCAAGCTGACAAAGACAGGGTAGTTACAAATATATGTACACAAAAAATATATATGGATACCCATGCAAACAAAACGCATCCAAACAGCATAGGTGTTGGAATTTGGCATTCAATGGCAAGGACCCTGCATGTTCGCCGTGTGCATGTGGGCACAGAGAGTATTACAAATGATTCATTCAGTTTACACACTTTGTTGTGAAAGACTTAAAACGGATTGAATTATTTTGTGTCCACACGAATACATATTCCACGATTGAAAAATGGTTTTAACATTTTAACAAAAGATGTGTTCATTCGTCACAAGTTAAAGGAGTAGTTCAGTATTTTGGGAAACGCACTTAAAAGGCATATTATCAATGTCAATCTCGTGTCTGTGCGTCAAGTACGAAGCTTGATTCGGGAGGACTTTAGCTTAGCTTATCATAAAGACTGGTATTAAACAGATTACGAGTGCTACCTGGTTTTCGGCAGGAAATCTTTTTCCTCATACTCTGAGATATATCTTAAGCTCCTAACAGGCTGTCATACGCCTTTTACTCGGCTTATGGCTTCAATCTGGCCACTCTAAATGTCTATTGTAGTAAACTGCCTATCTGACTTCTGATGGATCAAAACATGTTATTTGCTTCACAAAAATCTCCATTACTGTCACATTAGAATGTCTTGCAATAACTATAATGCAAATAACTACAGAAATGTTTTAATTTTCATCAGGTGTGGTACCGATTACTGACCAGCAGAAGAGGTGGCCTTTGCCACAATCTACAGCTGGAGCCCGAAGGAGGGGAAAGCTAAGAGGGTCTGCGGAGGAGGTCCCAGGGCCCTGGGTGCTCAGTCTCACCGCCCTTTCACAGCCAGCCTCGGGACACCAGCGGATTGCTGGATTGTTCTCCACAAATGCCTGTCAACAGAAGGAACGGAGTCGATTAAAGGTATTTCAGTGACCGTAAGACACTCATTTCTAGCACAACATTATCTGTTACAGGTTCTAAAGTGTCTGCCAGAGGAGATCAATGAAACAATCCTTTTCCACTTGGTGTTAATTTACAAAAGGTCTTTAAAATCTGAAAAAAACATGAATCACGCTGCTAAAAACATGTATACTCCCTACTCTCATTAATGTTTGCCCCTTTCTGACCTGCCGTGTCAGTCATCTGGGTTCTTTACATTGAAATTGAACTGCAGGAGTCATGTGCTTATCCCTGAGGGTGTTATCAATTCAACAGTACGTGTAATGTGTTTAGTGCACGTCTCTGTTGTTTCATCTTGTCACCTTGATGTCAAACAGGAGGTAGCGCCTATCCATCTCTCTGGACACCACACTCTCAATGACTTCCACAGGCACTAGCTGGTAGCAGTCAAAGGCCGGGCAGAAGATGTTGTGGGCTTCACCCTCTTGGATCTTTAGATTTAGAAACCTGAGGAAGCATACATACATTGCAGACACAGCAATGAGGTTGACACTGAAAAACGTAGTACATCCTGAGCCTAACCAAAAATATGACTTACCCTTCCCAGCATGCTCTGCAGAACTCATGGCCACAGGACACGTCAACGGGTTCCTCGAAGACGGAAATGGAAGACATGCAGATGCCACACTGTGATACAAAAGAAAGCTGTCTTAAGGCCGCGGTGCAATTAGTTTCAGTCTAGATTAAAAAGAGTAATTCTTAAAACTCTGTAGAGCAATTTCAAAAGGCCCTCCAGTACAATTCATGTTATTACATCACCCTTTAAATTCAAACGCACACGGCCTTTGAGTCAGTGACAGGTTTTTGTTTGAAATTCAACAACCTTGAGAATAGGCTGTCTGGACCATCTTCTCAAAAATGTGGCGTAATGTTAACATTCAATGTGATGACTAGACCAGAAAACCCACCGCCGTAACCAGCTGATTTCATGCTTTAACCACACACAACGGTAGTTCTTGCCCGAAATGCCCGCCCGGGCCTCGATGATGAGCTCTCATTAGCATGGGGTTCGAGGATTACTGTTCTGTCATAAGACGTATTTTCTCACATCCACAGAAACTTGAGACACAAACACACACACACACACACAAACACACACACACACACACACACACAAACACACACACACACACACACAGTCCCACACACAGGCCTTGTTACAGTGAAAGACTGACCCGAACAAAAGGCATAAAGGAGGCAGTGTACTTCAACAATGCAAGTATTGATTTGTGAAAGAGCAGAATGTGATATAATCAACTGGAACCTTTTAAACGGGCCCTTGAGTAGACCCGGTCGATTGACACCGTGCAGTTCGAGGCACAAAGTCACAACAAAAGATACCGTCAGCCAAACGCAACCTGTAATTTCTCATAAAGTAGTTGATGTAAATCAAGGCTGTCAGCTTCAGCTACCATCTATCAACAGTTTATTTCTGAAACGCTAATGAGCATTCATGCAAAAAAAAAAAGATTGTGTGATTTTCCCCACAGGTAGAAATGTTATTTCAAAAGCTTAAAAGTCCCTGGTCACCAATGACGGGTGTCAAAAACATCAGAAGCACACAGGGGGGTTTCTGAGAAGATCAGCTTTCCATCATTATTGTGTATATAAATATACAAATACTTATGGCAGTGGAAATGCCACACTTATGTGTACAGTTAAGTTCTAATGTATATGTACAACACAATTAACAGCATTCATTAAAAACACATCACAACAAGCATGAATATTTTTTGCTCACATTTAATATGTTAAAAAGCTCAGAATTTTCCACACTAAAATCTAAATATGCCCAATTTTTAAACCGTAAAATTACAGGAATAAACTGATAATTAACCGCAAATTTGAACACATGTCCTTAGGCCAAGGACGGCCTCTTTGCCTGCCACTGCTTGTTATCAAGCACACTTGATAGCTTCATTGACAGTCTTCTATAGCGAGTGGTCGAGCCAGACAAATGGCCAACAGCATAAAGGACATCTCACATTACTTGTCATGATTTCCATCTCGACAAGTGCTCACAAAGAAGACTGCTGAGGAAAATGTCAAGCATGTTTGATAACTATCAGGAAACCCCAGATTAGGAGGACGTGGGGGCAAATAAACGGGGGGGGGGGGGGACCCTCTTGCAGGAGTGGGTCAATAAGGCTCAATAATGTTCTTGTAGACGAGCAGTTTTAGTAGCACACTTGAATGTCTACGACTCATTGGGGCTTTAGTTTTTGCAAGCTCACCAGATATTTGTTTTATCTTTGTTAAACTTGCAAAGTGCTTAAATTTGACTTTGCAGGCCGTGCTTGATACCCGTTTATGTTAGGTGTAGAGTGAAGTCATTAAGCAGACAGCATGACAGTTCCACACAACATCTGGGGGTCTCTACAATTTGATTACGCATTCCCTCATGCTCGGCACAGAAGCAGATGGTCGCTGTGGAATACTCTTACCACCTATTTTTATTGGCCTATCGACACTAGAATTTTATACACTAATAACATTATTTTAGAAAGTATTATAATATTCTCTCATGTTCAGAGCTCACACCATAATTAACAAACCCCTTTGTTCTCCGAGGAGTAGAGGAAGTGCTGCTTGTGTTTATGTTGGCGGGCGAGACCACCGGCGTGCATGCTAATGACTGCTTGCAATACAATGCTGGGAAATAAAGCAACATTATGCAGAAAGACAGGTGCGGCGTTGAAAATTTAAAGAATTCAGCAGGAACTCTTCAGGACACCGGAGGGACTCAATTTAAATAAACACTTGTGTAGCGTTTTCATGGGTACACTGCCAGCAACTACTAGTCTGTGGGCTTCCATGCTAGCTTTATCCTTTGCTGCTGTAGGAGCCTCCCCGGGGCAACTCGTCTTGTGGTTTAATGTTGTCTTATGGCTCTTCACTGAGAAGTACAGTTAAATGATAGAATTCACTAAAATGGTGTTCTCATTTACCACATCTCCAACTCCCATTTAAAGTTTTCTTTAAACTTTTTAGCTGCGACCAGCAGCTCTATAGCTCACTCTGTCGGTCGGTCCACAGTTTTCGCCCTGGGAGGCTGTCATTAACCGTTTGTCATAGACTCTTTGTGAGATGCATCACATATACCAAAGACTGTATATAAGGAGTGGACGTAGTCATCGTAACGTCAGCCATTGGTTTGTGGACTGCCGTTTTGAAGGCTTAAGTTCGGTCATTTTGCCATCGCAATCCTGGGTTACGGTCGTCGCCATGTTGTTTTTTTTGCAACCGATAAACGGACGTTATCATATTTGGAATGCGGAGGAGTGACGTAGAGATGCCATAAACGGCTCTGGTAGCGGCATCGACCTGTCAATCACAGTAAGCCCGCCCTAAAGCATACTCCGCTTTAAAGGAGTATGCTTTAGGGCGGCCTGGGTGTGGGAGGAGTAGCCCTCTGCTGGTCAGTACAGAGAATGCAAGTTTTAAGACACTTGGCTGCACTCAGCAGAGTTCCTGTTTCAATGGTGTGGGTTAGCCCTGCCCTCTATACTTAAGCCACACCCTCTTTCATAACTCATGAACCCATTTCTTGTCAACACTTGTGGGAGGCATCACTGTTTTCAGCAGATTGATTGCAGCTATTGCAAATGCGTCCCTGTTAAGCTTACATTTATCAAAAGTGAAAAGGAGTTTGGTGACAACTGTGTAACTTATTTTTGGCGAATGGGAAGCCGCAGACATCTCTCACCAGAGAGGACTCCTCGTCGGCAGGCATGAGGCTGATTTGGTCTGGGGAAGTGATGGAGGAGCGGGTGTTGCGTGGTGTCCGGGGCGAGGGCAAGGTGTCCCAGGCATTGTAACCACTTGGAGGCGGGTTAGGCATCTGTACCCCTGAGCGCTGGCAGCATTCCACCGCGTTGCTCATCCAGGCCTCTAGGAGCTTCTCTCTGTCCCAATCTGATGCAAAAAAACAAATAGACATAATTAAAGAGAGTGAAATGCTAATGCATGAAACCAAACAGAGAGGAATAGGGCCGAATCAAAGTAAATGAGAAACCAATTAGTTTAGTTATAAGCACATCGCAGTGAGGCATAAATACATTTTTGGATGAAATTAAGCTGAGAGGGGGAAAAAGGTAAATCAATACACACATGTAGTAAAAGGCCAGAAGTGAGTTGGCCATTAGAAATAAAAATATTCTAACATGTTATTTTTAATGACAACATTGACTTTTTTGAACCATGCGATAGGCAAACAGACACGACCACGTCACAGCTCTAATCTAGAATCACTGAGTAAATCAGAAGAGCAGAAAACAAAAGCCTTTGTCTTCAGGAATGTACGCATGGATACACATCAAGGGCAGCGTATGACATAATCCCCATTCAACCTGATAAAACAAGACGTGTTCTCATTTCATCCGCACAAAATGTATCAACATAAAAACGTGTTGTGTTTTTTTTCTGTCTTCCCTCCTGTCTTATGTTTGTAAGAATTGGTAAGCGGAATGCTAAATCCACCAAAGCCCACACAAATTCCTCTCCAGTGGCCACACTACCACCTAAGCCTTTCCAACACAACAACATACACCTGCTGCCATCTGGTTTTCTCTTTTAGAATAGCTGTTATATCCCCCATTAGCACAAGTTGGAGAACTTTTCAGTATGAATATTGAATGACTTGTGGATTGTGCCTGAGTCCAAATTTTCTCTGCCAAAATAAATAAATAAATCCCCTTTTAACATCGGGAGCGTGACCCGGTCAACTGTGCAATTAGGCCTTTATCAGCCTGGAGACACGTTTCGGCACCTATCAAAGGCCTCAGACTCTAAATGGCCTCGTTAAGATAATGAATATTGCAACAATTTCCCCCATCTCCATTCAATTAAAACTCATCAATGAGTATGACTCGATCTTCCGGCCTATGGTCATTAAATGAAGTCTGAAATTAAAAGTCCTCATATTTAGTCTTAAGTATAAAAAAAAATTGCCGGGGAAATATGAATTGTCCAAAGCACAGACCGATCGACAGGCTGGCAGCTCAGCAGGAAACCACCGAGAACTGTGATAAGAGAACTGAAAAAGACCAATATGGGAAAGTTTTACAAGTAATGATATAATAAGTCCAAAAGCTTCTTCTCCTTGAGATTAACAAAAACCCTGAAATGTTCCATCCCTATTAAACAGACAGACAGCAATCCCATGATAGAGGTGAATAAATATAGCCGTAATCTGGGGCTCACCCCTCTAATCTCCCAAAAATATGTCTAATATGTAGCACACGCAGCTCAACAGCCAGTCACTGAGCCAGCTGAATTAGAGAACAGGGTATTTTAAGACTGAATATCAACCCAAAACTGTGACACATCTTTCAAGTCCTCCACTAACATAATCTGAGCCAAGTTAAAGTAAGTAGGGTCGGCTTCTAATGAAATAACTTTGATCTAAACATTTAAAGCTCTTCATACACGTTATCTTAGCTGGTTAAAGACAAACTTGTGTTCTTGAAGTAAAGCATTCATATACATTATTGCTCTGCTTCACTCACATTTTACTTTTACTCTCATTACTTCACAAGCTCAATGTCAGCATGTCATTACCTATTTGTGAATATTAAGCAACCTATTTAGCGTCTATTGAGACGTATAAGTAAACGAGAAAATTGCTAAAGAAGTATATATACTTGCACGGACGCATGTTGTAGCTCAAACAGGCAGCATTCCACTGCACGCAATTATTTCTAGTAAGCAAAGACAGGGAGAAAACAAAGTCTTGAAGTAAACAAAAAGTGCAAATATGTGAGCTACGGCTCTTTCCCGTGGTATTGAAAAGCAATGTTTGCAGCAGCAATACAAGCAAAGACCTCTGTGTTATTATACGTATGAAAAGCCTGAGTCTCTGCTGTGGACAATGTGCTTTATGGTAAATGTCAACTGTCTAAGTACCCTAGCTTTCAAATGTGCCGGTGTTTTCACATATTTGGAGGAAAGGACAAGCCCACTAAAATAGCATTCAGAGCATGTGACGATGGCACTCTCCACTGAGGGCAATACAAGTGGAATTCTTTTAGATAACAAAGGCTGTTCACATCTTGCCCCTTTCACTGCAAAGGGAATCACTGGAGCGTAGCACGGAGTTTATATGAGATACAGCCCCTCTAATCCCAATACAAATAAAGTATAAGACACATTTACCAACAAAGTCAACAGCAAAATATGCTTTGTTTATGCTCTTTGTGGAAACAACAGGTCAGGAATTTTAATAGCATGTGTGTGTATTACCTTGAATTTTAATATTCAGGACCTTTTTTTTTTCTTTCATTTTTGCCTTTATTAGATAGTGACAGTGTGGATGGGGAGACAGAGAAAAGAATATAACATGCAACAATGGTCCCTGGTCAGTATCAAACCTGGGATGTTTCAGATATACGGTATACCAGGCTACTAGGACACTGACAAGCAGACACTCTGCATGTGTGTGTGTGTGTGGGGTTGACAGTACCATGGGCGCGTAGCAGTGCCTCTGCAGTGAAGAGAGGGGCCTGCAGCATGTCGGCTGTCTCCACTATCAGCATGTCCTTCAGCCTCCGTAGATCCTGAGGCCGCAGGCCTTCGTACAGCTAGAGAGGAGGGCAAAGGACAGAGACAGGAGAGGAGGAAAGAAGGATGGTGACGAGAGATTAAAGGAAGGTATGGAGGGAATAAAAAGAAGAAGGCGGGTTGGCAGAGAAAAGTAATAAATAAAAGAGCAGAGGGAGCAACAGAGGGTGTGATCAGGGTGAGAGGGAGAGGAATCAGGGTGGAAGTAGAAGAAAAGATGGGGCACATGGAAGTAGAAGTATTTAAAGCAAATAAAAAGGCAATTGCTGATGCCTGACTAAGCCAGTGAGCTAACAGAGTGATGGTGATGGGAGTCACATGCCTTATGGCAGGCTGTTTTGTGTGACTAATTTCTGTGTGTGTGTGTTTGTGTCTAACCGAAGCATCTACGGTGTGGGGGCCTGTGAAGCAGAACGTCAGCCAAAACGGACCATAGACCAATAGGATCCAAGAGGACACGACAGACCTACACACTCTATGACTGAAGAGCTTTCAGTTCTTACACCCCCTGAGTGGCTTTGGCAAGGTTAAGATACCCAGGGCATCTTACTCAAAAGAGTTTGATCTGAAACAGCACTAAAATGGACAAAAACGGGTGTCCGTCTTTGGATTTTTCAACAGTTTGGTCGGGGCCAAATAGGAGGTTGACGTTGGAAGTGACACCAGTTGAGGGTGACAAACCCAAAGCCGTGTACCCTCTGGCTCTTGGTGTGTTATTCTGTACCTCTCGTCGGTCAAGGGCTGCGTACTCCGCGTCTATACCCTCGGCCTCGGGGGCAAGAGAGAAGACCATCTGCGACTCCAGGCACAGGGCCAACTCCTTGTGGTGCTGCTTCTCTGCACAGTCACATGGAGTCTCGCGGTCTTCGTTCTCAGCAAACAGGTCTGCTTCTCTCTGCACCAGAAACTGAACAAGAGGAAAATGTAGCTTTAAATAACGCGGCACACACTAATATACGCGAGGGGCTTAATGGCTTGTGTGGTTTGATACACCTTACATGACAGAAACAGTGGAGTGGTGCCAGTAACTCTGTGGTGGTGGTGGTTGATGGAAAAGCTACACAATTATGGCAAAAATTGCCAATTCCACTTATCTTTATCTGTACTGTGATCATGATTATTACTTACAATTGTTCAGTTTCGGGACCTATTGTGGATTGCGCCAATGGCTAGGGCTGAGTGACTTGTTTCATGCATTATAAATGTGTAATTTCAGCTTCCCAAACATTGGTTCAATTCATTCTTTTCCACTTTGCTTTTTACAAATTACAAAGTTCTCTGTAGGTGTCTCTCTTTCTATCACACCAGACCTGCATGTATCCCAACTTAAATATTTGGTTTTGCAAGTGGTGCAAATTACATTTTGCTATCTATGCCACCGTACGGTTTTCAGGGTGAAAAAAACAAAACAAAAACATGAACAGTGCAAGATGACAATTATGAATCATGGGAACAAAATCAGTTTCAAAACAAGGTCTTTGAGAGACACACAGCGATAGCTTGATTCATAAATGTGACTTTTGTACGTGATGCATCCTGCAGTTTGATCAATCTTAACAGAACGGATGTGAGCAACACACCACACACCAGCCACTATTCTACAAATATTCATAGTACAAAACTGAATCATTTGTGTTCAAAATGAGGGTTACTCTGGCCCCTTTTATCTTCATTCCACTCAAATTGCTCCCTGTCTTAGTGAGACTCTTCCGTTTCCATCTGTAGTGCCTTTGACCTATACCTAAAGTGATTCTCCATTAGCCCGTACTGTAACGTGTCCACACCTCAACACACGTCTTCGTGCCTGAGGCAGCAGCGTAGTGCAGGCAGGTGTTTTTCTTGTTGTCGGTGGCATTGATGTCAGCGCTCTCATACTCTCCCTGGTCCAGCTTCGCTCCGGTCCAGGCCAGGATGATCTGTAGGGATTCGGCCCGACGCTGTCTGTCTTCGTATGGCCGCGAGAGCCGAGGCTGCAGGGCCCCCTCTGAGGTCAGGATCTGGGGCCCCATGCAGAGAAGGTGCAGCGATGTCTCATTGTGCACATTACGCTTGTTAGGATTCCCATCCTTGCTGAAGAGGAAGGACCTAAAAGAATAAGACGGACACAGGAAAAAACAGTTGATTTCAAACGTTTGCTTATTGGCCCAGAAATGGCTTTGCCTGCTAATATCTGGGGCAAACTAGCATATTTTTGTTGACTTTTTATTTCTGCTTTGGTCAACAAAGTAACCTTCTAGGGTGTATAATTATTGGCCTATCTTGTTTTGTTTTTGTAAGCCTATTTGTATTTGTAGGTTATTTTTGGCAACACAGCAAATAACACGAAAGCCATTTTATCCTCTGACAAACCCCAAAAAGGTGGAAATAACAAATATCGCATACTTCTGTTATGCTTTATTGATTATAGATTAGTGTAACTCAATATTCTACAGCATTTTAAGTAGTTTACTTCACAAATATTTGAAATAAAATCTAGAAAATGACACAGTAGAGATGCATGTGGAGATACAAATTGCAGGTAAATTATTAGTCTCCGATTTCCGGTGCTTCATCCGTCTGTCAAGTCTAATATTTTGCTTCCACTTAACCTGCTTTTCAAAACCTAGTGTCTTTAAAGTAAAGACAAACACATGCAAGGTTGGTAGCTTGTGCGGTGGGAAGCTCTTGGAGCCCCGTCCTGTTCCATCCCAGCATGTTGCATTCCTGAGAGCTGCTAACAGATGGCTATGTGGAGAGACAGATGGGACAGAGACGTATAGAGACAAAACATGCAAAAAACGTATCTTACGACGCAGCAGTACAGCAATAGAAGCGACCAGCTGATCAGCAACAGAGAGCTAAAAAAATAAGATAAGTAAACCGGTGCTACATAAGAAATAAAAATTATAACGTATTGAATAAATAAACTGCAGCATATGAAAAATCTAGAGTACAACAAATTAGTCCCTCGTCTCTCAACCCTTAGATATCCATTTTCCCTCCACTAACCGCAGCCGGTCCAAAAATATGCAACTGTGAATGTCTACGTTATGTCTGTTTGCTTGCTCGTTGGTCTGATTTTAACTGGACCATATCCTGACCTGAGTAGGCGGGCCATGGCGTGCCGGGAAGCATAGTGCAGTGGAGTGTTGTGCTGGTAGGACTCTCCGTATGTAGAGTTGGGATCCAACGCCTCCTTGAACTGCGGGTTGCTCTCGTACAGTTGGCAGGCCAGCACCTCGTCCCCATTGATGAGAGCCTTGCGGAACTTGGTCGCCGTGTTCCCCATCTCTCTCTCTCTCTCCTACTGTAGGCTCAAGCTCTGACTGATGCAGCAGCTGATGGGTGTCCTCAACCTGTTCAAGTCCAATAGGCCAGCATACCGAATGTCCTTCAGAAAAGAAGAAAAGCAGGAGTTTAGTTCCTTAGTGGCTGTGTCCGAGTCAAATAAGGCCTTCTTAACTAAAAAAAAAAAAAAAAAGGGTGAGTATTAATCACTTCCACTGCCTCTGAATCACAAGGACGAGAGTCGCATCTCCAAGGTTGCTCAGGCTGCTCTGCCACAAGCCCCTATGTCGCAGCACAGCACAGTAAACAACCTTCGCTGTGTTTCTCTTTTTATCTCTTTTTATTTAAATAACTAAACATAGGGCCAACAAAGCTCACACGGAGAAGAGGACAAGACTTCCTCTGGCATCACCGGGAGCTTCCGCCTCTCCGTGCCAACGCTGCCCATCCCACTGGGGCCGGGAGTCGTTGTGAAACGAGGTATCCTCCACTGAAGAGCAACACGCAGCGAGTCAGCATTTCGCTCCCACCAGAGCACCATATGGTCATGGCTGTTTGTTCAGTGTGACGCTTTTATGTGTTCTTTGGTGAGCTGCAGCGCAAATCAACACAACACATGATCTCCTTCAGCATAATATAGCTCGTGGAACTAAAATGAATTCTCAGGGCCATGAAAATCCTTCTGCACAGTCAATGGCTTAGTGGAGGCAACTTGTGTACACAATAGAAGGAAAACACGCTTCCTGAAAAGCTCATGAATACCATATGCTTAACTCGCCATAAGTTGGCAACGACAACAAAGGAAGTGGTAAACTTATTTTGACATTCCATTTGCAGGACAATTGATTATTTTTTTCGCAGCTTGTGCAAACAGAGTGCAGACTGTGGATGAACCTGACTCCCTGGTGTAATCTTTACACAATATCAGCTTAAACTACAAAAGTGTACTACTGTGTATTTGTCATAGATAGGAACGGAAGAGGAGCGAGTTCCAGGTCTTTTTTGTTACCTTTTTGGCAGGAAGAAGTTATTCTCACTGTAATTTGGGGCATTTTCAAAGTCATATTTAAACATTTCTAAAGTAAAAAGCAAAGGTATACATTCAGTTGCCAGTTTATTAGATACACCTGGCTAAAACTAATGTTGTGTAATACAACAGTCCTGCAGTAAATCCCACCACCATGAAGGTTATGATGTTGAGTTTTTGTTCAAACTGATTTAGAGAGAAGTTTATTCAATGTACTTTTGGAGGATGTCGTCTGTGTCACTGTGAAACTGTACCTTTATTATACAAAGAGAGGTGTTGCTGTTATTTTTCCTACCATCACTGATATAAGTGGGGTGGACAAAATAAAAGACATGTTAGTATACTGAAGGTAGGATGTATTGCAGTAGTTGTACCCAATAAACTGACGACTTTGTAAATTAATCTGGTAAAGTTATGTGGTGCTCACATGTTACATCAAAGTTTAGTTTATGTCATGTAATGTTTTTAAACTTTCTAGTCAGACTGGTGAGAGAAAGCCTCTATGAAAGCATCCATTGAGGTAAATGGACCAGAGTGGGATGGGACTTTGACTCCTGACCTCTGTAAGACTCGGAGTGAGTTTACATGCATGATGGATCATTTGTTCTTCATGCAGACAACCTAAATAACTACATACTGAAAACTTATTGAAATGTGTTAATCCATTGCCATGTCTAGGATATGACATCATCTCCAGCCATCCTTTAAATAGGACCCGTACATTCAAATAACATAAACACGGCAAAGAAATATTTCACCCTTAAAAGGACCATTTGGACGTAGCTGCGGCGGAAGTGTTTTAAAATCGTAATATTTTGGCAAATGTGTGTTTGGAAAGTACAACAGCATACGACTGGATAAACGAGACTTGGGTAGTAATGCACAAGTTATATGGGAGTTTGTAAACGAATGTTTTGACATAGTTTTGGCCTCTGTTAACTTCAATTCATCAAGGATTGACTCTGTTTTCAGATCCTCCGTTCCCTGTGGAGTCACGCGAGAAAAACAAAAAGTTTTCTTCAAGAATTCAAGATTAATTGATACAAATTTACTCGGTTAAATGGCCATTATAAAGGGTGAAATGCTGCTTTAACTGCTTACTAAAACGTTAGCAAATGGCACATCACTCAAAAAAGGGAGCCAGATGGCACGAGTTAACTTGCATCACTACATCTGTGACAAGCTCGAGCCATGTGGGGACAGGCACCATCATCACCACAAAGTCAGAGGTCGAGACGAGCAGAGCATGTCTCACCTTGGTGAACACTTGTTAAACACTTGATCTTTGAACAGAGTTATATAACCCCGTAGCTGATAACACACATTACACGATAAGGACACTTAACGTATCTGACAACTGTTAACGACACTCCTCCATGACAACATCAACAGACGTCTAAATATGATCATCTAGCAGTAGCAGCTAAGCATATATCGATGTTAACAGTTTGCCTGCGTAGCTTTCCACTTGTCAGCGAAGTCCTTCATGCAGGCCTTTCCCCATGTTGTCTGGTGTTTACCATTTTCGCTAGCTCAGACCGACGGCAGAGCGTTGTGTTGTGTTAACGAACAGTCCGTTTTAACGCGTTGTTACATTTCAGGTTAATGAAAACATTCACCTGCCAACCGACCTTAGATAGCGTTAGCTGCGAATCACTCCGTTTGTTGAAAGGGGTCCGTTATAATCACAATACACGGCATACCTCACCATCGTTAGCTGGATGTTGTTCAAAAACATACAAAACACATCATGACGCTAGTATCTGCGTTGGCTAACGTCAGTGCACGCGCTAGCGGACCACCTAGCATGCTAGCCGCGCTGCTAGCCCAACTTAGCTAGCACAGTTAACTTACTAATAAACTCATAGTAAACAACGAGAAACAAGTATTCGGACTTACACATATGGCACATGTCGCCGTTGTAGACCTGATCTTGTGAATCAACTGTCACTCGCTAGCGACAAACAGGGGGCGTTCTTGTTAGCGAGGCAATCCATAAACAATGTGTTCCCAAAAGCAATGATGTTGTTCCTGTAAACTCTTCGTTGACCCTCTCTGCTGCTGGCTGCTACACGGGTTGCAGCTCAAACCCCAAAACAGGCGGAGGAAAGAAATGGCTCGTTTTCCTCAGAGACTAACGATGAAGAAACACACTCACACACTGACGCTACTCGTAGAGGTTTGCAACCTACATCACATTAGGTTGCAAACGTCGCAGTATGTCATTGACATGCAATGGTCAACTAAGTGCATGAATTTTTGTTTTGTTATTTTCGACGCCCGCTTCGTATCCGTTGTCGACTATGTTTTTGCAAAGGCTCAGCACGTGTGCTGCATATGGCAATGTGACGTACATACCAGCATGTCCTATTAAAATATGTAACCAATCTACAGGTCCCCACTGACAGAGAATCACAAACAAAGTGATCAAACTTCAAATAGTTTTCAGATGTAGACTGTTGTGGTCCAACTATTGGATCAAATGGTGTGATAGTTGAATTTTACGTCAGATGCACTCAGTGTCCATCTCAACCTGTACACACAGTCTGTGATTAGAACTCAACAGGCTGCTGTAGTGATTGAGTTCGTAGCTGTTAGTACAATAAAATGCCACTAGAGTGCGACAGAGTCTAAGGAAACAAATAGTGCTTTTGGTTGGGCTTGAAGTTGCGCTTGTTATCCTTTGATCGGTCCTGTCTTGATATGACTTGAATCAGTTTTGATTTTGTATTTGTTGTATATTTAAAAAAAAGTGTAAGTGGCTTTACCCTCCTTCACACCCGTATGCATGCGCTGGTTCTTAATGTGCAATTAATCAATTAAAATATATTTACGGCATCAAACATGACCATGTGAGGAATTACAGACAATCTTTAACTGGTGAATTTATATATCAAACATATGCTTGTTTTACATATACCCATTAGTCCATCATATGTAACGTATATTGTATGTAAACAGGGACATGGGTATCTTAACTTGAAATAAAAAATCAGATACTCAATACAACACATACGCCTTTTATTATCAAATATCTGAACATTGCAATGAAGGTATATACAGCATATCATCATCACACATATGAGTGCACACATTTCATATCAACAGGCCTTCAATAAATAATCTGTAAACATAACCTCACTGTAAAGGCAGATACAGTCATGTATGCACAAGAACACACACAGAACACAGTTTGTTTTAATGGGGTAACTTAACAAATGCGTTTGCACTTTCAAAACTTCAAATACAGAGCTACATAGGTGGTGAAAAAAATATATAGTGACTCAGGATACTAATGCTTATTCTTCCACATGCCCCTTGACTTTTGATGTCATCATTGTTTTATTATTTGTGTCCTTGATATTTCCTTTGTCACCACAAAAGGGGAAAAACATATGATCACTACATTTATCACCAGCAAGAAAAATTCTGGTTGTGCACATAATCAAAAAATAAGTACAATGTTAGTTCTGATTCATGGCGGCAAACTAAATGAGAGATGGCAAACCATTCAGGGGTTTGTGTAAAAGGAATAGTAAGCTGCCATGCCTTTGGCTGAGGGGGCTTCTTTGCTATAGGAGCTACCGTTGATGGCAACAGAGGCCAAGTCCTCACACTTGATGTCAGAGGGCGAGTCCTCTGTGCTGGGACCATTGAGTGACAAACGCCTTCGTTTGCAGGCTGTGGAATAAGAATCAGCCTTGTCTAAGGACAGAGCTGATGACTGTGTGTCCGTCCAGGAGGAGATCAGGCTCCCACTGCCGTTCACCTCCTCTTCAATCTGTGGTTTAACTTTGTTTGAGTCTTCTGGGAAACCAGTGGTGGGACTGGGCCTGGGAGACCAAGGCAGGCTGGGAGAGACCTTTCTCTGGTATGCCGCTCTGGACCCCCACCCTGCAGACATGGTGGTGAAAGGAGAGTCTGGGTAGTAGCTGAGAGCGTGGGACGTTTGCATGGACAGGGATTTGATGCCATAGGGAAGCAGGGAGCTTGAGTATTCTCCCTCATAGGGTGTCAGATCGAGTTTGTTGCTGGTGCTAGTGCCGTTTCCCCCTTGCTGCATGGAGGTGACAAACCACCTCTGTGAAGTTCCGTCTTCTGTCTGAGGCGAGAGAAGGCTGTTGGTCTGCGGCACTGCTCTCTCGCTGTTATAGAAGCGATTCTGGGGAAGGTTGTTAACGAATTGGTCCTGGAAGAGGGGCTGCATGGTGTAGCGGGCCCCGGGGACAATCTGGTGGGCACGGGGAGAGTCGGTCGGAGATGGTGTTAGGCGGTCATTTTCTTGGGCTGTGTACATCCTGGAAAATACATGTACGTATGAACTTGAGGTCAAGGGATGGCAGTGTCTGGGTGAAAAGAATCGTGGTGTGAAAACCTCTTTAAAAATTAGTTGACACGAAACAGCAGATCTAAAGTTGTTAAATAAAAAAACCATTTACAAAACAGTACGACAGTTGATGCAATCAAACATATATTTTGATGTATTCCTGCAGTGTTGTAAAAATGTGATATTTATTCTCAGTTTGTAGTTGGTGAGAAATGAAATACAATACTCACGAGTCATAATTATCTCTGAATCCTTTGGCAAAGGGGTTGTGATCAATTTTCAGCTGTGTAATCTGAAACAAAGCAAAATGGATATATGCTTTATATTGATATGAGAGGATAAAGCGAGAACAAGCATCATGCAGTTATGCCTATTAACCATATACATATCAAACTATACACTAAATAGCAGATAGCTGATTAACATTAGAATTAGAAACGTACATCCATTGAATGAGTTTCAATTACTAATTGATCAAAACAGGATGTAATTCTTCCTTTTTTATTCTTTTATTCTCATAAAGCAGAGATAGTCTGAGTAGCTTATATATTGGTAACCGTCTATAGCTCAAAAACACATTGTGTCACAGAAGAGAAGCAGAGAGGAAAGTCCCATGCTTACATCCGTGTTCTGGTAGGCAGTCACAGCTATAAACTGGTTCTCTGGAAAGATGAAGCTCTGGGTCTTAACGTCACTGCTAATGTCCTCCACCCCATCCTCCATCACCTCCACGATGTGCAGCCTGGGCTGGTACTTATGCAGCGACTGCATGACAATCATCTGCATAATCAAAAGGGTCAAATCCGTCAAATCATCGATCATTTAAAAACAATATTTTCTAAACATGCCCAATTTGTTTTAACAAGTGGTTTGGTCTAATTAAGGAAATTAATTTACTTCCAAACAATAAAACATTTATAAAACAGTTTTTGGGATTTACGTCAAACGATTAATGGTGCGTTTTAATCTATAGTATTTCCGCCTTATTTAGGGTTTATATTTAACTGTATATTTCAATGCAACAAAAATATATGTTGACATTGTAATACAAGTTATTAAAAATCTTCGGTGAGGGTTTAAGGCGTTAATTTAGGGTTATCTATTTATTTATTAGTTTGGCATACCTGTGAAGTATTGTGATTGGTCCCTTTGTTGTTCGTGAGTTTCAGTTTGCTGAAGGAGATCTCTTGTCTCATCCAGTGGGCCCCCGTGTTTGGAGACTCTGGGTGGATGTAGACTTTGTTCCCTGGAATAAAAAAAAGATTCCAACATCAAACTCCAGTAGACAACAGCAGTACACGAGCTGTATACGTATACGAGCCTTATTTGTATTGCATTTGTTTATTTTTGCAAATAAAAAATCTTATCATTTCAGTTATTTCATTATATCGTTATGGTTTTTTTTTATTATTATTCAGAGGTTAGGATTAGCGCTTCAATTTAAATCTCAATTCAACATTGAACAAAATAAAATGTTAGTAAAGTCAAATATTGACCTGTTTCAGTACCTTGGCCACTGTTGTCCGCCTTGCCACATGTGACCCACTTGCCACCTTGAAACCTCCAGTGGTTCGGATCCGCCAGCACCACCTCCACGAACACGTTATAATGCGCTGTCAGGTTGAGGCCAGCTATGTTAAAACTGAGGAACGGGAACATCCGTCTGAAAGCACCAAACAAAATCTAATAAATGATAATGGAATAAAAACAAGGTCTTATTACAGAACAATGGCAGCAAATTACATGTAAAGTCACACCCTCTTTATCCTCTCATCCTGCCATCTCACCTGCCCTGCTTGGTGATTATCATCTCGGTCTGGTGCCGGTGGAACTTGAGCCACAGCGGCCGGTTGCAGAGGTACACCTGGGCCCTCATCCCCGGGCCGGCAATGGTTATGTTGCTGAGCGCCGACCCCGAGCTGCTGTAGGGCGGGTAGATGCAGCCGGGGCTCTGCCCGAGCTGGTAAGCCGGGCTGAAGTGACTGCGTCCGGCAGCGGAGGGGGGAAACCCCGCAGGAGGCAACACGGAGCCCAGGTGGAGAGATGAGGGGTACCTGCCAGCGCTGGACGCGGCGTAAACCGTACCACTGGGCGTATAGGGGATAAAAGAGCAGGGACTCGGTGTTTCTGGGCTTTGTTTAGAACCCGTTGGAGGGATGTAGTAGGACCGGTCAGTCCCCATCCCGTGCTCCGTGTACCTGCTGCCAGCAGTCGGATCGTCCCCATCCACAGCCGGAGATTTGCGCCTGTCCTCCGCTGCTTCCTTCGTAGAAGTGAAGGTGCTGCTCTCCCCTTCACCGCCGAGCATGTCTGCTACTCTTGTCTAGTCACAAATGTCGATTGCTTTCTTTGATCTCAGTCGAGACTGCTCTTTTCCAGGGGTCTTCTTCTACTTCAGGAATCACTTAAACGGGTGTTATGCCTTCTGAGAAAAACTTCGACTGAAGTCTGAAATCTAGAGACAGAAACAGATTAGGATTAAGAGGGGCCCCGGCTATAGGCAACATCCGCAGTTCACCATTTCTTTTTTAAGAGGCCAAAGTGCCAAATTGCGCGTAGGAGAACGGGCCTTCAGTGAGATGGTGGGGGAAAGTGACCTTTTCACATCAAAGCAAAGCAAATGACCGTGGGCGTATCAGGGTGTGGCTGTGAAGTCAATCAAAACTTGGACTGTTGAATTTCATTAAAAGTCAGTGACTTTACAGTAACTTAAAAACAGTTCATATTTGCCATAGCCTAGGTGTTCCCCTCACTGTCTCTTTGAATGATTTTCTCTGTTTAAAAAAAAAGGACAATTATTCTATTTAACACTCAGTGTATTAAAATAGGGCAGCATCCTATTTTGTTTTTCCAAATCCACAAGGAAAGCTAAAAACGTGAACCATAACCAATTTGTAGCCGTAATACAACTGACCCTATCAAAATAAATTAGGTGAAGTGGTGACTTTGAGTTTATTGGGATAGCTTAATATTGTAGGGGAATCGCCTCGAGGTACGGGCCAATTTCTTGTAAATCACATGACAAACTTTAACTAGCCAAAAACAGATTTTTTTTAGGGGTGGGGGGTAGCTTTGTGGTGTAGGCTAAAACTGAAGTGAAAGCACACCCACGATTCTTGAAATCAGTGTGAAAATATACCGTACGAAATTCGTGAAAATAAATTGTGCTATAATTTGCTTATCTTATTTTATAACAAGGCTTTTACAACATAATACATTTATCTTCACAAACATTTCTTTGCGAAAAAAATATAAAAAAATACTCTTTTTTTTATTAGACAGAATGCTGTTAATCCTATATTATTATTCAGAGTTGATGAATTTGCATTCGTTCAATTCTGATGCGACTCTGTATCCCAACGGGATACCCGACGTGAAAAAGGGAAATAGGCAATTATTTTTCCGTTTGAAGAAACCTGTGATGTTACTTGGATCAGACAGCAACAAACAAATGTAAACCATCCCGTCCAAGTAGGGAAAAAACAATAAAGAAATACAAATAAATCTGTGTATAGACAAAATGATTTAATTGTTAATAATTCCAATGGCTAAATTGCAGTTGCATTTTGGGGCGAGTAATGTTTTAATTACAGTGCTGAATGAAACAAATGTTTCACCGGGCAGTGTCCAAATAAAAACACAAGCATTCAAATGTCTATATGCCTATCCCATGTCAAAATAATATGTATACAAAATATATATAAACTTACCAAGCGATTGTCGCTCCTGTTTCCGTTTGATAATCAAGTTCAAGACACCAGAGTAATTTCAGCTAAATCAAAACTACAGTGCGCAAAATGACCTGCGAAGCTGAGCCCATACCAGTATAGGACATCATGTTGTGTTTGGGGTTGAGGAGGGAGTAAAAAGGTAAAGCCTGAGCCATGTGGAGGAGGACTGATCAGAGCGTAGAGGCGCTGCTCTCTCCGTGTGGCCATGACGCACAGATAGCAGCCTATTATCGATTCTCCTCTAATCTCCAGGGGAGGGGCATCAAAGCCAAGGTGTATAAGAGCAAGGCTGCTCCTCGATCCATCCATGAATTGCTTCCATCTCATCATCCTCACAAAGAAATCGCCAGAATAAGAGTCCCATCAGTGTGTCATGGGGGTCGATAGTGCAGCATTTATGGTGGCCTTATATTGTGCTTTCTTTGCCATTATAACACAGATTTTTACAAATATGAAAACCATCTTATTTCAAAGATATTAATGTTCAGATTTCTGAAAGGTGGTGTTGCAGATTTAAAGTTGGCCACAACTTTTCAAAACTTTCAGCACATTTACAAAATTTGCCTAAAAAATGAAAGCAGCCATTGTAATACTTTACCTGCAATAACATGTTGTATAAAATGTGTCAGACTGTGAAATGAGAAACTCGGAAAGTAAATGTGCCTCACTGACAATAAGACACAAATGTAATAAATATATATAATAAACACAATTCTTTAATTTTCACATCAATAACTGCACAAATGGAACCTGCCAAGATTGAAACTCAGCTGTATCTTTGTGGTTCAAGACTAGTACAGATGTGCAAATCAATAGCATCCCCCATATCAGTGCTAACAGGGCTGAATAGTAAGGACCCCAAAACAGAAGAGCAGCCAAGGCATGAAGGAACTGATATAAGAGAGTTACACTGCATGTGATTTTTTCCATAACTAGGCTGGAAAGATCAAACACTATACAAAGAAACACATTTGTGTTACAGTGACACGGACATAGAGAAAGAAAACACACATGTTTACTTTAGATATCTATATGAGTACATGAACAAGGATCTCTGGAACCCTACACTTTCATTTCTGGGGATCTCCCCGATAAAAGGGTTGATGACTAACGTCGCCCATTTGTCGCCCCAATATACACATAGGTGTGTCACAAAGAATTCACAGATCATTTGGGCTCGTGAAGGAGCTCATATCAGACTGTTTTCTCCTTGAGTCTTCCTACTTCTACAGTTCAAAGGAAGACCAATTCAGACTTTAAATGCCTTGCTGTGTTAATGGGGCACCATTAACAGCTTTAAAGACCGTCTCTTCTCTCAAGACCAGACGATGCTCAGCTGCTGCTGCTGCATGCTTAGAGAGAAACGTTTACATGATAAAGACAGTGAGAGGATTAATGACGCAGGTCGCCACCCCTGAAATAAAGACAAATACACTATTTGAGTAAACTGTTTGCACAGCAAACAGTCTAAAGCTAATACACCTCCTCGGATTGCACCGATAAACTGATTGAGTTGTTTGATTATTTCAGGAAGTCATGAATATAGAGTAAGAGATCACAGATCTCGGAGTGCACATGCGGTTTCAGTGGTCTTAAATTTACTTTGACCTGGAAGTATTTCTCCCTGCTGGCCATTTTTTTTCCCCTTTGTCAACTGCATTACTTTTTTGTGTCATCATTAGCGAGTCTAGGTAAATGTATATATAGTTAAATGTAATCTCTCAAGTGTCAATTTGTATTTGATTAAAATCCAAGCACATCATACTCTGTCTATCCCTCTAACTTTCTCTTTCTTTATTTAGCAAACTACCCATTTGACACACAAACACATACGGCCATGTGCATTGATGGTAAAACCAATGAGTCAGAAGTGAGAATGTGTTGAGTGTTGCAAAGTTTCTATTGCAGTTTCTATTTCAGCATCTGTTTGTCCCAGTGGTGCAGGGGTTCGCACACTCACTAGCATTACTCATGTAAATATTTGTAATTCACCCTCCTTCAGAAATATCTGGAAGTCCTCCCTCCACTCAAACATGTCTTTTGCTTATTGTTACTTCACTTGGATGCTTCGGCTTCACCGTGCCAAATGATGTATGTGCAGTTTGACACTAGTGTGCTGTTTTGACTGTTGAAGGGAGAAATACCCTGTTCTCACCTTAAAGATTCTCTATTTGATATTCTGAACATTAATATAGCAGAAAACAATTATTTGCTATGTAAAGACATAGTGGAGTAATGTCTACCTGAGCAGAGAATGAAGTCACTCTCCCTCTGCGTGTTGTTATCCAAGCTTCTCTGTGCTTTGTTTACATAGCGGGCCGGCGTGTGCCTTTAAGTGCAATTTAATGCATGTTAGCATGCCCCACTGGCTAGTTCATGGCCGCCGCTGTGCAGTGCGCTAATATGGCGGTTACGGCTGATAGCTGCGCTGTTAGCACCGTTAGCTGCGAGCAGCCGGCTCAACTTTTGCTACGTTGAGAGCCGTTGAGAGGCTATAGATACGCTCTCAATTTTACATTTAGCAACTTTTAAATCTGAATTTAACGTAGGTATGAGGAAGAATGATATTGTGACACCACAAGTTTCGAGACAATCACGGTCTGATATGCAACTTTACAAATGTGATGTGGCAACTGGAAACCACCAGTGCACACACACTGTGAGTGGTATTTTTAGTCAAGTAGGAGACGTCTTGTGTCAGGCAGTTTAAACAATATATAGATCAATTCCTGATTTTTAAAATGGGTAATACATTTTGATTTATTTTGTGGAAGAAAAAAAATATCGGACACAATTTATTATTGAAACTAGGGCATGTTTTAAAATCCTTTGGGCAGGCTGTCTGTATCATTGCCTCACTCTTCTCTCTGTCACACTCGATGAGCAGCTTCCCCTAGCTGTGCCTGCTTTTTGACACGTCTAAAGGGCTGTTTCTGACATCTTGCCATCCTGCCGGCCACCCCTCCTGCAGTGTTCATGCCAGGCAGGAGGAAAAAGCTGGTGACCTGGCCATCGCCGCTCTGCCCTAGGCCACTTCCACCCTGCTGGGAGCAGAAGGTCTGTTGGTCTGAAGCCATGCCAGGAACTCTGCCCCGCCGCAGCTTGTGATGTCACGACAGACATGCTCGCAGACGAGAGCTCTGATTGGCTCTGAGGGTTTGTCTTTCTCACTTCCTGGGAAATGCCCTCTCAACAACATACAGACATAGAAACCTAATTAATTACCACTTTAGTTGAATGGGATCACAGCTTTCTGCCCTCCTAGCTGAACAGCTGCCTTCGCAGATCATGCAGTAAACCACAATTATGTTCTCACCTTTTGTGATGTAATAGAGGATTATGGGAGTTTTGTTTAAAAAAAACGTTTGTAATCCAAATTTTTACAACCCTCTTTTTTTACCGCCCTTGTTAATTAGTTACCAGTGCATAAATAACTGACTTAATTCTACTTGCCAGATCAAAACTAAACTTTCATGCTCAGATACACTTGAAGAATTTTGTATTTGCAGACTATAAAAATAAATAAAATGGGATACTTATTCTTATGGTCATCCATAGACCCTAGTGACCCACTTCCTTGTCTCCCCCCCGCCCCTGCTCTTACATTTATGGTTTGGTCCTGCATCCCGTTAAGACAAGCAGCAGGAGCGGACCATCACATTTGGTGCCCAGCGTGGGGGCGGTTGGTGAGCTGTCATGTTCCAGCTATCCCAGGGAGATACGCTTCTGCCTCGCCGCGAAGATTTGGTGTTTTCTCATTTGCATTTGCTAATGAGATCCTGTTTACATGATTGTATGCTGAAGGCTATCTCTATGAATATCTCTTTACAAATACAGGAGGTGGATGAAGTCCTATTTATTTAACCTTTACAAACCAATTAGTCCAATTTAAGATTAGGAATGTCCTTTTCAGGAGAGGTCTGGCCAAGAGAGCAGCATGATGGTGATGTTAGTAAGGCCTACAGTAAGTATTTGTTAGTGGTCTTCACGCTCATATAGTTTTAGTCTCAAATTTGATGCAACACAGGAACAACATTAGCATTCTGAGGCTACATGGTGAGTCAGGGAAGCAACAGTTGTAACAACTTCACAGTAATACATACTGTAAAAGCTCTTATGCTGAAATTCAACAAAGGCAAAGGACAGGTTTATGCGATTATGTGGACCCAACCTCGTCCAGTCTTTGTTGAAACCAAAAGTACGGCACTGCTTACTTGTTTTGTACTGTCTTTGCTACAAGAGCCCACTGCATTTCCCTGATGATCTGAGGCCTCCCCTGCCAGTTCATCCTGATCACAACTTCACACAAGAGACTCATCTTCCTAGAAGCGTTCCTCAGCCAAGAAACATGACTCCCAAAATCACTTATCTGAAGAGAAGTTGCAGAAGTCTCAGGCCAGGACCAATTAGGGCCCGTTTAGAGCACTTCCTCATTATCACCTAATCTGTACTGTTAAAGAGCTCCTGCCCACCAATCTGCCTGTGTCAGCATCACATTATGTTATTACGACATTGTCCCATCCTGGTCATAATCTTTACAAATATATATAATGTTGAGATTTAATGAGAATAAATTGTGTCTTAATCACTGCATTGTACCAATTATCCCATTACACTTGGTTCTAAATATAACTTTTGTTTCTCATACAGCATAGGGATTTCATAGATCTATATACTGACCCAGCAAGCAGTAACAAAGCATCACAATAATAACCCAGCAATAGCAAAATAATAAATACATTCTCCGTATTGTTTAGAAGAGTGTCCCTCTCTCCAGTGGGGTGGAAAGAATATTTTCTGCATTATGTCCTCTCTTTGAGCCGATATGCGGGACCCTGGGCATGTTTTTCTCATATGGGGAATCTGCTGACTGTTGTATCACATTGTGATTAACAATTTAACGATGGTCCCCCTCTTTCCCATTGTTATTCCACAGATCACTGAGGGTAAGAGCGAAATGCCAGCGACGGCACGCAGGCTTCATTAGATTCATTGATTGATTTATTGTTTTCCATGGTTGTAATCACTTCCCCCACGGTAATTTATAAGCTCTTTATGGTTCAGAGGTATAAGCCTGAGAGTTAATTAATCGGCTTTGTTTAGAAGTTTGGAAGCAAAAAATGCCCATCTGAATTGGTAACTGCTTGGAAGGCAATAGTCCCTGTGACTTAGAATCCCTTGTTTACTACCGCAAAAGATCAGAACTAAGCAGGTAAACAGACATAATTAGGATTTCTAGATCCTATTCACCTTGATTCATAGTTTCCTTGTTCAATTTTTTTTTTTTTGTCAAATGCAAATTTGGGATTTTGTCATGTCTCAGAAGTCTCTATAAGTATCTTTAATGCCAAAACACAATTTCGGCATTAAAAGTCATCATTCACTTAAAAAATGCAGCCGGTGCTCACCAAACAACAAATAATGCAACCCTACAGACAGACACTACCAAATCAGTGTAAGTCGTTAATTAAACTGAGATGCAGTGAAAACTTTGTGGCAATTCAAACCCCCAGAATCAGATGATACTACTTGTATGTCCTGACACATGTCGTCTCCGCTCCCCCTCACCCACAAAGCCTCTGATATTGTCTAGCCTTTGTCAGTCTTAATTGAAGTGCCGGCTTGCTTTAATTGGCTTTCCGACAATATGTGAATGGGAACTGCTGTTTATGGGTTAAGTGCATCATAATCAGAGCTTTAATCCAGTCATTAACAGAGAAACATGAGGTGTTGAGAGGAGTGGAGAGAGGTTGATAATTGAGAGGCTGCTTCCTTGCTCCCTGTGCTGTCTGTGCGCGTATGTGTTTGCTTACTTTAGGAGTGCTACGGTACGCAGGAAAAAACTGGCAGAATGATATTGAAATATGAACATTTTCCAAAAAGTTGTCAGTGTATGTAAGGAGAGAAAAATGTGCTTTTCATACGTTTCCTTATGATTATACCGTAGGTCTGCACTTGGCAGAAGAAAAAATGAATTTGAAGGATTTTAAATATGAGCGATATGCCCTCTACAGTACCTCCCAGAGAAAAATGGCCAGTGAAAACATTGCAACAAACAATTTTCTTTATTTCAGAACACACATTTGTATTCTGAAGAAAATATATACCACTACTGATAGTGATAGTAAATATAGATTGTTATTGTCTACAAAACCCAACTCCTCCACATCCACCCTATTGCTCAGCTGTCACATTCACAGTTTTTCTCACTGTTTATTTTAGCACCTATCCCCTGTGTGAGGCCTGTGTTCTTCCGTTGCCCCACTCTTGTCCCCGTCTCTCACATACGTACACACACACATACACATACACATACACACACACACAGAGCGTTGAATCAACGAGTCTATATTGAATAAACATGCTGCTTTTAGATAGGGTCCTGATTTGCATCATCCTTTGCAAGGTGTATTTTTCACCATTTTTGTGTAATTTATTATAGACATACACACACCTCCTGATCCTATAAAAGCATTGTCAATTGCTCACAAACCTTCAGTGCTACTCACCTTCTCAGAGAGGATCACCGCCAAATCAAACTGAGAAAATAGACTATTCATATTCTGATGGTGGAGTAGAATATCTGGGATTGGAAAGCATTCCAATGTAAATGTAGTATTGAATTAGCTTAAAACAAATCCTATACCTTATTTAATTCATTTTGGTTAAGCATTGAACTATTTGAACAGTTACGCAATAGCCAAGAACTATATATCAAGATTGACAAAGAAATAAAATTGTTAGATAGTTTACATTTGCAAATGTTTTGTACATTGATCTTTACTAAATAAGAAAAGAGAGAGACCAAACCTTGTGTTCACTAGTGTGAACAAGTGCACATGGATCTTTTTTGGGTTCGTGCAACACCTTGCACATTCTATGTGGGAGTGTTGTGTGTATTAGTGTATTGTTTTAAGGTGTGAAGGGCCTGATGACTAGATGAACAGCTTCACCACACACGACTCTCCCTGTGAGAGTGTGAAACAATTTACAGTGCGAGATGACACTTCCTCCCAGGTCAGCGGGTCACACATACACACACACACACACACACACACACACACACGGACACAGACACAGATCATCACTGTCGGCCCAACAGACAGCAACGTCTCTCTTTAACGCTGACCGAGAGGAAAGAGGAGGCAGCCCTCTTCTTACTTCAGTAATTCCTTTCATCAGATGAAGTAAAGAGGAGGAAAGAGAGAAGACTGAAGCCTGCATATGGTGAGAGCAATTGATAAAGATCTCTGAGCATTGCATGCAAAAATGCAAAGATTCAGACAGCTGCTGTAGCATACTGAAGCATACTGACTGTGGGACTGATGGAGTGGGGACATAATGGCCTGGACAGTGCTTTTTTTAAAAAGTCACAAATATGATTTTACTTGAGCACACACGCAAGCACACTCCCACGCACGCTGATGCACATACGCTACGTCGTTACTTCTGAGATGTTATAAAAAAAAGTCTCTTTTATCCATTAAAAATCTATCGATCTTGTGCTTTGCCTTCTCTACTTGACGTTTTTCTTTTTTCTGTCATAATGGAAAGTCTCCCCAGCCATTTCTTCAGCCTATTCTTCATTTGGAGTAATTATAGATGGAGAGGTAAAAGATGTTTTTTCCCCTTTCTTTTCTTTTCTCCTTCCTACCCATCTTTCTCTCCCCTGTGTGCATTCAGAGGCACTCTCACCACTGCATTCTTATTAGGGACATGTCTGAAAGGCTCCCGCAGCATGTGGTGTCCTCTGACCATCCGCTATGGCTGCTTTTTGTTGGCATTAACAAGCCAAGCAACCAAGGATAGCTTTTCAACAGGTACAAACTTTTCCTCTTAGATAATTAACCGCATTCAGACACTCAGCGCAATGTAGGCGATGTGGGTACAGCAGCCTAGGGAGGCTCATATTCTAGAAAAAAAAAGGACAGAGAAAGAGGAGAGAGATGGAGAAAAAAAACTTGATCAAAAGACAAGATGTTCTCTTTGGTGTTGTTTAGTGCTAGTGGGTTCTATACCAAACCCCTATTCAAATGGTCTGGCCTTCATTTCTGCTCTCCTTGTTGTCCTCATCGCTGTCCTCTTCATCTTTTCATCAAGATGGACCCTGTAATGAGGGAAAACTCTGGTCATTGTAGAATGGTCAGAGGTTTGCTGGCTTAATGAATGGGAGGAACACAAGAAGGGTGAATGCTCTCCCTCGTTTCCGTTTGCCTCGCCGCAAAAGCCCCGGGATGCCTCCTGAAGAAGGCCTCCTCCATCCACTGCCGTCTCATCTCTTGTTAAAGGGGGCATAAAGCGAAGGCAGAGGGGAAAAGTAATTTTCTTCTCCTGTCCTGTCCATTCTTTTGGTGGGTTTCTTCCACTTTTTTTTGCTGTGTACTTTCATAAAGCTTATAATTATCTTGTCGAGAGCCCCTCAAGTGAGAACGAATGAGGTCTTTGTAGCCTTCTCTCTTCAGCTCTCTCCTGTTTCTGGGAAGAAGGAAGTCGTATTAACATTTGGTCTTCCACTTTTACAGATGCAGTGAGAAAGCCAGATGTGTCTTCTCAAAAAAAAAAAGAAAAAAAAAAGAAAACCTTTCAACAACTTAATTTTACAAAGATATTTTCTAAATCCCCACTGAGCATGGCAGAATAGAACGACAGCATAACGCAGTTACTGCAGGAAGTTATCAAACTTTAATCTCATAGTTACTGTTTAATCAATACTAATTAGCAAATTGTCCAGTTGAATTGTTTAATTGTGTATTTGAGATGTGCAGTGCTGTCGTGCGAAACTAAAGACTGAGAGAAATGTGCCATTTCTGTTTTCTTACTGTATTGTTACAGCTCCAGAAAAGTACTAAAACAACCACGAGCTAACCAGGCATGACAATAGAAACATCTCTTTAACCTGGCAGCAGATATCACTGGTTTAGGGTCGATCTCTCCCCCTCTATCATCTATGCAAAACGTACCTCCGCTCACCCAAGCCTCCCTCTATGCCTCTGACCTCCATCCCCAACTCTTCCGGCTGATTACTCCTAATGTAATTTTAATTAAAAACGGTGGTGTCAAAGGGTTTAGCCTGCCTGAGAAGCGGGTGCAGCTTGTGGCACAGTGGCAGACCCCTTCACTTGCTTGAGAGGAAATGCATCCTGACATTGCTCGGGTGTTGCCAACATGACCAAAAAAAAGCAAAAGAGGCTTTCTGGCTTATTTGAATATCGAGGTATAACTTTATTCTGCCCGGAAAATATTTGTGTTATTTCTTATATTGCTGAATTTGGGTTGTACGCTTTTTACATATAGCTGTCTGGTGATTTCATTTGGCACTCACACCAGTGCAGTTAATGCTTCAAACTTGTATCAGTTGAGCTGGAGTTAATTGTTGCCGTCAAAATTTAGAAAAGAAAAATCGCAAAATCGTTCTTCTGTGACACATAATAAGTCTGGTTAAAGAGCTGAGCTTTATTAAAAAACAGGAAGGCAACGGGATTGATTATTGGAAGACTTGCCTTTACCATCATTCAACGAACTCCATCACAGATCACCATGGCTATTTCATCAGAATACTTACTACCTTGTGTCAAATAAATCGGTACCAAAAGCCATGCAAGAGGGCAAGGTGAAGCCACCAAGCTGTGACTCATTCTAACATCAAGTTGCACTTAGTTGACATTGGCAATAATTACCATTGCCAAATTTCACAGGGGTGACCTGCGGAAGGTGCCCCACAGCAGGACTCAACAGCAGAGGTCTGCCTGTAGGTTTGTAATCCCCTCACCCGAGTTGTTGGATTATCTGCTCTCCATCGACCCTGAAGAGGCTCCCCCGTTGCTCGGGCTTAAACACTCTCTAAAATCTCATCTCTACACCCCATCTGCCGGCCGCACGACGTCTTGGAAGTCACAGATACGGAGGAGTGGGGTCTGAGGCAGCACAGCAGAGGAATACATCCAAACACACCTCCTTCACGCTGTGGCTGTGTGGAGCGGAGAGGAGCCTATAGTAAAACAGTCTGTTGTAGGTATTATGCTACTCAAAATTACTTTTTAAGTTTTAGGTATTAAATGTTTCAATGCGAGGTGAAAGTAGTGTCCTTGTTGCAACAGAGGCTTTATCATCCCTTCTGCAACACAGTTTCCTCCACTTTCAACAGTGCTTTTAGTGGATTCTACATTTAGATAAAGAATATATATACATCTTTTAACAATAACTGTTGTTCTGGAGACTCACTAGTGCAAGAGGTGTCAGTGTCAATGATCCTTCAACTTTCTCTGATAGGGGCCTTGTTTTGTGGCTGTCAGTGGACAGTTGGAGGAGCTGGTTGTTGGCCCTGAGCAGTGAGGCATGTAGTAAGAGGGTTTAACTTTGCTAACGTCCTTCTGCCAGGTTCACGGGGGCCCTGCTGCTTGGGTAATATTGGATCAGTGTTGGGAGCCCACGCCCCTGCCATATAAGCCAGCATGCTACCTGGAGTAGTGAGCAATTTCACCCATGGAGCCAACTGGGCTTGATACTTGCTCTCTTCCTAAGACACAGAATTGATTCCTTTCCCTTCTTGTTCAATATTATACAGACTTGGATATTGTTTTAAAGGCACATTATGCTCGATGTTTACTCTCCCTATGACAAAAAAAAAAATGAACATAACATGTGTGGGAGTCTAATAGGTTTGCTGAGCTGGAAATCAACAAATACTGTTAAGATTTCTATCCTTAAAGGTGGAACTTCTGGTTTGTACTGTTGTACAAAACAACAATATGCAATTGCTCCACTAGTTGCTTGTCTTGCATAGTAAGTCAGAAAGTGAATTAGTAAAACCACCCGATAGCTGCTTGACTATTGCATTTTGGCTCTCTTATTCTTTATCTTTTGTTTGATAACCTCATTATAAAACCCAAAGAGGGTTCACACTTACACTGAATAAGCATCTGGTGTTTCTGTATATTTATACTGTGGCCAAACAAGAATATAAGGAAGGAGAAAAGTGTGTTTTCTTTGAGTAACGGGTGAGCATTATAGCATTTCAGTAGGCAGGCAACACTGTCAGAGAAAAAGACTCAGTTAGACTGCATGCTACGGTATTGTGATCCCAATACAGAAAACCTGCAATGATTCAGTTATTTTCTCTTATGAAGAATATGAATGGTTTGAACTTAACACACACTCTGCGTGAAAGGTGGTGAATCATAACCCTTTAGGTAATTGCTTGGTTTTCCGCTTTTATAATTATGAATTTGCATTTTCCACATTCATTTGCATTTATGATGAATTGGGGAAAAATACTTAAAATTTTGTCTTCAGCTGAGTGGATTTTTTCTTTTTGGAAGGGACATAATACTTGCAGGATGAAACGTAAAATAATGCTCATGTTTTGTCAGGTAGTCAAGAGATGAAATATAGTTTTTTTCTCAGATTTGGTTCAGTGTGTGCAATCATTCACATGTGCTCCACTTGGCCCTGTTGAGGAAACTTGGCTAGTGCTACACTTTGGAAAGATCTGCTGATATTAAAATCTGCAGATGCCCACCTGGTGTCAGGAGGGATGGAAACAGAAGAGTGTGCAGTCTGGGAGGTGTTTGATAGGGCTTGGAGATGTTTGTGTCCATCTGCTGTAACCGTCTATGTCTGGGGTAGAAAAGAAACATGCAGTTCATACAGGTGATGGCTTGTGGTCTCTGTTTGTTAAAGGGGGGTCTCTTTTTTGCTTTTGGAAATCATTGTTTTTTTTTTCTCTTTCTTTCTGGCTTTTGATTTGTAGATGAAAAGAATGTGCTCCTCCACAGAGGTAAAGTAGCAGCTTTAGCTTTGTAAGGTCAGAGAGCCGTTAGAACTTCAAGTCGACAGGCAAGACATTCACACTATCCCCTCTGCTGGTGGTGTGTGTGTGGGTGAGTGTAAGTGCTGAAGGCGCACTGGGTGTATATGTGGTTTGGATGTGGAGGTGGGTAGTTTTCGCTTATTTCTTCGTACAGTCAAACGTGTGAATCTTGTCTTTTGCTTCAAGGTGTGTGTGAATGTCTGTGAGTGTGTACCTGTCGCTTTGACTGAACAGGTGGGGCCTCCTTGCATGGGATCTAGACAGTCAGTTCCGCCCCACAACTGACTGTGGTCAGGCTTACTGCTCAACATGCAGTCTGTGGTGCAGGCTCAGAAACATTGTGGTTGGATGTCGATATACTTTCAGCGGAGTACTCGTTCACCTTTCTTATGGCTTCGTTTCCCTCAAGCCAGTTAGTTCAAATACCAGATATTTTTGATTATGTATTCTTTTGCATGTGAAAGAACAAATAAAGAAGAGTTAATAACATATTATTATTATTATTATTATTACATGTTTAACCACATAGTGCGTGGAAAGTGTTTCTGATATTATAGGTCTCTTATTAATGTAAACGGAAAGCATCAGAAACTCCTTTCCACAAAATTGACTCCGTGAGTAACACTGGGATTTGTAGTTTCCTGCGCAGCCTTAACTACGTCAGCGGAAGTATTTTGAGCGGACGCGAGGTCACATTGGTCCAGTTTTGTAATGTTTTGAGAAACACAATGGAGGCAGCCAACACAGGTATCAAACATTTCTGCTCGATTAAGTGCATAACGTTAGCTAGCGTTAAGTATCCAAGTCACGTAACTCTTTATTCAGCTTTAACGTTATTCAATGTTATGTGGACTCGTGTTTAGCTAACGTAAGCTAGCATACATACACTGAAGTGGCTATCTCTACGTAGTGGGAAATGATTGTTCGTGTTTCCATGAGCTTAACGTTTTATGTTCACAGCCTTCCTTAATGGTGTAAACGTAGCTTTGCACGCTGTTCGGTTGCCTGTATTGTGTCTATGGGGGCAAACGTTTACCCATAACGAGCATATAAGAGGCAGGCACGAGGACTAACGCTGGTGCTAACCATGGTCCTGATCGTTTACCTGTGTATCTGTCTTTATGTGTGCCCTGCTTTTTCAGACGAGATCCAACTGAGGCACGTGGAGAAAGATGTCCTTATCCCCAAAATGATGAGGGAGAAAGCCAAGGAGCGCTGTGTTGAGAAAGTTGAAGGTGTGTGTGTGTGTGTGTGTGTGTGTGTGTGTGTGTGTGTGTGTTCATCTACGTGCGACAGATAGAGCACAATCTTCCTTCCCAACTTCACAGTCACATACAAACAATGCGTTTAGGTAAGCAGGACCACAGCCATACTTATATTGTCAATAAGTATGAGGTTTTATGCAGAAAGAGAGCAGATTTAATAAATAATAATGAATTAGTATCAAGATATGTAGCGATTATTAATAATTTAATTATGAATCATAAACTCATAAATTAGTATGAAAAAATGATGTTACTCATAAACCACCATTAGTTTAACTAATATAATTTAACATAAGATTCCATTTTTGATGCCACCCAATTTTGGAAAAATAGGATAAACTTTAACTATTTATTTTTATCAACTAAACCCTAACCTCAGGGTTGCTACGGATTTCTTCTCAAGGTGCACAGGGACCGATTATTTCATATACACATAAATCAAATGATCAAGTTCTTTATAAATGGAATATTTATTAGACTAACCACATAACTAAACATAAAATGAATGAATAAACAAAACGAATAGAATGAATGAAGAATATGATGAAGAGCACAATGAATACAGATGAACCACAACTAAATGAAAAGGATTGCATGTGACCAGGTAGAGTCAGTGACTCCTATCATTGAGTGATTAATTAAATCCGTCTTTTCACGTTGATACCTTAAATTTGGCGCTAAACTTTTATGCACCGTTCCAGCAGTTGAGTTTGTGAAGCACCTTTTATATTAGTTCTAATTTCTTTGGCCGAAGAACATCAAACTCGTTTACATTTGGAAATGGTATTGTTTCACCTGACGGCTCTGATGGGAGGTAAAGCTGCATGCTGTTCCTCTGAGGGCCTCCGCATCATGTTGGATGATCGTAGTCGGTTGAATCGCATCGTTCCGTCTCTCGCTCGGTGGCATTTGGTTCGGCTTCCTCTGAGACCTTCGGAATGTGGTCGTCTTCTTCTTTGAGGTTCGGCTTGAACTGTTCTTCCTCATCTCCATCTCTCTCAGCAGGATGCTGAGTCATCTTATTGCCTTTGTAGCTGCGGGGGGTCATTATGGCATCTTTGCCAGTTTCAAATTGTCTTTCATTTTATGGCGTGAAAGGTAAACCACTCCCACCCTATCAACTGTCTTGATTATTTAATCTAACCTTATTTTACCAAATTAATATTATTATTCAATTATTATATAATAATAATAATATTATATTATTATAATAATAATAATAATAATATTATATTATTATAATAATAATATTATATTATTATAATAATAATATAATATTATTATAATAATATAATAATAATAATAATATTATATTATTATAATAATAATATTATATTATTATAATAATAATATTATATTATTATAATAATATAATATAATATTAAATTATTATAATAATAATATTATATTATTATAATAATAATAATATATTATTATAATAAAAATAATAATATTAAATTATTATAATAATAATAATATTATTATAATAATAATAATATATTATTATAATAAAAATAATAATATTAAATTATTATAATAATAATAATATTATTATAATAATAATATTATTATATTATTATTATAATAATAATATAATATTATATTATTATTATAATAATATTATTATTATCTAACCACGTGGTGCCCTGTGGGTCGGCAGAGCAGTTTCTCATAGAACTTTATTAGTTGAGATTTTGTCATTGTTTCGTTATCTTTCCATTGGATGTCCGCTCCATTGGTGTTGTGTGCAGACTGGCTCACTAGAACGGCTTACTGGAGCACTGTATGGACCTGAGGCCATTGAAGTGAGCCGTCGTTATCAAAATCCATCAATCTGTACCGAACAATGATGGTCTCGGTCACACCAGTGACATCACAGTTGTGTTCACAAATATATTTGATTTTCAATAAGGGCGAGTCTGCATTCATTTGTGGATCTGTAATAAAAATAGAGAAAACTAAATGTTCTTTCAACTACATCATCAGTAAAAATCAAGTAATCCATTTTATTATGTGGTCATAATGAAGTCGTATTGAGTAATGTCTTCATAAAAACTCACCAGTATAAGCTTCCTGAAGGTAGGATGTATAGTCAGGCTGTTCTATTGCACTGCATGAGGTGTTTAATAGACCGTCAGCTGAGTGTATCTGTTATTACAAATGCAATAGAAAAGCCCTGCAAACTGAGAGTCCTGATGCTAATCAAGACTACAAAAATGGGTCAAAAATACACTTCCATCGCTACTTGTTAATGTAAGGTTATGAATTTGTACGGCCAAAGCTTTAATATACTCGGTATGAGAGTGGGTTTAGTATGCAGTCACTGAAGTATGAAAAGATAACTCATTTAGTCCCCCATTGTGATCATTTTAGGTTATTGTTTGAACTAATAATATTCAGCTCTCATTACACTTAAGCGTCACAATAGGATACTGCCACCCTCCAGTTTTTGTTTTGTATCAAAGTCTGCATTTAACCTCCAGAGGAATGAAAAGCTTTCGGAAAGCTGTAAAACAAAGAAACGCCTAGACATCCAAACCGTGTGTTTAGAAAACCCCAAAGTATTAGATAATATGAACAAACGCTTCATTAATGCTTCGTTATATTTATGGTTTAACTTCTCCCTGAGGCCGGAGTCCACAATATTTGTTACTTATAATATATTCTGTTCACCACACGTACCATCTGAGTATGTGTGACTCCTCAACCATATTTAATACATAGGAAATGTATTACAGAAAATGTGACTCCGGGATGTATGTCGTGTTATTTTCAATCGCAACCATAAAAACCCCACTCTCACAAGTTACTCTTTTATAAAATGTCTCTGAATTGACAAACAGGCCGATTGGCACCAGTCGCCCCTTAAGCTGCAGCTTTGCTCCCGTCTGCCCCGTCTGCTGCAGCAGCAACACATCAGCCAGATGATGACTCGGTTATGTGGTTTTGTCATATCTGACGGGCTTGCATGAGCCAGTGTTTACTGCTCACGCGGGCAGACACGGTGCACATGCAGCCGAAGGTGACGAGACGCACAGTGGCCGTGTGGGTAGTGGAAACCCCCCCCCACATCACATTTCTAGCTTCTCATCCCACTCATTTTCACACCTCCGTGTCCGCCCTCTACCATTTCATTCGGTATGTTTGTGTCTGCACTGGGCTCCCACATGTGTTGCTGATTGAGGTTTTTACAAAAAAACAAACATTACTGAATCCAGTAGTATGTTTTCCTGTGTGATATCTGTCTCTGCACACGGGGCCTCTAAACGTCTCACAGTTGTGTGTCGTCGGCTTTGTTGTTGAACACGACAAGTACTACTGACTGTTTTCTGTAGTTTTAATTTAGCTGGCGTTTTTTTTCCGTTTGCTTTGCTTTTTCGTTTCGTTTCAATGCTCTCACTTGTCTTTCAGAATGTTAACCATTTAAAGTAAACAACCCAAATATTCAATGAGCAACCTCCTGCCTACTGGTATGTTTTTGCTTCCATTTGCAGAAAGCTACTTGGTTGTAAATTTCATCCAAAATACAGAAGAAGAAAAAAGTCTCAGTTGAAATAGTCATTTTCCCAATTACATACTTAATGTGCTGATCTGACTGTTTCAGTTCTGTTACTGATATCCAATACCAGTGTTTAATTAACACGCTGTGTGCCTCACTGAGTGGAAGTGACTGGGTTCATCCTTTAATGTGTAAGGCAACATCAGCCTTGACTTAAATGTTGCTTTGCTAACTTTGTACAACTAAATGTAACAAATGAATACATTATTATCAAAGTAATACATTGTGCAGCAACTTCGGCTTGAGATATGTAGATGGTAGTAGTAGATATGTGACCATTATAATGTGTAATCAGAAGTAAACATAGAATACAACTGAATAGATCGGCACAGATCAGATATCCCATATTAGGTAGGGATCTTCATTTTTTTTTAAAATATAAAAATATATATTTTTTAATCTTTATTTTTTAGCCAATATGCAACTCATTAAATACCTGCCTCTCATAGCCAATACCAATTATTTCATAATTTGTAATTCTGAAAAACAGTTCATACCTGTTTATTATGCACACCTGAGGTGGATGATTTAATATTCCATAGCTCAGAAAACGTTTACGGCTGCTTAGTCTGCAGATAAAATACAATGACGAGGCATATTATCACTGTCGATACTGTTGGCAGACGGCTATGCAACTTTAATGCATGAGTGTGAGGTCGGTAACCCTCATCGAAATACATTAAATTAACTTAATCAACAGACAAAATAACAGGAACGGTGCCACTCTGCCAAATTGTGAGCCTGGCAAAGTTCTTGCCAGGCATATTTAAAACGTCACAGATCGCAAAATACCTCCACTTATAGATGCTCTACTTTCTAACCGCTGTGGTCCTGTCAGAGGTAGCGACTAATGTGCCTGTTTGGAGATTGATGCATCCTGTGAGTGTCTGAACTGTGTGTGAATCAGAGGGTATTTCACTGTTTCTGACCGCGAGCCCGCAATCAATTTGGCTTTGATTTATCATCTATAATTTCATTATCAGAGTAATAAATTATTATATCAATTTCTCTTTATCGGACGGTATTTTATCAGGTTGGTATTTATCGCGCATCACTATCTGATATCCGTATCAAATCGGTGCGTCCCTCACTTTCAGTTACGACACATTATTATAATAATAAAAAAATAAAAATCTTCATCTCCTTATAATTTCTGTCCTGTTTTTCTCTGTTTACTTGGTGTTGATTTTTAATGCATATCTTGAAAATCAATACAAATTTCATCACAAAAAAAAGTTACTACACATTATCAATTCATTCTTCAGGAATGCACAAATCTTGCTACAAACCTGACATTTTCCTTCCGTTTTAACTAATTATGTGTTCGAGGTTCACACCTTTTTTCTCTTCCTCTAAAGGTCCACGTCTCCCTAAACGCTCCAGCCCCGAGCTTCTGCTTTCTACTAACTGCCAAACTACACTTCTGTATCTTTAAAAATGGCAAACAAAGCAGCCCAAAGTGAAGGTGCCATCACACCTTCCTTTAGAAGGGCCTTTTCTGACTCGTCTCATAGATTCTCCTTTGGTGTAGCTGCGATCCGAAAGGCAACCCTCCGCAGCCTCTATTAGTGCCATGGGACGGGGACGAGGCGTCTGCTGATTAGATTAGTCGCACTGTTCTGCTTCTCTAAATTGGTTTTGCTGTTGCTTTTTTTTTTTTTTTTTTTTTCACATCTGCATCCTGATGAAAGTGACTGTGTGATAACCATACTGATGCCACATAAAGGTATTTATGATGTCAGATGTTTGAAAAAGGGGGACATGGCAGGCCAGTGTTTTTAATTAAATCCCTGAGAAATAGCTCGTTAACAAGGTGAAGAGTCTTCAACGCCACTAGCCAGTGCACAGTGTCACTGATGCTGCCTCCTGGACGGGTTTTTTCATTTATGTTCCAGATGTGTAGCGTTTTTTGCATTACATGGCGGCCTGTAAAGGGGGACAGTGACACCCCCTCATTGCCGACCAGGATCTGGCCGCTCCTCTGGCAGAATGACAGATGACACCTGAGGGGGCATGAACCTGTTATGAAGTGTCGCAACAGCACAACAGTGGGAGAGCTGTGGTTTAGAGCGTGCTCGTCCCTTTGTCCTCATCTGGTGAGATAACCAGTGAGGCAGTAACTGGTCCACAGGAGGCATGTGTTCCTGTGGCCTCCATGTTCCCCTGCGTTGCACATGGAGGCCAGAGTCATAGAACATCTGCCACAGGTGAGTTTATGCCTGTGGATCTGTCCAGCAGCAGGTGAGGGTGGAACAGCCCATTGAGAATAAAGACCATAAAGTCACAGGCAGGATGGCCAACACCAACAGCACAGAATGTGCTTACCTCCCTTGGACCTGCATGCAAAATACAGAACTGAAGGGCCAAGAAGCTGAATGTAGGCTACCGCATGGTATTTATAGCCGGGATGCAGATGTAGCCGACACGTTACGGGATGTTGACCCATGCGCATATATATATATATATATACACGTGTATGTATGTATGTATGTATATATATATATATATCACCGATGCAACCACTCTGTGGCCTGTACAGCTAAGTTCAGCCTTTGTGTGAACAAGGAAATGTGGGTTTCAGTTTGATAAGAGGGTTTGCAACATGGCCTCAGACCAGGTTCCTCCTTTTGGTGGAGTGCTAAGATGAGGCCCATCTTTGGTTTTGCTTGTGGCTACTTATTTTCTGTTCTGCGCTTGCACTCGAGGATGTAATAGTGTAAGGTGAAAGGTATGATGTCAAAATAGTAATACATTTATGTTTGAGGCTGTTGTACGCGCTGAACCTGTTCCTCTTTTTTCTGCTAATTTCGCCCTTCTCCAACACCTTCGTTCTCCACCTCCCTCCAGCCTTCAACCACTGCTGTAAGGACAGTGGTTTCCTCATGGTGTTCAAGTGCCGAGAGCAGAATTCAGCGCTGAAGGAATGCCTGACGACACAGTGAGTATTTTTACAATTTTCTCTGCAACACGCAGCGCTCGCACAGTAAGGTGTGTTATCGCACCACGTGTTATCCGACCAACATCTTTTACACGGGCTTACCCACCGCCACTGACGGTCTCGGCACTCTCAAACCATATTATCACCATCAAAGTGAGTGACATAAGGCTACATTTATTTCTGTACAATAAACGCCGTACCCTCCTTTTTCTACCAGCTACAGGGACCCTGTGTTCTTCGAGCAGTGTAAGCAGGAGTACATCCAAGAGAAATTGGAGTTTTTGAGGACGGGGGTCGCACCAAAGAACAGGAAACAAAAACTACCAACCAGCATGTAATGTAACAACCCAAAGTTCCTCCTTTTGAAGATGCGGAGTGTGGCGCTCTGGTCGGAACCAGCACCAAGTCCTTCACACCCAGGATACATGGTCCTCTGGCAGGGTTGATTACGCTTAAAGGCACACGTCTGTGCATTTTATTTAAATCTGTGGAGTGAAACTAGTTTGCTGTGCAAGAGTGGTATAATATCACAATAAGCAGTTTTTTTTGGTTCTGTATATTTGTTGTTCTCCATCACATGGCCAGAATAATCTTCCTCACTTTATTGAATCAGCAGCATTTCTATCATATTTGCCACTGTGCTTATAGACTGATGGATTATACAGAAATATCTGATCATACAGTCACTTCCTGTACCTAAACCTGGTAGATTTCATTAGAGTGCACAGCTTTCGCTTTAGAGGTGTACAGTCATAAATGATATCTTAATATCTGCTGAACACTTAGTGTGTTAATGTCTTGGGTCCAATGCCGGCACACGTTGTAATGAAGAGTCTGGGTTGTTGCCCGACAGTTTGGTAAATCATCTGCAGGAAAAAGTGCAAGGACTAAAGACGCTTGTACAGTGTATGTAAGAGACCTCTGACACCTCAGTGACCATGTGTGCTCATGTGACATATGCAATGAAATGTGACATTGTTAATAAAAATATTCATTGGCAATAATGTGTATATCAGTGTGGTAATTAAGACAAAACATGAAATGTTCATGAACGCAATTAGTTGGAGATAAAACCTTAAACGTCCCATCGTTTTACTCGAGTACATGTCGAACATGGTTGCCAAGTATTTCATAGAAGTTTGGCCGTCGAGTAAAAAGTATGATCGTGAGAGACTAATGGCGAATCCTTGTCGTACATAATATAAAGTGTAGTTGTCTCCTTGTTCGTTGAGTATTTTTCTCTTCTTGGTGACAGCTGAAGAGGCTCCACAACTGTTGGTTGGCCTTCCATTTTTAGATTATTAAAAACATATCGCTGTGCAGCACTTAGTCTTAGGTTGTAAACAAGGCATTGGGGCAGTAGGTATTGTGACTCTTCTTAAATCTTAATACCAGCTAGTTGATAAAGTGCTGTTCAGCAGTAGGACGGATGCCTAGTGATGGACAGTAGGAATCGTTCTGTTGCAACTGTAACCTAGTTTTATTAAAATGAACAGAAAGCAAACTCACGCCGTCATTTCCTTTCCTTTGTTTAATTGATCATATTTACAAACAGTCTGAAGTGCAGTAAATCTAAAATATAATCCATATCTACTGTACATTGCATTTTGGTTTGCAAATCGTTTACAGAAGTATGAAACTACTGCTGTAAAATAACATTTCTTAAAAATGAACAAAAAGACCACAGTTATGAAACATACTGAAGAAAATGGAAAGAAACAACAACCATGGGCCTTTGTGCTTTGTGCACGTTGTGGTATTTGATCAAGTCACAATTCTTCAAGTTTTTAGACTTCCTGTCCAGCCACCATCCAGGTCTTATACATATCAGAAGCCTTGGGGAGGGTAAAAAAACAACTAAACCTATGCTTTGGAGTGCAAAACCGCGTTCGGCGGAGTACTGACGCCCACCATATACATTTATACAGATATGCACATTCCTCCCTCTGTATCTCTGCATTCTCCTCGTGCGTTTTCTTTTGTACATCCGTCAGTTGTTTGTACTCCTCTGACTTAAAAAGAGAAATCAAAGAGAAACTTCTCTCCTCACAACTCTGCTCATACTGAAAAACAAATGCCTCGTAGATTAACATCAGCACACTACAGAGTTCAGATACATTTTCTATAATTCAAAATCTCCACAAACCTAATTGGGGTTTCCAACTTACTCAGGGTTTCAAATACAGGGGAGTGTGTGTGAAGCCTTTTCCACGAGTCCTTCCAATGTAAAAACACAGCCTTACACCCGACATGTCCCCTTACCAGGAGGCGTGCTCGCTGTGAAACGTCGTAAACAGTTCAATCTGTTCTGGTGCCAGTGAGAGGGCAGTGTTTCATTTCAGTGATCAAGACATTTTTAAATGAAAATGATTGTTTCCTACTCAAACTATCAGTGCATTCTCAAAAATGATTTGGCAAGCGTATGTAGATCGACAGCCAACTTTGATTATTGATCCGTAAGGACTTTCATGAAAATAACAATTTAGATGGGGAAAAAAGAAGATGATAGCTGTTAAAACATTAAACAAAACTTTGATTATCCCAGTTACTGCATGTCTGTCACCATCACAGTACTAAAACAATCCCATCGAGTCCTCCTACCGACAAATCTCCTTCACACGATCGCGAGACGCGCGTGGGACTACGCATCTTGTATACTTTACAGCGATTAAATGTAAAAAGACTTGCATTGGAGGGAGGCGTTTTACAAATTCGAGTACAATGCTGTGGCCCCAGTGAATGGAGAAAGAGGCCCCTTTGAGCCCTATCAGGTTTATTATGACGATATACAGACACAGGCGGGCGAAAGATGCCCACACACTGATCTGCACGCACAGGCACACTCTGCTTGATGTGTGTATATGCACACACGGAAAGAAAACTGCATGTATGCATGCTTGCACTCACTAAGCGTGTGCATACAAGTACACACACACACACACACACACACACCGGCAAACTATTCTGGTGAGGGTCTCTCACCGCACGTTCCTCTGCGAAGTCCGATATGTTCTCCGAATGCGATGTGCGGAGGTAACGGAGTAATGGGTTTACAGAGTCTTTACCTCAAAAAAAGGCCTCCTCTGGCCTCAATTAGTTCCCACAACCAGCAGGTCCAGTGCAGTCCAGCCAAGAGGAGTGGTCTTATCAACTTAAGGCAGGTTAGGTGGTAGCTATGTGGCAGGGTTGGAGAGTTCCGTTCATTCGTTCGTTTATTTTTCCATCCAATTACGCACTCTTATTTAATCATCGTCCCTCTCAATAGGGCTTGGCCCACTCGGCGTTGGGAGGGCTCCTGGGGCTGCAGTTTCCAATTGAGGACGAGGAGTTGGACGCAGCGGAGTGTCCTTCCCAGAACATGGCGTCGCTGGGTTTGGGGGGGCTGGGGAAGGACCGCGAGCTGTCGTCCAGGGAAGCTTGGTTCAGGGGAGGCGGGGGCAGGACGGAGCAGGCGTCGCCGCCGACCAGGGCCTCCCCTGAACAGCTCTGGGAGGGCCAGGGCCCATTGTACCAGCAGTCCTCCCTCAGACTGTCCGGCAGCAGGGGGCCCGACGGCCCGCCGGCGGGGGGGCAGGGGCGGCCGGAGCACGAGGGGAGTGGGGGGGCGCTAGGGGGGCGAGGCGCTGACGCCCGGGGAAGTGCGGGGTTGTTTTTCTTTTCCACGTCGTCGAGACACTGGACTGGGACTGTCGAGGCAGCTGGGGACGGAGAGAGAGAGGGGGGGGGGATAGAAGGGGGGAGGATAGAAGGGGAGAGGATAGAAGGGGAGAGGCGAAGTAAAGGATAGAGGGAGGATGAGAGCAAAAGACAAAAAGAGTCGTATAAATTGTTGCAAAAATGATATGTGAGAGCCTGCCAATTTTTGCATTGTATTTCCAAGAAATATATATATGTTGACAATTGGTCATGATAATATCATTAATACTTATTTCAGTGTCCTCATAAGGGGACATGGGGACACTACTTGACATAGTTCCTAACAGAGGGATCAGGTTGAGTATTTAAAACCTGTACATTGCCAAAAGTTGACACTGGGTGCTCAATCAGATTCCTGGTGTTTCTTTAACTTATATTTGAATCAGTCAATGTGGGATCAAAGAATATATTTGTGTTCAGTTTTATACAATATTTGATTTAGACAAAGTTATTGTATGGCTGAGAGGATAGCATGAAAAAGAAAAAAAAGCTTGTCACTACCTTAATATTTGGAATACAGTTCAATTTGAGTGCACTTCAACTGCAACTGTAGACACATTAATAGAGCACAAAAGATTATGGGCGTGATATACTGAAGGGAAAAATCAAAGCATTGTATTCTTTATGTCAAAAGAGTTGGTAATTGGCATTAAGTGCTTACTTCAGTAGACATATTAGCATTATTAAAAGCCATCTGTCAGAAATGATTATCATTTACGTCTCAGCTTTCAGTTCATTTCTACTATTCAGTAGAAGTAGACAGGAAAAAAACAAAAACACACACACTCGAGGGGGATATTCATAAGACTTCAGATGAGATTCATTTTACTCCATTTGTCTATGTAGAAGGGGATGAGAAGTGTTTTTTTTTTTCTTTCTTTCTTTTAAAGACATCATTTCTGTAAAATCCAGCTGGCAGCATAAATGAAACCATCTCGTCTTTCCTCCAGTAGCTGGAAAGTCTCCTTTTGTATTTGGCACCATGATCGCACCTCCGTACTGTCTTTACTTATTTACATGTGGATTAAACAGAGGCTCCTTAAGCAAGCCTTGTGATCCCTCACTAGATAACGGGCCTCAGCGTGTAACGAAAAGAGAAGTGAGGTAAAATCAGGCTACATATTGTATAATAAAACCTCTGCACCATGTAAACATCCACAATAATAATAATAATTAGCTTTTGTTCACTAGAACTAATCAAACAAACAAACCTCGATGCATAAACTAAGCCACACTTTTAATTCCGTACAAAGCATATCGATGCACAAATCAGATGTCCTAATATCACACGCATTGTTGCATTGCTATCAAATCATCATTTTGAGCGAATAATAAACTTGAAATAAGAGTATCTCCCCCCCTCCCCCCCCTTCGCCTCTCTTCATCCACACATCCTCTATCCATCCATCCCTCCCCGCTACTCCTCCATGAGAGGGTCTCCTGAGTCTAGGATTTGAATAAAACTGATTCCAAAGGAGTAACATTAGAAGAATACAGATGCACAATATGACTGAACAAATACATAGCTCACCCCCCCCCCCCGGCTCATATCTCCCTTTATTTGCCACTCCTGCTTTCCTTATTTCTCCATCTGTCTCATCTAAGTTACAGGATTACCCTGTTATTCACTGGAATAAATAGGCCAAGATTTATTTTCCGGCTGTATTTCGTTCTAATTTTCACCTCCTAGTCTCCTCTTCTGACACTCCGAGGGAATCGACAACAGAGGTAATCTCTCCTGGAGTAGAATACATCGTCGCAGAGGGAGGGAGAGAGGCGGAACAGACTATTTCACGATGTCCTTGATCAAAGTGTTTGGAGTACTTTGATAATATCCACAGTCTTATCACACTCTTATACAAATTGTGACAAGGAGCAGCGGGAGAAATCGTCTCGGCGAGTAGTGCTTCTCCTCAGAAAAGCCTTCCCTGAACAAAAGAGAGGCAGTCGAAAACCCCTTTCTTTCCTTTCATGTTAGCCACATTAGTTCTTGTGTGGAGAAGCAAGGTTTGAATTCCAGCCGCTATACTTGAAGTGAACTATATCGGACAATCGGGTTACAAGACACATTTGCAAATGTCACACTTGTCAGTATACTTATTTCGCTCCTTCAGGTTGGCTATGAAAAACTCAGTGCGGTTATACGGAGTCTCTAAGTATAGTTATTAACTTCATATTTGTATCTGTTCACTCTCTGCTTATCAGTCAGTTTCCAGTCTCGTCCAGAACTACCTTTATGTCCCCTTCAAACTGAAAGCTTCTTCAAAAGTATTTCGGACTATGCGATGCTTATTTATGTTCCATTTTTGTGAGTTGTACAGACATCTTCTCTGGAGAGCTCATCAGGTTGGAATTGGACGTACAACAGGTCAAATGCAGGCATGGAAAAAGTACACATGACACTTGTATGTGCAAGACTTTTTGTTCAGAATGTTATACTAAAACTGAGAAATTGCTATGAGTGTGTGTTGGGGCTACAGGCTGCTCCCTATGCTGTACATACTGGAGCTGGGGAGGTGTGACAGAACAGAAGGGGAGCACAGAAAACGAGGTCATCGCATATACTGACACAAGCACAGAAATTAAGATGTAAAAAAAAAAATTCCATTCAAATAAAACAGCAACGAATGGCACAACCCTGAGTGTGCCCACATGCTTGTGTGTGTGTGTGTGTGTGCCTCACCTTGTCTTGTCTCACTGATGAGTGGCTTGATTTTTCTAATCAGGCCCGTTTGGTGCTTCAGCTCTGAGTGGAGACGAGTGACCTCATAACACAAGGCCTCGTACGTCTGCTGCATGCTCCTCTCCCTGCAGGAGGACAGAATGTTTATTTGACACATCTTGTTTTAAGGATTTCTAGTTTTCTAGAGAGCCTGTGTGGTTATACATCTCCTGTGGTGAAGATTATAAGCAGTGTGACATACAGCATCTCATGGTTTCACTGGAGAACCATTCAAATATCAATGATGTTATTGTACTTACTCAAATAGGGAGACCTTTTGTGTGATTATCCTTTTTATTAAACTCAAGGAATGATTCATTTTGCATGTTTGTTGACATTCCAAGATGTAAAACTGGCCCATAACTTTAATTTGGTCAAGGGTGTCTAATCATAGAAGACTAATCTATTTAGTAAATTCCTTGTTTCTTTGTGATAACTGTAATTCTGCTTTATACTGCGTTTCTCTGCCGACACATTTAACACAGTCACCGACTGCCCTGATTTAAAGGCACAGATGCGTTTCACAGGTGTTGAGTGTCGTCATTTACCATAATGAAGGCCCACTTAGGCTATACGTCATTGCCTTGCAAAGGAAAAGCTATTCTTGACACTTACAGGATGATTGAGTTCAATGCTAAACCACCCAGTAGCATCGGCTGCAATGCAAACCAAAACAAGTGGAGGTATTTGAGGCAACACCTACAAACTGTCCAATCCACACCTTATGTAAAGTTGCAAAATCTCATCAACACTTAGCGTTAACTTCACACACCTGCCTGGAACAGCAAACCCCCCCCCCCCCCAAAAAAAAAAAACATACCGTGAGGAAAAACTAAATGTTTTTGTGCTATATGAAAACTGCTGACACGTGAAACAATTACGATGCACCACAAATAGAATTGTCTTCATAAAATGAGAGGAGATGCTAATTTACAGGAGATTATCTTCACCGCAAAAGTCAGAGAATGGTAATTCCGTATGTTACAGACCTCGATTACATCAAAACACTGGAGGGCGAATTTGAAGTATTTGTCATGGACACAAGTGTGCGGGGTTTAGCTGGCGTGATCACGACGTTCAGGTACTTCTGCGGTTCTCTGCACAACATAGGCTGTTTTGCCGAGTTAAAATGTATAAAGCTGCACCCTCCTCTAGTGGCCAAAGGGTGACATTACAACACCAGCCGATACCATGTATCACAATACACACATATCTTACCAGTGTTGACTATCACGCCATTCGTCCCAAACTTGCTTCTTGTGTCACTTCATGTTACAAATGTTTACAGACTCATTGTGGCGTTTGAGCCAGAATACATGGCTAAATTATGCTTGTACTTATTTGCTAGAAAGCAAGGTTAGGTGTGACGTAAAACCCATCATCTCAAGTCATATGTGTTGCATTTAAAGTTGAAAACATAGATTGTAAATGCCATCCATGTGTTGCATTTAGGTGCACATGAAAAAGCATTGCAGCAAGCTGTCAGAAACCAAACAACTAATCAAACATGAACATTTTGAGAAGGATAATGTGTGTTCTGGAGCTTCCAGCACTAAAAAGCTTGATTGTTGACTTTGAGGTCTTTAAACTGGTTTGCTGCCTGAGAAGCAAATGTATTTAAAGTAAGAAAAACAATACTACACAACGTATTCTACTGATGGTTGCCTATGATGACGACAACCAACTTAAAGGATGATCATTTTATTTAGCACTGACACAGTGCTTGCTCCCTTTGTCGTTTTCGTCACTGAAATGAGAGCCGGCCACTGAATTAGAAGCCACTCCTAAATGATGAGCATAAAACACGTTACCTTGCATTAAGATTTGCATCACCGGTCTGGTCCAAGTCTGGTCCGTTAAGGCCACGGGGTTCCTCCTAAATCAGAGTAAAGTTATGCAAAATAGAGAGTAGAGGTGGTGTCTGAAGTTGTACTTAGTATTTTTGTGGCGTTTATTGGACCATTCATTACGCAGCACTCCTCCGCTCCCATTCAACCCATACTCCCCCTTTCTGTTCTCTCCTTTGTCCTTCAGCAGTTATTATATAAATATATCTCCCAGTGTCACCCTGCCTCGCTCTGCCCTAACACCTCTCCTCCGCGCTTTTCCTCTGTTCTAGTAACGCCACATCTCTCCCAAGAGCAGCGCTGCTCTCTCCAGCACCCCCCCCCCCCCCCCTCCTCCTCCTATCCTCTCCTTTCTGCTCCGTCTTCCCACCTTCACTTACCCCACTTCTCTCCAGCAGTCTGCTGTTTTCCAGTGTCACCCTCTCCAGCTCCTCCTGCAGTTTGTGGATTTGTAGGTCAGTGCTGATACTGTCCACTTGCCAGTAGTCCTGAGAGCTGTTCAGGCTCTTCATCACTGGACACACACAATAACAAAAAAAAAAAGGACGATTGAACTCGGAAATGTTAAGTGTTGATGTTTTTCCGTTCAGTATATTTGACACATCATTATGATTAAGATAGTGACTTTTTGCTGTATATTTATTACAATGAATCAGTCACTTGGTGAGAAAAGGTAACACAGCTAAATACAGGGCAACACACTTTAGTATGTTCACCCCTGGTTCTACGTGTCATACTTCAGATTTTACACAGTAGCGTAGTATCGGCTTTGCCTCACAGACCAACAAATGAATGTATAATATCATCTCACTTGAGTAAATAGATACTACGAGGAAGTGTGAGTCTCTGCTCGGCCTCTATACAGAGAAGAGGGCAACCCTGTGTGCTCTACCTGTACCTTGGCTGGTCTCCATCTCCGTCCTCAGCTGAAGCAGCTCCAACTCTTTGGCCTGGAGCTGCTCCGTCAGCAACCTCTCACTCTCACTCTTCTCCTTTTTCTGACAGGGAAAGAGAGGAGACAGTGAGGAAGAGGGGAGGGGGGGGGGGGGGGGGGGGGGAGAAGAAGGGAGAGTCAGCATTCATATCAATGAACCAAACTCTCTCTCTCTCTCTCTCCATCTATCTATCTGCCCTGGACGAGATCTGTGCACATGTGCTGTATTCCTGTCTTCTCCTTAACAAAATACTACTTGATATTTGTGTCAGGCTCTAGTCAGTTTGAGGTAAAATACAAATCCATCAGTAAACGCACCAGTTTGTTAAGCTCCAACTGCAGGTCCTCCTTCTCTATATAGATACCTCGGTAAGCGCTGAAGGCCTTGTTCACGTACTGAGGACCCTCTGATGGAGGAGCCTCTGGCCTGAAGAGCTACAGTGGAGAGAGATAAGATACAAAGAGGAGAGAGAGATCGATTTCATTCAATTCACATATCTGTGGTAGAAGGCTACTTTCCTTCCACCACATCCTATCTTGATGGGCCGAATGCTGCACCAGATAAGACTGATAACTTTTAGAGAGACACTTTTAGAGAGGCAACTCTGTCCACATGTTGTGCAGCAATTTCACTTTAGCCTACCATCTGTATTAGGACTCTTCCTGTTTAAATAGCTCTCTCTGTATTGTACTCGATCCTTTTTTCTTTTTTCCCCCCCAATTTCAGGAGCCTCCAACACATTGTGTGGCAATACCATACTTTCCCTGTTTTTAGACAGAGCAGATGTATTTCTCATTGTTTTACAGCTTTGACTATAGGCCAACAATATTAATGATGCTGGCGTGCACACTCTTCCAGAGGCAAATATTTTGCGGTTGAATCTGCTGACTTCTTCTAAACTTTCTCTGAGCATTTTGTGTTTGTCCTGGAAAATAAAAAAAAAAATTTTTTAAACCTTGCTCTCTGGCTTTTAAGCCACCTGGATGAGCAGTATACGCCTTTTACTTCATTCTCCTCACGCTATTATCTACTTGCCGTTCTCACACCATCACCTCTCCATTTACATCTGTACCTTATCCTCCAGCTGCTTAACCCTCTTCCTCAGCAGTGTATTCTCTCGCTCTGTGTCTCTCAGCCTCTTCTTGATGTCCTCATAGGCCGTGACCAGGGCAAAGTGGGACGCGACGGATTCATCGCCAGCACACACCGACATAGGACTCTCGCCGGCAGCGGTGTAGGCCGTCTCATGTTTAAGGATGCAAATGTCATCATCCACTGCCAGGGGCTCCATGCCTGCACAGGCCTACTCTGTAGCAGATAGAAGACCTGCGGATGACATGAAGGTATAGTGTCATTTTCACAGTGATGATGAATCGGTTTGTTATTAAGCAAAGGAAACTGTGACTAATAGGCAGAGTTCAACTTAAAATTGATAGGGTTTACAAATTGAAAACCTTATATTTAAAGTTGTCATAATCTTAAAGGACCTAGTTAATGCAGTTGTATTACTGGCTCTTCAAATGTTTGTTTGACACATGTGTTGTGTTTCATCATTACTTCCTCCTCACTACACTGATTCAGAAAAGGCCTCAACCAGCTTCAGGCCTCATATGGATGAAATCAGTGTCGTCATCATCACAGCATCAGGTCCACCTTACAATAACATATCTTTCTTGTGCAAAGGTGATTCCACCCTCTGTGTGCGGTCCATACAGCTGTTGTATAGCAAAATTGTCAGCTTAGCAATTTGAGATATCTGTGACATTTGCGTACATACAAAAACGACTTTCGAAAGTTTGAAATACAAATGGTAAACTTTGATTGGACACAGTTACAGAGGAGAAAAGAGAGACTCACAGTGACCTGTTGTTACAAACCACTGACACAGATCAAGTGACTCTCAGCAACAATGAAAGAAGTCCAGCCAAAATACCTGAAACATACCGTCTCCTAAAACCAAGGAGAAGCCCACCCCCTCCTTGATCCTTTGTGTTTGGAGTAAGTTAGCTCGGCAGGAGAGACAGTGCAGCTAACGCTGGTCGATGATGTCAGCATGCAATGATGCAGCAAACACTGGGGAGCCAAGTTTTTAACAGTGAAGGCCGAGTGTTTTCCAAAAGTAAGTTTCACGAAGATGACCGGACATGCTCCAAGATCCACGCCATGGCTACGAACCAAGACGAACACAAATGCAGAACCACTGACTGTTAAGAGGACGACTTCAGACAATGGTATGAAATCGAAAGTCAACGTGCAACCAAAACACGAACAGGAACGTCATTGCGATAGCCTTCCCTCGATAAAATATAAGAGCTAACGGCTAACAGGGAGATGCCAGCAGCGAAGATACCTTATTTCGTTCAAGGAGGCATTGAAAAGCAGCCGTAATTAGGATGTAAACAATCAATGACTCGTTTGTATACGATGCTAACACACCGTTAGCTTCCGTTAGCTCTGTTGACAACCGACAAAACACATTGACAGCCAGTTCTAAAATAGGTTTCAGTGTGAATAACATAACGCAGACGATCACATGGAGATGAATACAATAAGTATCAATAGATTACAAGGATTGATCTGTTGATGATAACAGTTAGCTAACGTTAGCTCTTGGCTAACGTCTTCTGGCGAGGTGAAGCAAAAGCAGTCGATTATTTTTCACTCTCGATTCCCACTAACCGTATTAGATGCTCTCCTCAATTACGTGACGGCGGACCACACAGGATGATCATTTATTCTTGGAAAAATAAGACCTGTTTCTCGGAGGAAAACAAAGAGACGAAGCTGGACTCTCGCACCGTGTCAGAACTGACAGGTGAGGAAACAAAAACTTCCGGGAGTCACTTGACTGCTAAAGTCCTTTCAAAATAAACGCACGATGTAAATAGAAGTGAGTAATACTACCACTCGTGGCGCACTGGTTTGAGCACGGTGAGGAGGAAGATGTATTAACGCAGTTTGGTTGAACAACATGTGAAAGAGGAGGAAGTTCTGCTGGATTTTAAAAACTGTTCAGAAAGATTCAGTGATTTGACTGAAAGAAACACTGTTCAGAGTGAAGCTCGTGTTGAAAACACTGTTAAAAAAAAAAAAAAAAAAAAAAAAAAGAATTAAAGAGATGTAAAGAACTGTCTTGAACAAGTTATGTACAGTTCATTAACGTTACAGCAAAAGTTGCCCCTTAACGTGCTAGCTGAAGTTAATTGTGCAGTTGACTGATGACGTTACAATGTTAGCTAACGTTAACAGACTGTCAGTATTTGCTCACTTGCTAAGCTAAGCTAAGCTAAGGTAAGGTAAGGTCACTTCAGCTGACACTGCTCAAATATAACTTGTTTATTTCTCATTGGCAGATAAATTATAGAAATTAATCGTATTTTCTGTCGCAGTTATTGAGCTGGTTAGTTAGGTATAGCAATGTAACGATAGCTAGCTAGCTAACGTTACCTGTTAATCGCCAAAGCATTGTGAGTTGTTAGCTAGTCACTTTATATTTGTAATTTAATACAAATATATAACCATAACCAGCCCTTCACTGTGATGACTTCTGGTCAATGGTAGAGGCCGAGTCATTAGCCAAGCAGCCCATCTTGACTGCTAACATTAACATGTCTGATTACTGAGAAATAAGAGATGATGAAATAGTTTGGGAATTGTAAACCTGTGCAACCCTTTATTTTTTTAATCATGAATTCCAACAGGAAGAATGCCATATAGATATTAAATGACCAAACATAGCTATACTAGTTGATCAACCTGTAATATTAACTATTTTAACATTGATATTCATGTGGATCTTTGGGAATCTGTGTTGAGGAAGTGAGAAAGAAACATGAGTGTGGCATTTACCAGCAGACAGTGATTGTGTTGGGCAGAACATTAAAGTGTATGTACAGTATATGTGTTTGTAAAAAAATCTCACTCTTAGCCAACATGTCTAATTAATTTAAGGGTTTTAATGGTGTCATTCAAACAATCATAAGTCTAAGAGCAAGCAACAAACAATACTAAAGTTCACACGCTCTCATAAAGTACAACTTGTTTTCATGATATCTAATGTTGGTCTTACTCTACTGTGTTTTTTGGGAGTGTGTCACCTATAATCACTGTTTTTAAAATGTAAATTTTTTCTGCATTCATCGTTTTGCCAAATAATTCCTAAATGTGCTATATTAATTACTTTAAAGGGCTTAGGAGTCAAACGTGTGAAATACAAACCCTGTGCTTTGGTTGTGGAGGAAGCTGCAAAGATCGGTGACATGACATGTGAAGAGGAGCCCAAGATCTGCATCTTAAAGACTCGTGAGTGTAAGTCCACCACTTGCACATGTCACCTCAATAGATAATATGTTTTTACTCACTTCCCTTTGACTGTGGCACACTACTTTTGCTTTGCTCTTACTCTTTCGGAGAGTAAAAATGCTTTCCATTACAGTATAAAGCTGTTCTTTCATTTCTTTCCAGATAGGCTATGATTGATTCATAAATAATTAATTAATTTCCTTTCTGGAGTTCAGTGTACTGTAGTGATCAGGCTTAAAAATACGTAACGTTTCCAACCATTAGTTTGTGAGTCCTCTAAGTTTGTCCCGTCTTGTAAAATAGATTTTCTTTCTCTAAAGGATACCCGTCCCTCTAAACCTTTTTAATGCCCACATGTGTTATATTCAACCCAACCCTTCTGGTATAAGGCAACAAGCAATACAATTAGCATATCGCATAGTAGAGGTGGGGACTACTACTGTTTTTGTCCTGTCATTGCAGTGTTGTCTAAGGCTCGGTTGCTGATGTATGACATAGAGGAACTGCTGGACTGGTGTACATCAACAGGCCCCTCCAACCAGAGACGACGCAGAATGGTACGTGCAGAGGTGCGGGTGCAAATCCTCAGACAAACCTCATGGAACCATGTGACCATGACCATGACCACACTATTTCTCTTTACCAAGTAGTTTTATTCGTCTAACCTTAACCGTTGCCTTAAATTCAGCCTTTGTGGAGTATGTATTGGCCATGTGGCTCCATGAGGTCTGTCCCCCTTCTTGTTTTTCCGTCTTTGTTCTTTCCCCCGCTGATACTGCAGCTCTTATGTTATGGGTCGACCAGAGAGGTCTATTTGTTTAATTGATCTCATCCTGTCTTTAAAGGACACAATGAGGCAGATAGGACTATTACATTCACTCAATACTGAGGTCACAAGTGGTCAGGCTACATGAGTTCCATACAGTTGCATAGCAACACCGTTAATTTGCCTCTCAGCTGCAGCCTGAGGTGCGAACTGAATTGCCGTCAATGTAGTTTTCAGCTGACACACGGTAGAAGCTACTTAACTATTTTACCATTTAATTGTAAGCCGAGCCTCTCAGCTTCTTTTACATGGTTTTCCATCAAAGTGATCAAGGGACAAACGGCTTTAAACATTAAATCCTCCTGACCTATTTCTGTGAAGTACCAGAGGAGGCAACAAATCAAACCTTTTTCCAAAACCTTTGGTCAGAAAGAAATGCCTTCAGTGTGCGGTGTTTTGATTTAGGAGCTTTTGTTTCAGTCAGTTGCTTTACAGCAGCCCCCCAAAGCTGCATTGATTTCATCCACGCTTGTTGCCGTATTTCTTCGGATTCTGGCTGTGGCCCAGTTATACGACGTTCCCCACCTCAGTCCCACCTACAAAGGAACTAATTGGCTCAGCTGCTTCTCCGACCGGAAAAACAGTCGTTCTTGAAAGGCCTTTGAATCTCTCCAACAAAATGTGAGAAGTAGTCGCTTATTCAGAAGTCTGGAACCAGACAAGCAAAAACACTAATGGTAGTGAGGACTGTTTATATATTCTCTTTCTAACAGGAAGCATACACACACACACACACACACACACACACACACACACACACACACACACACACACACACACACACACACACACATGCTCAAAATTCTCTCTATTGCACATACTGCACAAGGCAGTTTTTAACTGATGCACGTGCGAATGGTTTTGTCATTGTTTCATGTGCTCAGGCAAACCGTGCACAGCGTGATCTAGTGTGCGTGTTGTTGTGGTGATTCAGCAGGAGTGTCAGGCCAGCATAGAGGAGGACGGAGAGACCTTGGTCATAGAGGGCTTCAGGTTTAAGAGTGCGGCCAGCAGGGAGGACCTGAGGAGGCTGAGATCACCGGCTGGTAGAGGAGCAGGACGCCAGGGCGACGCTTGAGCGATGGCTGCCTTAGTGGTTTGATCACACAAAGTCAGCCAGGTCAAAGGACTGGCAGAGGTAACAATGGCGGACAGACGAGCCACCAGATGACATGTTTTAAAATGATGGGAGAAAGGCCAACAACTGACATGTGTAGCTCTTTACAACAGAGAGACAAACGCAGTATGACACCGTGTTATATCGAGGACATAGACCATTTTAGAGGAGATAAGTGTTCCAATTGTTCCTAAATGTTAGCGTGAGACATTGTGAGTTATTTGTTCATTGTTGCTTGTTTGCAGATAAATCATCTTTGAGAACATACTCGTTTGACAGTTTTGAATTGCCCTTACTCAAAGTGTGCATGTATCAGTGTTGCATGTATCGTAGTGCTATACTGTATAGGAGAGAGTATTACAAGGTAAAGTTGGAAATGGCATTGTTTAGGATAATGGGGATGACTTTGCATTATTTATTTCACTGCTCTTGTGCAAGCCAGCATGGTACGTTTTTTGCAGTCTCAGCAGTGTGATCCATATGGAACAGTAGCTCACCAGCTCTTCATACTGTTATGTACTTATTTCATTTGTTGCGTTTATGGTGTGCGACACACACACACACGCACACACACACACACACACACACCCCTTGAATGTCCGTATACATCAACACACCGTGTATGTTAGTTGGGGACGTAGCTTTCTGTTTGGTTACACAGAGCTGTTGGTCTATTCAGTGTCCTTCCTGTTTGGACCTGATTGTAGATCATCTCACTCCCTAAAAGCACCTCTAGTGCTCTAAATATAGCAACGTCTCACAGCCCACCATGCTTTTTAGTGCAGCTGGCTTGCAGAAAAACAGTATAATAAATACATATGACAGTGTTATACTTTGGCATCTGAAGGTCGATAAGAAATCTTATAATTGAATAACCTGACGTCAAGACCTTTTAAAGCTCATAAATACAGTTGACTGCATTGGAGGAGGATTATGACGGTATAGTCTCTCAGTCTTCAATATGTCACTCTTCCTCAGTCCACTATTTGGGAACTCTTCCTCATTGGTGGTGGTTAAACTGATATTAAAAACATGGATTAAAAACATTCATAAACAAGTGATACTGTGTGCATTACATCATAGCATCGATTCACAGTATTTGATGATACATGCCATATTTTAAATATTGTGGTGCTGTTTTATCAACTCTAATGGGGGTACAAAAGATACCTGGTCAAATTAGTTGGTCAAATTGATTACTCAAAGCATTTTAAATTTGTTTTTACCATTTTTCTAATTTCAATTCTAGTGCAGTCTGCAGTAGAAATGACAATATAGCAAATGGCCATCTTATAAACGTTGACCTGATTGTGTCAAGAGAAGCCAAATGCAGTATCGGTGACAACAATGTACTCGTACTCGTCATGACTGTGTACATCCCTCTACTGTATATGTTAGGAAGACATTCTGTGCTGCCATAGCCTGCCATTGTAATCACAGAGTCAGCTTCGTTTTGTTAGCCTCACACACGAGTAGCGTTCTAGAATCTCATGACCAAACTGTAAAATAAATCCCTTCAATGGTGAAACATGAAAACAAATCAGTCTTGTCTCTCCGTGTAACGCCCTGTGTAAAGTGAGTAGAGTGGGCCGTTTGCTGCTGAAATGAAGAAACGGGACCTGCCAGTAGATTAACAAGTGTCAGAGCATCAATGTAGCCAATTAACAAACTGCCAATTAGAATGTCTGCTGAACGATTAAACCCAGAAGTTTACCGAGCATTAACATACTAAACAGACCGACGTAATGTTATGCAGATAAGGTCATTATTATGCATGTGCTAGTTCAGAGCCTAAATTAAGTGCTTGTTTGGAGCACTCGGGATGTTTGCAAGCATCAGCTCTATGACAACATATTACAGAAATAATGGTCACTTGAAAAATTGAATTCGTTTGACATTTGGCTTCAAGCGATGGCAAATAAACAAAGTCAGCTTGAGTCATATTTAGTAACCATCCAGAGCTATAGCATGCAAATCTCCTTAGATTTATAGGAATTGGTAAAAGGGCTTAATAATGATTTGTTTGGACTTATAATATGCAGACACACACACACTCACACTATGCACACAAACACTTGCATCATCATGCAATCAGGCCAAGTGGTAGAAAAAATAGTAGGCAAGCATCCAGCAGATGCTGAATTAATAATGGCAGAAGTTTCAGATCGACTGTGTTGATTGTCAAGTTTTTGTCCGAAAGTGCCCCATGAATTATTGATGTCATAGCCCTTGTAATTAGATGTTGATGTGAAAAGACCGGAACAGGAAAACAAGAGCGCTTGCTGTTCTGTGGAAATGATTAATCAGTCGCCCGGGTCTTCATCACTTTTGACAATTTTAGGACTTTGACCCTCTTCAAACTGAGAGGGCTATGGCCACCTCTTCACAACAGATGGACACTGCTGTATTTGGGTGGCATCTTTTTGTTTATGATTGCACTTGTGGTTTGTTTGGTTGATTTAAACATCTGCCGCCCATAAATCTGCATCGATGGAACCCGAGAGCAACAGCAGATGCACGCTCGTTTTCAACCAGAAGAGGATGCTGTTTCTTTGTTATTCGCTCAGGCCCTGCACCCGGGCATTAAGCACTCAAGCGATTTATAATGGATGACAATGAGACATTCAAAGGCATGTGAAACTCACTGTTGAGGAGGAGAGTGGCTGAAGGTTGGACTCTTTCTGAGTTGTCTTTTACCACCTTGTTAAACCTCGAGTTAGAATATTATGAAATTAGTAGGGAGTACACACATGCAGAATGTACTCCCCGTTGTCTCGAGGCAAAGTAGAACGTATTCACCCACTATTAATCACCAGTGAGTCATGAGTGTACGGTGAGGTCACAGTATACCCTCTATGATCCCTTCCTCTGCAATATAATACCCCATCAACTACAACGGCACTGCTGCAGTTAAAGTTAGGATCAGTGATGCCAGCAGCACGGCCATATATCACACCGCTGTCTCCGAGTTGTTTCACACTGCTGAACTAAACTGCACCAGCACAAATTACACCAGCAGCAGACATAACTCCAGTATTTCTCTCCCAGTGTCTCGGAAACACTGGGGATGTTTGACAGCCGTGGATTGCCGTGACGCGGCGGAGTCTTACCGCCTATCAATCGTGCGTCAAGCTGCACTGGGAGTCATAAAGTTTTGTTGGCGCTTTTTTTCCCCCGAGTCTGGGCTTTTACAAACACGCATGATGAGAAAAATGGCTGGAGCACACATTGTATCGCTCACTGTAGGATTTATGCTCTGTGCGAGGTGGTTAGCCTCGCAGCGCCATTTGCATGCAGAGTTCACAAGACCTCCATTGGTCCGAGCGTTCTTCGGCCCACGGGGCGTTTTCACATTGCGCTTCAAAAAACGGTTCTCAAGTAAAGTGCACTCGCCTGCTTACTGATTCATTACAGACCCTGAAACTGTGCCTTTTAATCAAGAACCGGCCTTCTTCAGACGGCACAGAGGTCAGCCATATCCAAGGCCCCCTTGTATATGTGTTGGTACAGCGGAGGGCATCCCTGGAGACCGAATGAGCATAGCTGCAGCAGGGCATCCAAGGCCCTTCCTTTGTTTTTTGCTGAGCCAATTAGAGAGAGATAGCATCTGCTATGAAAGGAGAACAATGGCTTGTTCACTGCGTGTTCGAGTCCATGAGTACAAGTATGTGTGTGTCTGTGTGAATACGCATGAAGTTTGTGTGCATGTCCGTAGGCTAGTTAGTATATATGCATGTGTGTGTGTGTGTGTTCTTGTAGCTACAGTATATGAGCATGTGGAGTACGTGTGTTGAATAGTAATGAGAGAGAGAGAGAGGAGTATTGAATACAGCAGAGGAGAGGACACAAGAAAACGACTGCCTACAAAGTATGACAGACAGCATATGGCTTCATCTGCTGTGATTCAGTTAAGCCCTACACACACACACACACACACACACACACACACACACACACACACACACACACACACACACACACAGCAAATCACCAGAGAGGCAAATATAAATTCGGAAGACTTCTTGCATTTATGCGCCGAGGCACATACAATGCTTGTAATTAAAAAGTCACTGTGCTGAGTGACAGTCTCGCTCGTGCACGGCTAGTTTGTTTCACTCTCTCCCAACTCCCGTGAAACTTTTTGACAGGAAGTGTGGTGATGATTTCACAGTTGGCCATAACACTCCATCTCGCCAAAGGACCTGAAGGTCATCAACCCCTACCTGCTGCTGTCTCGAGCTGGGCAGAGTTTGATGACTCTTCTTTTCTAGCTATAGGAGTGAAAAGAGAGAGGTGTGAGGGTGTGTGTGTGTCTCTGTGTGTGTGTGTGTGTGTGTACGTGTTTAGTAGAGCTAGCTAGCACCCCTGGCTCGGCCAGCCGGCTCCACCATATGGCCTCATTTATCATGTATCTCACTATTCATTAGGACTGCCCTTGCTGGCTGCAGACACACTGCTGGGGGTCCTCACCTCAGAAAGGCTCTGGACGACTGACTGCAGTCCACTGTAATTGTGGGAGTGAATGCATCACAATTATATGTGGCCGACAAACACCGTGAACCAAAAGGTTATTTTGCTCCACAGGAGGCCCCGCTTTGGTGATTAATATGAAGTTATACCTAATAATAATAATAATACAATAGTTTATTGCCCAAACATGTGATTTGTGTTTTAGAGCTCTGGAAGGATGCAAAGATCAATTGTCTGTAGAGAGTCCCCTACAGTGTGCAATTCTTCCGCACTGTGTGACATGTTTTTGTGACTAATCAAACATAATAACGGCTCATTGGTATCGTCTGACCCATTGCTTGACTGCTCTTGCTGAATGCAATAGGTTACGAAAAAATGCTGTTTCTTCATTGCTTTTGCAAAGCTGTTGGTTTGCAGTTATTTGGAGAAATCAGTAGCTAATCATGTGCTTGTGTCTTTTCACCTATTGGACTTTCTATTACATACGTCGCCACGTCTTCTCATCTTCTCATCTTGCTTTGGGGCGTTTTGTTTGAACAAAAGTCTGTTTCAACGGTATGTTTTTATACATATAAATCAACAAGGAGTCAAAAATCTTAATTTACGGCAGACATGACGATGAATGATCAACAATGATTGCATGACAGACATATTTGAATGCCCCTATAGTTTCCAAGTTCCCCTTTGTGAGCAACCCATCAACAGCTTCTCTAGTTTGAAAAATAACATTTCATGTTACATAAAAAGGAGAAGAAATTTACATTTTAGACATGATGTATTAATGGTTGGTTTCCTGCGTCAACTACAAACAGTGCTCCGATTAACATATCAGTGTTGTACCCTGAGCGAACTGTGGCAGTGCAAAAATAATTACCTGAGCGGGGGATGTTTTGATCTGCTCTCAGCGCAGTGTGTCAGACTATTTACACGGAACCACATACTGTATCATCTTTGACTTTCTGATCTTGGTTGTGTTCATTTTGCTAGAATTAGTAATTCTGTGCCCCCTGTTTAAAGACAGAGATGTAAAATTACGCTGACAGTAAATCCCACGGTGTTTACCAGGGGTAGGCAACCTAAGGCGGTAGCCAATGGCACACTAGCAATAAGTGTGCAAGAGAGTTTCTTATGAAATGTTGAGGTGCCCTCTCATCTGCGTGCCAAATTACCTCTTGCGCAGTCTGACAGATTCATGGTAGGTTGATTGATTCCCCCCCCTAATCCACGAAGACCCGCAATCCGTATCAAAAAGTTTGCCGACCCCTGGTCTTTACCCGGAAACACTCACCATAGCAATAAGGTATGCAGAATTTTCCTTGATCGGTTGCGTGTGGAGTCTGGCGAGGAGCTAGTAGCACTGTTTGAGCAGGGCAAAGTCATTTCTTTGTTTGTATTTTTTTACTTCTTACTAAAAATCAACAAATTTCAGGGTTGACAAGTTAATATGTCCAATCAAATAGCTATTTCTATTTCCCTTTCATGTCTGTAACCTTAAGATAACCATGTGCTTTCAAAAATGCAGATGTGCAGAGTTTTGTGTCTCTATGTGAATATATACCTGAAAAAAAAACAGGTGAGGAGCTTAAACCTATAACACCAATCTGATTTCTACATTTTGGGCATCCATCCGCTGACATCCTGGCCTCAATAGCTACAAGTTTAAACTATCCTAGGCAGAAAAGTAGGCCTTGGGTGCATGGTAGTACAATTGTTCTTTCTGGTTTCATATGATAGAGGGAATTCTGGGGCAAAGGATTTCAAACACTTCGCTCAATGTGAGAAGTTGAAGGGATATGTGAGAAGTATGGCGACTATACCGTACCGTGATATCATCATTCTTTCACAGATAATCGTACTATCAGCTGTGCAGGAATATCCGCAGCAATGGAGTCCAGACATTGCTGGTGGTGACGAAATAGAAGAGCATGAAGCTGAAGATCTAGATGGATGTGATCTGGAGCGGGATTTGTGATGAGCTCATTGGACAGCTGGTTCTGATGAAAACAAGGGGAGGAGGGCTGGAGGGTGGGTTGCATCAATGACAGCTGAAAGCAGCATAGTGGGGATCGGATTTCAACCGCAACAAGATGATTGGCTAATGAGGTAGTCGCAAAATCTGATTGCTTTAAGTGAATCAGCAACTTTAGAAGAAGGAAAGGAAACTATATATATCTATCTATATGCACTATATTTACCCTCTGCAATTTGATGTAATAGATTTCTGAGTGTGAATGTTCTTAATTAGTCCCCTGAAACTATTCCCACAGTGGAACAAAAGTAAGTCGCGTAATTGCAGGTCCCACAATTTGGGTAAGCTCATCATACTAGATGTGAGATCTCCAATTCGGTTACACACACAGATTTGAACATTCAATGCCAGACTTGTAGCGTGCTGGTGTTGATCAGCGAGGTCATCTTCTTCAGGTACTAAGCTTGGGACTCATCCTGTATCAGCAGGACTGTTCCACTTACTGCAGCTTTGTGCCGGGACTGTGAGGCCAGCTGTTGTTCCGGTGCGTCCCTGTTAAGCATCGAAAAACATTAAACGGCAAGCGTGACTCAACTGCCCAGAGAAAATCACAGACTGTTGTTGTGCCAGTCATTGTTATCTCAGGAAGAAGTCTTTGCATTCCTCTCCCACTCCGTGTGGCACACTTGATTTCCCCTCTCATCCTGCCTGTCCGTCTTCCTCTGTCTCTTCTTGACGGTTTGACAGTGTGACAGAGAGGAAGAGACGTCTTCAGTCATGTGTGTGTGTGTCGGGGGGGGATGTCAGCAGGAGTGAGATGTCTGTCTTGGCACCACTGATTGCTCTGCGTGTGGGTGGGTGTGTCCGTGCTTGTGTGAATTTGATGCTTGCCTGTGTATATACTTTCGGTGTGCTGAATATTGAATATGTTTCGGCGCATACCGCTGTGTTATTCTTGTGTGTGTCTTTGTTGATTTGTTTTAATTTGATTGTATATATCGCAGTATTGAAAGCATCGAAGCATGAAGCGCTCGTTGTTTTCGCGGGTTATAATGACGTAGATTAAAAAGACATTTGGAAAGCAGAGGTTTGTTCTGAGTGAAGCACTTTAATGAACAATGTCTCTGCGACATTGTGGTTGTTGAAGACATTCAGGAGGCAAACTCCCTCTTAAGAGTCTTCACTGACCGCAAGTGAGACCTTGTTTTTCTAGGTTGTCTAAGAGACAACATTGATGCAGATTTAGATTAGGACAAAGCACCTGATACACAAATACTTGTCTGATATACATACATATTTACTAGCTTGCAGGAACATTGAGCTAGTACTATAGGGTACAGAGGAGCAATGTTGTGAGCTAAAGGCCTTACTTAAGAGCATTTCAACGCAGCTTGTTATTCCTAAATGCTCTATAACACCAGCTGCCCACTGTGCAGTTACTTCATTTAGTGATTTTACCCTTTGCCAATATCAATTACTGAAAAATAAGCAGCGTGGTTTTTTCAGTTTGTAAAATCGCATTGCTGTGGATTGTAGTGTAGATATCTCAGGCTAGAGCCTTATTAAATAGACTAAATCATTTATACTAGAATCTAGTCTGTTGATGTAAAAGTCTCACTTTTTACTGCTCACGTAAACTATTCCAGTTTCATTCTCCTTCCAGCTGTCAGACAGACAGTAGATGGGCTGATGTGGACAGATAGTAATTATCCAGAGTCTATAAGTCTGTTGTGCTTTTGCTGTTTGTTTGCGTGCGTACCCTTGTGTATTCAGTGACAGGTAAACCTTTGAAAAAGACTAACGCCCTGAAGGTCTTTTGATGTCCTCACCATCATTTTAAATCTTCTTTATGTGAAGCAATCAGCGACACTGGAAATCACCTCTCAGCAAATGCAAATGTACTCTCAATGCAGTTGGCTCCAGTTATAACACAAATGAGTGGCTTATGACCTTCCTAGCCAACAGGAAATAGCTTCTGGAGTCACAACAGCGGGCTGACTTGCCATTAACACGGCAGCACAAAGCAGCTACAGTCTTTTCTGTTTTCTTTAAGAAGGATTCGACAGGAGAAACATCGTCGTAGCAGAGCGAAGCAGCTGTAGAGCTCTATTGCTGTAACTCTAATAGCAGCGTTCATTACCCTCTCCTCATTTTTTTGTATTAAGGTCATTATATTTTATTTGTAAGCCTGCTGCACAGTGCAATGTTCATGCTCAGCTATTCCACCACCGGCTTCAGAGGAGATGGGTTTCAAAAAATAACTTTAATTGAATTTGTGCACTGGCTTCGATGCTTAACAGCAAGAAAGTGCAACAAAGCAACACTTGTTAGGATCAGACTCCTTATTTATATTGTCAATGAAGACGTGCATTTGACCGAACAGTCATGCAGCTTTCATGGGGCAATAAAAAAAAAGTGTATAGGCCAGAGTAACTGAAATGCTATTAAGTGAATATATTTGCTGAGGAATTGCAGATTTTTTTTAGTGCAAAGACGCTGGACATATTTCAGTGCTGTACTTTCCGCTCCGGTGTAATAGCCCTCCTAATTCAGTTCAAGTGGTGCCTGTACAACGAAGCCGCTGGCAGAGAGGCATGCCAGGGCATATGAAACCAGCGGAATGAGAGGATGTGCGGACGCAGATAAGGATGAGAGTGAAACCATGACCATGGTGTGGTATTAATGACAGACATGATCACATATAACCTTTGACGACCAAAGAGGCCCTTATTTCTGCGGGGAGGGAAACCCCTATGAGGGGGGTATCCGCCTTCTGAAAATGATTAACTAATCAAATTTTATGTGTGAGGGAGTTTTTTTTCCAAACGCTGTGGAATTTCCCTGATCCTCGTATTCCTTATCAGTGGAAGTACCCTTCAGGACACCTGATGCTTCACAACACGTCTAACACACACACACACACACACACACACACACACACACACACACACCTACGCGTGCACACACAGGCCAAGTCTCGTCAAAGTGACAGAGAATTATTTGTCTGCTCGTGTCTCTTTGGTCCAAGCCTTGGTGTTGGGTTCACCGACGTGCCCTCGTATGTTATACCAATATGACATATCATAAGACATATCGCACTAATATGGAGCAATATAAAAAGGAGAACCTGCTGTCAGTCTAGCTGCTTTTAAACCCGTCTTATTAGAGGATGTCCTGTCTCTTTTGTGTGAGAGATCGTACAGGAGCAGAAAAAAAACGTAATTCCTACATCCAGTTTTATACCTGAATTGATATCTCACAGTGTAATAAATAAATGCCACATTTATCCACCCAAAAAGACATCTACTACATTCATTTGCTGTACATTTATTTTTTGGTATAATGTAATGGTATAAATATTTCAATGCTAACAAAGACCATAAACCCACTATGTCATTACCCTTGGGTGTCGCATCAGCTTTGTGTGGATTAGTGAACACGTGTAGTGCAGTTGAGTTCATAACTTCATACTGTGAACACACAGAACTACATGAACTGTAATGCTGATTCTATGTCATTTAATGCCTGAGGCGCTGCGATGCTCGTGCACATTTTCTATATGGGCCCCCTAATCAGAGCCAGCTTCAGCCGTCCTGCCGGCACCCACACACAGAGACTGTGGACTGGAGTATGATGTTGTTTTCCAGGCTGAGCTAATTGTCTCTAGGGCTCATTTCTCTCTCTCGCTCTCTCTCTCTCTCTCTCTCTCTCTCTCCCCCCCCCCCCCCCCCCCCCCCTCTCTCTCTGGTTGCAGTCGGACTTTGCTCTGTTGCGCGACGCAGCCTCGGGTCCCCGGGAAGGCTCTAATGAAGAGTTATGAGAAGCTGGATGCCTCTTGGCTCGGGATAGAGGGTTGGAGGGAAAGGGATAGAAGATGGGAGTGAAGCAGGGGAGGGTGAAGAGTGAGCCATGAGAGTAAGATGGGGGAGAGGAAAGAAGGGAGACGGCATGCAGCGAGGCAGAAAGATGGATGGATGGAAGGAAAGGAAGCATGAGAGGCTTTGGGAAGAGAGACCCAACACCCTCGCCGTTACTCTCTTACAACACGCCCTCTACACGTGCTTTACACACAGGGTGATGTGCCTCGTCAATAGGAGGAGACTTTGGTGGAATGTGGTGAAAATGAAGATGTTATCAGCCTAAACATTTACATTGTCATGAAAGGAGATGGTTGGTGTTGTATATCCAGAACATAACTGCAGCACTTGCCTCTTTATGTAACATTTGGGGCATAAACCTGCTGGCCAGCTTTACAGTTTAACTGTCCTCGGGAGTGCTAACATGAATTATCCTCTGATCGCACAAGTTGGGTGTTTATGTGGTTTCTCCCTCATGGCCTGCCTGCAACTAGGAGCTTGTTTTCTTTATTTATTTTTTTATATTTCGCCCCTCTCTTTCTTACTCTGTATGATAAATATCCGCTTGTGTAGTGATTACATTTGTGAATGTTCAGACCTCCGAGCTTTCTCCCTGTCTGTCTGTTTCTTGCTTCCTCTTTTCCCTGTTTGTGTCTGTGGGAGGCAAGTATCTTTTCACTCTGACCCATTGTGGGTTTTCTGAAAAACATCTGCAAGATTTAAAAAGCAAAATACTCTGTCAGTATGCAAACTACTTAATGCACCACATGTCCCTGCATATTGTAGGTGTGTTAATCAACATGTTATCTCAAGGTTATGTTTTTTTATTCTCACCTTTTGCTGAAGAGTTCTTTGTTTTCTTGTTTTGATAAGCAGTTGTTATGATCTGAATCCAAGTGCAGAGAGTTTTTAGAGACTTAAAGTAAGGAGTGTTTAATTCACCATGGACGTTGAGGGAAATCAGACCCTCATAGGGTCTTCGAAAAAATGCATTCATGTTTTTTTCAAGTACATTTTCATAATTGTCTGCAACCATAAACTTCTATGAGCAGGGTCTAAAATGTTTGCGGTCACAATTATAGAACCATCTTACTTTTGTTGGTTGCAACAAGTCTGTGAAAATGATTAAGAAAACAGAGGAAAGAAAGTGATTTCATTATTTTAGATTAAATGTAGCCTTGAAACGCTTCCTGCCTCTTCCTGAGTTTATTGGAAAAAAGACGTGTTTCATAAATAGTCTGATCAATTTTTTAATAATCTTGAATAGCAATATAACTTTTACCATTTGCATAAATCACAGCCAAACACACAAGGAATGGAGTCCACCGAGGCCATTTTCAGTGTTTCTTGCCCACATAACAAAAGCCTATTGCTTTCCCTGTGGTCATAGCGGGCCTCCTATATGGATGACAGAGCAGCTTCAACCATTTTGATTTGAGATGAGGTTCACCGGGTCACGCCTTTGGAGGGTAGAGGAGAGTCTCTCCGTCCCTTTCCTTTCTTTGACTTCCCCTCTCCCCTCTGCCTTCACTCGAGTCTAAATGTCAGCCAGCCTGAGAGAGACAGACAGAGAAAGGGAGAGGGGAGATCTGCAGTCTGCTGGGAGAAAGCCATTGAAAGCATACATGATGACACCCCCCCCCTATTCAGTCTGATGAGCTATTGAAAAGCAAGATGACATTTTGCAATAATACACCATATAGCTCCAGAGTTTAGTGAGATGAAACATTATTCATAAATATGTGATGCCTGGCATTTATTGATGTTTGTGGCTTCATTTGCTGTCAAATCGTTCTCGGTTTCAGTTTTATTTGTGAGGAAATACGCCTCACTTTGACAACGCGATGAACCATAACGGTGAGCTTTTATAATCGGCTGTACAGCCGCACTGTTTAGCCCAAGGAAAGTAACGCCTCGCAGCGAATAATATGACGAGATTTATACGGCATCTCCTGCATAATTATGAAAAATGATCTTCTCTGTGTGTGATGTGTGTGGGAGCACATTCCTGCGATTGTCGAGGTTACGGAGCAGGTTTTGTGTCCTAGTTACAGTGGAGATTCTGCTACATCAGCCTGCACACGAGACCGCTAAATCGGTGTTGGGTGAAGACGAAATAAACAAAAGATTTAGTTGACATGGTTTCCCAGGAGAATGTTTTGAAAACTTCTGCATCTCGTACTCTCTGCTGAGAGATTAGTGTGTGTCTGTGTAGCTGTATGCCACAGCGCACGTCAGGTGGAGCATTAACAATACAGTGATTGGGGAAATCAGGTTGGCTGTTTGGGAACGGCGGGCGAGATCACGCTATTTAGCTTATCCTCTCTCCCCGTCTGCCTCCCTCCGTTTTTACCCTTTTCACCTCCCTCTCCGTGTCGTCCTCTTCCGTCGTTCCTCCCTCTGTTAGAAGTGGAAGGCATGTTTCTTCCTTTTGTGGGCCCAATTCGGCGTGAAGTCCCCATGAAGGGTAGTAGATTAGCGCCATTCTCATCCAGATAATTTCAACAGCTGCAGCGATGGCGGTGCTGCCGACATCTGAAGCCCCTTGTCTCCTGAGAGACTGGTTGAATTTCTGTCGCTTCAGATCAGCCCAGCTGGAGAAACACTAAACAGGCACATTTCATTCGCTGCACGCCCCCATGGATGTTCTGGCTACACAATGCCTGAGCTGCAGTAGCAACGAAGTATTGACTGTTGCATTCAGAGGAGCAGAGATGGTACCGAGGGGCCTTGAATTCAATTTTTAGAGGAAAAAGGAAAAGAGTGTGCTGTGTGAAGAGAGCAAACAGGCTGTTGCTTTGGATTATCTAAGTATGTTTTTGTCAAAGGTTGTGGAGTCAATACCCTGTAGGGTCAAGTGGAAAAACAGAAAAGCCATTAATGTGGTCTTCTCAGAAGAGACTTCCAGGCAGGCTAGTGTGAGCATTCAAGTTGTGGCTTGTGGTGGTCAAGTTCCTCGTATACATGCACTAATTCAATAATAAGAAAAGATCAATACCACCCTTACGTCTGTACGGTCAATATGAAGCCGGAACGAGCAGCGGCTAGGTTAGCTTAGCATAAATAATGGGAACAGGAGGAAATGGTTAGCCTGGTTCTTTCCAAAGGTAACAAAATAGCACCTCTAAAGCCCGCTAATTAATTGGACGTTTATTAGAGAATTTTCCATTGTCTTTTATAACTACACCTTTGAACCACAAGGGGGAACGTGAATGTTCGTATTGTTCTGGTAATTGTAGCCTACCTAAAACATTTAATCTAAAATTAAAGGCTACTGTGAATTCTGTTTGATTTCCTGAAGAGAGGGAAAAAACGAGAGCCTAGCCTAAATTCATGTAGATGATCTCATTTATAAAGTATTTAAAATGTGTCTATGTTTTCAATAACGCGTGCATTAAATGAAGTTGTGATTTATCAAACGTATATCTCTTCGAAAGGGCTGGTTTACCTTTTCAAGATAATATAAGGTGATGTGGGAATGGCAGTAGAAACTGTTAGGATCATCCGTCTAAGCACCGATTCACTCTTCTCACAATTTGGCCTGTTGTGAATGTGATGTCATTTTTAAAAAAGTGGGCCCCCATTAAAAAAAAGTTTGGAACACTGTTCCACTCCATCTCTGGGTAAGATAGCAAACAAGCGAGTTCCCCAAAATGCCAAACTATCCCCTTTCCTTTGGCACATCTTATGTGGGACCTTTCCTGGACCACAACTGTTTTACACACCTTACTTTCTTTTTTGCAAACTTCTTTGGTCTCTGCAGACACTAAATGATCAAAGATGCCATTCTTTTGTCGTTTCAGCCCTGCAAGCACTGAACTCTGTTGCAGGGCGTGAGCCAGCGTCATTGGCAGATCTGCCGAACTGCCTGTGTGCCGTGTTTGCGCTTGGTGGGTATTGATTTTGTGTTTGTCCTTGTAAATACTGCATTTTGGAACCCAGTGCCTCACTGAAATCTGGACAGAGTTGTTGGATGGTAGCAGAGGAGAGGGAATGGCACACATGGGAGGGAGGTAAAAGAGTGCATGGAGCAACAATAACACAGCAAGTCGGAGAGGGGGAGAAAAATGTGAGCTATAGAGTACAAAGGAAAGGGACGGAGAGCGGATAAGAGAACAGTAAAATAATAGAAAGTATTAAAGGAGGGTAAAGCAGAGAGGAGAGACAATGGGGTAGAACTGCAAAAAATGAAAGCAGAAGAATAATAAGGAGGAAGAAGAAGACACCGGACTGCACTGTTCATTCTTACTTGGAATGCATACAAACACACGTACACACCAGCTCACCTCCAGCCGAGCAGACAAGATTTGTGGCCAAAATCATCCACCGCCCTCTTCTCCCACTCCCTCCCTTTGCTGCTCAAGAACTTAATTACGGTGATAATTTGGCCTTGTTTGTTTTAGCCGCTATTACATTCTGTAAGCACCGGTCAGCTAATGAAAACACAGACACCAGAACAGAGTCGTGATCAGACCCCTGCCGAAAAACCCGAAGAGGAGAGAAAAAAAAAAAAAAAAAGTTAAGAAAAGAAAGAACGAACAGTCATAGCGATGGTGTCGAGCCGTGTCAAGTATAATGAACACCAACGAGTTTTCTGTGCTCACTGAAGCCAGCAGACATGATTAAGAAAGAATTTAAGACAAAGGAAAAATAATAAAGAGGAGTCGGTGCTTCATCTTGTTGTTGACTGTGGTGTGTCATTTTAGGAAAATGAGACAATGAGAGATAAATGATTATCTTAATGCTTGCTTTGTCTCTAATTAAGTGAAATTACAGACTTTCCTTCATTTAAACAGCAACTGGAGACCCTTCCAGATCTAGACAAACCTATTTACAAAAAGAAATGCAGCAAACACTAGAAAACCGTTGTCCCCTTGAGCCTTGAGCTTAAAGTCGAGATGAAATTACAAATTTCTTTTTTAAACCCTTTTAATTCACATCTCCTGTCATAATGTCACTTAATTGTATTCAACAATATATGCATTCTTATTTCTTTCTATCTTTATATCAAAATCAAATCACATTGTCTTCCTATAAAACAAAATATGACGTGTGCTTACGTGAGCTAGTGCCGACCACTTTCAACCAATAATATCATGACGTCCATTCATTAATCAATCTGCAACTTTGCAAAAATGGCCATCTATGGAAGGTATAGGGTTTTAAGTGAGACGAGAGGACTGCACCAGTTGGAGGCTGCATTAGTCGAAGTCCTGACTAGATAAATTGCAGACTAAGCTCATCCTGAAGCACTACTCAATCTCTAGAATCCCGAGGAGCCATTCAAGTCTGCTGGGATGCCCCCTCCTCCATTTATTAAATGATTTTGCTGCAGTTACATAGCTGTGTAAATGTCAGCTGACATGGGGGCGAAACTCCATTAAAAGCTTGCCAGAGAGATTTATCAGGGTATTAAAAACTTAAAAATGTGCTGTTTTTTAAAGCTGTCATACACCTCCAGAGCTGTGTTTTGTTGCAGGAGAGTGAACTGGGTTCTTTAGCAAATACACACTGTATATGTACCTCCTGCAAAGGCCACCAGTGTGTATTCAAATAGTGTGGGCTATACAAATACAAAAATATTCAGAATATACAAAAGGCCATAGCTTACAGGTCTTAAGATATTAATTATATGATGAAGTGTTGCCATTTTATTAAACAAGAATGGTCAGACTCTTATATCTTCATTCTTCCTACGGGCAGTTTAAAACCAGTATGTCTCATACGTTCAGAGACCGTGGCGATTATTAAAAGCGGCAATGTGAAGCGCCACTATGAGACAAAGCACAAATCTTTTGAGCAAACGTACCCACCCACATCTGAAATTAAGACATAGAAAAATAAACCTAAGAGCCCAATATGATCAGAATCCTAACACACTCATTCACTGTCCAACAATGATGTTAACAGAGAGGAATAGAGCTGAAACAAGTGGTTTCAATAACAACAGATAAAGATAAAACACTTTCCAGACGACCCACACTCATATGTTCCACACGCTGCATTGCTAGCCGACTGGTGCATAACATGAAATTATGTCATTTTTATGATACTTATTCTAAAATTAGGGCTGATGCAACCGAGCCAACCGCGGGCTTTCCGTCATGGTGCTGTGGGCATCATAAAATTCCCCCTGGTGCCTTTAAACACACACACACACACTCACACACACAGTCTCTTCTCGTTTACTCTTGGACATGGCCACAGACTGTGGACCAGTGGATTTATGATGTGTGAACAACACAGTTTCTTTTTTTTTTTTGGGGTCTTTTTTATGAGGGGTTTAGACAAACAGTATTTGGACCCAATTGATCGTTACGCTGTACATAATCCCATTTGCTGGAACACATCTCTCTTATTGGCTGAAACTGGGCAAAACTGGAGAGTGGATCAGACACACACACACACGGTCAACAAAACACACAAACGTATGTCAAAATGTTGTTTCACAAAACGCAGTGGAACATTTATTGTTTGTCATTTGGTTTTTACATGCATTCATGCAAAAATATACTGAAGCATATATACACAAAATGCATGTGCATATAAATACATCAAGTCTCTTTTTTACATGCATTTGTGCACCTGTCCGACATGTGCACACACACACACAAGCACTGACATGTTAGTGGCAGGTGCAGGATGTAATGTGGTGCTGGATCAGACATTGTCCTGCATGGCTGTTAAAAGAGCCCCACGGCTGTCTGAAGACAACGACAAATGTCTTTGAGCTAGATTTCCAATTTTTTAAAATTTGTCCACATATGAATAGAATTAAGTTCTATAAAACAGGAAAATGGGGACAAAACGTGTAGCAAAGTAGTGCAGTATACCTGAACTTTGAGGGTTTTTAGTATTTTCACTCTGCCATATGGGTTTCTCATACAAGGAAACGCAAAGTCTATTACTCTGAAATGTTGCTAATTGGCCAGGAAAGACCGTTGTTTTTGCTATTGTTTCAAGAAGTTTGTGAGACAGTCCTGACTTAACGTATGATAACATATGATGTAACGTGGACATTGCCAGGGATTCTGTGTCTGTTTATGTATGTTTTTATGCTAACGGTATGCACCAAACAAAACTGAATCTGGCACATTTATACATGTCAAACTGCTGTTCAGTACAATGCTGCAAGCACATGCCAGCATACTCACTAACTAGTAGCAGCGAGGCGCCAAGCTTCCTTCACTTCCTTCTTAGAGTCATCTGCTAATAAATTTGTTTTTAACAATTTAGATACAAGAAACCTAGAAATGCAACAAAATGAGAGGTTTTCTAAAGGGACTCTGGTTCTTTGATACACTACCTCCAACATCACCACAAAATAAAAGTGCCTTTAATTGAACAAGTCTGTAACAACAAGCAGAGTGAGTAGATATTATTGAAATTGCAATGGTGGAAATCATCACTTTTGCACATTAAATGCATATTGTTGCCTGTTGTAATCAATAATTGGGAAGGGTTGTGTGGTTCATTTTGCCAGCAGCTATCTTTTGCATAACAATGTGCATGTTCAGGAGCTGCTGTTACTTTGCATGGGATGGGGTCGGATCTCGGGAAAACAAGACAAAGAGCGGCACAAGAGATTTGCCGATCCTCAGAGTAAATGAAAATGAGAAGCGGCAGCCGACACCACCTCACTCTGTCTTCAGTCTAGATGACGAACAAGTGAGTTAAATGACTCATGGATAATGCATTAGGGGCAGCGAAGGAGGCTTTGGGCAAAGAAATTAACAAGTTCAGGCTGGTCAGCCTGGTAAATACAGCGCTTAGAGAACAACGACATGGTTCCACCTGCACAAACACATCGCATTTGATTCTGCTCGGACTGTGCTGCTGACCTTACTTACTACGTTAGCGGGGTTCATGCATCCTGATCAAACTGTTGTACACTCTACCAATGGAGCAGTCACTCTTACACCTGACTGGCTTCGCTAATTCAATTAACTCACCAACATTTGATCAAATAAAAGTCCAAGCCCGGGAGCTTAATTAAATACAAGAGGGTGGGGAAATGCCTGTGTGTGTGTGTGTGTGTGTGTGTATGCAAGTGTTTTAGTATGTCTGCATCTACACATCTGGGTAGCTGAGTGTTGGTGTGTTTGTGCTTGTCAACAGTATGAGTGCATGGGTGGTGTGTGTGTGTGTGTGTGAGTGAGAGAGAGTGACTGACTGCAGGTGCATGCATGATTCAGTTTGTGTGTTTATGTATGGCTGTTTGGGGGTGTGTGTGTTTTTATAACTGGTTGCTAAGCAAGGGATGAGATAAAGTGTTTAACTGAGACACAGGAGATTTCCAACATGCTCTTCCGTTGAGCTGCTGAATACACAATAGGAGGGAGTTCAGCAAAGTTCACATGAACCACTTCTGACTGCTCGCTACATGAATATGGATTTGTGTTAGTTTGTTTGATTATTTTGCTTCACAAAAAAATGAATTAGTTATTCAAAAAAACGCCTTGCAGCCAAAACAAACAGGCAGCGATGTTCACGCACAAGGTAGGAGCACGCATGCCCCAAAGAATTTGAACTACCAACTTGACATCAAGAAAGCTCAGGCAGAAGTTTGATAATATTGTACGCAGTTATTCAGTGTTTTGACAAAATGGCCTTCTTTAAGGCTATGCATTTGCATGTGCGGACGTCTCCTTTGTTAAGACAAATAATGGTTATAAAACAACAAAACACGTGACAAGTATATCCAAAGTAAGTCAAGAAACCTAAAGCAAAAAAAAAATCTGTATTTACAAACTGTGGAAGAACACTTAGGCTAACTAGAGCGATGAAAGCCGCAGCTGAAGTCCGGTGGGATAGCCAAGTTAGCCTACAGTAGCAGCACCAACTAATATATGTGATGGCTCATGTTCCGGCTGAGAGCTGTGCTCTGGAGGAGTACACAGCCATGCACTCTCCCAATAACCAACTTCTGATTCTCTCCACATTAAAGCGGGTGACTCTGAAGGATTATCTTCTGACACTTTGAAGTCCTTGAAGTGTTTGCTGTAGCCTTTAGAGAGCAGAGGAGAGAATTGGGGGGGGGGGGGGGGCTTTGACTCATTTCTGTGTCACTAGAGAAGCATGGCTCACAGCACAGTTTTCTGGCGTCCTTGTGGACTGAAGCAGTCAGTCCTGGATGGCCCGCTCGTTTTTAGTGGGACCCCCTGTAAGGACGCTGGCTTCCCTTTCCCTCTTTGACACAGGCAGATGGTGATTGTAGCGGCGGATTTTCCAGCCTTTGTGCTCGAGAGGCTCCGTGTCTGCCTCTAGAAAGTCAGTTGTCTTGGACCGGTGCCACCAGCCTTGTTGCAGCCATAGCACAAAGAGGAGATCCATATGTCCATGTAGCCTGCAGGTGGACACCCGGAAGCCTGGGAGTACACTTGGACGTACTTTACACTGACTGAAAGCCTGCACCCTGATCCTGGTGCTGTCTCCCTTGCTCATGTTCCACAATCGATCCCTGACCAGAGTGCCATTGTCTTGACCCTCTGTCCTGGGATTAGCTGTTGAGCTTTCCTGGTCTCGTTCAGGATTCCTGGAGGTGAATTGAGAGCAGAGCAGAGTTGCTGCTTGTCGTCTTGTGATGACGCAGTGTGTATAAGGATGGGGGGTGTGGCTGAAACTAGTTATTCCGAATGGTGCCATTCGAAGGTGGGATAAATAATTCATTGTTTAAGTCATAAATAATTGTTCAAGTCTTGGGATAATGATGTGTTAGATCGGGCAAGCTCCACAGGATTTTCTCCTTTTGACTTACTACATGGACATAAACCGAGGGGTGTATTCGATCTACTCAAAGAGAGCTCGGAGGGCTGTTCAAACACCAATAAAAATGAAATTCATCCTGGACATGTGAGCAAATCTACTAGGTCAAATAGTGCCGGAGAGCCCAGGCCAACAGCATCTGTCTTACAGAGACGGTCACTGAGACAAAGCCCTCTTTTTCAGCTCCAAATTACTCACCAGGTCTCGGGGCCATTTATGGTCACATGATGAAATGAAGGATGTTGTGGATGAGGTACCCCTGGATAAAAAAAATCTAAAAAACAACCACATGCTTGTCAGTCTCTCTAAACTTAAAGTGAGGAAGTGTAATACCTGCCTCTCTGGAAAATAGGGAGAATGAAAAAGATCAGTTCAGACCGGCGGTTACAAAATCATCCAAGCTCGACTGTGCCCTTTGTGAGGATCATTTCTCAAGAGGCCAGAGAGTAAAAACCACCAGAGAGGCCCCCTCGGGGACCGTGGTGGACACTTGTCCCCGCTGCTTGCAGGGATGCCCACAATGCTTTAACAACTGGTGAACATGTTGCTGCACTTCCACGGCTTATATAGTACACTGCTGCCTGCTGGGAGGAGATCTTCACCTGCTCTGACAGCTGGCAGCAGAATATACAGAACTTTGAAACGACAGAAGTGGATGGTCTTAACGTCACATGAGTGGTTGTCGACCTCCCCTGCCGCCTGTAAGCAGGCTATTTGCTATGCTCTTACTTTTCTTGATCGGTTAAGTAATTAAAATTTGATTTCCCCTTCAAATGCCATCAGGGAGGAATATCTGCAAGGCGTACAAGGGATATCCAGCAGCCACCTGGGACGCAGGCTCGGTGCTGCAATATGCTCCGCACTGACTCGCAGCATTTTTACAATAATACCTGCATTGGCTTTTATAGTAGTGATGCAGCAATGCACAGTAGGCAGATTCTCTGGCTGCCTCTGCACGAAGGAGCAATTTGTTATCCTGTGTAGCTAAGTGGAGGAATGCCCCCCCCCCTTCCCTTGCTACTGTCAAGGTTCAGAGTTATATTCCCATTGGTGCCACTCATATTAAGCACAAGAATACAGTTTGGCTTGCTGCACTGGCCCAGTGGTACATCTTGTCTATTTATTGATTTGTGTGGAAGCACATTTTGTTTGCAGTTGACTTGTTCCTTTTTGACATTTTGTTTATGATGTCCACAGTGATAAAATCTCCATGATTAACAGTCAATGAGTTTGTCTTTTTCCAGGGTGTTGAGTGTGTGGAGCCTGTATATGTGGCCGTTATTTGATAGTGTTGATCATGACGCATCTAACACCCCGTTTCTCATGAGAGCCTCTCCTTTGCCATCCTCGATTTCTCTTGTTTCTCCTACGTCAGATCTGCCCTTCGGCCTCTCTCTGATCTTGTTCTTCCCTTGCTCCTCTCCTCTCCTCTCCTCTCCTCTCCTCTCCTCTCCCCTCCTTCTTGGACTTTCTTCCTCTCCTCAGGTGACAGGGTGATGGATTAAGCCCAAATAAACTCGTTCATCTTTCAATTAGAGGCAGTGTTGAGGAGGTGCCAGCCATTATGAAGCTGTCTGGGAGACTGGGGGCGAGGGAGTGATGGAGAGAAGAAAAAAAAGAAAAAAGAAAAAGGTGAGAGTGAGTTATGGGGTTTAGTGTGAGAGACTGAGATAGAAATACGTTGGTGAGAGACGGAGTGAGAAAAGAAGTGAGAAAGGAATAAAGGGACTGCTGTATGTTTTTTTTGGGGGGGGGACGGGGGGGGGGGGACGTATTGGTCGAGGGAGCAGATCCCACTATTAAAACATCACTCCTGTGCCGCCGTCAGAACAGAACTCCCATTGCCTGGACGACCACCCACGGTCTAGCTCCCCACGTCATCACCAGCCCAGCTTGCACTTTTACGCAACATTGCCTTTCACTGATTTGATTTTTTCCCTCCATTGTTGTCGCTGTTCCTTATGAGTGTGATGAATTTTGTTCTGAGTGGCTTAGTCATAGAAATGGAGGGCTGCGCAGTGCGAGTGTGGAAAGTTCCTTGCATATACATGTAGGTGTAAAGGTAAGCAGAGATGTTTGTCTGCAAATATGTGTACTTATGCTCACATATTACAGTGTGGGTGCATAGCATACATATATTTATTATAGTGTATGGATACAGTTTGTGTACTCCTCTATACAATAGTGTCTGTTTGTGCGTGGGTGCATGAGAGGGAGAAGACAATAGTGTATGAGGAGGCTGTTATGACTTTGTACCCCCGCCTATACCCCAGAAACCAATACTGAGTTGTTGGCATATTTTCATTTTTTTTTTCATTTTTCTTCTTCTTCTTCAAGGGAATATTATGTACTGTAGGCACACAGGGACGAGTTCTAATGAATTTGAATGAGCGTCTCAATTTATTTTCCATGTTTTATTTATTTTTTCAGGGTTTGGGGAGTAAATTGAATCGACGGCGGTGATGCGTGCGCTAGTCAGGAGCAATATAGGGACCTGCTGTTCTGATTAAGTTCCTGTTATGGAGCCGTTCATTATTGATTTTATTTCTCCTCACTTCTCCTCCCTCTCACATTCGCATTCGCTCCATATCTCTTTCTTCTCAGCAGGTCTCTCCGTCTTTCTCCGCGCCTCTTACTCTTTCCCTCTTTTCTGTCAGCTCTCATTTAAGAGAAGCAAGTTGTTTATAAAACTCGAAAGCTTCATTTCAAACCTAATACAAAATAATTTTATTTTTTTGCTTCCAGTAGCGGAGGCTCCCTTTTTTTTCTTATTGGAGCAAAGTCTTGAATCACGTTGTGCGGCGGTTTCACTCACTCTGATAAGTGGACTTAGACAGCATCCATGGTTTATTTACCAACCAGTTAGATACAGAGCTCAAGCTCTGAGCTGAGTTTTATTTGGTGATACACTAAATCAATTTTCTCTCCGTGCTGATAAGCAAGTTGTGCTAGGAAGACCACTGGCATGTGTCTTGAGACAGGAATTTGCACAATATACTGTCAAAAAAAGCAAAAGATTATTACTTTTGATGAAGAAAAGTTTAGTTCACATGTTTTTGTACTTAGTAGTATTTCTGTTGTGTTGATGCAAATTAGAACAGGATCTTTCTGCTTTCCACACACATCTCTGTAGACAATTCACCGTGAATCACTCATTCTTGACACAGTTTAAACAAAGGTGTTATTTGGAAAAACAAAGTACTGCAGGAATGAGTCCTAAATGAGGTAGCATTTTTCCACTTCTGGTTCCTTCATCTTGAAGTCAATGGGTTTTTCTGAATGGGTTTTTGGTTGGATGCCTGAAATAAGGTCTGTGGCTAAGACAAGCCAAGGTTTTTAGTTGGTTTAGTTCGATGCAGACAGTTTTTCTTGTCTTGTGGGATAATGCACTCAAGGTTACAAATCATAATGTGAAAAAAGTAGAAAACCAAACTTGATAATAGATTCCAGATGCGAGTGATAGCTCTTCCTATCTTTTTAGGAAATAGTACGCACTCAAATAAAACTGCATTCCCTTTAAGGAGTCTGCACTTAAATCTCTTTTGTGGAGGATTAGGAAGGGCAGCTTCAGTAGAGCCAGAGGCCGGCAGCTGTGTGGAGACCGAGTTGTGGTTTGGAGGCAAACTGGAGGTCTCTCTGTCGGCTTGTGTTGTTATGACTAACTTCCTATATAACTCGACCTCTCCATGAGTCAAGAGCCACCTCACAGGGAAAGGAATGCTGCGACAGGTTCCATGGAAAAATGAAGAGGGGAACCTGTTGTTTTAATGAGTATCTGGCCTCTTTTCAACCGGCCGGCTGTTTTGCTTACTTGCAGTGTGGGTGGCAGGCTGGATCACCGACAGGTCAGCTATAGCACAACGTTGTTTTTTCCTCCTCGCCAGTACTCTCACTTCCTGGGTTCTTTGCTGTAAACGCTAGCTGCTTGGCTTTTTGGCTGGCTCTTTGCCGAATGCGTGGTTGGATCCTGGTCGCAGGAGATTTTATTTAAGTTTTATTTAAATTCGCAGACTTTCTTCCAGTTTTTTATTTAACATTTCTATCTGCAGTACGCCTTTCAGCCACATGAGGAGCCAGAATGTTTGTGTAGCCTACTATTGATAACACAAAGTTGTGATTTATCAAACGTACATATATAAAAGTGGGTCCCCAGGAAAAAGTTTGAGAAACACTGGTATAATGTCCTCAATAGTAACTATACAATACTCATATTGCAGATTAATTCAGCACCTTTAACATCAGTCTGATGTGTTTATTTATACAGAGATAATCTTAAAGCAATGTTTCAAATGTAGGTTGTTGTTTTTTTCTGAAAGTCTCCGTCTGCCTTTTACAGGAACTGCCCTGTCAATATTCTGGCCTTCTTAACTCAAACAGTGAGAGAATGAGCGTGGCCTGCTGAAACATCTGTGGTTTTGGCTGGGAATTAATGACTACGGATAGACTGGGATTAAGAATCCTGGACGTGAGCTCTGGGGTGACGGAGAAGTTGGCTGAGGCCGGCGGGTTGTGAGTTGGGAACAAGGGGTGGGGTGAGACGATGTGCGGTTGGGGAAAATGAGGATGCTAGAGGAATGGAATTGAAGGTATGGGATCGGTTGAGTGCAGGACTAAGGGAATTCGGGGTAAGGAGGGATGCATATGGGAAGGGTGCAGAGACTTTTTTGGGATACTGGGGATAAGAATGGGATAAGGGCTGCTATAGCAGTATTGGATGTTTCTGGCCCAGGTAGCAACAATGCTGAATATACTTTTATTTAACCACTTAAAATAATCAATGCAATAAATGAATCAATATAATATGAAAATCAATATTTTTATATTATGGAATTTCTTAGGCTAAATTTCATGGATAAGAAAAACAGACTTTTCTGTGATGTGGAGACTGTGGTGAAGCATGACACTGGAGCTGGTCTGCGGTCTACGAATTGAGGTTTGTGGAAGTAGAGTTATGTTAAGTTTTTTTTTCTCCTTTCAGGACCACAGTGGGAGGCTGATGCTTGCTTTAGCTGAGGCCGTACTGAAAAGATAGATAGACGGATTACAGATAAATTGGAATACAAAAGAATTTGGACTGAGCTGGAACATGTGAGAGTGGAGTTGGCTTCCCTGCTGGGAAGTGGATTCGGGGGGGGGGGGGGTTGGGATCAGGGTCATTTGATGCTGTGCGGTTGTTCCCGGATTCAGTACGGGCTAGACGTAAAGGAGGTCTCTCCTTTCTCGCTTTCTCACACATTGACTCACAGCACTTTGATGTGCACAAACTCCTTTCGTTCTAAGCCAGTTACACTTTTGGGAGGATGATATTATGGACAACATGGAGCACACGATGACTCAGCCACAGGAATTCCATAAAGCCCAAAGTGGCTGGCTGGACTACATAGAGAGAGGGAGACAGTGAGAGAGAGGGGGCAGAGGAAGTTTGTGTGAGAGAGAAATATGACAACCAAGGAGAAGTAAAGAAGACAGGGATTCATGGGAATGTGTCACTGGAGGTAGTAATTGTTGTCTCTGGGAATTAATGATCTTGACCTTATTTTAATTTCCTATGAGCAATTTAGTGAACACAACAAAAGTAAAGATTACAACCAATAAATAACTCATGGCTGATGTCAATTGACGTTCTGTCAGATGAGATCTGTGTCGTGTTGACTGAGGCAGTATTGATCTATTCCTTCCAGCAAAACTGTGCATGTGGTTTAAGATTTAAAAAAAAAGAAAGAAACTCTGCAGTTGTAACAAAATGTCCTTCCACAGTTGTTTGGAGGTAACGGCTGAATGCCAAAAGAAACATTAGCATCAATGAATATTTCATTACCTATCATGACTAACTGTGGTAATTGTCTGCAGCCAAATTCCACAAATTCAAACAGCTGAGAAGAGTCCGTGCCTGAGGTTAGAGATTTGAGATGTTTGTTCTAAGTGCACCTGGTCTTTTTATTCGTATGTCCCTTGAGTTTTTTGTTTATTTTATGAACCATAATTACAATATATTTGCAAATTCCGTCTATAGTTTATATAGTTTATATAGTATAGCTTTATGGCACAAAACAGGAACAGGGTGCAGCTCCACTTGTGTGTTTCAGTGGGGCTGATGGTAAAATATCCAATGCTTATTTGTCGAAGGACTGGACTTAGTAGCATTACTTTGTAACAAAACACAGAGGGTTTGTGGGAAATGTTGTCTTAGTGTTATGGAACACCAGCAACATACCACCGGTATGATTCAGATATTACTTGCCATTTCAAGGTCATAGTACAATGACATGATATATTATGGATTGAATATCCAACATTTTCTCTTTGGCTCTTTGCTGTTATTGTGTCTCTGATAGGCTATTTTGTCTGTTGTCCTGCCAAGCGGACGTGACGGCGTCCAGAAACAGGCCCGGGATCAGCTTGAGGCTGAAGTCCAATATGCTGCACCTCCTCTGCTACTAGGCAGACACAACTAGAGTGAAGCAAAGTGTCACGCGGGAGGATGTATAGCCCAAATTTTTATGCATAGCATTGCTGGCTGCTTGCCTACCAGCAGATTTAAAATTGGTTCTGTGAACATTAGTCTACTCCTCCATTTATCCATCCTAGAACATTAAACAAGCACGCTACAAAGGATCTTTGTAGGGCTGTTCTCTACTGGCCCATTTTCTCAATATTGCAGCTTCACAAACTGGGGGGGGGGGTAAACAGAGACCAACTTAAGTAATTTTGATAGAGTGGTACAGTTTTAATTTTATTGAAAGCAGGAATCCCTCTTGAATTAGAAACCTGTCGTGTCAAAAATAGATATGAATCAACGGCACGGCGGGATCACTAAATAGCTAAAGAAGCCGCAATACCACCCGCAGTGACATGCAGGCAAGATATGCCGGCCGATGTAACAGGATTCACACTCGCTCTGTTGTCGATAATGAGTGCATGAGATGAGTGCAAAAGTGCTGACTCACCCTTGAGCTCTTGGTATCATGTACCTTCCAAACTTTCGCAGTGACCTTGAGCGGTGCAGAGTGGGGCGAGCCAGTGAGTGACTGTGGAAAATGAGGAGAGAGAGAGAGAGAGAGAGAGAGAGAGAGAGAGAGAGAGAGAGAGAGAGAGAGAGAGAGAGAGAGAGAGAGAGAGAGAGAGAGAGAGAGAGAGAGAGAGAGAGAGAGAGAGAGAGAGAGAGAGAGACCCTCCAACCGGCTTCTTGACATATAATCTGTCAACCCCCCACTGCTCCCCAGACTCATGGTACATGCGGCATACACACATTTATGCTACGTAGAACACACACACACCTCACCACAGTGTCTGAAAGAGAGGTAGTTGGTGGAGAACGTGCATATCCCCACCTCCACTCCTCCTATTTCAACTCCATCCATCACACCTAACACTTTCTTACTCTATCTTTCGCTTCCTGCCTCCTATCTCCTACTTTATCTTTCATCTCTTTAATAACTGTCCTCTCTTCCTTGCTGTGGGTTTGTCATGCTCTCCCACTCGCTCTTTGCTCTTCCATTTTCTTTCCAGTTTATCATGTTGTTTATTTGTGTACCTTCTGAGTTAGTTGAGGAGGAGGAAAAAGAAAAGAAAAAGCTTAATCAGTGAAAAATGGCCTCTGTGGAGAACACACACTGTTCTGTAATCTCAGTACAAGCTGGAAAACTCTTGATCATATCAGCTGTGTGAAGTGCTGTAACAAACATGTGAAACAAGGCTCACCGTGAATGGCTGTCGTTAACAAACCTGAAATTGCAAACGATTGATTGGCTCTGTCACTGTTCAAACACACACCGGTGATGGGTGAGTGGTGATATCACGGTCTGGTCACATTCTTGCCTAGTGGTTGCCTCAGAGGTCTCCTGCAGTCCTTCAGCATTCTTATAACAGACCTCTGTCACACACACACACACACACACTAGTACAGACATATGAGGGGCATGCACGCAGACTACAGGTCCTTCTTAACCTTCCCCTGTGCACTCGTATGCACACAAATATGCTCACAAAACTCCAACTCCTACATCTAAGTGAGTGAGTTACAGGATCCCGCACTCTAGGATCTTTTCTCTAGGACGTTTCAGTGGGTCCTCATGTGCAAGCTGTCCTATGAGAGTTTTTATTTCACAGGGGAAAATGGATACAGCAGTTAACTTGTGTGTTGTTTTTTTTTTTGTTTCTTCCTGAGTGGGTTGGGTGCAGAATGAGTCAGTGGGCTGACTTTAACTGGCAATCCTGCAAAGTGAGCAAATGCATTCCAAAGACTCGAGATGAGTCACTCCTCGCATCCAAGATGATAATTGCACTTACCGACTCAATTACCACATTTGGATTTGAGTTACTTCCATGGAAGTTGTTTGAAGATCAAGTGAACAGACAGACTGCAGACACAAAGAGTAAGAGACGGAGGGGAAACGGGAGCATTGGGTTGTTTGGTAAGGAATGAGAGAGATGGTGGCCGTAAATGTGTGGGAGGGATGGATTTATAATACAGAGTAGTGATGCCTCTTCCACCGCCTGTGATCATCTCGAACCATTACTGGTCTCACTGTTTGTTCTCGATGTCTTTGCTCCTTTCTCGTCAATCTTTCTGCCAACTTAATTTCCCTGCTATGTGACGGTTCGATTTATAGACGTGTTCCCCCCCCACTAAGCCGCCACGGGAGGTGGAGCAGCACAGATGTGATGAAGCGCTGTCCAGAATCCAAGAGCTACAGTCCAGTTCCCAATCTGTGCCAAGAGCCGCGTGAGTGTGTGCGGGTTGATGAGGTGGTGTTGGTGAAAGCTGCTGAAACGTCTAGAGATGCTGTGGCTAAATTCGATTTAACATCTGTGGTGGGAGATGTCCAGTTGGTGATGAGTGTCGGGATGGGCTATGAGGGGTTATGGATCGAATCGGATGATGTTTATAGAGTTTGGTGATGGTAATGTTCAAGGTTAAAGGAATAGTTCACCCACAAATAAACAACAAAGGTCTAAATGACACGACATTTGCTTTACATATCCAGCTATCATTTCAAAAATACCCATGTGACTTGGAGTGCTACAATTAGTGCAGATATTGCCTTTAAAGGCCTTTCAGTGGAATTACTGCAATGATGTGATGGTATTGTGTTATCATTTCACCAAATGTTGCTGTTGAATCATGTGATTCCCAGCAAATTGTGATTAAAAAAAAAAATAACAAAATTGATTGGCTATTTGATTATTCTCTACTTTAGTTTGCTTACATGCCTTAATGTAATATACTTATACTTATTATATATTTGTTTCTTCTTGTTATTATAAATTTCGACTGTATTGCCCAGCCCAAGATAAAAAAAAATATATCTATTCGCATGGGATGACTCAGTCCTTTGATGAGAATTGAAGGGGTGATACACTGCTAACTGAGCCTTAGAGCTACCCTCATTATTTTATGATGTGATAATACACTCGTAAAATATCCTGCTTATTTAAGATGGTTTAAGTACAATAGGTGCATTTTATTTTATCTGTAACTAAGTGGGAAATACACTGACTGCCTGACCTCGATGACTCTGAGTCATCGAGGTCAGGCAGTCAGTGTATTTCCCACCAATCCAGTTTTAGAAACTGGATTTAGCAGCCCAATAATCACCAACAAACCAAATAAAATCACAAAAGAAGCATCTCACAGTAAGGCAATGTAAGTGCGCGCACATAAAGTTACTTCTGAATTCATCAGACGTGTGACAAAACAGAAGCCATAGCTGTTGCTTAATGAAGCACTTCATTTCCATCATTGTTTCTCCTCCTCCACGGGATTTCACTGAATCTTTTTACTTGATGTATGAGAAGTGCAGCAGAGCACTGTATCCACACACTTTTAGAGAGAGGGCTCTGAAGCAGTGCCTCAGCGTTCAGAATGGGCTGGTAATCAGAGTCACAATTTTCCTTTGCACAGTAATAACCGTTGTCCATGTATGCACGTGTGAGTGTGCGTGTGCGTGTTAATGCTCTGTGTAACTCTGTAACAAAGATAATTGAATGTAAGTGGTGCCTATCAACTGTGGTCGCATTTCTCTGTGGGATTGAAACCTACGGAGATTTGAAAAACTCATTTAGCCACGCCACTTCAAAGAAAAGAAAACAGTACGTACAAACTATGCTGGAAGTGTGTGCGCCCTCCCGTCCTTCCTCCCCCCTTACGCTGGTGCGGTGTAAAGTGCACAAAATAAATGGCATGTGGAAAATGAATCAGGGCTGCCGTTTCACTGTCTTTTCATGTGCTGTAATTGCTTATGTACGTATGTTCATTTGCTGGTGCCAGTAAACGAGCGCACATCTTGAGCGAAGTGCATAGTTGTATTCGTGCTAATTAGTGTGTCCATCAGAAACAGGAAGCTATTCCCAGTCTGCAAAGATGAAAGGCATTAGAAATGTGTCCAGTGTTTCCTCCCCGGTGTGTTACGTTACACTGCAGCTCCACAGGCTTTTCACGACGAGACCACGACAAAGACGGAGAGAAACGGAGAAGAAGAATGACAGTCGCAGAGTTTCGAGATTCCCATTTCACTAGAGCATCAGAGTGAAAGCCTTCCTGAGATAATTGGAACCAGGTCGGGACGGTTCCGATGTACAGCGCTGCAGAGGGCGTGAAGTCAGGTTATTTGCATTTAATAATACCAGATGCAGTATGGCATTTTAACCTGATTTAGCTCAACTTACATACGTATCGAAAACAAAACATGTGCTTCGGTTCAAACTAAACAGGAAAAGTGAAATGGCTAAATGATTAAAAGCACAATGATGCAATAATCAAAATATGCAAATATGGAAAGAGAGGATAAATATACACAGCATAAATGTGTGTGTGTGTGCCTGCAACAAGGCCACGAATGTAATGAGTTGCCAGGCTTGAGCCATATTTAATTACTTAAATGGAAAGATTGATGCACTCATTTAATTACATTTAATTGAGGTAAATGTTGTCCTAACATTGTTTTTCAGAACACTAATACACATAGTTGGGACAATAAACGCTTTCAGCTACTTTGGTATAACTTTGCGGTAAAATCACTCCATCTCAACTGTGCAAATTACACAGCAATTTCATTAGATTTATAATCATCGCTTACAGAAATGTTTATCAAAAGTTTGACAAAAACAACCAGAAAATTAGTAAAAATGTAGTTCAAGTGTGCCTCCCATGACACATTTTAAAGTTAATACTTATTTGAAAGCTGATAGGTGAAATATAACACAGCACATTGGCCTGAAGACCTTTTATAATTAAAGTGGAAAGGATCTTATTTTTTCATGCTAACGTGACAGAAGTGGCTGAAGGGGACAACTCTCCAAGTCTAATTAAACAAAGAACCTATTCATAATATGCCATGAAATATTTATTATGTGTCCCAGATACACACTCCAGATTTCACCTCACATTGTTACTTGAGAGAGGCACAGCTAAAGACTTTCTATTATACCTGCCTGCCCTCGCAGCGCTTTTTAAAATGTTTTATTCAACGCTGTTGTCATTTGATTTAAGGGTGAAGTTTTTCCTGCTGCAGGCTCTCAGACAGGGCTTCCTGTTTGTCAAATATTCAGTCTGGATTGGGCCTTTTAACAGACTCAGGGGAACTGTAATAAAGCAGATTATTTTCCAAAATGCTCCTCCCCCTCCGTGATCAATAATCGCTGACTCAATGCGGAGTCCTGCAAGATACTGGACTGTAAGTGGGACGTCGTTTGATGGTTGCATATTAAAGCGTGCCGATTAAACGACACAGCAGGACAAGGACACTATAAGATAACGACTCCTTTTTACTGCAGTTGTTAGGTCCTCGCCTCGGCCCCCAGTGAGCAATATCTTTATATTCAGCAACAAGGACAGCAGAGAAGGTAAAATATTGTTTTCACAGATTTTTCTTTTAAAGTTAACAAGGGCAATGCATGACATATTTTGTGTTAACAAAAGAGATGCTGCCCCCCCCACCCACCCCCCTCCACTCAAATTGCCCCTCTCCTGTTAAAAGCCACCAGGGTATGAAGCGGAAGCCGTCGCTGTGAGGAATGAAGGCCATTGAGTTAAGCTTGTTGAGTTTAATGGAGCAGGAAGGCTACAGTAGAAGTAATGGCTGAGGGTGAGCTTAGCTGCAGGCCTGTCAGGTACCAAAGGGAGGGAAGAGGAAGGTTATATCCTGCAGGACAGTGCTGTATTTCAACACTTTTTTTTTTTTACACTGAATACTGTATTTTCATTGTTTTGGCATTGTAGCCTCTTTAGCTTTTGTGCTACAGCAATGCCATTAGTTACAGCAACATCATATCTTTATTTCTGGAATATCTCTGCAGATCAATGAGGGTTTCCTGGCAGCAGAGCAGCAAATGATCGAATTCTAGCTGATTGTCACCGTTAGTGTCGTCTTAGAAGAGGTCAACCGTTAACCCTAATCATTACATGTTGATATTAACACCTGAAATGGTTTCCACACCGGCCAATTAAGAGCGGATCGACATCTGGCTTCGATAGTGATATGGGGGAAATTAGCTAGATGTTGCCTTTTCGTCGCCGATGGTTTGCGTCTGTGTGATGGTGATATCGGGCAGCTGTTGCGGTTGCTAATGGTCGGTTTTATGTCTGATGTAGTTTGTGCTCGTGACAGCCAGTGCATATGTATTTGTGCGTGTGGAAGAAGTAGATGGGGGATGAGGGAATGCTATTAAAAGTCAGTGCGGTGGGTAATGCTCTTGGGCACCCTCACTGTCCTGTTAAGAGCTGCTCCATCTAGGAGGGACACACACGCTCACACACACACACACACACACACACACACACACACACACACACACACACACAACATGGGAGCAGAACTGATTTCTCAGCATATACGTAGAGAAATCAGTCATTATCCTAATCTCTTATTCTCGCACAGTAAACAATCCCCTCAGCCCACTGTAGCTATGGAAACACTTTCTGCTGCAGGCCTCATATGGCCGCACTAGTCTGCTCGACACTGTGCTATGCTATAGTTATCCCCGCCAAGTATTGAGGCAGGCAGACTGCTGTCATACATTGCTGCGAAAGCCATAAAGGCTCCTGTCATACAATCCAGCAGATCTATAAGCCCCGGGGCTTGATGTCACACAGTAATGTATGTCTAGCTGTGAAAACACTGACTTCGAGGCGAGCCATGTAACATGCTTTGGCAGGGCGTGGGGGGGGGCGGACAAAGCCGAGTGGGGCTGCAGCGCTAATAATCTGGCGACCCGATAGTGTCGGAGGCAAATAGAACGGTTTTTCACAGGACTCGGCCGACCGAGTGCTGAGTGACTGCGGTGTGGCTCGGCACTTCTCGGGTCTCTGGAAATTCTGAGAGGGGACAGAGGGGAAGTTACATGCTGTTGAGTAATAATAATCTTACACTGAGAAAACTTCAGCTGATGTATAGGCGGTGCCTATATTCGAAGGAGAGGGTGTTGAGTGATCGTGCAGCAGTACAGTGCCACAGCTGAATGTAGAATGTGGACCATGACCGTTCCCTTGTGTTTATATTTAAGTTATATACGAATTAGATGTTATATGTTCTCATTGAGATTAAGCTCACTTTTGCAAGGGAGACCTGAGCACAGAAGAAGAAATAGTACAGAGACAAGACCCTTGTCGGTATTTACTCTTGGGGTATCAGTTAGCCACTTAGTCCTCCAGTCCGCATGTCGTGTCCTTGGTATACGTGGGCATTTTACTGAACCCTAAATTGCTCCTGCAGGCTGTGTTATTGGTGTGTGAGTGTGTGTGAATGAGCATTTAGATACGTCCTGATGGGCCGTTTGGCACTTTTGATTCCATCAGTGTATGAATATGTGTGTGAATGTCGGCATGTAGTGTAAAGCGCTTTGAGTGATCAGAAGACTATAAGGCGCTATATAATGTAAAAGCAAGCCCATTTACTATTACCATTTACCAAGGGATCTACTGAGGCGCCTTTAGTGGGAGATATTTATCCACAAAAATAATGTGTGTGTAGTTCTCGTTGCTACATTTTACTACATGTATAGCACACAGCAATGAGTATGATGTTTATATCCTGTAATGAAATGCAGGGTATCGTGGTAAACTGCATACACTTGTTTTAAGGTGGAATGGATTGTCTGACATGTTACTGTAATGCGCATCAGTTCGCACAGTTTGTGTTCAAAATGTCCTCATACAACGGTTCGTATCTTACGAAAAGTTATTTTTCATTTTTGTGTGTTTTCCTCCGAAAGCCAGCCACGTGTGTCAATTTACTCTCAGCATACGGCCTTTTCAAAATATACTTCTTCACAGTAAACAAATTAGTTAGGTTTAGGCAACATAACTACGTAGTTAGGTTGAGGAAAAAATGCGTTTGGGTTCAAATATCTATGGAAGTGCCGTTACTGAAGTACATAAGTTACGTGACAACTAAAGCTTAGTTTATACTCGCCGTAGTTAAGAGCTAGAAAATGACGTAATCACGGCCGGCAAGTGGTCGCGGCGCTTGGTCGTGTACCTCTGAATTTTTGTAACTTGACTTAACTGTTATTGTTTGAACCTCAAGAGATGGCATCTCATATCTGGATTCACGCAATTACAGCAAACAATGACGAGACCGGATAGTGTCACAGTCAAGACACAGCAAATCCAGACGCTCTCAATGACACAGTTTTATTTTAGGATTTCGCAGCGGTGGGATTGATTGACAAGGCCATTGTACTGATGTAGCCTTTGTTTTCCAGGATCTGGTGCATGCCTCCAAATGTAGGCAATGACATTAAAAAGAAGAACATTGAGTTGTTCAGGTGTATGTGGCAGAACATAATCATTATTTAGTATATCGAATTAAGCTTTGGCCTAGAATAAAATCATTTGACCAGAGTACACCGATGATGTTTATTCCACGATGCTACACATAATTAGCAGTGATGATACTGGCCTTTGATGAGGCCTGATGAGATGGAGTGAAATCCTTCATGCATTGGAATATTTTGTGGTGTGCAACAGTGTAGGCGTTGAGAGAATTAACACCATGAATATGGATGTTGGGTGAGCATCATGAGAGTAAATGTGCTTACTCTATTGATTAAATCTCCCATCAGTCACCTAGCAGCATGGTCCCCGTCCTCTCGCTCCCTCTCTCTTTCTCTCTGTCTCCCACATCTCTCTACTCATCTCTGTCAGGGTGAGCTCAGTGGAGTGGTTAAATTGTCCATAGCGCGTAAACGCTCGTTTATAAAAGCCGACAGACGTGGCGGTCGTTTGCTGAAATTAATTACCCCTCGGAGCCACAGCAAGCATGGGCCCTAGTCAGTCAGTCATGGTCCGCCACCTCCCAAGCCCTGTACCTGCAGAGAGAGAGAGAGAGAGAGAGAGAGAGAGCGAGAGAGAGAGAGAGAGAGAGAGAATGGCATAAGGTTTACAACAATTAACCTGATTTGAAATAAACAGGATTAATACACATTGAGGAAATATCTTTAGCTGATGCATATATTTTTTCTTTCATAAACCGGAAAGAGTGATGGCACCAGACAGAACCCAATCCTCCAGAAAACAGCAGAAGTGTAAGTAAAAAGAAAAATGCGTCTGAACCCGGGGTTATTAATCCAAATTGCACATTTTTTTGCTGTGAAATATCTCTCCCTTTCTTGAGCAAAAGATCTGTGGGGAGTTTTGCGCTGACGCAGCCCAAGACCATGATACGATACACACCATGGTGACATCAAACTAATCAGAATGTATTCATCTTCAACTAGAGTAACTTAATGAACTTCAGCACTATCTGATGCAACACTTCTCTAACATTAATAAAAGCTTCATCTCATGTCTGATTTGCATAATTGTTCAAATGAATCCTCTAATGCGCTGCCTTTTCTTTTTTTTCCCCTTCTTTTTTAATAAAGTGCTGATTTGTGTTAAAGTGAGCTGTGGCTTGCCGTTGAGAGGAGACGGGAGGAGGGAGCACAAAGGAGGATGGGAGGAGTGGGATTTGCAAAGGGCCTAAGGTGATTTGTCACCATTTTGATTCAGTCATGTAATTAAGCGTTCTGTGTCGTACAACGGGATATTGGTTTGTAGTGATTTCTCATATGGCTTTATGGCTACGGAGATAGTTTAGAATGCGTTCCTCATATTGTGTAACTTAATATCTCTTTTTTCTTCTTGTCTGCATGTCTCGTTGAGTGAGACATCTACACGTTTCCCTCTTCCCTTAATCTATTTATTGTTGATGTCCTTTACCAACTATGTGCAACCCATTTCAAATCCCTTGATATTGCTACTGCCGACAGTCTTTGTCAGCCACACATTGCGAGTGCTTTATAAATGTGTGTCATGAAATGGCATCACTAGGTGCTTTATTCTGAAAGAGGTGTGTAGTGCCTCTTGTTTGAATGTTCCAGGTCCTTACCAAGACAACTGCTATATGCACGCCCTTCTCGGCTTCACTTAGCTTTGCCCCAGAACAGCAGAGCAGAGCCCATTTACTAAGAGAGACACACATTTCCCTTTGGTTTAAAGTGACCTTTGTCCCAGCCCCTTGCCAATGTCTGCAATCTCCAGCCCCCTGTGAGCCTCTAATGGTAACCCACGATTTGCCAGAACTTGCTAAAACTGTTGCAAAACTCTCACAAGAGTATCGTAAATTGTGGGGTAACATCTAAGACTGCTAAAAACACTAAGATTAAGCTTGCTGGTTGCCATTCATCACTGAATAAAACTCAAACAGTCCAATGTGTGTTGAGAACGAGTGGAGCTAAACACTGGACTTTTACCAATCCAAGCTGAATGCTAACGTGCTAACGGCAGCATTTTACTAACTAATGGATATCCACATGGCGATATAATAGTATGTAACATTCAGCGTTTTGCCATGTTAACATGCCTCCACTCTGTATGATTACAGAATATTTTAGCGAGTTAGCATTCTAATGTTAGCATGCCATGTTAGCATTAATCTCAAAGTACAGGAAAGATCACAGGGATATTGTCATTTGCTCTAGAAGTTGTGGGTGAGAAAGCCTGTTTGTAAAACCTCATCAAACGTGAGGTTGATGCCCAATAAAAAGCCATAAACCAAGATGGCAACAGCTAAAATGCCGAACTCGAGGCTTTAAAACTGTAGTCCACAAACCAATGGGTGACCTCACGGTGACTAAGTCCTCTTCTTGTATGCGGTCCTTGGCATGCACACACTCATGCACTCCCATGTTCCAATGTGTTGTAATAACGATCTGTCCTTCACTTACTAATTACATTAAACAAAAGGAATGAAAAGCAAAGTTCACCAGGTGGAGCTGTGAGCTACGGGACGACTATTTCAAGAGGACGAAAGTAAAACTCCAGAGACACTTTGTGATGAGTTGATGGTAGATTATTGTTTGACATTAAATGTTGAAGTTGATGCTAAAAAAAACAACAACAAACTCAATTTTCATAGATATTTCATGATACACAAAGACACTTCACACAAGTTAAAATGATCATATAAAACAACAAACTAGAAATATACAACACAGTTAAAAGCTCCACCACCTTGTTTTTTAAATTTAAAATTTGGTTATTTTAAAGAAGTAGCTCCACCTGCAGCAGTGAAATGATGCTTCAGTATTAACGAGTACTCACGGCAACAACATGTTGTCTGTGTGCCGACATTAATACTATCACAACAGGTGGACAGGAGAGACAACAGCCTGTAAAGCGGTTTTCCAACAAGTGATTGAGCTGAAAATGATCGACAAATAATCCCAAAATGTCCAAGAAGAGAAGAATTGATGCAGAGGGAAGAAAATTGAATGAAAGATGTGAAAGTGAAAACATGTTTGTGCTTCAAGGAGAAAAGACGGTCTGTCGTCTGTGTTATGAGGCAGTGTCAGTGATGAAGGAATACAATTTACGTCGGCAATTTGACACCAAACACGGAGCCAAGTTTGCTAAATTTAGCCTCCAATAAAAACACAAGTGTCCAAGAATTAAAAGGCAGACTGCAATTGCAGCAGAACATATTTACAAAAGCTACAGCCCAGTGCATGCTGAAGGTATGTGAGCAGGTGAGCTCCGACCAGATACAGACTTTTAAAATGTCAGTTTTTGAAGAAACACCGTCGCAGACCGAGTTCAGGAACTAGCAGCAATCTAACAACACAGCTAGCCGAAGAGTCGAGCAGTTACTTGTCTTCTTCATTAGCTGTTGATGAAGGCACAGACAACACGGACACAGAGCATCTATCAGTGTTTATAAGAGGCGTGAAGGCAGACTTGACTGTCAGTGAGGAGCTCTTGGATGTAGCTGCCATACACGGGACGACGACGGGGAGGGATGTTAGTGATGCAGAGAGGTGACAAAAATAGCTTCGAACAAAGTCAATGTAATAATCTTTGTTATTTTCTTTAAAAAAATGTATCTTTGATAGAGTAATGTGGGTTTCTTAACCCTAAATTAAAAGGATTTATGTTATAACAACAGAAATGTGCTTAAATATATTTTTTACATTTATATAACTGCATGTACAATATGTTTACACTTGAATCAACAATAATCAAATACAGAGACAGTTATTTAACAATATGTTAGGGAGTAGTTACATTTATACAGTCTTACAGTTACAACCGGCCCTTTGAGGGCGACCATAATGCTGATGTGGCCCAGGGTGAAGATGAGTTTGACATTCCTGCTCTAAAGGATAAGTGGATGGATGGATGGACAATGGATACATTTCAGTGATTGTTGGAAATTACATTTTCTTTTTCCTACAGTCACATTGAGCTGTGCCCTATCTGGTACTTCTAGTTGGTGTAAGTCTTTCATCATTCACTGAAAGTAGACCTGCAATACAGACATTGAATCATTTCAAAGTGACCTTTGAAATATTTATTCAGAATCTGATTAACTAAAAGTTTTGTTGATCGAATTGATCACATTTGAATCACAGTGATACGTTATTGCTTTGGCAAAACTAAAATGATGTGAAATAATAAACAAACAGCAGGTTGATTGACGAGATTTTACAGTGTTTCACCTTGCTGTAAAAAGTTATACTATTTTTCTAAGGAGAGTTGGCTTATGCGCGTCTTCTCTGATTACCTTCTTACAGTACAAGTAGACAAGCTGGCAAGACTCCCGAAAAGTAGCCTACTGACGTCTACAATCTTTTTTGGTTACTTGACCCTCGTCCTGCAGTTTGTATTGCTCCGTTGAGAGTTCTTTGATGTCACGAGGGGGCATTAGTCCGGTGTCAAAGTTGATGGCTTCAGTTGTTTGACATTTGACAATGTGTGCAAGTTTGAACCTGAATTCTTATTTTTCTATGTCCGGGATCAAAGAAACCTCAAACTGTTTATTCTACATCTCTGTATGTTTGTATCGCGGGGGACTTGCAAAGAGACAAATTCCCTCATGCTGTGTATGGCAATTGGCTGTAATAGGCCATTTACCTCTGTATATCTGTTGTGTTCAAATACCCCAGTATATGTGTGCGTGTGTGTATGTGATGATATCCTGGCCAGTGTTTTCTTTGAAAACGGACCAGAGCAGCTTCTGTAAAATAGGATCGGCGTCATCATGACCTCTTCTGTTTTCCCAGCTGTATCTTAGCTCAGATGTGAGGCTTTTACTGCTCTTTTTTTTTCTGAACTAGTGTTTGTTATACATCTGCTGGTCAGCGATGAGAGGATCGCACCCCTGAGTCACAGCATGGCCTTTCCTGCTCCATTTGAAAACTGCTTTGATGACCGGGGGCTTTAAGAACACACAGTGCCAATGAAAACACTTTGATATTTTTGCTCCAGCTGTCAGTTTAGACATGGAAAATAGTGTCCCTCCTAAGAAGAAGGTCCTTTTTCGAAGTAATGCAGATGCAGCAGTTCCATATTCAGTCTTCAGAAACAAGTGGGCAATTAGATTGTGCTTCAGACATAATAGAAGTCTGTTAGATATTAGAAGGAATACAATTAACCAGTGTGTATTTACCACCACCATTATGGCAGTCTTGTCACTAGACAAGGTAATTAGGAAGCTTTATTCTGGCAGCAGAGTATGGAATGAGATGTAAAGATTGTGCCTCTCACAATGGAACTGTGGTGTGCAGTTGGAAGAATCAATTCTCTCTCTTTGTTTTCCCAAACCGCGGTGTCAGCAGAATCTTAATTTTTCTTTTTCTTTTAAATCCCCCAGTATCCCTCCGCCATTTGGCATTCCAACACATAGTTCCCTTGAATGAATGTATAACCTTCCACCATCAAACTGCTTAGCTTCTGTGTGCATATAACCTTTCTGACTGCAAAGATTCAGGAATGCACACTCCTCAGCTACAAGTGCAACACAATCAATAGAGCCTGCTCTCGCTAGCAGCGGCCCTAAAGCGCGCTTATATATTTCACTGTGAAGATCGGGCTGAAATTACTGCAAAATGAGCTCACGCAGCAACTCCTCTGCCATCTACGGTCGAAGGGTGTAGATCATGACTAGCATGTAACAGGTTAAAAAATGGGTTTGGTTAATTCACAGAGTGGTAGCCCAAAGACAATGTACAAAATTACATATTATATTCTTATAAATGAAATATTGGAGTGCCTTGAAAACTTAATGACATGATCTTTATCAAAATATTGATTTAGTGTCATTGATGAAAGCTAGTAATCCGTATTGATTGTTCCACCACCCCTACTTGACAGCAGTGTTTGGCAACATTTTTTAACATTTATTTTCTTTTATGTAGGCACATAACTATCACGGGACCTTTTTTTATGTGCCATTTAAGATAGTCTCATAAAGTGGTTTGAAAGTTTCTAAAATGTATCCTGATTTAAATAAACCACTGGATTTTCCACTGGAAGAACACATGTTAAGTTTGGGCAGGTGTTTGTGGCAGTTGCAATGTAGCATATACAGTATATGTACATTTATTTTAATGTGTTTATGTTTAGTTTAAGAAAATACATATTTTGCCTCACGAGCAGCGTTGCACTAGGGATTACAATGTTGGTCTGTCAAGCATTAGCATGCCAATGTTAGCATCTAGCTTAAAGCAACTGTCTGGCTGCAAACAGTGTGTAACATTTAGGGGAATTAAGTGGCAGCAATGGAATACAATATTCATATATATGTTTTAATCAGAGGATAATCACCTGAAACTAATCATAGTGTTTCCGTGAGCTTAGAAAAAGCCAATTTATATCGGGAGTAGGGCGCAGGTCGTCTTCCACGGAGTCCGCCATCTTGCACCGCCATGTTTCTACAGCAGCCCAGAACGGACACTGGCTCTAGCGAGAGCCATTCGTGTTTTACGTTATCTGAAGGTTGCATTCCGGATATCGGTATTAAACAGCCCGGTGCTAAATTACCTGAGTATTGAAAAGCACCGACGTTGCTGTTATTTTCATGAGTACTTTTTATGTTTTGATGTTAACTATATACAAATTACAGCATGTCCTGAAGACTGGAATAAATATACTCCATTTGTCACATGGTTAACAAGGCAGTGGAGATGAAAATGAAAATACAAGTGATTCACAGTCAAGGTTTGCCTCCAGACATGACGTTACAGTTGCACTGTCTTAATAATCGGAGAGGTGTTTCACACACCGGTGCTGAGGTAAGACAAGAAAGGAGAGCTGCAAACCTGATAAAGCCATCCCCAAACTATAGTGACAGTTGTGAACTGAAAACACTGTCATCCTTAGTGGTGCACACAATGTTTACCCACTTCTCAAATCTGAAGGAGCATTTATAGTCAACCCCCCAGGGAGTTTTCTGCATACTTTACACTTATTAGTATGTTATGAGGGGGCTGGAGTCAGTGTACTTGTTGTTCTTGCTCCTTATCTTGTCTGGCAGTGTCCTAATCTGGATCAAACGTAATATTTTCTTTGGTGAGTGGTCAAAAAAACAGAATCACGCATCAAAATCTCTCTCTTTTTTTTTTTAGATGTCTTGCTTTCAATGTGTCACATTGGAAAATGTTTCATTGTTAGTACATTTGAGTCAAACTTATCATTGTTGTATATTGTACAAGCTGACAGGACAATGCTATAAAAATACAGAAAGACACGTGGGAAAAGTGTGCCAACAATGGCACAAAGACAGTGATGTGTTTCTGCTGCACAGTCTGTAAAGTAATTTAATTGCCCACAATAAATAAATGCGTTTGGATTCCGTTCTCGTGTACCTTTTCTCCACTGCAGTGAACTTGCATTGTCTGCCAACCCTTGTCTCCCTCACACACACACACACACACACACAGACACAGACACACACACAGCTGCAGTCAGAGGGCAGAGCAGTCTTTTCATGCATGGCACACTATGCTTATGTAAGAGCACTACTTAAACCTGGTTACATCACATAAAAGGCGGCACTGTGTCAGTGGGTCACTGTGCCACACAACCACTGAACTACATACACACTCTATGTTGGGCCCTTCTCCGCTGGTCATGTGTGAAGGAGGCGTTCAGGCACACGCTTTGGAGGGTCATTCAAGCATGTGTGCATGCATGTGTTTATATGTGCGTATGTTGGTTATGCCAGCTGATGTATGATCAAATATGATTTGATAATGGCCAACATAAAATGGAAAATGTGACGATTATGTTGCTTGGTTTACTTTAGAAGACAGCTTGAATTGTGCAAAATGTGCCATTGCTGCGCCTACGGAGTGCCAGTAGGGGGGCCCCCTCTGTTTCCAAATTATACTTGCGTGTATCCTCTTCTCACCCTTAACCCCAGCTCCTGCTCCGCATACTCCCTCCCCAGCTCCGCCTTTCTGCCAGCAGAACAGCCCACCTCTGTCTTTTTCTCTCAGTTTCTATTGAGTACACACACACACACATACACACACACGAGGGCAGGACCAGCCCCTCCCACTGGTCTATAGTTCCATGAAAAACACAGAGGGAGAGAGACACAGACAGAAGAGGGGGAGAGAGAGAGGGAAGGAGGAGCGTAGCTGCGCTGAAGCCGAGCCCCTCTATGCTTCAGCACGAACAGTGGAGCAGACGGCAACAGCCACACAAACACACTCCACACACCACCACCACGACCACCACCGCCGCCACCACCACCACACAGACACTGTGACGGCTGCCAGGCACAGTGGGAAGCAAGCCGTCAGGGAGAGAGCTTGAGAAGAAAGAGAGGGATCGCAGAGGAGAAGAGAAGAAAAGAGTTGGAGGAGGCACCTTGTGGATCAGAGGGGATTTTCCTCCTGTGCGAGTGCGCTTCTGGATACGACTATCTGCTTCTTCCCGAGCAAGAGGAGTTTTTAAACGAGGCTTCTTTCTTTTTTTGCTCATCCTCCACGCCGGGCTCCAGCGATATCTACCTATCTATCCCCGGAGCTTAACAAAACAGGGAGGGAGTGAGAGAGAGAGTGAGAATAAAGGCAGTCACAGCTTCAGCTCAAGACCACCCTCTCTCCTCCTCCTCCTCCTCCTCCTCCTCTCCTCTTCTTCTCTCTCTCTAGCTCCACATCCAGGCGTGAGTTCATCGCTGATTTCACTGTCTTTTGAGGATAGAGCAGAGCACAGCGCGTGTTCTCCAGGACACAGCCGAGCTCCCGGTGGGATCAGGGTCTCGTCTGTGGTGAGAGGGAGCGAGAACCAGACAGGGAAACTGATACACAGGAAGAAGGAAAGAGAAGGAGAGAGACGAGAGTAAGAGACGCCGGAGAGCAAATTGTGGGCCATGTTCAGGGCAGCAGGGACGAAGAGTCAGTCTGATTTTTAGAGTGGAGAGTGCAAGGAACCGACAACCGGATCCTATCCATTCCTCCCTCCTCCTCCTCCTCATCGTCCTTTTCTTCTTCCCTCTCCTTTTACCCTCTCTCTGTCCTGCTCTTCAATTCCCCCTATTGATTCCGGTGTTGCCTCCTACTAACCTTTTTTTAATACCTTCCACTCCTCACCTCCTTCTCCCCAAACCCTTTTTTTTTGCTGCCACTCCGGATTCTCTCTGTCTCTCTGTCTGGGCCTGTCTCTCTTTGTGAGGTTCCCTGTGAGCTTCCAGACAAGTAGACTGACTAAAACCCCAAGTGCTATCTGTCCTCCTGTCCCTCCCTTCCTCTGTGTGTTTATCACACACACTCCTCAGTAAGAGGACAACGTTCTCTCTCTGCATCCTCCACTCTTGGAAGCAGTCGTCTGAAGGATCCAGGCCGGCGTGAACGTACCTCACCTGCGAGCTTCTATCTCGAGCCTCCAGGACCTTCAATTGGATTCCAGCTACATGGGAAAACGTTTGGAGCAGCAGCAAATGTACCCCCACTACACCTACTACTACCCCCACTATCTCCAGACCAAGGTAGGATGGTCCGCCAGGTTGACCTATTTTACCACACTCTAAACTCATTGGGAATAAACGTGTTTGCGCTTTGAAAATACACATCAGCTTGTCATCCTGTAACTGTCTTACAACCATCTTGCAACCGTCCTTTTGATTAACTCTATATCTTCTCTATCTGCTGCCTCTTTAAATCTCCTTCCCAATCAGTACCGGATCAAGACAAAATTCCATTTTCCGACGATCTCAAGTGTATTGAATGTAATTCTTACCTCAATTATGTCGAATTCCTTAATCAACGCACCAAGACCCCAAAAGGGATCTGTCAAAAGACCAAAATTTGTTTGAGAAAGCCGCAAGATAGATGCTGAAATTTCCTCGCACGACAGCTTGCTAAATGACACCATGGCCCCTCTCCCCCATCTGTCCCCGAGCAGGGAGATATTGGTGTCACTCAGCTTTTCCATCCACACAGAGACTTGACCCCATCCTCCCCTCTCCGACCCCACCAGCTCCAAGTTCAAGTTCGGGGCATGAGGCCCACCCTTCCCTCAGCCCACGTTTTCTCTCCTACTTTGTCCCTCTCCCGCTCTGTCACTCCAACCTCCCCCCCACCCCCAACCCCCCTTCTACCCCTCCCTTCACTGGCCACCCCCAGGCTATACTCACCCATGATACCATGCTGTAGACGTGATTGATGGAACCTGATACACTTATCCGTTCATCAAGGGTACAGAAAACAGAGCTCCGGTTTAGTTTTCTTTGTTCTTTCGCTATATTCCTACTTTTTGTACCCACACATAGCATGCATACACAGAGCAACACACACAAGATATTTCCCTCTCTGAGTCTTCTACCTCCAAGAACAGGGAAATGGATCGCTAAGGCCTGATCGATGGCTCCTGCATCATATCGCCAAGCCCGCCATTCCCTTTGTCTGCTGTGATTCATTTGTTTTTCCTTCGTGTGATAGTAAGTGTGAGGAGTTGGGGTTTGCTGCAATATTTAGTAAATGTGTGCATGTCAGCAGGCAAGAGAGATGCAAAGATAAAAGTGTAGGAGTGGGATGCTATGAGAGTAGAGAGATCATGTTATTGGGTGGACACAGTGTGGGAAGAACAGGTAAAAAAAACAACGATTGCTCCACTGTAATAAATACGCCAATAGCAACACATCTTGTACAATTGTGAAGTCCTAAATACTGTTATTTCAACAAATGAACACATGGGTAGGATTGTCTTGATCAAGTTTCTGTTCCTTGATTCTAATCCAAAACCCAAAGATTACAAGAGGATTTTTGGCTGCTTTCATTTTCTAATTTGAAATAGTTCCACATTGAAGACGTTTTCACAGCCCGTTAATGTTTTATAACACATGCCTCCCTGCTACAAGTTGTGGGTAATGTTCACAGCAATTACAGATGAAAGCTGGCGGAGACGGAGCATATTGAGATCCAATAAACAAGTAATTTAAATTTAGGGGGCTGATACTAATCAACCAAACATTGGCTGAAATCAGATCAGATCTTGACATTTGTAATTAGGGATAGACAGGTTGTAGTTTTGACATGATTATACTGTTGTTAACCGTGTTTTAAAATCGAATTAAAGTATTTTTTGGATGAAAATATATATTATATATATTCAGCACAGTCAAGTGCACGCTGGCTCAAATGTAGTACTTTATTCATTTGCAGCTCCACTCTAGCAGCTCTTCAACTTAAGTTCACAAGACAAGATTAATATTTCCAATTAACTGCAGGATATTTTTGCGGATGACATGTGCAGATCGCATTTGCAGCATGTCGACATTACAGACGTATAGTTGTTGTTCTCACATCTCACACACTCACATCTGGGCCCTGTCTGATGTTTTTAAGAATGTGCTCAAGATGAGCAATCGGACTGTTTGTTAATGCACATCTGTGACTTGGTTGTTGCAACCAACATCTCCAATGAAGCACGCCTTTCTGTTTGCTAATCTGGAAGAGGAAATGCTTGTCTGCTACTGGATAATATAAAGTGTGTTGTTTCTAAATTTTCTTTTAATGAAAAAAAAACCTCCAAGGATCTATATGGTAATTTTTTCCCTGTAAAAGTGCTCTTTTGTTTAATATATTTTTTCCCTGAACAGAATTAAAATGGCAAAACACAATTCATCTTCTTGATGTATTTTTTGACAAGTTTGACAGCCTGTGTTTTTTTGGAGCATTTTCATCATATATTTTGTGGTTGCATTAATACTGCATATCTAAATGGTACAAAAATGGTTGTGATTGCATCAGATTCATAATGAACTTAAAAGGAAATCTTATTTCATTTTCTAGCAATAACAAAGAAGCAGCACTTCTAATCAGTGAATCAAGGAGCATCTAATCACTGTGTGATTTGTAGGTTTAATACTCAAGATATTACGCCGTATGTACACGTACGTTAGATTAACTTCAACATTTGATGCGCGCCGTTTGTGTGTGCAGATGTCACCGTGTCACACTGCTGTCCTTTGATTTATCTATCAGTTCAAGGTCACCTAATTTCTCTGAAGTATCTGCAACAGGCATCTGGCCCAGACCATCTCTTGATTCCTTGCACTCCATCCATCCCTGCCTCCTATCAGCCCTCCCTCTGTCCCTCTGCTGTCAAGGTCAAATCAAATTGGATCCTACCCTCCCCAGTGTTTCCTGTCCACGGTGCCTGGATGTATGTGTGTGTGTGTGTGTGTTCGCATATCTATCCATGTATGAATAAAACCAGCGTCTGTATTTCAGGTTTGTTTCCGTGACTGTACATGAGCCTGAAACTTTGTCCGTCAATGCGTGCGTGAGCGAGGACTGAATATATTTGCTCACGTTTGTGTGTGTGTGTACGCAAGTCTGTAAGTGCATGTGTGTATCCTGTGTTAATGTGTGTGTGTGTCTGCGTGTGTGTGTGGCCTCTGAACAGTGACTCCTTCTGACCCCTTCTCGGTGCAGCTTGCTGTCATTAAAGCTCTAGCGGGTCCCAGAGGAGCAGTTCTGTGTGTGTGTGTGTGTGTGTGTGTGTGTGTGTGTGTGTGTGTGTGTTTCAGAGGCCCCATAGAATAGTTCAGTTATATGTCTATATGGACCTTGACAACAAGCCAGTGTTTGATCAGCCTGTGCTGCTCGTCTGACTTCAAATATGTGAGGTGTGTGTGTGTGTGTGTGTGTGTGTGTGTGTGTGTGTGTGTGTGTGTGCATGTGTAAATGTTGTTGGTGTGAATTAGGTGTGCAGGTGGTTTTCAGACTCTTCGTGTACAATGGACAAGAGCAGACAAAGACTTACTGGTTGTATTTATTGTGTGGCCCCCCCCCCCCCCCCCCCCCCCCCCCCCCCCCCCCACCCCCCCCCCCCCCCCCCCCCCCCCCCCCCCCCCACCTCTCTCTTGCTCACTGATCTGATTGGAGATGTAAATGGCCCCTTATTAATCTTTATTCCAGAGAGTGGAGGCTCTCCTTCTGTGGAAATCAATCATTTGTGTCTGTGTGTGTGTGTGCGTGTGTGTGTGTGTGTGCCGCCTTCACTCCTTCCAATAGCAATCTTTAGACACAAGACTCGCTCGCTCAAAAGGCGCACACATGCACCACCTTCACACAAAGGCAGTTATGAAATGACTAGCTTATACTAGCAATGCCTTAGCCAGATGACAAAGTGTGCGTAAATGTGCGGCTATTAAACAAGAGAACAGCGCTTGCTCTGCCTCCATAATGGGTTATAGGTACAGTTAGTGTACATTAGCAGTGGGGCGGGAAGGGACAGCATTGCCCTCTTATGTGAGCCTAGCGCCGCTTAATAATGGCTGTTAGAGGGTTTGAAGGGATCGGGGGGGGGGGGGGGGGGGGGGGGGGCATTGTTGCATTTTCTGGGTGATTTGTTAACCATGTTTAGGATTTTCTTGCCTCTGTGAGCTGGTTTCAGTCAGCGTACTGTTGATGCCCATTCTGTGGCATCGAAGGCACGATTTGCTTATCTACTAAAGGTATTTTCTTACTCTTTCCAGGAAATCCAGTCTGTGAAATCCCAAATTGGTCCAAATGAAAGTGCAAAACCAATTACCGTAGCTTGTGATTGTTGCTGTGACATTTTGAGCGTTTCCCTGTGGTTGGGGTGGAATGTGTCATAACAGCAATAATAAAATCAAACATGTTGCCTTTTTTAAATGTGGAAAAGTGGCATCCATGCCATCAAGCTCTGATAATCAGAAAGTATATTTATCTTTAGGTGACGTATATAAAACGTATGTCCCCTCATGCCTCCATTTCTCTTAGTTCAAGCATTATTTGCTTTGCTTTGACTTTTTAGTGATTTTATGTCTTTCTCTTTATGCTTTTATGAACCTTTATTTGCAAATGCAAACGTTTTGCATGTCACGTTTTGCATGTCATGTGTACGCATTTTAAGCTTTTTGCGTCTAATTTATTGCCCCGTCCTCATTTCCCAACTTGTCACATACGGATGCATGTCGCAGTTTCAATCACGTGGTTAACATTATGAAATCATCAAACTAAACTACTTGGTTAAGTTTAGGTAAAAGCTAATATTGCCCTAACACGTGGAATGACTTAAACTGGAGCGTTATTCACGCCATGTGGTGATACCAGGCTGTTATATGTATAGATGATTGAGCCTCTGAATGTAGTAGCGCTATTCAGCTTTTAAATCTTTTCTAGACACAGATGATGCTGAGTGACTGAGGACGTGAATCTTTGATGATAATCGATAAGAGTAAGATAAGAGAAGCAGAACGAGAAAAAAATAAGTTGCATTATCAACCAGCCGATCATTAGTTTGCTCCAGAACAGTGTGCTAATATGCTCAGTGGCACACGAGGAGCTTTAATTAGGGTAATGAGAAACAGCATTCAGCTGATATCAAAGTAATGGCACGCGCGGACACACCCGGACGTCTAAATAGAATATTCCATCCTTCAAAGATGAGATTTTCACATTCAATTACTCTCCATTACAGTATGCGCTCGATAATCGTGGTGAGTTTTTGGCTGAGCTGTGATGAGTGAACATCATAAAGATAGGGAGGGACACAAGGACACAAACAGAGATTCGCATGTGCAAAGGGATTCACTTTTACACTGAGCTGATCTTTCTGTCCTCCCTTTACTATCGCATCCTTCCTTCCTTCCTTGTGTCCTTCCAAGCTTCTTTTCCTCGTCTTGTCAAACATAAAGTAGTTTGCTTTAGCAGAAACAGCCACCATAAATTATGCAGCACACATCACACACATCACACACACACACACACACACACAGAGAAATGTGTGTAGTGCTTTGTGCAAAGTAAACAGAGGGTATAGGTTTTATAGCACTGCATGCATTCTGCTCATGCCCTGTTTCTCCTCACACATCTGCCCGCCTGCATCAGTTGTAGTTTTACAAGCGACAATATTATCATGTGCTTGTTGTTTAATTAAGACCGAGCTATTCTGTTTGGATCTCAGCTCTGCTCTTGATACCATCATATGCCAATGTAGAGAATGTAGAAAAGCCTTATGTTGCCTTCTTCTAATGCCCTACCCAACACTCTTGCTCACTCCTCTCCCTGCTTTTTCTTTTCTGCCGCTCTCTCTCTCTTCCTGCCTGTCTCCCAGTGTGTTCTGGTCTCTCTCTCTCTCTCTCTCTCTCTCTCTCTCTCTCTCTCTCTCTCTCTCTCTCTCTCTCTCTCTCTCTCTCTCTCTCTCCTACCATCTGTTCAGTTTGCCAGGCCTGGGTAGTTTTCACTGCTTAAAAGGGAGTCTCCTAACCACCCATATATGACCATTTATTATTCTCCGTGGGCTGTTCTATTCCTGTCCCAGTACAGTAGCGGACGCTGACCCGTGCCTCGCTGTGTTGAATAGGAGTGAAAAAGCTTAAGCGGGTCAGCGCATGCACGCGGGGGTGAGAGAGGCTCACCCCTGCCAGTTTTGTAATAGAAAATATGTGAAGGAGGGAGAAAGAAAGGTGGATGGAGCAGGAAAAAAAAGGGATGTGAAGGAGAGCAGAGTGAGATGTATCAGGAAGAGAACAGATGGCGGTAGCAAAAGGAATTTGAAATAAGAGATAGAGATCCAAGGGGAGATACAGAGCGATGCAGTGAAGGAGACAGAAGTTGTAGGCCGGGTCAGGGAATAATGGTGCTGCTGCATTTTTAATAGTTTGCCACTTTGTAACGACCCTTGTCTAATGGATTCGCTGCCTCTTGAAAGCTCCTGTCAGGGCCCTCTACCTCCAGCCAGGCGTTTTGGGGAACAAAATATCGCATTGGGCCCAGCCACCACAGGCCACGCCAACTTTGCACAATTGCCGCAACCCCACCTCCACAACCCTGTCGGCCCATTCAAAGCTTTAAATAACTCCCTTTGCAGGCTTGCAACTCTCTTGTAGTCCAATGATTACTGCACGATATTTACTGAAAATGTAACACTGTGCAGAATGTTGTATGTCTGTCTGTAGTGGAATTGACTATTTAGTGACTTACAGACTGATACCTTCTTTAAGAAAAGTGCTCAAGGCCATCTTTTACAGTCTAAATGTCATTTTAATGGAAAATCATCTTGACATAACTTAAAATATATATGAATAACTTAAAATTAATATAGAGTCATATATTATCCTGTAATATAAAACCATTTCTTATAACATTTAAAAAAATTCAGTTACTACCAATTCAACACAATACTGCTCACCTATTTCTCTGTTTTGGAGTAGGGCTGGTTCATTGGTAGGGGGATGGGGTTGGGGATGGAGAGACAGGGCTGCTGAGCATGAAGCTGCATCGGTACTTGGGCCTCGCACCAGTCAGGGACCGCGACAACTGATTTGAATAGATTGCTAAATGTTTGCCTGTATTGATTAAATGTCGGCATGTTAGGGGAGCAAACACAATGGACTAAGCTAACAGGTTAACTTTCACCACTCACTGACCACACACACCTTTCCTTGTGAACAATTGGGTGATATAACATTGCCCTTTCTTTTCGCTCTCCTGTCGTTCCTTTGTCTTCGGAACCCCGATTTTTTTCTGGGGCAGGACCAAACCATTTCATGTAAATAGACGGGGTGGAGAGGAATCGTCCTAACTCCCCCCCCCCCCCCCCCCAATACGACGTCCCTGCCTCAAACAGTCACACCATGGAAATTGCTGTAAATCATGTTTAGAGCTAAATTAACTCACAGGAAGCAGCAACTGAAATACTGAGGGCTTAAAGAAATCCATTACTCAGGCTGACTTCACAACTCTTTGAGATGTACACTTCTGGTGCGCCGGCTTTTAAGACACCGTGCTAAGTGCCTGACAAAGACTTTATCTCGGGATGAAAAGGGAGAGACAAAGAGCACAACCTCTAGCTGCTAGCTATTTTTAGTGTGTGTGTGATGTGCAGTGTAGAGGGCCCATGGCCGTGAAGCTTATCTACTTTCTAGAGATAGAAACATATTTAGTCTAGGTTTCACAAATGTCTGTATCTCTGCATTACATGGACTGGCCTTTAAACTACACAGTGAATGTTCAGACTCCTCACATCCATTCATTATAGGAGCTGTATTTAACATTCTGAGTGTTGATATAGCACCAAACAACTTTTGTCTATCTATATATATATATATATATATATATATATATATATATATATATATACACATCTATATATATATATATGTAAAGATATAGTGGAGTAATAACACACGAGCAGAGAATGAAGTCGCTCTCCTTATGTGTTGTAATCCATTGTGTGCCGCTGTTCACTTGAACTTGCAAAGTTCACTCACCTCCAGCTTTCTGCAGAGTACACACTTCTCGTTGTCAACACTTTCTCTCTATTTGAGGACATATTATTAAAGCAAACAATGAATCAATTTCTAATGTTCAGAATAAACAAATGTGTTTTGGTGAAAAGAGATGTTATGTATTGGGATTCCGGTCTGTGTTGGTTTGTAGGGCCTCTACCTATCTTAAGGATCATTAGCTGACGTGTGTGGGAACCTTTTTACACAAAACCCGTTGACCCGCCATTGACCCTGCGTGCTGTCACAGATACTGTGATTATGAATTTATTATCTCCCTCCTACAATTACACATACATTCATCCAGTATAATCAGGATGCTTGTTTTGTTTCTTGATAAATAAGATTCTATTTTGTAATGAAAGCTGGCTATATTATAGTACACATCTTGTTCAGACGTAACAACATCTATTAGTCATCTGTAATGGATTTTGCATTTAATTATCCCATATTATCCTGCTCTCAGTTGTCTGGGGTAAAAATATGTTGGAAAGGAAAATATCTATAAAGCTGATGTTTCAATTGTTTACATGTGAACAAATGAAAATCTGGTGGGGCATTTCTACATTGTACTCAGACTGTTTCTTGTTTGTATGTAAACAAGAAATAATATGATAGTATGTGTTCACAGACCGAATATATCTATATAATTGAAAATATTCATCTCTCCAAACATTATTTGCATACAAACTGCGCATTAAATGTCATTATTACCATCAACATAGGGATTTGGTTGGCGCATTTCCTATTACCATTTTGTGTGAGGTGGGGCGGTGTGTGGGGGGTTTGTGCGTTGGTGGGCGAGTGATCCCTACACCAGGGACCAGAGACATAATTGAAAGAATGGCCTGAGGGATTTCCCCCCATATGTTGTTCCTTATCCTACTTAGATGCTGCTTCCTTCTATCTCTCTCCTCTCTCTTTTCCTATCTCACTCTCACTCCTCTCCTTGTATCTTTTTTTGTTTCTATTTTTGTCCCAGAGCACTGCAGGTCAGACATGTTAAAGGAATATTCCACCCCTGAATACTTTTTTTCACAGTTAGCGTGAATTGATCTTAAACACGTTCCAGTCATATTGTCAGTTACCCTTCTAAAGTGGACCTTTTGAATCCATCCATTTGTGGAGAGCGGGGAGTAATAAGGGTAGTGGTAGCCGTAGTGAAGAGAGTCCGACTCTTCAGCGGAGAAAATGTGAAAAAGACTGTGATTATCTTTTGCCACATATCATGGAAGAAAGCCTCCTCTTGGGGACTCGATGGCATAAGCCTGGGCATGTTTTACCTTCCTCTGGCAATTGATAGGCCACACCTGGTACCAGTAAACACATGCAGGTCAGGTGTACCAACAGCAACGACTGTAAATATATCTGTGCGTGTTATATACATATAATTTCATGCACATTATAGTTTCCTTGACATCTGTTTGCATTCTCTGTTACAAAAGATTCACAGTGCATGAGTAAAATCATTGTGAATTACAATAGATAAGCTGTACTACTGTAATCATTTCTATAGAAAGGACTATGCGTATATAGTTATTCGACCAAGCAATGGTAAGCAGGCATTATTCATTATTCGTTTTCAGGAATACAGATCTTGCAAAGCCGTTTCCTTTGCAAACGTTCGGTTGACCTCGATCACCTGTCTCCATCACAGTCTCATATTTATTAATGAAACAAGACAGCACTTAACACCAACCCTAACCCTAACCCTAACCCAGCGCTGCTCATGTCACAAAGTAAATACATCTGTGTAGTGTTGTGATACTGCTATCAATGGATGTAATCGGACGCTGAAACATAAGTCAAAACCTACACCCTAGGTATCGGCAACTGGACTCCGGTTAATACACTATACATCCAGCTGGAGCCCTTAGGGTTAGATTCAGGCTGAACACGGTGAAATATAGTCACAGCGCTCATTGTTACATCCCTGTATTTTACACAAAAGGTAAATCCCATAATAATGTCCTGCTATGTACAGGGATTTTTCACCAAAGTCTTCTGTGGGCCAAATAACTGCGGGACACTAGGATTGTAATGTGCACCAGTGCGTGTGCATCTGTTTGACTGCTTATATTCGTGTTTGCTGAATACTTTTGCCTGTACTGAAAGAAAGCTTCCCCCTCCGAGCCCCATTAAAGTTGTCAACAAAGTGCAAAATCGGTAACCTGACAGATGAAATGTGTGGCACATATAATAAATAAAAAACAAGGCCTCCATCCGCCAAGAATTCAGAGAGGCATCCAAGCGATGAGCATCAAATCCAGAATGCACTACATCAACGGACGCCTTAAACCACTCAATCATTTCAGCTTCTATTTGTTTTGTTACAATGTTGCCACATGCTCTCATCGATATTAATTATTTGTAAAGAATGATACATATCTCAGATATATATATAATAATAAAACCCCAGCTAAATATTCAACCCTAGCACGGACAGTGCCTTCTTCTTCATACTCGAGTGTCTCGCCTTACTGGCTGCTAAACAATGATAGCGTTTAATCTTGTGTCACTTACCTGCAAGCACACAGGGCACATTTCTTTGTGTGCCCAGCAGCATAGTAGGACAGCTCCAAGTGTGAACAAACTCTGGAGCTCAACCTCTGTACTTATTCTTTCTCAGTCTGAGAGGAATATATAAAGAAATACAGTTAAACTCTATAAAACTGCCACGGTGTTTGCCCTTACAGACAGTTTAGCCTGGTTACAGACACACTCTTGTCCCTGAGCCAGAGGTGGCTGGCAAGGCCAAACATCTCCTATTCCCTGCTAATGAAATCCGGAATAAAACCCTCCCTACTTGGCTTGAACCCCCCACCCTTCACACACAAACACACACAATTGCACAAGTACAAACACACAAACGCAGACAACCACTCTCCAGGGTTCTGGTGCACGCACACACACACACACACACACACACACACACACACACACACACTAATACTCACAGAACCCCTGCAGTCCCAGCCAGGGATTATCCTAGGAAAACACTCCTTTTGTTGGGCCCCAGTCAAATTACTTTTCAGAGCTCTCATGCTTTTATCAGAGCTGTCTACGTAACTGTGTGTATGTCCGTGTGTGTGTGTGTGTGTGTGTGTGTGTGTGCGTGCGCGTGGGTATGCATGTTAAGGCAGTCCAAACATAGGCTGTTGCTGATTGCAGGGAGCACATCCAAAGCGAATGGTCACTAATGACTAAGTAAGCTGTTTATATTGCCCTCAGTATGTATGTGTGTGTGTGTGTGTGTAAGAGAGAGAGAGGGAGAGAGAAAGAGATTGCGTGTGTGCATCTACTCATATGCCAGTGATTTTTCTAAAGATAGTACATCACCAAATCACCATGTTGCGTTGCCTGTTGGCAGGCTGGTCCGGTGTTTGTGACATTTCAACTTGACATTTATGAATAAAGACACTGATGCTTATAAGCACGGTTCAAGTTGCACTTCCTGTCGGCCTGCTGCTCCAACCCCCTCTGTCAAAAATATATTTGGGAAGTTCTGCACGACTACTTCCACGACCTCAATAGAAGAACAACAGCATTGACCAATGCTGTTGTTTGAACGCTGCTAAATACTGTACTTGCTTTAAACAATGAAACCAATGTTATCCAAACCATAACCAAGTAGTTTTGCTTTTGCTTAAACATAACCAAACCTTTACCACAGGGTTGACAGATCAGGGAAATGCTCACATGCGTTGTTTTTCTCTCAGAACAGTGGTGTGTCTGAAGAGTGACCATTTTTGTTCTTTTGGTATGAGGACTTGCGTGGCGTTCAGGGAGACCTCTGTATCGACTGCCAATGTACAGTCATACTTTTGTTCCGCGGATAATTCATTTCTCGGGTACCAACTCTCAGCCTGGGCAACGGCCAACTCAGTTGACTGGGCACAGATTGTAAAGCCACATTCAGCTTCTATTCATTCACACTACCGGCTTCTCCTCGGAGACTACCAGTCTTTTTCAAAGTTGTGTGAGAGTTTGTTGTGTGCAAGCATGTTTCGGTGTGCGACTGCCACTTTGTGTGAGTGTAAGCGCGTTCGAGAGCGTGTGTGCGATGTGTGCCTGTGCCTGAGACGCAGAGAGATGAGGCGAGAGTGCCAACGTGAGAGATAAACAGAGGCTAACAGCGAAAGAGGAGAAGTGAAGCGTGCGCCCGTGCGCTCGTGGGCATGTGTACGTGTGTGCCGAGGGTGCAAACTAGCTTTGTAGCTCTCAGTGAAGTGTTGATTTAAGTGGAAGTGGAGGGAGGAGATGGGATAAAAGGCCTGACTAGATTAGGCTGGCACACACTACTGAGGCGCGCTGTTCTGCCTGGCCTTTCAGCGCACTCTGCACTGAGCCTGTGTGTGTGTGAGAGACTAGTACCCGTGTGACGACGTTGAGGACGCTCGAATTGGGATTTGTTGGATGCAGTTACTCTACTGCTGATATTGGTGCAGCTGTACAATAAAGCAGCGGATTAGCAGAGCCACCGCAGCCACTATAAGAGAGCACCGAGGACACTAATCACAGTTCTGACATCTCAGCAATATCCTGTGCTGTACATAGTGTACGTTACCACGGTGAAGTGCCGTTGTTGAGAGGTGGTGTGGAGGTTTTACAGTGTCAGCCGCAGTTCTGCACGTCCCAACTGAATTCTACAGATTCTTTGGAGGGGAGATGGGAAATAGATTACAGACTTTGCAGCTGTTTTCTTTTCTTTCCCCTCCATCCTTTAATATACTTATAATCGTGCAGTTTCTGCCAGCAGGAGGCTGAATTACTGCATATTCAAGCTCCCCCAACCAGACACCCCACTGTTTAAGTCAAGGTGGTTTCCAACAATAATAGTTCATTGGCTAAGTTGTTTGCAGAACCGTCTCTCCATGTTAGTCTCTCTGTGTGTAGGAGACTGACAGTTGAGGGTAAAAAACAACAACATTTGAAGTGGTTTCAAATGCTTGAGGTGTGCTCGATTTATCTTGAACAGACAACACAACAGCTTCAAAAGGGGTATCAATAGTGGTACAATTTGGAAAAAAAGTCAGCCGTCCTACTGCTTTTTCAAATATTGAACGTGCATTCCACTGCTCTTTAGCCAGGGGTTTAGAGAGCAGCAGCAGCTCAGGTATTATTGGCAGGGTGTTTGTGCAGTAAGGTTTAACAGTCATCTGGCCTTTATTATGAACAAAACAGTGCTTTAAACACAGCTCAATGAGCAGGAGTCTCTGGGCTGTCACATTTTGGCAGCAGGTGACAGTTAACGGAAACCACTGCTAAGTGATAGTTCACAATAAATCTGATCTTTTTTTTGTTTGCCTCTGTTCGGCGCTACTGAAACTCCACCGCCATGCTGACATTTGTGCTGAACCATCGGATGAGACAGAGACGTTAGTCTGCTACATGTGGTACAGTAGCAATCTGCATATTTCATTGATTTAACTTCCTGTATGAATAATTAAGACCCCGGGAGGCATTATCTCCTTGTGCATGTATGTTTGCATCCTTGTATGCACATGCTCAGTTGTCTATAGCCTTGTATACAGCGCATAGCGGATGTGTGCATTTATAGGCCTACTTAGTATGTAGTTTGCTCATTAAGAAAATGTTCCTAATGCAATATGCACGACGGGGCATCGATGTAGAAGACTTTCTTATCAAAGCTTGACATTGTTTTTAGACTCTGCATATCTGTGTCCGTGGGTGTTTTCCGAGGGTTCCTGCTGTCATTTGTGCTGTTTTTGGGTTGGCCTATGAGTCACGGGGACTGACTCCTTCCAACACTGTTGAAGATTTAATCAGATTTCCCAAACCATCTAAATACTGACATCACCGTATTTTGTAGTCTTCTAGCCTTTTCCTCTTCAGCTCAATCTATAATAAATCTTTCTCGCTTCTTCCTCTCGTTATTTTGGTTCTCGCACAAATATGTTTTTCCAGTGCTTTGAGGTGCTTTGACATGGGTCGGCCTCTGCGGGAATGTAAATAACAAATGCATCCCTTTTTTTAAGAGGAATCCTGAGACAATTCATTTTAATTAAAATGGGAACAAGTGACCCTTTGCCCAAAATCATCTCTAATACCTGAACCCCATTTGTTTGAGTCAATGCCAGGCACCAGCCGTGGGCTCATCTTCAAATGCATACTTTAACGTAATTTAATATATACAGAATTAAATGTTCCTCTTGGATAAGCACCAGCAGCAGATACATGCAGTTACATAATACACGCATAGCACCTGACATATGGACGCTGCCATTTTTACAGCTTTATTACGTATAATCCAATTACTTCTACAGCAGTGATGTGTGAGTTAGTCTGCCTTTCTTTCTTTAACTGATGTCTCACTGTTTCTAACCTTTGAATGAATCCTCATGAAATCGAAATAAGAAAAATGCGATTTTATGTAGATTGTAAAAACTCACACTCGCACAAGCATGCACACAGGCAGGCGTAAATGAGATGTACAACAAGTATTTGTATGTAATAAGATGATGTATGTTCACACACACACACACACACACACACACACACACACACACACACACACACACACACACACTCACAGCAGCTGTCAACTGCTAGATTAGATGCAGTGGAAGAGCTGAGTACAACAGGAGGAGCAGTCAGTGCACCGCTGTGACACAAAATACTAACTGCAGCACTCTTACCAATACCAACCCCCAAATTATCCTCTCAGCAGAGGTCTCTCCCAGTCCTCACAGTGAGAGAGAAGAAACTGATGGTGTGGAGGACTCAGCCAGCCAGATCCACCTGCGCACAAGACATGCAATAACTAATTCTATTTTGTTCCGTAGAGAACATGAAGAGAATGCAGATGTAGTCTGATGCCGTTGTTTTCAGTCAGAGGGATTTAACAACTAACTTTGCCACCAGTTTGTCCAATATCTCTTACGGTGGTTTTGTGTTAAAGTTGATCATACTGACGACTGAATTTGACACTTTGGTTGTGCAATATCTCAAAAGCACCGTAGTGGATTAAATACTAAGAAGACAGAGGTGAAACGACAACCAATCTCGTTATTGCAACGCACTAAATTAATCCATAGGATTATTTTCAAAAAGTCAATGTATTCCACCAATGCATGTCCCTTGTCGTGGGATACTGTGGCTGAGTACTTTCCAGGGTTTGTTGTACAAGTTGAGTGGCAGGTACTTGAAAAACAAGGAAGTAGTAGAGGAACATACAACAGATAATACCATAAAAACACCGAGGTGCGTGTAGCTGTATTGCTCTCACAGACGCACTGCAGTGGGCACAGCAGCACACAGTATACATAAGAATTTGAGTCCATATCATAGCATAATGGACGGTACATAATGACACCGATCTCTCCCACTTAGTGTCTTTGTGAATATGAGTTAAGCTGTAGGCCTAAGTGGAGCAGGCCCTGGTGGTGTTGGTTACAGACTGGAGGAGGTGTCTGGTGGTTTGTACATCCACAGAGGATGCTCGGTCAAAACAGTCAAAGCACAACAGCAGAAAAAACGCAGAGGAAATAAAGGAGAGGATCAGAGTTAGGGGGGACTAAAGCACAGATAAAGCAAAGAGGAGAAGAAAGGGGGCAGGGGAAAATATGAAGCGCTTCTGGAACAAGCTCGTAAGAATAGAGTGGTTTCACTCCCTGGTGTAGCAGAGGGAGAGTCGGCCCCTAATGTACACTGAAACATTTTGCTTTCTCAAATCCATATGTCACTTTCCCGTCCTGGATCATATATTCTCCTCAGTATTCACTTTAATTGCTCCCAGCAATTACTCCTTTGACTTATTTCTAAAACGTACATCATCAGAGCTTTATTGCTCGGGCGCTATACGATTCTTAATCCATCACATTTTATTATTGCGTGCTTATGGTTTTCGTGCCCAAGGAAGCTTATTCACATTCTAGGTTGCAAAAGTGTAAAAAGTAAAATTGTGAAATGATACACGAGATAACGTGAGAGATGTTGTAGTCAGACAAGACATCGTGTTGTTCGAAAAGCTGAAAGACGGTCGCACAGATTTCGAAACATGCAATCTGGACTGCACAACAGTCAATCAGAGACAGGAAGGCCAGCTGAATTACAGATTGAGTGGCAAACCCAGACAGAAGGGAAATGGGGCTGACAAAAGTGAAGAGGCAAAACGAGATGAAGCAACGGAGGCAGACTCTTGCTTTCTTCCAAAGTACAGCCACAAGCTGTTGGTCTCAGTCTGCCAACCTAGCTCAACTTCCCAGCCATAGATAAGCTGTGTGTGTGTGTGTGTGTGTGTACATAATTCATATGCGTAGCCAAATCAAGATCTAGAGATTATCATGACCAGTGGCACAAAAGAGGAGAGGAGAGGAAGGGAGGAAGAAAGGCAACAGAAGAGAGAAGGAAAGTGTGTGTGTGTGGAGAAAAAAGTTAACAAGGATACGAATGCAGTTACAGATGACAGAGAATCAACTAGTTTGTATTCACCCCGCAATAACCTGTATGCACCAGCATGTGTTCACATACGCATCCCCATAGGCTCCCTGTGTATAGCCCTCTCCTCCCTCTGTTTCTGTATCTCCAGTCAATAGCTCCCACCCTCCCTCTTTTACTTTCAAGGAAGGGTAATCCCTCTTGTAGCTAATGTGCTGTGACATTTCATGGTACAATAGGATTTGGGGGACGCTATGCATTCTCATGGTGCCGGGGTCTAGCTGATAACCTCGCTGTCTGGGTGATTTTGGACTGCAACAACTCTTGGCCTAGTTTGTTTTCCTTTTCTTTTTTTAATCTCACATTGGAAATCTAATTATCAAGATGGAAATGCAGTTCACAATAATACAGACTGAGGTCACACTTTGGGGGTAACCACTATAACCACATAGGGTCACACAATACTTTAAATAAAAAGAGGGATGATTGTTTAGATCTGATTTAACATGACATCAACTGCCATGATACAGATTCATAGTGTTGTGAGTGGAAACGCAGGGTAAAGGCGATATAATCATTATTCCGATCCGACAAGAGCTGATTTCGCCTCGATTTTGTTGACGAGGCAAAGACTCATTCATGTAAAAGATAAGTGTCATATCTGGACAGAATGTCTCACTTTTAAATAAAGATAGAATATTGGGGCATGTGATATGATGCAGATTGCAGGGTTTCCCTTTGGATCGACAGTGGGAGGAAGTGCTTATCTCACCAGCAGAGCTGATGTGTGAGGATATGGGGGCGGTAAATGTGCTCATCAACCTTCAGGCACAGATATGATGCTGCCAGAGTGCCTTCAGCTGGACGCTGTTTAGTGAGGGCGATGTTGGGAGAGATACATGTTAAACACTCTGCATGACATTTATTGTGGATTTAGTTTTTTCCGCGCAGCATGAATGAAAGTATCAGAAACATACAAACCAATGAAGATGAATGAAGCGAAGATGCTGTCTTCAACTATGTCCCTCATGCTTTTTTTTTAGCTTTACATCCCTTGAGTGAGCACCCCAAGGTGATAGCACCTTACCCTAGGAGGCTTCTTACAGGGTTCACGAGCAGAACAATCTTCGAACACAGTTTGCTGACTTCTGGTTGCTTTACGACACAACTGAAGCGTGTCTGCACACAGAGTCACATCCTGGACACATCGGTTTCTGTTGTTGAAAAAGGCATTGTGTTAACGCTGATACTATTTGATGAACAGGATGCCAGTTAACTATTTTTCCAAAAAAATTACATTCTAATTTTCCTCATTGATACCTGATAAACTGTGCAGATTTTAATTTTAGTAAAAGGGCTTCACTCATATTGGCACAGAGAGGGCCACGGTAAATAAACAGGCTCTTGCTGTAGTAAAAATAAGAACAAATTTGCTTTTATGAGGCTATTACATGACAATAATGCCCCCCCCCCCCCCCCCCCCACATACACACACATATTATTCCCTGATATTTCCAACAATAGTAAAGCCTTGAGTCCTGAAAAGGCTAATTTGATTCACAACCTGCTGTATCCTCTATGCAAAATCAAGCCTTAAATCAATGAATGACTTTAATCCCGATGCTGCGTCGAACGTCTTCCTCAGCTATACGCAGATTACAACTGAAGTGAGCCGAGAGTTTATCTAGCTAACAGCCATACGAGGGGACTAACGTCTTGTCGCTTTGATTCGCCGTGAGATTTGTTTCGAAAGCGTGACAGCGAGCGTGAGACGGACGGAGGCTGAGAAGTGTCACGCCCAGATTCATCAGACAGGGTTGTCAGGCGAGCTATTGCTGTTTTGGCTGACTGCGTTATACCTGGAGGGAACTCGACGCTGCCGCCACTACACTGCAGCCAATTTAGCTGGAGCACAGCTGCTAAGAGGCTCCCCAAGGTGTGTGTGTGTGTATGTGTGTGTGTGTGTGCTTCAGGATTAAGCCACAGCACCAATTAAAGCCTCAGACTGGTTTTTAAAGGATAAATTCTTAACAGCAGAAGTGACCTCTCTGGTGGCCTTTCCTCCCTCCTCTGCTATTCTCTTCTCCTCTCCAACCTTCCTTTACTTGCGTCAAACCGGCCTCCCTTCCCTCACAACGTCTTCTCTTTCTTTGCCTCCGCTTGCTTCAGTTTTTTATTCTCGGCAACCCCTTTTGTTTCGCTATTTACCAGCGTCCCTTACAACTTCTAAAAGATTATGGGTGGATTTTTACTCTTCTATTTTAAAATTTAAACAAAAAAAGCAGGTGTCATATTTTTGTTGTCCCTAAACTTGCGTTTTAAAATCAAAACTCTCATCTTCTCACGAGGCTAAAGAAAAGGAACGGCAAATATAGAGATTTCTCATCAGCAAAGTGTTTGTTTGTTTGTAAATCGTGTGGGATATTTATCTTTCACGATGTGTTTTCCCTCACTGGATACTTTGGTATATTAATGCCTTCAGGATACAGGTGGGCTTGAAAAGCATGTTAGCCATTAATGGATACTTTTAACCTTTTCCAGGTAATTTGATCAGGCCTTTAAATCAATCCAAGCACACAAACTGTCTCTGGAATGATCGGTGAAAAACCGAATGTTTTTTTAAATGGGCGAACCATGTCCCTTTTTTTTGATTTGATGAATTGTTCAATACTGAATTCTGAAGTATAAACGTGAGCTGCCGTGTATCATCTCTCACAGGAACCAAAGAGGAGGGAGAGTTGAAATGGTTTAAAGACCTAACCGTATTTAACACTGGGGTTACTTCATGCTGTCATTTAGTATTCCAGCAAATGGAATTTCCTGTGGAAAATGGCGCGGCGTCCCCTCACTATGTCATATTGGTCCAGTGGCTCGTCATAATCCAGATGCAATTTGTTTTGGCAGTTGACTCTATTAACATACTGTTGGAACACAGTGCGCAGAATATAAATTGTGAGTTTCATTGCAACAGCAGAGTGTGGGGGCATCTCTGAATGAAAATCCCAAGCGCAAAATCAGTAGGGCCTTACTCGTTTCCAGTGTTGTCAGATGGGGCTGGTTTCTGCCCAATTGGGCATTTTTTTGATAAGTGTTGGGCTAGAAGAGGAAATTTGGTCTGCTTATGTCAACATTTGCCGGGTTTTTAAAAATATTGTGAAAACAACATTACCAAGTAGATATCATTTTATGGTCAGAAACACAGATACAACATTCAGTCAACTTCGTTATGGCCCTTAACTCATATTATTGACTCTTTTAATCTAGGCAGAGGGGAGCACCTATACTGACCTTGACGTCATTGGTCTTGACATGGGAATTCGTTACATTGGTTGTCTCACAGCTCTCTTAGTGGGTTCCGTGTTATCTTATCCCCATATCTTTTATCTCTTATTGGATGCAGATATGATGCTTTAAATGTGTATGATTGGTTTTCTTTTGTACATGTAATGGTGTGACAAGGGCTTCTGGCAAGGTAATGATATATATTATATCTGTTTTTTATTGGAATGGTCGGGTTGTAAGTTGTGACTGGGCTGGAAACTGATCCGGTCCCACTGCTCGTGTCATGTGTTTTCTGTCACATCACTTTGCCCCTCTAGTCTAGCTGTGTTATGTATTTATCTCTACCACATTTTTCTTAGACGTTTCTATCTAATCTTCAACCTGAGAAATAAAGAACCGAATGATAGACTGAGCTCTGCCTCTTTTACGATGCCCTGTTATTAATGCCCCCCTAGACATCCTCAGTTCATCATCTGATCTCAGTCAGCGGGCTTGGATTCCACTCGATGTGTTCTTACACTCTGATCTCTTCCTCCCTGCCTCCATCCCTCTGCCCCTCCCTCTTCTCCTCTGTTACCCTGAATATTTGCTCCTCTCAGATTCGATGAAGGAATTTAATTAGAGCAGAGAGAGAAACAGGAAGGAAAAGGGAACACAGTGAGGGAAGGATGCGGAGTGATAATGAATTGTCAGTGACCCCGGGATCAGACAAGGTGAAGATAAGTGTGTTTGAATCAGACCTGGTCGATCTGGAGGAGAGAGGCGTATTGAACCTTGTTACTACATTAGACGAGACTGTAGTGGTGCATTGACGCCGCAACATTGCTTCACTTAACAAGTGAAATTACCGGTAACCCCTGAAGTACCCATGCAGGATCACGGGTTGATGCAGACGCCCACTGCACCATCACATGTCTCTGTTTGCTTTCATAGCTCGAGTGAGATGACCTTAAAAAGGAGTTCTTGTTTACAGTGTTTTCATATGACTTCCATTAACATAGATTATGTTGATAGAATACATCTACCTTGGATTTGCTTTACAATACAGCTCAGCTGTGTCCTGTTGTTGAGTGCCAACACACATCCTACAGTTCAGATGCATGTGTATTTATAACTTTCCTAATTCTCGGCTCAAAAATGTACGAGAATTGAGGATGGAGGTTCATACTTCTCGATTATTTTTATGTATGTTCCTCATAACAAAAGCTCGTAGTTTTTCTCGAGTTTGCTAGCTAACTTCTAGCCGTGTAAGTGTTTGGAGGCTAGTCTCAACATTTTGATAGAAATTATTTTGTATGTGTCAGCTGTTGCTCTATTTTATGTTTAGTGCTAATTACAAAATACGTTGCATGTTGTGAACACGGTTTTTTTATTTTTCTAATTCTATGCATCTTATGGTACCACCTTGAAAATGTGTGGTTCATTATGAGGATATTTTCCTGGTACACAATATCTGAACAGCAATTTTAACAAATAATATGTAATATAGACTGGTACCTACTATGCTTTTCCATAACTTCCACCTCTGCAATAGACTTTCACAACATAATCGAATCACTAACACCTGATATTATTTCTTAGCTGCCTCTTGTAGTGTGATACGTGGCAATCTCCTTTCCTGTTGCCTTGTACGTCCACATAATAGGCGATAGTGTATATCTCGACATGTGATGTGGCGAGGCTTTTAAAGACATTTTAATTGAATGCTAATGAGAGTAGACCCCCCTAAACATACAGTATAATTGCACACACACACACACACACACACACACACACACACACACACACCTGCTAGTTGCTATCTTTTCCGTTCGTCATTGCTGCTGTAAGAAGAGGAACCCAACGCACAAGTGCGCACACCCAACACACACACACGGCAGTTCCTATCTTTTCAGCTTCTCATTGTTGCCGTGGAGAAACATTATTCTGTCTGCACACTTATTCTATAGTCTCCATTCTTTGACCTGACGCTATATAAGCATTCTGTCTTATTCTTGTGCCCTCTTATTCTGATGGTAATTTGACTGCCTGAAAGGACTGGCAGAGGATTGCTCTCTCTCGTTCGACAAAATACGCTAAAAAGTCATTCCTGGGATTAAAAAAAAAGCTCCGCGGTGGATTTCCAGGGCTCTGTTGTCATCTCTGCAGTTGCCCGTCGGCCCCCTGTTCATATGCAAATCAGCCAGAGCTTGATTGTTTCCTCATATTTTAATCTCCTGCACGGTGTTGGAGGAGAGGAGGAGGAGGAGGGGGGGTGGGGGGAATACGAGGGAGAGATGAGACGAGAGGAAAAGAGATGATGGACCAGGAAAAGAAGAAAGGGCAGAGGCTGTCGGCAGCCGAGGAATGGAGAAGAGTAGAAAGTCGAAGACAAAAGACGAGGAGATGAAGTTATGTTGGAGGAGGAGGAAAGCAAAATGTTTGACCGGAACAGCGAAGAGGTGAGGGACATGAGAGGGCAGGAAGATATTATTAATATGCAAGCAGAAGACAATAACATTAAGCAGGGTATAAGCGCTGCTGGATGATAAGCGGCAGGTAGGAATATACTATAGTTCACCTATAAGGGAGTTCATTAGCATTGACGGAGAACTACTGCTGCAGTTGAAACTTCAGTTGAAACTTTGAGGGGAGTCACTAAAGAACAATGAAGCCTCCATACTTTTATGTAGTTCTGTATAAAACCAATCACGAACCCCGTCTGCTGCCGCTCATCATGCATACTGCCGGGTTGAATCACTGACCAGGGGGCAATAAGAGGAGGAGCGAGAGAGACTTTCTTGAATAAACTAATTAATCATTTGCATAAATATACATAATAAAAGAGCTTTGTGCAAAGATCCTCTTCACTATGCATTTTTCCCCCCTTTTTGTAACTTGCATACTAGAGGTCATGCAATTAAAAATGTAGCATATGATATTTTTGGGGGGGGGGGAAATATGCTCAGAGAGGTGAAGGAAAAATCGCCGCGGTATGTTTTGATGTGTAACTCAGTGGAATGATTTTCTTGGACCTCACTGCAGGAGGAGGTGTTTTGGTTAGAAAGAGAGTGCAAAATCAGCTGCTTTAGCGTAGGTAGACTTTTTAGTGACTGATTGCTTCAGACAGCAAAGGCAACACGTATGCAAGGAAATAGCTTCAACATTTGCATAGTGTATATGTTCAATATGTGACTCATGTGCATTGGCAAAATACGAGGCCATGATCCCAGTAAGGACATTTAAACTGATGAAACACTGGAACTTACAAGGTGGCTGTATTTTTTGGGAGACATGCACTGTTATGCACTGTTAAGACTTTTTTGGAATCACTGTCTTAGCCAGGTATAACACAATTCATCCACAGAAATATGTGAACAGATACACTTGCACACAGAGAATATACCCAAATATAGACACAGTCTTTGCACAACCTCATTTTGGTGTTTTTTTCCCCTCACACACAGCCTTGACCCCAAGAACAATAGCCGTGTAGCCTAACACAGATTCAAATCAATCTCAAGTTAAACAGCTCTTCTGTAAACTCACTCATAGCCCTGCACCTCCCCTCACTCTGACCTTCTCGAAAACACGGCCACAGGAATTCGCTGAGAGTTCAGCAGCGTCACCACGGCCCCTCCATCATCTCCTTATCTCCCACCAGGTCAGTCAGCACCAGGCCCAAACTCCATGTCCCCCTGGGATGTTTGTGCAACTTGTTTATGACAGTCCAAGTGCTGTTGATGCTTTTCTTGCCGATGTTAACAAGAGAGATAGAGAGGTGGAGGACTGGAACATGGCGTTCCACTGGGAAGCAACCTAGACGACCTGATCTTCTAGAGAGGCAGAGGAAAACAGGGGGGTGGGGGGGGGAGTCATTTGGGAAAGGGATTGTGACAGGAGAGGAAAGGAAATTAGGGGAGAGGTGAGAAATAAAGACGAAGACTAGCGAGACAGAAAGTGGAAGCACGTGAAATGTAATGGTGGTTGGATGAACAGGCAGAAGGCATTCGACAGCAGAACGAGAGATCAGCATTAGTGTAAGTGGCTTCATCGCACTGCTCGTTCCAAAATGCAGCAACAAAGACCCTATTTCCAGAAGAACTTTGACAGAATCCAGTTAAATATACTGCTTTACGTTACTTCTTAAACTTGGTTTTCCCGCTGCACTGTTCTTCTGATGAGAAAAAAAAAAAAGGCCATGCAGACAATATTCTGATTGGTCCATTTTCTGCATTGCTAATTAAAGTGATCTTTTTCTCCATTCTGATTGACCTTTCAAGCATCTGAAATCGAGTCTGATGAAACTTGCAGACACCCTGGTAAAACATGATATCCATGTTATTTCTGCCTCGAAAAAACTGCAGAGTGTCTGCAGGTCCTGTAAAACTTCAGCAGACTTAAATTGCAATAATTATGGCTGTATTAGCTCAGGGGTTATGGTTAAATCTAGTGTCACACTCATTAAATACAGCGGTCGGTGTGGTATGTTGTCCGCTGACAAATATTCGCCATGTATTTTAACTGCAGATTTATTCAGGTACGTTACTGTAACTGGCATGAAAAGAGGTCTTTGATTGACATTAATGAAGCATGCAGACACTGTGTGGTTAATAGTGCTGTTCTTTTAAGGGCAAACTTAAAGGAACTTAAACTCAAATCCTTTTCCTGGGATTCCAAGCTTCTCTTGCAACTGGACTTTTATATGATTTCATTAAATAACTCTCAGGTGTGATTTCACCACGCATATCATTTACCCTCCAGGCTAATCACAGGCTATACCTCTAGCCTACACATTCCTCAACTTGACACTTGGAAACCTGTATGTATCCAGTGTTGGGTATCATTAGGCTTGTCTCCAAGAAGGCTATTTATACCTGTACACAGCAATAACTGAACTTGCTGCAGTCTCCTCCATTTCCCCCAACATAGATACGCCATGTTTCCTTCCTTTATTTTAATAATGTAAAGTATATTTATTTTCTGCGTGGTAATTACAACACCCCAAGCCACATCTTCCAGTCCAACAAGACCTGGACACGACGGTTTGGCAATCAAGTTATTTCTGTAAAATTCCTGAAAAGATGATTTGTTGTCTTTTCAATGTTTCCGACAGAAGCAGTAGCCAAGGCTCAATTTAGCTGCGTGTGTAATCTCTAAACGAGGACGGTATATATCGGGAGCCATGTTTCCACTCCAATGTATTCATAAGCTCTTCCTTAAACCCTTCCGCTGCTGTGTTTAGAGGCACAGAGAGTAAAGAGGGAATCTCAGCGCTGGACCCAAAAATAGCCCGCATTCTTTCCTCTGTGTTTCAGGAAGCATCAGAAGAGGCCGGAGCAAACCCGCGCTCCCATGTCCCCCTCTTTCCTTTCTCCATTATCCCATCCTCTTTCCCCGTCGCCTTTCTCTCTCATTTCTCCTCCTCTCTCCTATTTCTTTACCCCTTCATTTTTACCTTTCACCCAAAGTTCACTCCTCTCTGGGACTGTGCAACTTGTTTTCCTTCTACTCTCCTTCCTTTCTGCCATCACTTAGTGAGCCTTTCCATCCCTTCATCTATAATGGACTCACACTGAATACAGCTCTGTTTGATCCTCGTTAATGGCTCCGCGTACACGCCCACATTAGTGAGAAAGATTCTGTCGCATCATATTAAATGCACATGGAGGAGCATATTGCCAGAGATGGGCCTTGTTAAATGTACAGACAAGCTTTATAGCTATAGCAGCAGATGAATGGACTCATTGTTGGCTATTACTGTAATGGTGTGGATCTTTTATCTCTGCATCTCTGTCTAGCTCAAACAAAGGTAGATGTGCACGGATATAACAACAACACACTGGCACACCCGAAGCCTCAGTATGCAATAACGAAAATCGTTTCTGCTGAAAAAAGCGGCGGGGGGGGGGGGGGGGAACCTGACCTCAGCAAGGTCAATGTACTTTTACTGGAACTCTGGAAACAACTGAGCTGTGTGTGTGTGTGTGTGTGTGTGTGTGTGTGTGTGTGTGTGTGTGTGTTTATGGGAATGAGGGTTAGTTGAAACCCATTTTCAGGGCTCTCCAGGAGCTACTCATTGTTTGGAACGACAAGAGGGGACAAGAGGGCTATCTATAGATGTGTGCACGGATGTGAGTTTAGTTGCAGACATCTGAGTGTGTATGTGTTCTAAAGTAGGGGATGTGTAGAGAGGAAATAGATAAGAGGTAAGTAGAATAGGTAGAGGGGAGGCCCGGTCGCATCAACATTTAAGATCCACCACAGAGGAATGTTTTGCAGTCAGCTATAAGACAAGAGATGATCGTACAAATATGTTTTCTTAATAGACTGCGTGAACTTGTCCCATTAGTGACCCAGCTAACAAGCTTGTTAACTGAAAGGTAGCCAGATGAGACCAGAGACAGCAGTTGTTTAAAAGAGTGAATATTTGTTGGAATTAATAGTGAGATCTATTAAAGACAGAAACAACATTAACTGTCATCGTAGGTGTATTTAGAGATGCGCTTTAAACATTTTTTTTTTACAGTGTCTTGCCAACAAGTCACTGAAATTCTTTTCCTCAGCCCTCTTTGCATTTATCCAGACAAATATAGGCTCATTAGGTAGTCAGCAGCATGCACATACATGACACCGCGCAGCGATGTTTTACGGTGTGTAGCTGCTCACAGGCTCAGCCGTGCATGAAATCTACGAAGACCCGGTGACTGTGTTTGCTTTGTGCGACAGTTTGTGTCTCTGCCTCTGAGCCTTTTTCCCCACTGCGCGAGCTGCTCCACTGTACTAAGTGTGTCAACAATACCAGCTGAGAGGCAGCCTTCAGTCCACACACTCTCGACTGCCGAGTAATCCATAAAAGAGAGGAACTGGGAGGAAAAGAGAAGGGAGGGAGATAGAAATATAGAGCGAGTATGTGGGAAGTGGAAGGATGGAGGTGAAAGGAGCAAGAGATTGAGCGATGGTGGAGTGGAATTTGACAGTGAGCAAGACAGGGAGGGAAAAGAGAGGAGGAAGCGTGGTTGCCAAAGAGAGAGAGAGAGAGAGAGATTTCAATGTTTCAAAGGATTTCCCTATCACAGTCTCTGACACATTACATACAGAGCTCACTATCGGCCCGGCTCTGACAGCTGCACAAATTGGCTGAAAGAGGTTCCCTGGGCAAGGCCTTTGATCAGGTATGTGTGTGTTGTGTCAGCGAGTGAGAGGAAGGGGAGAGATTTTGTACATTTGTGCATACCTGGACAGCTCAGTCTGTGTGAGTGGAAAAAACAGGCTATTCTCTTCTACAAATCACTGAGGAAAGAAATGAATGTACATAGATAAGGCTGTGTGACAGTGAGTGTGTGAATGAATGCGTCCAGTTTGGTTATGTATGCGTGCCTGTATTGAATGTGCCGGCATGTGTCTCATCCTAGGCATGTTATAGCTTTTTATTCCAGTGATATTTGTCTTTCAGATTTCAGCTCGGGGTCTTTTATTTGTGTCTGACTCTTCCCAGCAAACATGTATCCATGTTATCTCTCAGAGGTGGTCGGTAAACAAAGCCATTGTTAAAAGGCTCATATCAAAACAGCCCTCGACACAGTTCAGGCTTTGAAGCAGTGAGGTTTCCATTATCATGATCACAGGCACCACATGCAAAAATGTGCACGCACCTCTCAGTACAAATCACGCACTGTTTGGCACCGAAAAGCTTCTCTGGAGGAATTTGGAATTTGGATGCTTCGCTCAGTCTGTAGCAACTAAAATACTATCTTCAATAAGAATACAGCTTCAGGATATCAGAGTCAACTTTTTTCTTGTCACTCTTTACAGTAATTATATTAACACATTTCAATTGTATTCTCAGGATGTGCCGACGTTTTAGAAATGTAAGCAGTGTGGCTCTAGGGATGGTCCTCTGAGGCTCACGTGTGTGCAAAGCATTAGCTGTCCCCAGAGGATGAACTGACTTTGGTGATACCCGACTTAGTTTGGTTGATATTTTTGGCTTGTGGTAAAATATCTTGACAACTACTGTTGGATGGATCGCCATGGAATTTTGTACACATACTGTATACAACTTTGGACTTTAATGATCCACAGGGTGACATGTTTTTTTTTGTTTGTCAGATGTTTCAAAAACGATTTAATGGATTGACATTCAATTTGGCACAGACCTTCATAGGTCCCCTCAGGATGAATTGTAATAACTTTTGTGGATCCATTAACTTTTCATCTAGCACCATCATAAGGTCTGATTTTTATTTAGCCAATACATGGTTACAAGGTTTTTATTTGTCATTGTGCAACAGAATTTAGTTTGTGGTCCTGAATTTGCTACATAGAAAAGAAAAGAAACAACAACAACAACAACAAACTATATTATATATGGAGGGTGGAGGATGAATTAAGGAGTTTCCGGCCGGAGGAAAGAAGATGCTTTGAAGTCTGGTTGTTCGGCAGCTGATACTTCCGTATCTCTTTCCAGACGGCAGTAGGGTGAACAGGTTGTGGCTGGGGTGGGCTTTGTCTTATAATGTCCTCTTTAGCTCTTCGCAGGCTCCTCTTCTCACCAATATCACTGACGCTCTGTAGATGGGTGCCAATGATGTTCTGGGCGGTTTTAATCACTCGTTGTAGAGCCCTCCTGTCTTGTGCCGTACACATCCCATGCCAGTTTGTAATGTTTGCAGTCAGGATGCTTTCTATTGCTCCTCTGTAAAAGTTGACAAGAACTTGGCTCAGGAATTTTGCCTTCTTTAGTTTCCTTAAGAAATACAGCCGTTTATGAGCTTTCTTCACCAGGAGACGTGTGATGGCCATGTCAGTTCGTTTGTTATGCTGATTCCCAGGAATACTTTGTTTAAATAATTTCAATACTTTGGTTTTGGACCAAATATCCTCAAAACGAATGGTATTCCCTTAATCTCAGCTGAACTTTATGTTTAGTGCTAATAAGTAAATGTTAGCATGCTCACTACGATGGTGAACATGGTAAACATCAGCATGTTAGCACTGTCATTGTGTGCACGATAGAATGCTAATGTTAGCATTTAGCATTTCATTTTTATATTAATTGTTTTGATCTATGAAATCACATTTTCACAGAGCCTATGATGGCCTCTTCAATTTACACCAAAACTCAAAGATATTCAATTTACATTGATATATGACAAAGGCAAGCAACAAATCTTATCCTAAATTTGTGAAACTGAAACACACATTTTGACAGTTTTGCTTGATAAATGACTTGAATAATTGCAGAATAGAATTTTTACTTGATTAATTCATTAATTGAACCAGTCTATTTGAGCACATGTGACATTTATGGACACCATTTTCTCAGTGAACACAGTGTGGGGAGATAATCTGGAAGAAATACCAAACTGCAAATATAAGGGTTTTAGGAGTCACTTGCAATATAAAGTTGTATTTGTCACAGCCATTAAAATGAAGCATTACCCAGGGTAGCCTTTTTTTTCAAGTGTATAGGCACATTCTAGACTGTTAGTGTAAGGCATTGCACAGTAAATGGCACTCCTCCACACAGGCACCGTCTCCTGTACAGTACATGTGTTTGCATCCTGTTAGCGCAGTCTGTCTGAGCTGCCAGTGTGCTTGTGTGTGTCAGGAATTGTGTGCCAGTTGAGGGAAGTACAGGTAATGGATTAATATCAGAGCTGGCTCAGGCTCCACATTGCTTTGTGCGTGGTAGCAACCTGTCATTATTACAAACACCGGCTCTCACACACACACACACACAAGCTCACACACGCTCTCTAGCATTTGCGTACACACGCACAAACATCCGCCAAATACAGTGTACATCGCGGCGCAAACACTTCCTGTCTCACCGGTCTCCCTCCCTTTCCTCTACTTTATTTCCCTGTTTCTCTGTCGTCATTGTGGCACACAGTGAAAACTGGCTTGTGATCATTTCAAACGGCTTGAACATGTTCCATCCATTTGCCTACAGTGGGAACAATGCTGAGAACAGATTGCTTTGTCGAGCCAGTGTGCGCTGTTTTGCTCTAAACAACAACGAGGCAGACCGAGTCATTTGAACGCTGTGGTCATAAGAGCCATCAGGCTGGTTTATTTCCTCCGAACTTCACCTAATAGTTTGTCTAAGCCAGCGGGCAGGCCGGGGTGGGTGTGCACTCTGAACCCATCATCCAAACACTCATTAATCCTCGCACTGCCCTTCTTCCCTGCCAGAAATGGTCTTCCTATTAAGTCATTTAGTCAGCATCGAGCTGTGTAATTGGACAGTGGAGGCCGATAGGAAATGTTTGAGTAAGTTAGGGGTGATAAAGGTCCCAGACCTGGATTAAACACCCGCTGGCCTGGTTTGTGCACCCATAATGGGATGCCTGATAGAAACTATTTTAAGCACAGTGAATGTGTCCAATGCAGTATTGTGTGGTTTCAGACATTTTACAGTATCGTGAAGGTGGAAAAAGGAAAAGTCATTTGATCAATGTCTGCTTGCATTAGAATCACATAGTCAGTTTCAGTTTAGACTAAAAGACCCGTCAAAACAGCTTATACAACTTTTACGCAAATACTTTGTAAACCTCTTCGTCTTCAACAAAGCTGCTAAATGGCTTGAGACATTTCCTGTTCCATAACATGAAAACACTGTCACTTACAGCAGGTCACTCCAGTCATGATAATGCCACTGACTGAATAGGATTTGTTGCATCATTATCAAAAGCTAACTAAAACTGGAGAAGTTACTGGTAAGATGCAGCACAGCGTGGCATCGTTATTGCCACAAGCACCTGTATTAAAACAGATTGATCAGAATGAGAACTACTAATTACACACATCCTGAATCCTTAATTTCATCTTCTTCCTGTTGAATCAAGATATTGGTGTGGGACTTGATGCAGGAGGAGATTATTCTAAACGGATGGGAGTTCGGTAGTTGTGTTTGATGGGTAGGACTGAAGGACAGCAATTGAAAATATATTTTTGGCATTATGTAATTGGTAATTATTGTGACACAGAAAGTGGCATACAAGGCTTTTTTATTTTATTATGTTGTGATCTGAAGTGACCTCTCCCTTTGTTTCTCTCCCTCTCTGCAGCAGTCCTATGCACCTCCCCCTCCGCCCATGGCTCCGCCCAGCCCTGGCACCACAGGAGGAGGAGGAGGTGGAGGAGGAGGAAGTCATGGAGGAGGGCTAGTGGAGCAGCTTAGTAAGACCAACCTGTACATCAGAGGCCTGCCGCCTGCCACCACCGACCACGACCTCATCAAACTCTGCCAGCCGTGAGTTCTTTTCTGTTCTGCTCAACTTGATCTGAACCTGTCCTTGCTCTGCAGATACATCCTTCGGTGCAGCTGAACTCAGCTCATTCCTGCTCCGTTCAGTTCAGCTTGTGGTGATTAGTTTTGCGTGAGTCCAACAGCAGCTTATAATGAGCATCAACAGTTTGCTCTTGACCTCTCTGCCCAGCCCCCGTGTGTTTCCGCAGAGGAAAAAACACAACCCAGCTGGGCCTAACCCATCCGCTCTAGGTCATTTACACACACATGCTGCACAAAGACAGGCACACACATCCTTCTGTCAATCAGCAGAACACCCCTTAATAACTGATGCCGATTTCTTCCTTAAACATAGAAATATTTCACGGCGTGACAGGTCACTCCATTCTTTCATAATAGCGTTAGTAAAATTAGGCTGATAGTAATGCCACCATGTGATACCAGTAGAATTTGAGATGTGATGAATTTACTGCTAAGAATATTAAAACTGAACTGCAAGATTGGTATTGGAGCTGATATTCAAATGATTTTATTGGGTTTTTAAGCATCTACACATTATGCATGATATAGTATACCAACATCTGCATTCCATCCCATGCATGGCCTTGTCTCTCAAAGACATCAGCCCAGAATTGTGAGCAAGCCAAGTCCTGAACAGAAATATTTTAAATTGGACCAAACTGTGTGGTTTGGTATATGCTTGTCCAGTGGTATTGGAGCTGATGAAGCCAAATTTTCATTATTCACCAGCAGCTATGTTACGTTTGACCAAATTCTGACCCAGTGTTTATTTCAACCCACTGTGCTTTGGCAGCACCGATTGTTATTCACAGTTTGTGCTGTAAATGCCCCATTGCTCTCCGCTAAAACTGAAAACGCTATAAACATTTAGATTAAACGTTCCCCTGGGAAACAGCATTAGACAAAACGGTGTTACCACGAGGTCCACACTTTAGCTGTTCTGGAGCTTTCAGTCATTTGACTTGATCTACCTCAGTGGATGGAGTTTGAAAAAATCGAATTAGAAAGATAAAAATGAAGAAAATTGAAAAGTAAAACAGTCGTTTCTGAGATAGATTATGTTGTTTTCATAGACGTAGATAAAGGTGAGAGATTTTCTGTGGTATAATTACACAAACTTTTAATGAAACCCTTAACCAAAAGCTCTGTGCAGATTATATTTTTCTTTATTTTCTTAAAAAATATTATTTCTAGACTTTGCATTAAATGACTTGGATAGGATTTGTGGTTAAAATACTTGTTCTTGTAATAACATTCCCAGTAACAGTTCAGAAATCAATTTTACAGCAAAGAGTGTGAGCAGGTCAGTGCCGATGACTCATTTAAAACTAACAGGCTTGTATTACACTTGAAGACAACGTACCCACAGCAATATTTATAGCTGTAGAGCGTATCTGCTCTTCCTCATAATACAGTATATATTGATGAATTATGTGGATATCCTGGTTATTCCTTGACTGCAGTAACTTCAGCTGTTTGGCACTTCTCATCCTGTTCCCTTCCTCGGTGCTAAAAGCTGATCCTGCACATTTAATTCCCAATCGTCCCCGCGCGGACAAACAGAGTCAACACCAAATGTAATGCAAACGATAAACCAGCTCTCCCTGAGGAGGTATTGTTTGCCTCCAGCTATTACCTGATGTTATCAAATGTAATTGAAGAATGATATACTGTGCTAAATACTCCACAGGTAAGGGCTTTAAATGATCTCATCAACATTTATAATTGATCTAATTGATTTTGGAATAAAGAAAAGGGTAGATAAAAATGAAATGTGAACACTATAACACACACACACACACACACACACACACACACACACACACACACACACACACACACACACACACACACACACACACACACACACACACACACACCATACCTTGCCCTTCTGTGTGTCAGCTGCAGTTCAAGCCTGTTGTATTTCAGCTTTGCCCTGCAGGCGTTCTGGAGAAACAGGGTGAAAAATGGGGGCCAATAAAAGTTTCATTAGAGGCCCAGTCAGTGTGCCAAGTGGCCAGTAACATTTAGGAAAAGGTCAGCGGGGGAGGTGGGGCCTGTGTGTACTGTTGGGCAGCAGTCTTTGCTTTGGCTTTCCAACTCTCTCTGGCTTTCAGAAATAGACTGAATGGCAGTTTCCTGTCACTCACTGACATGACATGCAGACAAGCGCACGCACACACACAAACAGGCATTTCATTCATGCACACAGTTACAATGAAAAGCGGAAGGACAGTCTCTTGACGCTCACACACGCACACACACACACACACACGCACACACACTCACTCCTTCAACTCAATGTCATCCTCATCCTCATTGTTACCAAGCGTGGCTTTTTTGTGAGCCAATCCACCCACCAGCACCATCCTCTCCCTTCGTATTCTGTCGTCCTCCTCATTTCCTCCCTCCATCCCCCCCCCCAACCCTTACCCCTGTCTCTGTGCCAGTTCTCAGAGTGTCAGTGAAAAGTGCTGTTGTCAGCTGACATTTCCAATCACTCCCTCGGTCGCCAAAACTATGGACACACTTTTAACGTCTGGGGACAGAGCAGAACGTGATCGGAATCTAAAGCGGAGCACAAGGACAATTTCTCTCTTGCTCGCTTGCTTTATACCCACACATGTCGTTCTCTCTCACCCTTACTACTGACACACTACTCTGATCTATCTATCTGTCTATCTGTTCATCTATCTGTCTATCTGTATATCTATTTATCTATCTATCCATCTATCTATCCATCTATCTATCCATCTATCTATCCATCTATCTGTCTGTCCGTCCGTCCGTCTATCTATCTGCTATTCTCTACTTCATGATGGAGGGGTTATATGAGGACAGACAAGCTTTTACCACTCAAAGCCACTCAAAGGAGAAATCACTGCGGGTGAATATAAAACATTGAATAACTTCACAATGTCTCGTTAATCTTCAACAGCTGAGTTAAAAAACAAAAACCAAAGCATGTATATGTGACACGAATGTGCTTGGTGTTTTGTTAGCAGGTGATTGAGGTGAAACCTGAATCCTAAAATGTATTATCTACTATTTCAAAGACAGAATTCATCTTTAATTATTACACTGTTTTATAAGTAAAACTATGTGGAAAAGAATACATTTAAGTGATGCAGCTTAAACCTTTTTTTTTTTTTTTTAAATAGGAGCAGTAGGATTGTTGGTAGAAGTCCATTTTGAAGATAAATATCTTGTCGATTGAAACGCTGGTGCAAAGTGGGCAAATGACAAGATGGCAAATGATGATACAATTTCTGCAGACAATGCAGAATGGCAAAACAATCTCACCTGAAGGTCTGTTCAGGCGCTGTAATATAAATGGAGTTTGCCCGGTTGTCATGAAAATGTATTTGCAAATACATTTACATTTTTCTTAGATCTTTAAAATAAAACAAAACAAACAAGCAAAAGTATTTTTTGGGGGGGGGGGGGGGGGGAGCAGGAAACATGATTTATTTTTCAGATTTTTTTATTTTTTTAATGACATTAAATAAAGAGGACCTGCACTCCTTGTTCTTGGAATTACGTATATGTGGTGCCATGCACCAGTAAACAAGATAAAAGTGATATTTGCCACACCTTAGCTGGTGCAACAAAACTAACTGGAGAGTGAGGCACATGCCATTAAAACATAGTCTGCACATGCCCACACAGTCCCGAGAAGAGCTCTAATCACCTGTGTGGAGAACCACAGGTGTGCAGGGCTTTAAACAGTAGACATTTATGTCATACACATCACATGTCACATTCCCCATTTGAACAATTATCGAACATCCTCTCTGCGATGGCCGGCTTTTCACCCCGCTCTCAAGTGTGTCCGTTTGGAACGGATCGTATACAAAGTAGTTATTTTCCAGCATAACTCGACCCTTAGGTTCAACAGTCATGATCCTTTGCCAACACGAGGCAATTCCACTGTAATACCATAAATAAAAATATCCTATATTTGGACCCAAATTGAGAAGGTATTGAGCTCTCTTGAGACTTATGGCTCATCTCAACTCAATTTACCCTCCATTGTGTTTGAGATAGAGCAATACCCAGCTATTTGGTCGGACATAAATCTTGATGGCAAAAGTTCACACTCTACCCCATAGTACTATCAGATGAAAAAAAATAAAGTAAACTAATGTTGTTCTTACCACATGCGTGGTCCTAGAGTAGTTTACCTACTGTATTACCCTACTAGTGTAATACCAACTCCTGAATGCACCACCTAACCAGAGTGCCTCACGGCTACTGATTTCATGGAAATCCCTTTTGGCAGATAAACAATGTTTCAGTGACAGCGAGCTATCTTCTGAATTCACAGCACTTTGCCTTTTCATCACAGAAACACTCCCAACACTACATTTTCTTTATAGCACCTGAACATGCTAAACTATGGGAAATGAATTCGAAGACTTCTGAAGCACTGCGCTCTCTCGGTCCCTCCCTCTGTGTTTGTCTGAGTCGAACTGGCAGAGTGGGGGGAAAAGGAGGGAAGTGCAAGAGACAAGACAGCTGCATTGGATCCCCAATTAGGAGATACCACACACAGAGACCAACCTGCGTGGACGATCATGCATGCGTGCACACAAACACACACACACACTCACTCAAACACTCAAACCCATACACAGCCTTTAGAGAGGACATGCACAATGTACAGACACACAGAACGTCCACATATACATAATGTATATATATATATATGTATATATGTGTATATATATATATATGTATATATATATACATATATTTATATGTATATATATATATATATATATATATATATATATATATATACATATATTTACACTCACATACATCCTGGAGAGATAGTGCAAGTGCATGTGTTTGTGTGTGTGGGTGGCAACTGTGGTTCAGTAGACATCAAACGGTGAGCATCCATAGGCTGACGGTGCTCCACAAGAAAATGAAAACACAGATCTGACGCTGTGGGGGCCCTCAGAGGACCGTCATTAACACTTCACACACACATGCACACACAGCCAGGGTGCACCCAGATTGTGTCAAGACTGCCAACATTTGGTGCACTGAGTTTTGCATTGACATTCCCCCTCGAATCTTGACAGTCTGGTAAATACTGTCAATTTCAGCTGTCTTGCTGTTTTTTGTTTGTCGCATTTCTTGTTGAAAAAGATTCTGAGGAGTTTCCTTGTCCTAAAAGTTATTTTCTAGCTTAGTACCGTTTTTTGGGACTTTGTAGCATTTCTATAGAGCCAAAGAAAATAGAAAGTGTTTGGCTATCCAGCTACTTTATGATATAAAAGCAACTTCTTGACAAAATGTAGATACTTCAGCAGGTTTATCTATGAATGTGAAGGATTTCACTCAACAGGAAAAGTGTAAGATGAACTTTTTATTCTCTCAGCAGTTACATGATCACATATTAACTATTGACTTTTTTCTCTCTATTATTTACTACCCATGTTCTTGAGGTATAAGCTCTGTTGAGCACACAGGGAATCAGAGTGGTGTCATCTGAATATGACTGACAACAACAATCGTCATGGGAATCAACTGAGCAGACAAACACAGAGGGAGGGACCGAGAGAGCGCAGTGCTTCAGAAGTCTTCGAAGTGTATTTCCTGTCATCTTGATGTACTTGACGAGCCTCCTTATATTTATAAATCAGGGAAGAAAGAAGTGCGGTTACAGAACTGCAGATCAAGCTGTGGGAAATTGCTCCACTGTTTCTTCACACTTATCTCCCATTATGGACTCTTTACTCATGATTTACATCTAATGGAAACACATGCCGTACCCAGATCCCTTTCAGAACTGATTCACTTATTGTTTCTTTGGCCCAGTGGAGAGTATTGGAATAAGGAAGTGCTAACCCGAACGACCTGGCTCCTTGTTATGTTGTAGGTATTTGAATAGCATTTATGAGTGTCTCATGTGTGCCGTCGGGTCAAGTGCGGGTCAAAGTTATTTCAACTAGCTCAGGCTTCTGCTGGAATCAATGAGAAGGTTCCAGTTGGGACTTTAAGACAGAACGGTACATTCTGCACTTTTCCTCTCCTCTTATTCCATGCTCTCCTCTACCTCCTTACTTCGTCATCTGATCTATTATCAATACTTTCTTCCATTCCATCACCTCATAGCAGACTGCTGTAGCTGTTTGGATGAAATGGAATTTCACCACTGAATCAAGTCCAGAAGGAGACACCATTTTGGATGGCGCAGTGTTGTTGTAATTTGACATTTCCCCAAGGCCATGGTGTCATTCCTCTCTCCTCCTATTATTCTTTTTTTTCAGTCCGGCTAGATTGTGTAGCGAGAGAACGAACAGGTGGATTCATACTTGTACCTCTCACACACACACACACACACACACACACACACACACACACACACACAGCAACGCATTGAATATCCGCTGTATTTGTTTTCCACTTTGTGACAACCGGGAACATATTTTCTCAAGATTCATAATGTGTCAGGCTAGGTACCTCTCTCTTTGTCTTTCTCACTCTCTTTCTCTATCACCGACACACACACACACACACACACACACACACACACACACACACACACACACAAATAGGAAGAGTCTGGAAATGTTTCAATTTTCTGCTGGGAAAAACAAGCTGCCACAACACCCATGGTGCATGAGATCTTTGTCATGCAGTCATACTAACTCACCAGGCACATTCACTCACACATGCACTGTAGGTGTTTACACTCATGCACTGACACACACACACACACATATACACACAGTTTGAATCACACTGAGGCAGAAGTCAACAAAGAGTTGGGTATTGCCAGATGGTGTGTGTAATGTGTGTGATTACCGCTTTGGTGTTTTTGATCTGCGGCGTTGCCTTGCGTGTGCGTCCGCATGTGTGTTTGTCTTTGCGTGGGCGATTAGTTCTGCCTTGTTTTTTCAGAGTGTTTTTCACGTCTGCAACAGTTGGATTGCTCCCCAAACCACAGGCCAAAGAACTTGTTTACCACAAGTCCTGACTTTGAAAAAATTTAACAGATTTAAGCCTGTCACAAATGGTTTAATTTATATAATTAAGATGTAAAACATCTCAATTTGCAGAATAAAAGTGTGAAAATTGAGCATTGTCTGAAAAGAGCAGTGACTTTTCTCTACCAATTTCAAGATCATAAGCTGCTGAGCTGTCGTGTTATGTGTGATAGCAGCCTTTTAAAGCCTTTTGTCTGACTTTACTTCTAAAGTCTCCTGTCCCAATAGAGTACGATGTGAAGCTGTCAGGTGAGCTAGTCTCTGTTCTCTTCTTCTCACTGACAGAAGCAGTTGGCTGACAGAGACTCTCCTGATGCTGACAACTAAATGATCTCTTCTTTATTAAACACCTCTTACTATCTCTCTATCGCTCCCTGACTACCTTGCGTCCTCCTCGCCTTCAGTGTCTCGTTTTATCTTTTGACTGACTGCTCTCCCTCTCCTCATCTATTTCTCATTCTTCCGAGTCTCTCTCTCTCCCCCTTCCTTCTCTTTGTTCACCCTCTCGGCTCGTAACCTCCCACACTGTATCTTCTCCTGATTGCTCTATCTTTCCTGTCTCCCTCCTAGTTGTCTCCCTCTTTTTCTCTTAAAGGAAAGAGGGACTCTGCTTCCGTCCCTCACCTGTGGCCATTAGCCAGTCAGCCAGCTCGTCAGTCTGTCAATCTCTTTGATAGTCACTCAGCCAGCCAGTCAGTCATTGTACAGCAGTGTTAAAACATTCATGAAAAAGTCTCCTCCACATCGCTAGGCAGTGGTCCAGGCTGATCTCAGCGATCCAAGGATTCTTGTGTCAGTCTTTTTTTGCGCCCCCTCTCTGTCTCTCCTCATTGCTTCTCAGCCTCTTTCTCACTTTTCTGTCTTCGCACCCCTCTATTTCCAGGAGGACCGAAAGACCGGGCTGATAAGAAACATTATTAACTTCTCTGTGTGAGAACAGTGAGCTGGAGAATAGAAGTGGAATGGATGGGGAAATAAGGGAAGAAGACAAAGAGAGAGGCAGAGGTGTCAAACGTAAGAAAGAGACAGACTTTTAAAGTTGGCAGAGAGAACGGAGGCATGGAGGTTGTCTGTCTCTCTTATAGGCCCTCCAAGCAGGATTTGGTGCCATACAGATGTCAAGTGATTACAGTATGATCATGTATGAGACGATACTGTCTGTGTTGGGTGAGATTTGGAACAGATAAGGACAGAATGAATAGATAGAAGCATAGAGAGAAAATTCACTTGCGGACACCCCGAAAAACTGTGTTATGGTCTTAAATTCAAACTTTGTAAAAACATCTTTGCAGTTGCACCTAAAAAATATCGTCTCAGATGAAGTAACATTTCTTGAATTTAGACACTTCTTTGTTCTACTTAGGCACAGTCATGCTTTGAGCTAAATGCTAATGCTAGCATAGCAATATGCTCACTATGACATTGCTAACATGCTGCTGTTTAGCAAGAATAATGGTTACCAAATTCACCATCTCAGTTTAGCATGTTAGTATGCTAACATTTGCCCTAAACAAAGCTGACACTGATGGGAATGTCAGAAAACAATTAGGCCAAAAAACAAAGTGGAATGGAAATATATAAATGTTAACGTAGTGACGGTGCTAGATGGGGAACTTGAATGTCTGTACCAAAGTTCATGGCAATCCATCCAATAGTTTTTAAAATCCACAAATTTAAATTTGAACACCTCATGTGGGCGCTAGATTAAAATTCAGGGGATCTCCAAAGTCATAAAGTTTCATCCTCTGGGGACCAAGAATGTCTGTAATACATTTCAGTGCAATCACGGTTGTTGATATACTGTTTATCTGGACCAAAGTGGACCTATAGAATGACAAACTGCCAATGCCACCCTAGAGCCAGGCAGCATGCATATGACTCAAAGAACAACCAATATTTCTCTGTTTAGAAGAGCAAAACTGATATAATGACTGATCAGAATATTTCATCGTTGTTTTTACAGATATGGGAAGATTGTGTCAACAAAGGCCATCCTGGACAAGAACACCAACCAATGCAAAGGTGAGTGAGGATCCAATGACTTCATCCAGTGGGACTACCTGTAGCCTTGCAAAGGCTCCATATACTTCACAAACTCAGATTTAGATATGAGACTTGGGTCTGGAAAACATCAGTTGAGAATTGATTAAACTTGGCAGACCAATCACACTTTTGTTATATATTTCCCCAATTGATCAATGCCAAAAGCTTTTACAATGGGCTAAAATGTCTGTCAACAGTGTGACGTCAAATTAAAACAAATTACTTCAACTTGAGCTCTGTGTGCTGCTGCACATGGTCCATGTGTTTGCCTCAGAATTGTGTGAAGCTATGTGGTAAGGGTGCGTGTTGTCACGCTGTACACAACACAACAGTATTGACTGCGATAATGACCATGTCATCCTTTAATCTATCTAACGATGCACTGCTAGAGCATCTTTCTGTTTAACTTTTCTATGATGATGATTTCAGGATTGCACCCCAATGATGCTCAAAGTTAAGCAGCTTTTGAAATCAAGATGTTTGATCGTTGATTGTTGTCATTGGCCAAATCCAAACTGCGAACACCACACAATAGCCACAATGCGTTTCAAATAGTCTCTGTGGTGAATGAGGCTCACTCGAGTGTCTTCTGATGAGGGTCTGCTTGATTGTTGGAGTGGTCTGAACAAAGCACTAATCAATATGATTGTAGTCGTCTGCTTTTGAAGAGGCACAGAAGAGCATGTGTTCAGCATGATTGCTCCTCATCTGCTAGGGCTGCACTCGAAGGTATACTGACGTTTAGGACAACAGCACAAATGCCCTGTAATCAGCGCATCAGCTTCAACGGTATGAGTGAAGGAAAAGCCAGTCTGATTGATAGCAGTGGCAGGAATGTTAATGCAAATTGATGTCTTAAAATAATAATGGGAACACCAAACCTCATTGAATCTCCTCTGAAAACACTATTTTACTACAAATTTCTTAATTCCAGTACCTGCTTTGACATCACATAATCAAATATTGCTTGGAGCTCTGAAAGCATATCGAAATGCCTGTCCTGACATCATTACAGCACAGCCGAAGGGAAGGCGGAAGATTCTATTAACCCAGTGATAATTATCAGTTATTCTTCCATCTTCTCAAATCATTACATTTTTTCATTGCTGTTTCTTGAAATGGAATTTAAGACACCGGATTTAGTAGAGCATCAGTGCTCCAGCTCATGATTATTATGTTTGCCAATTATGGCTTCATGCTTCTCATTAGTATGATTTACAAATTGAAAATAATAGCTGCTTTATTTAAGATCACATTGCATCTGAAAAGGCCATTTAATTGCAGTGCTTACAAATAAACCACAACTAATCTTAATATCTGCTTTGAAGTGATGATATTCTATATTTTTCTTTTTCTTAACAAATCCCATAAAAAGACTATCCCTGTAGATTATTTTGAGTCAATCCCACATACAAGTAGCTCTGCTGCGATGAATACTCACTAGAGCACCAAATGTGTATCATTGCTCAGCTGAAAATAGTCCTCAACAAATACACTATTTAGTCTTGTTTGAGTTACGTTGGCTAAAAACTGCAGTGCCCAGCTGTTTGAGGCAATTATTTAGCCTTTTTCAAAGATGATTTAAGTCTTCGATAGGAATGAATACATGTGGAACTAAAAGCTACAGACGAGGCTTTGTTGGTTTTTGGTCTTCTAATGGGATTGTGTTGGCAATAAGAAAAATGTGAAATAACACCAGCTTTCAACCTCTCAAATTTCATGATCTGCCGTTCGTCCGCATGTGCTGTCCAGAATTCATGACTGCGTTGACTGTACACATTGAAAAAAGTGTGAATATGTACATGTATGCACTCACCCAATATAGTATTTACAGAACTGCCTGTGCATCTGCTATTCATGTTCATGTCTCTTAGATTTCTGTCTCAAATTAGATAAAAAGTCAATGAATGAAGTTTGATGCCCATTTTAATAATACAAATAGGGATATACGACTCAAACAGAACGTTTACAGCCTGGTTTTAACACATTAAATCACATTTTAAGGGCTAACGTGGGTATCAAACTTTTTTTAAAAAATTATAATCTGGGTGTATTTTGTGAAATCAATGAGCCTGTGTGTTTCTAAGTAACTTCTTGACACTGGAACTGGCACTATACTCTGTATTTACTCCAGAAAAGACCTTTATGAATACAAAACATTAGAGAGACAGTTTCAAAATGCAAACTGACACCTCCTCTCTGTAAATGTATGCTTTTTATTTAATGCACAGAACACTTAAAATGCAGCAGCTGCAGCAGCAATGTTTAGTCTGTGACCCTCATCAGTACTTTCACTGCTTGTGTTGTAGACTTCATACATCTCTCAGCCAGTTGTTAACTCACAATGAAGGAGTTTCATTATCAGGCGGCCATTAGAATGCCTTACAACCGGATAAGTGTTGGTTTGATTGCAGAGGCATTCAGTGGGGACAAGATAAGTGCTTAGCGTGACTAAGAGAGTACAAATTGGCAAAGAGAGTTCGCTTCGAAAAGAGAGGGATGGATGGGAGGAGGCATGGTGGGGGGTGGAGGGAGGGGGTGAAAATAACCTGGGGCTGACAGAAAAGGAAGGGGACCCCTTTAAACTGATGATTGAGCAGACAGCCTCCTCTTTTCAGGAAGATTCTGCAGAGGGGAAAGAGAGAGAGGTAGAGAGTGTGAGAGACAAAGAGACAGGTAGGTAAATAAATAAAGTCGTCCTTCTTTGCCGTCTGCAGGGATTATGTTCGGTTTGTTCACAGCTGTTGTCATGTGACAGCCTTGTGATCCCAATTTCTATGACGGTCTTACTTCCTCTAAATTAGTTTGTGGAGTTCCTCAAGCCCTGTTCAATGTCTTCAAGGCTTTTTTTAGTCCCTGAAAGGTTGATGTTTCCCTCTGGAACAATATGTAAATATATGAAATGGTGCATAGATACATTAAAATATGAGCTCTAAAAAAAATTGTTTCATGGATTGTCATGTCACTGAACAAAGAAAGCAAAACTTTGGCTTTGTTCTCCGAAATAATATAACTACATTATTTGAGAAAGCCTCAGCTTGTAGCAGGCTCAATGTTAAATACACTGACAGTTTTCTAGTTAGCAGCGTGGGAGCTCTGGGAGAGGGAGAGGGCACAGAGCACAGGATGGAGGAAGGAAGGGAGAGGAAACCACTTTAGATTGTAAAGGATTTCCATTTCCCAAAGACAAGGGCCCTCCCTCTCACTGTCTCCGTGTCTCCTGCCCTTTCTCCGCCTCCCTCCCTCCTGTTTTTCATCTCATTCTTACTCTCTCTCAGCCTGCCTCTCTCCCTCTCCCCCCGACTCCCTGCCTCCCCCCATGCCTCCTTTGCTCCGTCGCTCACTCCTTTTCCCTCTGTACTCGGTTAGTCTAATGGCCCAAGGCCAGGAACTCTGGGAGCTCAGGAGATTAGATGGGTGTGTGTTTGTGTGTGTGCATGCGTGTGTGTATGCACGTATGTGAGTACCTATGTTTATCTGTGCATCCATCTGTGTCTATGAGTGTGTATTCATGTGGGAGCGTGCTTGGTAATAAAACTTTTTTTCATTCACGAGTGGAATATTTGTCAGGCCTGACTGAGCAAGATGAATTTTCATCTCTGTGTCATCGTAAGGCCACAGATGGGAGGGACAGGGCGCAAATGAGAGAGAGGGATATATAATTCAGAGATATTATTTTCATTCTTCCGTTCTCTCTAGAAATATCCTTATCATCGTTCCTAGAAGAGCTATCACTTACATCCACATGTGATGAGAGTTTTCACCCAACTAAAGAGGGTGGGTTGTAGTGTTTAAGTTATATGAAAATGCACAAATTACATGTTGGGCAGAAGTGCAGCGTAATGATCTTCATCAGCTTGGAAGACAGGCATCTGCTCACAGACTCAACGAGCTTCAACTCAAGTGTCCTTGAGCAAGACAATGAATCTCTACCAGCTCCTGGGGTGTGTTCGGTCGCTGGTACTTGACCTCTGACCTCCCTGGATGGAGAGGCAAATACATGTTCAGAAAACACAGCTCGCTCCTTGAGTGATGAATTGAGTCAAAGCAAATGACACATTTCAAGGCTGATGTTCCATCATACCAAACCTGTCAATGAGATGAGCACTCAGAGAAAAAGAAATGTCTCTATTATTCATGTCTTTCGTGAAGGGTGTCTGGCGTTTTTCTACCAAAACAGACGTTTTCAGATGTAAAAAATAATGAATGTGTGCAGGAAAAGGCTAGATTACACACCAGCATCTACAACAACTCAATATTTATTTATTTTTTTAGAAGCGATCATCATGTGCAAGGCAGCTGACACGTAGACTTAATTTTCTGGTACTGTTTTACTAACTACGGCACAATTAGCTGATTAAGTGTTTTGCCTCTACAGAACCTCACAAGTTACCACCACTGATTCCATTGACTGTGTTCAACTTCAACAAACATACTGCATTGAAGCTGTCCAAATACTGTATGCTCATATACAAATATCTTTAGTATGATACGGATACCACATGAGAAAAATACTATCCTACCTCAAGTATCAGATATACTTTATGTAGTCTTTGTAGAATCCTAACTGCATCCTCTTTGGATCCAAATAATTGAAAACTGTCTATTAATTAAGGCCACAAGTTACTGATGGTGAGTAAAAGGACATTTGTTTATGCAGACTGAATCATGGAGCCGCCTGCTGCTCTCACAACAAAAACACTCCATAATAATCCATAATGTGTTTCATGCTTAATTATTACAAAGGAGGAAATGGAGGTGATTAAATAAACTGATTAACAACTCTAAGTGAGACAATTACAATGTGTGACAGTGCTGTCCAGGAGCTTTATGCCTTGGTAAATATGATCTGTGTTGCATAGATGCTCTCAGTAATGACCTAAAACTTTATTGACGTGAAGTGATATGTTTAGCTCTGGTTTGTGACATTAGTGACTTACATGGCTGGCACACGGAAAACTAATACAGCTCATTATTTTTAAGTAGCCACATTTTCTTTCTTCTTTAAAAGAGTACTCCATCAATTTGGCATTGCATTCCTATTTTACTGTGGGACTTAGGATGGACAGTTTCAGAAATAAAGCGTTGAAATAGATGCACCAGCTAACCTCAAGCAGGGATAAGGAGCGGGCTACACAGGTCTGGTATAAGGTCACTTCTTTCTAGCTCCACAACCATTTTCAAACGTGTAGTCTTCCGCCCCAACCGACGCTGAAGTGACATCACTTGAGGCAGTTTATCAGATTTATCGTGACTGCTTGTGTATGCAGTGTGCATGTGTATACACAACGTGCTTGCATATGTTTATGAATCTGTTTTCTTGAATGAGGAAATTCATCTGAACATTATACGTGCATGTGTGTGTTGGTGTTTTCCTTATTTTGGCTAAATTACGGATTTCTCATTAGCAACAGTATAAATATTTGTGCGTGCTCTACGCATCTTGCTGTGAAAGCAGCTTGATGCCTTTGAAGAGTAAAAAGTCATGTGCTTATCAGCAAAACACAAAGTGGCTCCAAATCAACAAGAGAAGATAGAAAGACAAGAACAGATGTTAGAAAGGAAGTGTGTGAGTTGGAGAGAGAGAGAGAGAGAGAAAGTGTATCCCTCATTCCTAACATGTTTACATTTCGGATTGTAATGAGTAAAGCTTTTGAAATGTGGATCATTTAATCGTGTTAACACGCAGCCTACTCACAACTGCAGACGGAGTCTCAAAGCTGCTGTGCATTTGGCAGTTTTCTTTCTGGCTTAATGCACGTGTGTCAATATGTCTTTTTTTTTTATTCGCCTCTCATATAAACACACAATCAAAAACATTGTTATACTAGGAGTCTCTCGGGCTATCTCACCAATACCACACACCCTTCTAGGCAAACTGCCATTCACACGACAGGCAGTCTGCGTCTCTCTTTGCCTCTTTCTGTCTATTTGTCTATTTAACCCTATCTCTTTCCAGCCCCACCCATGTGGCCGTAAAACAGGGCGTATATCTGAAAGTATAGATTGATATGCGTGTGTCAGACCTTTTTGTCCTTCAGGGCTTCCGGCAAAGCCCCAACCTAGATCCCCAGAAACCCTGGTGTGCAGATACCCTGCACACATACACACACACAAAATGATGCAGACCACATTGCAATAAAATCGACCGATGCTCATTCTCTTTGTGTCTTTATTTCTTTAAACAGGACGCTGAATCACTTTAATGGCTACATTAAATGCAGAGAATTTTCCTTGATGTCACTTGTATTGGCCACTTCTATGGGAACCCCATATGCACTGAGAGATTGATTGTAGTGCAGGGACGAAACAAGCTCGCATGCAATGCAGTGGGGTATTAAATGTCAGACAATTGGAAGCCAGTAGATTTTACATGTTACAGTTAAAAAGGCTCTCAGCATTGAGTCACGACTGTACACATGATATATATATGTGTGTCGCCGTATGTGTACATCTACAGGGAGTTTATGGTGAGCAGCCATCCGTGCAGCCAACAGTAGAGTCAACACAAAACATCATCATTTCATTAAAAAGAGCCGTAGTACACAAAGCTTGGGCAGACATTAGAAGATTTTTTTTGGATCATAAACAAGATAGCAAGAGTTACTGTTATGACATCAATTCTGTTGATGTTCTGTGCTGAAAACACGTTTAATGGGGGAACTAGCAGCTTTCATAAGATACGTGACCTGACTTGATTGTGACACATTTACAGGATTGATGCAGCATTGAAAACAAAGCGCAGACACTGGCTGGTTCTGCTCAGCGATGTTCAGAACAACCTTAACTGATGTTCTTTATCTATTTATCCTTTTGTTTCCCCTCAGTTTGCTCCTCCTCCTCCTCATCTTCTTCTGTGCTGTCTGTGTGTGTACGTGTATGTGCAGGCTATGGCTTTGTGGACTTTGACAGCCCTGCAGCAGCCCAGAAAGCTGTGGCCTCGCTCAAAGCCAGTGGAGTCCAGGCACAGATGGCAAAGGTAAGCTTCACCCCGCCCGCCACTCTCTGCTCCCCTTGTTGTTATTGAGGTGTTTGACTTTCGTGTGGTGTTGTACTCCAGGTCGACTTAATCACTGTCTGTATACCCTGGAGAAAGCCGATGGTGTCGAAGGTGAGGTTATTTGTGGTCACAATAATACTAGTGACATGTACCAACAGTATAGTGCGGTGGTGATAATCATAATAACGATCACTGGATTCACTGCCTATCAAAGGCTGAGATACATGTAGCTTTGGCTAAGTTGTTGATGAGCTGAAAAAACTTTGATTTGTAGCGCGTCACGCCAGTCGGCCGTCAGTTTGTAGCTTGATGTCACCGACTTCCATTGAAAATGACTTGTAGCCTGTTGCTTTGTCGCTTGTGGTGTGAACGCGTGTGTGTGAGCGTGTAGCTGGCAGTAGTAGCCTATGCAGCAAAGCTGTGCCAACACATGTGGGCCTTACCAGCACAATCCCATTTGCTTCAATGTGTGTGAGAAAAAAAGACACTGAATAGCTTGCCTTGCTTTCCGATTCATTAAAGCTGTATCGCTGCATACTTCCTTTTATAAATGAGAGAGGAGCGCAATTAAAATGGGCAAGTCTTCGGGCACCAACAGCATCCCATTGAATTAAACAGCAGCAAGCCTCTGAGCCACCTTTGCCTCGCTCTTCTATTAAACCTCTTTTCATTAGACTTCCATCTCTTATTTTGTTCTTAACGGCTTGAGGGGGCATTTGGATGAGCAGTGTTGATGTGTTTAGCTGTTATTAAAGAGAGGAGAACCCTCGACTCCTTGGAGATTGAGTTTCCCTGAGGGATGGAATTGAGGGCAAAGAGTCAATTCCAAGTGAAATGACACACACTTCTTACTGTTTCATGAACTAATTATGCGCAGAGCTGCTGATGTCCCGGCTAACTTTCCTGAATCAGGTTGCTGGAGGTCTCAAAAACACTGCTGTTGGATTTCCAGCTCGAGCCTCTAACATTTTGTAAGATGAGCAGCTTAATTGGGATTTGACAAAGTCTGGTTTCAACTCATTCAGTACCAATTAAACTGATCATAGTGAAAACTCATGCCATGCCATTACCCACATCCTTCTCAGTGTAACTCTGAGGTTTTGTAGGTTAGCTGGGACAGAAACTTTTGTTCTTTGTTCTAATCTGCAAGATAGTTAAAAGCTTTTCCTCCACAAGACAGTAGTGGCAGTAGGTAGAGAGAAAAAGAGGATTAGGTTTTGTGAAAGAGAGATGAGACATCTAAGAAATGTGAATATTGATTGCTTTTTGGAGAGGGGAGGTTTGAAGAAAGGTTTGGAGATAGAGCTGGACTGTATCAAAGACCTGAACTCACATAGCTCACACTCACATAAAATGGCATCATATATATATATATATATATATATATATATATATATATATATATATATATAGAGAGAGAGAGAGAGAGAGAGAGAGAGAGAGAGAGAGAGAGAGAGAAATACAAAGGTTAAAAAATGTAGGAGCAACAGCTTTATTGCCTTGTAAAACTGTTTGTTTTATAACAAACTAAAGGTGGTGTGGTGTGAATGAGTTTTCTTTTAGTTATGGATTTGATGGAATGCAATATTATTAGGCACTAGTGAAAGTTGTTTTTGCTTTTGTTCTTTTGTACAAAATAGAAAAATAAAAAAAGACAAGACGCTGTTGAGGTGCACATGTTTTACGGGAGAGTCTGTATCCTTCATTGTATTGACAAAATAATGAACACATTTGTGCATAATAGCAGCTACAGCAGCAGAAGCAGTTTTATCTGTTGGAAATCTGTGAAAGAGAATCAGTTGTCACATCCTTAATCTGAACATTGTAACTGAATCAAAGCTCTATCAGGTGGAAATAGTAGATTTACACGATCATTTATCCACATAGCAGAGTTAACACCATTTCATTTCACAGCGCTCAAAAAGGGGGCATTATTCTTTTGAGTCAGTGTTAAAAGGTGTTGGAGCGGAAAGCATGTTTACACATTAACATCATTAATTAAGTTCAAATTCATTCGAAAACACAAGTTACATAAGTGAATGATTTAGAATAATCAAATCTACCATACAAGAATATTTAACCAAGTGAAGGGTGTCAAGAGAGGACCAGAGGCGTGATGAGTAAAACCAGGGGGTTATCATTTGGGCTTCGAAGGAGGAGAACATTCCAATAATCACCAACGAGCAGTGAACCCTGGGCCCAGACGTGTAGTTGCAGGGTCACTGCTTCACGCACACATCCTTGATCCTTGGAGTGCAGACTAAACTGAGGCCTGGCACTGTTCAATGATTAGAGCATACGTCTTGTTCTCTGCCCAATTTAAGTTAAAATCATACAAGCTTAAATTATTTGACTAGAAGAGCTCATTAAGCATGAAGATTTTACTTTAAGTGAACACTGATTGGAGGCAACTGCCCGCCGTCCCAGAATGAGTTTTGAAGTGCATGTGTGTGTGTGTGTGTCACAAGTTTGTGCCCTTGTAACAATTTAATTATAAACACATTGGTTGTATAGATATAAAATCCACAAAGCATGGCCCCATCGTGGGGCGCCAGCGGCAAGCTCTGTTCAGCTTTTGCAGAACCAGAGGATTCCTTCCACAAAGTCTGGGGGACGGTGGGACAACCAGAGTTCTGGAGTGTCGGATGGAAAGTCATTTGAAGACAACATGCAGGGCTACAAAGTAGTGTACCCAGGGATACCACCTAGTCTGCATCATGTGGCCAAAGCCAAACAGGCACTTTCCTGATGTGTTGCTCATCATGTGAGGGATGTGGGGGGTGCAGTACCTTAAAAATTGCTTGGATTAGCAATAGGAGAGTGCGAAGCAGCAGTATATTTCACAGGTCTGAAAATCCAACTGCCAACCTCAAAGTTAACCATGATTAGAGTACCTTCTTGACATTACCCATGAATTAATTATAGCACAGATGAAGCAAGATTAGACTGTCTGGTGTATATATAATTGTGAAACCTTTATCCATTAAACCCTGCAGATCCCACTGACGTCTTCTTTGTGACAGTTGCATGTTTTGGGTGTGAAATAAACAAGATGAGGAAAATACAGCAACCCTAGATGTGAATAGAGATGAAACAGTGTGTGCGTGTGTCACTTCCTCAGCCTTCTTGGTAATTACTGTTGACCTGAAAGATGATTACTGCTACAGCTGTACACTCACCCTCTCTCTTGCCTGCTCACGCACAGCTAGTTTTTTCGTCTCCCTGCCTCATTCTCACTTTCCCTGCTTGGAACTGTATCTTTACGGTGAAACCTCTTTTAACTAAGAAGCTAAATGTCAAAATGTTAGTTAAATGTTCTCATATTCAAAGGTTACATTCAGACTGCAGGGATATCCGATTTGTTTCTCCAATCAGATAATTAAGACAACCTGTCCACAATCTTATTTGCAAGTGACAAGATGGGATTAGTGTGTCCAGACTTCACTCTGCATTGGTTTGCTGTGGTAATGTTAAAGGCGTCAGTAACTACGTAGCAACACTGGTGACGCAGCTTTTTAACTCGAAAGCATGAGAAATGGAAGTCCATCATTTCGCCATCCAAACAGTCGCGCTGACAAGTCGCCGTACGATTGGAGACGCAATTCAAACAACCTCTAGATGTGGTTTGGATCCATTTCACAAACAAAAAAAACGCAGATCATGTTTTTTTTTTTTGCTGTCCAGACTTTCTAAAATCAATATGGATACAATTTGAATATGACAAAAATGGAATTGAGCTGGCAGTCTGACCAAGATCTTAAACTTCCTCAATTACTTAGAACACATATGTCATGAGTGTGTGTCTGTTTTTTTATTTTTTTACATTACTTTCTATTCCATTTTTAATGCTTTTCCTTGTGTCCATGAATCCTGCTTTGATATAAACAAATTACATGCTGGATTTGACGGAAAACAACTACTGGTCTGTTTTAGCGCCGTGTGAAATATTTATGAAATCTTGTCATCACAAAAGACTGGTCCTACCAGCTAACAGCATGTAGCATTGTTAAATGATTGTGTATTAAAATTCATATCAGGCGCTACTTTTACCATGCAAACAAAACAAATAAAACACACTCGGCTACGGATATGAGCACTGTGTGTGTGTGTGTGTGTGTGTGTGTGTACAATAACAGTTACAGAGGACCAAGGTCACTATGCTAATTAGAGAGATGGTACCACTGGCAGTGACACTTCACACCTCCCTCCCTTCTCTCCCTTTTTTTCTTCTCCCCTCCACTTCGTCCTTGGCACCTCCCACCTTTCTTTCCCCCTCTCTATTTCTTTCCCTCTTTTTTGGCCTAGTTTGTTCTCTTCATTTGACCCCCCCACACACCTCCCCTCGCCTCTTTTTTTTTTTGGTCCCACCCCCTCCTCTTGTGTTTGTCTGCACCAGGTGCTGCAATGCCTCCTCCAGAGTCATTAGTTACAGGGTTGAGTGAGGACAGATAGTGAAGGATAGAGAGAGAAAGAGGAGGGGGGTCTGTGTGGGTTGAGAGAGGAAGGCTCGGTGTGACGAGAAAGAGAGAGAGGACACACACACACACACACACACACACACACACACACACACACACAAACACATGTAAAGTAAACTTTGTTGCATGCCTGTCATTTATCAGCCCTGATTAAACCCTTTGGTTCGTACAGTTGTGTGCTTTCTTTCTTGCTCGCTGTCTTGCATGCGTGTCTGATAAAACCCAGATGCCTGATGTTCTCTTGAAATGGTTTACTGATGTATTCAGTGTGTGTGTACTAGCTTGCATCTGCCTGTATATGCCTGTATATTCTGTGTGTGTGTGTGTGTGTGTGTATTTGTCTGACAGCTGAGGTTAGTGATGGGACGAGGAAGACAACAGAGCCGACTGACATGTGAAAAGATGAGAGGAGACAAAACACATAGACAGGACGACGTGGGCATCTCTTTCTTTCTCACCTTTCTGCTTGTTTGTCACTCTCTTGTCTCCTTCTTTCTTCAAACTGTGCACCTTCTATTTTACCTTTTTTTTTTTTTTTTACTTTCCCTCATCTTTCACCCCTGTTTGTTCAAATGTTTTTGTTTTTATTTGCGTGTTTCATCTTGCTCTCTTTCCCTCTTCGTGCCGTTCGCAGCCAGATATAATACACTATCCTTTCAGCAGCCAGCATATATAATGTGGAATGTGGTGGCGCTCTGCTTTAGAAAGCAAACTCTGTGACAGAGATGCAGCATCTGGAAATAGGAAGACCTACTGTAAAAGTGTGGCTGTGATAATTGTCTGGTTTTATCATCTGTTGTGAATTTGAAAATGATCGTCCTCCTATCCATCTTAACCTACTAAAACATGTACATTACGAGAGTACACAGGGACAGGGAAGATGTGTTGCTTAGATCTACCACTACCAATGTTGTTTACACTGCAAGCTTGTCTCTGGACAGTTGAACAATATTAAAGGCTAACTGGAATTTTCTCTTTTTTTGGTAAGGAAGTATAAACTACCACAGCTATGGGGATCATTTTTCAATTTTTCGAAAAAGAGGATGAATTCGTTTTTTGGACATGTTTGTGGAAACAGCCGGCGTTGCTAGGACATGCAGTAGGCCTATTAACGTCTGTTGTGTGCTTCTAAGTGGAGAATACCATACTGTATAGTGTACAAATGTTGATGCAACTGGTAGTTTCGTTAGCGGTTAGCCAAACACACCGTCCAAAAAACCCCAAACCAGTAGAAGTGAGCTGCCGAGCAGCGGCCGAGAGGTAGTCAGTAGTGTATGTACTGCTAGTTGTGTTAGCCGTTAGCCAAACACACTGTTCATAACAACAACAGTGTGCATATTGCATGTGTCTCTGGGCGCAGAGTAGCAGCTGAGGGTCGTGGATGCACTCAGCTGTGCCATCACATTTTGTAACACATTATTAAATAGTTATAAAATCTATTTTATAGTCTTATATAAGACATTTGATTAATTAAAATGTTTCTTTTCTTCCCCATGTGCTCCATCCTTGTGTCTGGTTCAAGGCAGAGTTGTCATTGTAAAAGACAGATAATGAATCACATTCAGTTTGTGGAGTGGAGGACAGCGGAGTGGCCAAGGACCTGTGCATGCGTGTGTATTCACAGCAAACTCCAACGTAAAAAAAAAATGAATGTGTGTGCCTGCACATGCTGTACCCCTCTGTGTGAACCTCTGTCTTTTTGTGAGGCCGGACCACCTCTGGTCCAACAAAAGCAGAAGGAGGACAATGGGGAGAAGGAGGAAGGAAAGGAAGAGAGAAGAGAAGGGTGGGAGGGAGCCTCGTAAGTGAAACCCAATCGAATTAAATGTAATCTGACCTGAATGCGCACAACCATCAGCTGCTCTCCAATCTTATTAACCCTGCATTACCAGCCCTGGGTTGTGTGTATGTCTGTGGTGTGCAGGTGGCTTTTTTATGTCGGTGTGTGTGGAGGAGGGAGAGAGATGGAGCAGTTAAGTGGATGAGTGAGAAAAGAAAAGGAAGAGATGGATGTGATGGGAGGAAGAGAGAGTGTGAGAGGCAGGGAGATGGAAAATGAAGATGAATAATGGTGTTTGGGTGATTAATGTGCCTCTGTGGCATTGCTAATGAAAAAAATTACATTTCTCATAATAACAGTAATCACAATAATTTCTGGTGACACTTAACAGTTTCTTTATTTTGCTGCATTAACTTGTGTACCATACCATTACAAGGGATGGCACGCGGACAAAAATCTGGGATATAATGCTGCAGCCACAATTTAAATCTTAGTGATTAGCCTAACATACTTAATAGGGTGTGACAAAACTGTGTAAACACGAAGAGTACAAACTCAAGAACATTTATGCCTCGAGTATAATTAACAGTTGTTAGCTACCAGTGGGCCTCTTGTTTAATAACATACACATTTCAGATTCCTAGCACAGAATTAAAGTCTAGTTCAATTCTGCTTCTGAAAAATGATGCATCACTGCAGGACGAGACACTACATCATTGAAGTGAAGACAATAGGAAACTGGCATGTGAAAGAACAACTATTTTATGACTGCTTTAACTAAGTGCTTGTGTTGCCGCTTGTTATAGTACTTTATGTTACCTTGCATACATAATGATAGCCTGCTTGGACTCTTCAGCACAGAAAGAGACGTAATATTTTTTGACGTTAATTTGAAATGGAGCCCTTCAGAAATGTATTCAGCCAAATTCAGAAATATTCAGCCAAAAGCCATCCAGCCAAAAGTTCCCAACTCATAAATACTGTATGCAGTGTGTTCATTAAAAATTATAATTTTAGTTCTTCTGAGATGCAGTTTGCCAGAGCTGTCAGAAGAAAAAAGGTTGACAGACAAACTTAGGGTAGCCAGACATGAATAATGTCACAGAGGACATCATGAATACAGTTAAATTGGGATGTATGCAATCTGCTTTATCTGTTTTATGTAGTTTGACAACATCTTTCTTCCATGTGTGTGAAATTTTCCCAAAGATCGTTTTACTGAGACACGTTCTCTGAGTTCTCTTTGAGTTCTCTTTGAGTTCTCTTTGAGTTCCCCATCTGTTTAATTCAATCAAAAGTTTACGGCGGCTGGAGATGTTCAAATGTACCAAAGGGTGTTTTTTTTTAGAAAGGTGCGAACTACAACCTGCAGAGATTAACAAAAGAGACATTTTTTTATATGAAGGTTATTAATTTAAGTCACAGATTATTTATTTGTTTATACCTCATAATGTGCCAATGTCTCTATGGACAGCAGCAATTAACACACTGAATTCTGCTCTTCTCTGCATCAGGCCTGAGAGCAGAAACGGAGCAAAAATAAAACTGGGTGGTGGTTAAGTGGTGATGACTGCACTCTGTAAGGAATCGTCCCAAGAGCTCCAAAGCTAAATTTTGTATTTGAGAGAAAAGCTTTGAAAACTTAATGTTTTTAGACTTTTAAGGATCTCTGCTGCTTTATGAAGAACCTTCTCTTTTTTTAGAGCGAGTAGGGTAATATGGTCCAGGCTCCGGCATAGAAAAAGTACTACAGCAGAAAATCAACATCAGGGCCATGATGTCATGACATGAGGTCATGTACAAGTATAATATAAGTCCACACTGCATAGTCAGCACAGTTAATTATAAGACAAAATATAATGTTGTTCATGCAGTCATGTTTTCTCAACGTATATGAACATAAACAAAATACATAAGAGGCCATGGAAAAAATGTCTCCCCCATGCTGAATTAGTATGCTAATAGCAACACAACATAGTGTGTGAAATGGATTCAAACCCAAGTTTTTCCCAACACGAGCGCAAATACACCCAGAGTAAGTTAATGGTAGATTCCGAAACAAATGTGGTCTCTAATTTGGAAGTCAATGAAAGCATTACATTTCCATAGCTTCCTATTTCAACAACACAAAGCAGTAGGCTACAACGATAGCATTGTACTATCATTTTAGAAGAAAATTAGATAACGAGATTCTATGGGGCATCATTGTGTTAAAATTAGGTGGTTTCTTTCAACTGGTGAATGCCGCATTTAGGATTGAAACCTTTCATATTCAGTATCACTCCAGCATTACCCTGGAGGGGATGGAAAACAAAGAGCAATGAGGGAAATATTGCCACGAACAGAGGAGGAATAGAGTAGGCAGCTGGAGAGTGGGGGTGGTGCTTGGTTTGATGGAGCTGGGTAGAGAACAGCTCTATAAGGACGGAGATAACTGGAAAACACTATAAAACGCCTCTCCTCACATTCTTTCCCTCTGTGGAATTAGCCTTTGAGTGGGCTGCTGGAGCGAGGGAGGGTGCATAGAGATTGACGGAGGGAGGGTGTGGGAAGCCCAAACTGCACTGAGGGAGGATGGAGAGAGATGGAGTGAATATGGAGTGGGCAGCTTGAACTCTGAGAGGGAGGAATCCAGAGTGATCAAGTAGAAGGAGGAAGTAAAGGAAGGAAATAAAAGGCTCGAAGAAACGGGGGGGGGGGTTGATGAGGAAAAGAGTGTATTCCTCACACACACTGTGGAATACATATGAATGAAGTATATAAATGGTAGTAGGAGCGGCTGACTGAAATGTCCCTCGTCTATGGGGACACTATATGAAGTCTATTTTCTGATTGGCTGTCTGGTCCCCACATCTCTCATTGTTATTAGTGGCCAGGCATGTTTGTTGTTCATCATTGGGCAGACAGCAGAGTCGGCTAGATTCAAAATCCGATGGCATAATTCAGCCATCGATCAAACTTTGTGGACAGCAGTAGCCAAACTGCTCCTCCAGACAGAGAGAGAGAGAGAGCTCTCAGAGTAGAATATCACAAATCAAATGCTGTAACCTTTTAGTACGTCTGAGTCTGCACATGCCCACTGAAAACCAATGAGGCTTTTTCCTCTTGCCGTGCCCATCAGCCTGTCTACTCTACCTCTTCAATTGTCTTTCTTTTTTCTTTGTTTTCTTCTCTTTCATTTTCTTTCAATCACACATCCCCATTCCACTTCTTCCTCTTGAGAAGTTTCTCCACTGAGTTCCTCAGGGTCAGCTGTCTTGTCGATCTAAACGGGGATGCTCCAGGAATCATGATGATGGTTGAGTGAGACACCTGCAATGCCTGCAATGAAAGATTTGCATGTGTACGTCTCTGAAGTACGTCTCTGTAGCTTAACAGTCAAGATATAAGCAGCACTTTATAATTCAGCAGTAAAGGATCCGTGGTTCCAGAGAAAACTGTGGCACGAACAGGCAAAGGTCATCCAAAGAGAATAGCCGCCATTGCCGATCTTTGCTCTTCTTTCAGTGAAGAAGTACTCTCCAGCTTTATGTAACTAATGCTATTGTAGCATCCGCGCTAACCTCTTAGTCGTGATTGTTGTCAGATGTGTCGTCTAAACCATGTCCGTAGCTCCCCACAGGACGGTTATTGGTCCGTGCTCTCGCTTGCCGGACACATATACACTATTTGATGCCTGACAAGATGGATTTCCATGTGATATGTGATCCTGCAAGTCTCCCATGATCTTACTAAAATTGTACACATATACACTATTTTCTAAAATATATATTCTAATGAAAACTGTGCACAGTAAGGGTGAACTGATCTTTTAAATTCATTCAGATAGATCGGAGTTCAGATTGTACCAGCTTGCTCTGAACAAAGTAATAGCGTGTTAAGCCATTAATTATAAAGGCTTTAAATTACTATCAAAAGGACTATATTCTCATTGATAATTCTTGGATCAGTTAAACTTCCCTTGTTCCACAAAGAACTGTAGAAATATCAACCATTCAGACTTATAAATCAAAAGAATTCAATCATTGCGTTGCAGAACATTGTACTTAGCCACTACTGAAGTGATTTCATTGAGCCCCCTACAGTAAAGTCTCTTTAGCACAAGAGTGCTTTCCAGGCTCAGGTGTACAGAAATACATTCACGATAATACTCAAAGTGATACATTTAATGTCAATTTATTTGACTGACACTGATTGGTCCGTGTTCTGGCTTACTTGAAGACTGATGGATTTTCGTATGATATGAGATCTTGTGACATTGCGAGAATCCAGCTTATTGTGCAGTTAAAAACTAAGACTGCTTTTAAAAAAAACACAGTGATAAATCTGTACAATATGTACTTTTGCAGGTTTACCTTCATGTTACAGCTAAAAATTTAAATAATAGATTGTGATTTGAGCTTAGAAGAACCAATTGACTGCCACCGGCAGACCATTTTCAGGAACATTCACATTCTGACTACAGAGGGCAAATTGGACATTAGCAGCCATGGTCCACCGAGTGGATTAAAATTCCTGGCTGCTCTTATGAATGTTAAATATAGAGGTGCTTGGGTCTATGCTCGCACGCTATTATAGTAAATCATAAGTAATTTCTTCTATTCTGTGTGTGTGCGTGTATGCCTGTGGGAGTGAGTGTACAAGCGTGTGTGTTGGTGATAAGGTCATTATTAATATGTTGACTGGTTAGTGATGGGTTCTTGTTTTATCAGATCTTATATTAGTAAATTTGGGGTTATGGGGTTATGGCACTGCTGGGAGCCGAAATAGAGCACCGGCCAGTTTGTGCCGGGTGCTCGTATGACGGAGCTTTAACGAGGCTTTGTCTCAGGAGGACACTAAAGTTGCTCAATTTGGTTGGTTTAAGAACCCTTGTTAGAGCCTAATGGCTTTGTAAGAGGGGAGGATGTGGTTTGTACAGGTAAAATGAAAAGATGAACGTGAGTGTGCTATCATGACGTGTCCTTGGTGGAGGATATGATGGTAATTAGGCTGCTGTTTTCTCAATGGTGTTACAGAAATGGGCCTACTTAACCTCTTGGCGGTGTATGTGTGTGTGTGTGTGTGTGTGTGTGTGTGTGTGTATGGATGGAATCTGTGTGAGCACTTACCGGAGATGAAACAGTTTGATGCCGATGTCTGTGCATGTGCATGTGTCTTTGCATGAGTGTGTAGGAGTGAGTGTGTGTAGCTGCCCTTTAGTATTTGCTGACTCAGGCTGGTTTTCCCTTTCTAAAAGTAAATAACCTTGGTCCACCAAGCTGTCAGTTGGCCCCACGGTGCCCTCCTCCCAACATCTAAAGACGGCGAGAAAATCTCTGCTCTCACATCTGAGCTACACAGCAACACACACCACCAGCTCATCTACAGAGAGCCTGCGTATACTGCAAAGAACTTGTATCTTCAAAAAGCCACCTTCTGTTGAAAAGCTGGTACAGTTTACATGCTTTTATTCTCTGCCAGCATATTAAATTAATTCCCCTACATATTGCTACATGTTGCTTTGAATGTGTCGTCTGTAGCACAGAGACTGTTCTTCAACCAGAGGGCTCGGGTTCAAACTCACTCACGTTTGATGAAGAGGATCCTTTGCCAAACTTAGTCTGATCCAGTGGCTACATTTTTTTTTAGTTTTTCATAATAAAGCACAACGGCAGCCAATGGAAAAGCAACATCTCACTGAGCGAATCCTAATATTTAGTTTTGAAATCCAGGCTAGTGATTTCTGTATGGCCAAAGCAAAGCAAGCCGATCCAAACCAAAGCACAATTTGAGAAAGGAATAAAGTTGGCAACGCTGTTGAGTCACATAACTGTTTTTGTGTTTAGCTGTTTTTTATATTGCTGAAGTACTGTGGATGTATATTTTTGAGCAATTATGTTTGTGCACTACCTGTTAACCTCTCCAACCCTTACCTTTCCTTTACTTTTAGCCCCTATGTTATCTCTGTCTCTATATTTCTGTCCATCTATGTATCTATCTATTGTTTATCTCCCTCCTTATAGTATAGTCGGTCCGGCTTTATCTAGTTCTATCGTCATATTCTTCTCACCAGTTGTTTTTCTCTCACTCTTTCCCTCTTGTATTGCTCCTCTCGCTCACACTCTCTCTCTCTCCATCTCTCACTCTCCCGAGCTATTCCCCCGGAGGTTAATCCCTCCGGTTTCAAATAGAGATAACCATGGCAACAGGCCACGGCTTTTCGAGCTTTTGGGTCTGTGGAACAAAGGCATCGATCAGGCTGAAATAGTGTCAGGTGTAGAGTGCAAAAACACACAACGTGCACACGTGTACACACTTTTTTTGCGTGGAGGCAGAGCATCCACTAACCCTGACGTTGCTGCTCAGTCACTCATATTACACTGTGTGAAAATCAACCAGGTACACATGTGGCTGCCGTTGTTAAATCGATACATTGTTAAGTCTAACAAATCCCTGGAACAGGAAGTGTTTAAAACGGTGAAGACAGAAACAGGGAGAACATGAACAATGCTATTAAAGGTAAATAGAACTTTAAAGGTTCTCTCTATGACATTCACTCATTCCATGTTCAGGGCCGTGTGGAGGCAATAGAAATGACCTGAATTTTGAATTTAGCACCTTCAATAGCCATTTTTGGATGTTTGAATAACAAATGAGCGATGCATATTTGAGCCGTGAAGTTATCTGATGTGAAGCCCAACAGTCACTAGGAAAATGTGTGCAGGCAAAATAACCTTAATTATAATAATTACCTTTATTTTGATTGCACCCTGGACATGTCAAACTTTCCATACAACACACTAATTAATTCACACGTATTCACCCGCACACACACACACACACACTTGACCTGTATGGCTGAACTGCAACGTGACAGATGTAGTGAGAACATCACAGTTGATGAAAAAGACCTTTTATTGAAGTGTAAACCAGTATTTCTCTCCTCCAGGACTTTATCGCCGAGGCTAGCAGGTGTGGGTGGACATGGACAGCTTAACTCCCCAAAATACAGCAAGTCAACCAGCGCTTGTGTAGCTTTTATAAGTGCTGCAAGTGTTATATGCCCTTGGATGATATGACAGTCTCATTTTCAGACATTTACTGCAACGCAATTAAGGTGAGAATAAGTCCGTAACCTTTGCCTTAAAGCCCTTCATTTAGACTGTAGCGTTTGCAATTGTTTTCCACAAATGTTCAAATGCAGGAAACAACAGATGCATGGTTGGCTTTCTTCAGTCATCACCAAGACTGGGATGAAATTTGAATCTGAAAATAGACTTTTTTTAAACAGCATTTCCCCGCAATTATTTCGCCATGCATGCATGTAACATGACACAATGGGAACACCAACCTTGGTCAGACTCACATGGCTCTTTCTTCTCTCTGAGCCAATGTGATTCTTGTGTCTGAGCCAGTGCTTTGTGCTCTAATCACTGCAGTGCCGAGAGCACAAACCTACTCCTCCCCTGCACTTAACGAGAACTTTTTTTTAATTTTGCAGTTTCCCTTTAATTTGTTTTCTCTCTGGCTGTGACTCTTAACTTCATTTCCCAATAATGTGTCTGAGGACAAGCCTCATGCCATTAGCAGGGGGGGGGGGGGGAAGAAGCCAGAAAAAGAAGAAAGAAAACTTTCATTCAATAAGTTTGTCGAAAAACTTTCATTAGTAATTTTCTCTTTTCTTATCCGAGAAAGTGCTTCCTCAATGATAATCCAGCAGGCCTTCTGGTTTATTGCATTTTTCTAATGAAATGCTCCGATACAGACAGGCAATCAAGGAGCAATTCGGTGAAAGGAGAAGAGAGAAAAGGGGAAATAGAGGAGGCAGAGCTTAACTTTATAAACTGTTATAGTAGGAAATGTGGGTCATAGAGTAGGTTGCAGATGGTGCACACAGGATTGCAGGGTTTGAGTCTCTCTCTTGACCAGCTGACCACTTCTCCCCACCCCCCATTTCCTGTCACTTTCTACAAGATACTGTCCAATAAAGCAGAACAACCATCACCGTGCAAAATGGTGACTTTAGCAAGAAGCTATAGGACTGCTGACGAAAAAGACAGCTATCCAAGTCACGCTTGAGTCAATTATTGTTGCTGCAAACAAACAGTAGGATGTCGACATTATTGAATCAAGTAAAAACCACATGATTTGTTTTAATTGTCTGTTTGTATCAGAGAGAATAAGAAGGACCATTTAACAAAATGGACACAGAAATCAGTAGGCAATACTTCAGTTCAAATCTGTTTTGATTTTTCCATTCAAATACATTGACCCAGGAATCAATTTTGGTCTTCTTTTATTCTCTATATCTCTGCTGCCACTGGGCCTCATGAAAGACTGAAAGATACACGATCCATTTTGTGTTTCTCTGCTGATGATACATCACTTTGTATGGACCTAAAACCTGGTCAATTAGTCAATGTAACACACAATATGATTGTTTATCCTCTGGAAAATATTTGACTTGAACCTTTCTTGTGAAAACATTTGGCTTTTTAATTTCACCTTGTTTGCACTTTTGCAATCGTGCTGCTCGACTTTTAAATAATTCCAAGAGACATGAACATATACAGATTCTTAGGTCTCTTCACTGAACATCAATACGTGTTCAAATCAGTTTGGTGGATAATTAAGGCATTGAATGCATGGTCAAGATACTGTAAGATGTTAGTTATTAGCTGCAGCAGATCCTGAGATTCAATCAATCAATCAATCAATCAATCAACTCACTTCACCAAATGATGAACTCCATTCTTAAACAAATCACAATCCACTTTCAAACAATTCTGAAAACATTATTTTAATGACTTTTAACCTTCTCAGGTCCCCTTTGATCTACTTCAATTACAACTAAATGTAACCTTATTATAGTATTAGTATTATAATATTTTTTATTGTTGCATACAGTTGCTTTTAACTCGGGAATAGTACAACTATATCGGCGACAACTGTATGTAGTTACTGTAGTTCTGTTTATCATTCCTTCTCTTCCTCACTTCCTTTTCTTATCTATTTAATTTCCATTCGTTCACGCTTCTCTTCCTCCTACCTTGCTCCTGCCTTGATTATCTCAACCCAGTGTGAAGCCTCTGTTCATGGCTGTGTATATGTTTTTTTTATGGCTGTTTGTAGGCCTGTGTACGTGTAGCTGCCGTCGTTAATGACTCCTTCTGAACTCCCACGGAACAGGCCTCACAGGGATGATGCAGCTTCAAATGCAGACTCACACACACTCGCACACAACTCTCTCTCAGAAGCATGATCAGGGTGTGTATCTGCAGAGTCAGAGACAACTCCCCTTCTTGGTTCAGGACTCCATTAATCATTTAGAGTGAGGGTTTCCCTGAAGCCTGCTCTCTTTTCAAGCAGGCAACACAACATCAGGCTGACGAGACCTCGAATGACACTGAGACACATTTATCAGACGTATAAGAGATTTGTTTGGAAACATTTTCATGAACTTTCAAGTCTAGTCAATGTTTTTTCTTTTCTTCAAATTGGACCTGTGGGATGGGATGCACTGTTATCCTGAGACACAGGACGTCTGTGTTGCTTTTGAATGTGTTTTATTCTGGACTAGCATTTCAATCAGGCCCATCTGGATTTAAAGTGGTACAAGTTCTTGATCCCTTTGTAGTATACTTTGTAAGATTTTTAGATCCCTTGGCATGCGGTTAAGGTTAATTCTCTAGTGGAGGTTGGGCTTTGTCTAATAATACAAATAGTTTGGTTAGGAATAAACAGCATGAATGAAAGTGATGGGGAAATATGGCCCAGGTTGAAAATAACTTGATTATCCAGTTAATAAAAAACAGAGAAATAAAGGCCGGAGAGGTTTTGTGTAAATTTAGCAAAATGCTTTTCTCTGCCAGGCGCTTCACTACGGGAATTCCTGACTTAGAGAGAGAGAGAGAGAGAGAGAGAGAGAGAGAGAGAGAGAGAGAGAGAGAGAGAGAGAGAGAAAAGGAAGAGGGCGAGGCTGAGGCATGTTTGTGTGCTGTACAAACTCAGTATGTTTTTCAGGCATTATGCCTGTTATGTGTGAGTGTAATCCTTGTGCATGGGTTTTATGTGTTATATCAGTGCCTTGGCATGGTTCAATGCTGGTCTCTTTTTTTCTATGTTCATAAGCATGTGTTTCACATTTCACAGCATTGCTCTTCAAAAATGTATTTTTCTCAACTGGCTTCCCACATGTGGCCACTCAAACATTTTACCAGTAAACCAAAATTGTAATCTCAAACCCCAAATGGATCACAGGCCTGTTTATGATTGATTCACACAAGATAAGAAACATCATATTTTTTCAAAGAGTCTAAATGCCACATTTGGGATTTTGGCTGAAAAAAAGTCCAGGAGCGAGCCATATGGACGTAACATCAACCAAATAACCACAGGAAATGAAACCACTTCTACTCAGCTGTTAGGAATCAGGCCCACACTCATTAGTTATGTTTGTGTGGTCCGTCTGAAGAATAAGATCAAAACAGAGATGAAACATTACAATCGCGGCAGAATGTTGTTTAGCCTATCTCGGCATCTATCCATCTGGTATTTTCCTTCAAATCACACTCGGGGAATTGACACTCATGACGCATTTTGCATTCAGCCTACGTTTGTTTTATACGCCCAGGGTTTTTCTATCTCTCTATATGTCCTCCTCCAGCCTGTCTCCCTCCCTCTAGCCTTCTTTCTCTCCCTCTCTTCTATCTCTGTCCGAGCCTCTCTGATGGCTTCAGTGTCTCAGGTTCGGGTGATTGATCCTATAGCTTTGGACGGCTGGCAGACAAGCAGCCTGCACACTGGTGTGCAGCACTGGCTGCACTATGCTCTGACTCTGTGATGAATTACTGTCCTTTTAATACACACAGTAGAGACAGTGTGAGTGAAAAAAAGAGAAAGATGGCATGAGAAGGGAAGAAGCCATGTTAAAATTGCACTAATAAAGAGAGGACAGTAGGGAGCAATGCAAAAAGGGGAAAAACGATTGAGGGCTGAAGAGAAGGAGAAACAAACATGCAGATAAGTGGGTGAATTAAGTAATAGCTGCATGTGTGAGTAGATAATATGAGAACTGTGTGTGTAGTCCCCATTATCTAGAAAGGCCTCTCTTATTGCTTTAAATGAGTCATGCAGAGGGTGTTGGAAACCAGAGGGAGGAAAAATGTTCTGCCCGTCATGAAATTGAATTAAACATTGAAACATAGTCAGTCTCTCACTTAGTCAAGTGTGATGCCATTTCTTATAGTCAGGGTTTCTTTTCCGCTTCACAGCCACTAGAGAGCCACAGAGTGGAAAACAGCTTTTCTGCTTCTGAATATTTTCATAAGTATGTCATCACTTGAAAAGCCTCTAACCCCAGTTTTGATGATGCTTGAGCATTAGCTCAATCCTTAAATTAGCAAATTAGCTCTGTAGCCAATTTAGCACAGCAAAAACCTGGTGTATGATTCACAATGTTCGCTGATCAATCGTTGTGTTTTCTATTTCTGCTTGGAAATGTATTTCTTGGAAGTTGAAGGGATGTGACAAGAGCGATGAAGTCCATTCCGTTTTGTATTTTTGCATATAAAAGCCCAACCTCTGGAGATATTCAACACACAAACACATTGAAGAAATATCCAGCTGTGGCCCTTCTTGTGATGAATAGGGCATACTGTACATCCACAAGCTTTGGGATCTCTTCACTTGAAAAACATACTTACTTTGCAGTAGCCGTTAGGTGGCTGAAACATGCAGCAATCTTTCAGCAACTTTGATCATATTAGATATTTCCATATTTTATGAAACATGTTGGTAGATAAAGCCAACAGGAAAAGTGGAGCCATGCAGCATTCAGATAATATACTTTACATACAAGTTAACATCAGCTCAAGAGTTATTTCACAGATGGGTTGTGCGTTCTACAATTGAAAGGACATACATCACAGCTGACTAAAATAATGTCTTGCATATGGTTTTTGTGCACCACCTCTTTGTTTATTTTTATTTATTTGGAGGGTCCCATTGAGATTTAGAATCTCTTTTCAAAGGGGGTCTTTGCCAAAACAGCAGCATAAAAGTTTCACACATAAAAGCAAAATAAGACTTTTACATAAAAGCACAAATAACAAACTTAAAGACAAAACTTTTAAAAACAGGATTAAGTTAACAGAATTAAAACAAACTGCAAATTACTCCAACAAGGAGTACCATTCAGTACCAGGTAAGTACAGTGTACAAAAGACCTTTGTACTGTTTTTAGCATACTAATAGAATAATCTAGTTTAAAGTGTCTCTGCTTACACCAAGATTAGGGTTTGAGGAGTGACGTACATACCTTGTCCGCGTGATTGAAGGTTGCAGCTACTCATGGTTTTGGGAGTCAGTAGAGGGCAAAGATATGGATGCAGGTCGTGCAGTATAGAAAAATGTTCCATTTTGTGGTTGTATAAGGAGGATTAACCAACTTTCTAAAACAAACTGCAATGATGTGTGCGGAAACATGAATCAGAGACAAATTGTAACGCAGAATGATATTTTGCATGCGTGTATAAAATATCACCGAAATCAATTGCTGATAATTGCAAAAGAAAAGCAGCATTTGTTTCTCTGGAAACCGAACTTCACCCTGTGCTTCTCAATCACCTTAATTTTTAAAGCAACATGCAAATTAGAAGCAGTAGCAGCCAACAGCAATTCAGTATGAACTGACCAGAGACTAAATGTTGAGGCAATCAGTATCCAGTGTTGATTTCACTGTGCCTCCAGTCATCATGAAGATGGAGAAATGTGTATATCTGCATGGCTAATGAAACCCCGGGGATTTCAGGGTTTAGGCTTCATGAAGTATTTATGGTATGCTCATTAATTATTGATTAAGCCGTTAGAGAGCATTTAGACACCCAGACAATCATTATGAAAGACTAGATCTTGGCTTGAGGAAGAGGAAGAGGAAGATGGAGGAAGGCAGAAATGCGAAGAGGGAAAGAGGTTGCGGTGAGGGATGAATGGAAATGAGGACTAAAGATGATGTGAAGAGGATGAAATGAAAGATATGGAAGAGGGAAAAGAGCAAGGAGACAAGAGGGAAAGGAAAAGAAGGAGGGGAAATGCTGCTCTTTAAATATTAATTAAGCATTCAGACAGCAAGGCTAGCGTTATAGGAGATTGGTTTTTAAGAGGAAGGGTGAATAGTAAGAAAGGGGGGAAAGGACAAGAGGAGGAGGGTGAGCATGAGAAAGGAGGAAGTTAAGGACGGTGGCTGAAGGAGGGCAAATGAGAAGGAAGAATACATGGATTAAAGGAGGAAATGAGCAGGATTGCGTGAAGACAAGCTTGAAAGATAAGAGGAAGGAGTCAACATGTAATGAATAGAAAGTCTCATTTCCCTAATCACATACTGCCTCTTCATGGAAGTGCTCTTTCAAGTTGTTTTCAAAGCATTTCCCGGGCCTATGTCTTCCCTTAATTTTTTCCATCCATCCGTATTCAAATACCCGCTCATTCCTGTTCAGGGTTGTGGGATACTGTGATGTGTCATTTGTTTCTGTTGTGAAGTGTTGCTATTTGAGATGCAAGCGGGATTGCAAAGGAGTGTGACATTCATGTACCGTCTCACCTCATATCCATCCGTCTAGTGTACGGACCCAGCCGCTGTTTTGCACAGTTATTTAACCGTTGATTTGCCCTCTCCTTACCCTCTAGCTCTTCAGCGGGTGCTGTTGCATTGCAGGGTAACCAGGATGGTGGCATGATAAGAGGTGCGGACCTGCTATAATGATGCAGCAATGAGGTGTAATGGGCCTGAAAACACAGGCTGACTGGCTGGCAGGCAAGCCACACAGTCAGGGAGAGGCACAGTTGGTGTGAAGCTGTTTCCAGCTCATGACAGATGTTACAGTGAGAGAGAGAGAGAGAGAGAGAGAGAGAGAGAGACAAAGAGACGGAGGGAGAAGGGGGACAGAGAGAGAGAGAGAGAGAGAGCGGTGAGTCATTTGCTACATGCAGAGTGAGAGATCCCTGAGAAGTAACTTTATGCAAACGGCAACTTTGTGCAAAGTCAAACAGAGTTCATTCACATGTGGGTGCTCCAAAGCACTTTAGTTCGTGTCCCAGAAGTACTTGTGCAAATAAATGGTTTTACAGCCGACTGTGTGTGGAGATGGTGTAGTGAAGTACAATGTTGATTTTGTACCCATCTCACCCTTGATATCCCTGGATTGAGACATGATTTTAAAAAAAGAGAACTATGGATTTTCAGGAAGGCAGAGACATGCGTATAATCAGCAGCTGGAGGAATGGTTATGGCATCCCTCTTGTTCGCGTCAAATCTGCATTCATTCGCCTTGTTATAGTAACTGCAAAGTGTACGGAAAATGTGTGCAGAAACAAAACAGCTGACCCACTTTCTTTGCTGAAATTGGGAAAACCACTGTGCGATTTTGTGCGAAACATAGTCTCTGGATGAAATTAGCTTGCAACCCCATTGACCACAGGGATAGGAAATCTTCTGTTTTACCGTTTAATCTTTTTTATGGCTTGCAGACACGGAGAACACGATTCTGTCATTGTTGCCTTCATAGACGACCAGAGGAAATTCTTCCACACACACAGAGTAGCTGGGGGTTAAAAAACATCCTTTGTGTCAAGATGAGCAAGTTATTGTTGATAATGATAAATGCCACAGAGAGTTTGAAGCACAGGGGAGTATAGCTGCAGGTGTGCTCAGGAGCTAATTAGTTTGAATGACAGAAACTGAGAGATCTGCAACTTTAAACAGTGCGACATGGTGATGGATGTGTTTTTGTTCCTTCAGTGATTTCTCCACTGAATTCCTGTAACTTGGATGTGCAATGGTACCTTTATGAGCTTTAGCCTTATTAGCTTTAGGCAGTGTTTCACTGCTGAATCTTCTCTTGGGCATTTCTTTAGAGCCTTAAAGTTCTCCTTTTTATTGTAAAGGTTTCTCACAGCAACTGAGTATATAAATGTCCAGTTTTTCAACCCAGGCCTTATTATTAAGCCATTATTTCTTATAGTGCATAGCACAATGCCACTGAATCTAAATCTAAATGAATCGCACTGCACTTTGTCACTCGGTGCAAACACATTCCCATGAGGACTTGTTCGGGCCTTCGCTAACCAGAATATATCTTGATTCCATCAACAGAAGTCTCACAGTGTAGTGAGATATGTCTGTATGTTCTGGTGATAATGAGACGGTCACACGCCATGCTTTCAACCATTTGATAAGCAAAATAAAACACAAACTCTACCCTGACTGAAAGAACAGTTGCAATAAATGCACGAGGACGCAATCTTTAAATTGCCAGTTTGAACAGGAGGAATGGATACAGCCAGACAAACCTGTTTGAATGTTCACAGAAGCACCTTGCTGTTGTTTTAAGACAGACTAAATTGTGAAAAAACTTTGTCAAAAACAACATTTGGTGTGTGTTGAAAAGCAGTGAAACTATAGGTTAGCAGGTTTGTGATTTCAGTAAAAGGTTGATGGTCTCAGTGACGGAAATCTTTAAGATCAATGACAGGTTCCACAGCTGTTCCGCATGACTCTATGCCTTTGATGTCGCTGCTTTCATAAATGCATGCACGAACAAGCATGTGCTCAAATGTAAAAGATTACATTCAAAGCCAGTTGCCCTGTGTGGGACAACAACTGTGCCACTCTGTGTATTGGACACTCTGCCAAAGGAAAATCCCTGCTGACGAGGAGAGATATTCAGACTCAGAGAAGGAAGGTGCAACATTTCAGACTTCTTCACTGCAGCTTCTCTGCTTATTCTGAGTCACTGATTACATAGATGGCTTTGGTCACAGTCGGACAGATTTGGAACTCCCACTGTTGAAATCAAACAGCTCTGGTGCATACGAAGAGAAAGCCTCCGTGGATAAAGGAAATATTTATGCTCAGAATGAGCCACATATGGCGTCTTTTTTTATCACCGAGTATTCACCCAAGAAAACACACGCACACATATACCACCAAAATAAACTTTGCAGACTCTAACTATTTACTTTGAAGAATTCAGCATAGTTCACACAATACATACTTTTGGTATCTGTTTTATTTTCCATGACAGCAGCGGAATCAAATGTACGAACACATTCCAGCGCTGCACAGGGTTCAATGTCAGTGTGAAACCGGCTTGGGTTTGTGCACATGAGATGAGAAGAAAATGAAATATGTGAGACACTACTGTTGGACTTGAAGAGCAATCAGATATCATGTATTTGAGACTTTCCAGGCACTTCCGAGCACCGATCGTAGTATAATGTGTTGTGAATTACGAATCTGAGTTGCACTCGACCGTCAAGATCTGCAAAGTTATTACAAAGGCCATAATTGATACATTATGACATAGAGTAGAGATAAAGCCAACACAGCAGTAAAATAGTATAAAGTATTGCAACATCACCGCAGCGTTTACAGAGGCAATCTGGGAAACTATGTATCCAAATTTTGTATCCAAAGTTTTATGTAATTATGAGAAGAGTCTTGAAATCATGTAGTTTAGGTAGGATTTATAGAAGACGTGTGTACTACACCCCCTTTCCTCTCTCCGTCACTCCTCCTTTCTAGCTGTCTCAATAGAAAAAAGGAGCACACTCCACCAAACCCTCTCCTGCATTCATCCCTCTTTATTTTCTCAGCACACATGCACACACAGGCTTTGGTCTCCTGCGGAGGATCATTTCAATGGAGTGCTGCTAAATAGAACAAAAATAATTGAAGTATAACAGTCTTACTAACTGAGAGGCACATTAGGAGGAAGTTCCCTCATTGCCTTGAAAATGTGTAATGCAACTCAGTTAACACCTATGAATCCTGAGGGGGTTTACTTATTGCTTCAGGGGTTCTGTGTGTGAAGCAGCTGCGCTGCCTTTTCAGTAAAACGTTTATTCCTCTTTTGAGGAGAGTCTGCCGCTAGAGTTATATATTCACAGATATTTTGTAGTGGGATATTCAGTCATAAATATGGAAATAGAGAACTTGAACGGGACTGCCTCAGCCTTTCATGCACTCACTGCTGCAAATCCAGGTTTTGGTGGAGGGTTATAGTAAACTCTTTTATTTCTCTTCCTTCAGTTTGAGCATTTTACATACTAGAAAGTGACAACTAGTAGAATGGCAAGTGAGGATGCAGCCACCATCTGTACTGTTCACAATCACAGCACATTTCTATGTATATGAACTGTTGATCTTTCAGAAAATAGTTTTGTGAAGTTTGATTGTAAGAATAAATAATAAAAGTGTCTCTTTTGAGACCCAGCGATTATTTTCAAGGTTGCATAGAGCGTTTTCAATCAGTGCTCAAGTCTCTAAGATTAGACCGAAATATGCAACTTCTCCTTTCTGTCACACATTGACACTTTTGTCTGTGCAAGATAAAATGAAGTGCTGATAACTATTGCCACTGTCTCTCCCAACAGCAACAGGAGCAGGACCCCACCAACCTCTACATCTCAAACCTGCCACTCTCCATGGATGAGCAGGAGCTGGAGAACATGCTGAAGCCCTTCGGTCATGTCATCTCCACACGGATACTGAGGGATGCCAACGGCCTGAGCAGAGGAGTCGGCTTTGCTAGGTATGCACAGAGAGAGACGCGCATGCACACAAACTGTCACTACCGCTTATGTCTCTCCGAAAATATTTTGTGCACCAAAAAGTTAGCAGTTCAGTCTAATAAACTTCTTTCAGGAACTCACGACCCATGGGGCACTAAGTGGTTAGACTCTCAATTTACCATGTGCCTGGATAAACTCACGATAAGACTTCAATCTTGACACTCAAACTAATTTATGAACTATAAGAGACCTTTGTAAAGGCTGAGCTTACAAGGTTTAATGACCCCACCTTTCCCGTTTTACGAGCATCTACATTCCTGAGGGACACAGAGACACATCCAATTGTGAATAAACAACTCAAAGATACTTGATAAAATTGATAAAAGGTACCTTAATTGATATGCTAGTCCTAGTCTTAGTAAGTCCTTGAATTGTATCTATAAATATATATATTAATCAACCTCAGAATAACAAATTGACTTTATTTGTAAACCGTTCACAAATTGACTCTTTTACTATTTTCTTTGCGTTTGTTCTAATCTTGTTCTCTCGTCATACAACACTCATCTTACATTGCTGACTCACTTTAGTGTGCCTTCATACATTAATTGTGCAAATCTCCCAATTTGAAACATCTGAGTTCATGATAGCCAACTCTGTTTACAGTTCTTTTAGGGCTCTGCCATATAAACTGGATGATGATTGTTCTGCCTGCAACCTTTCTGTCCGTGTGTTTATTTTATCGTTAACTCATTTATTTTCTGTTTAGCAGTTTAGTTATGTCGTTAGTCCAATAAATATTTCATATATGAAGAACTTGATCATTTGATTTGTGTGTATATGAATTAATCGGTCCCTCACACCATAAGAAGAACTCCGAAGCAACCCTGAGATTGAGATTTAATTGATTAATATAAAAAAGTTTTTATCTCCAAAATTGTGTGGCGTCCTAAATTTAATCTAAAGTTAAATGATCTTACCTATATTAATTATGTCTTATCGCGGAAGCTGAGCACTATCATTCTTTTTATACTAATTTATGGGATTATGATTCATAATTGAGTTATTAATAACCGTTACATATTTTTTATATCAATTCATTATTATGTATTAAAACTGCGACAGGCAATAGCGCTACATCAGTGTGTCAGGAACTGATTTTACATTTCCCACCGTCAACTACCTTCTGTTGCTGCTGAAAAAAATTATCTTAAATGCCAATTGTTAGTCACATCCAGATGTATTTAAATGTTTTCTGTTGCTCGGTGAACTATAATTACTGATCAGGCACAACATAATACGCATTCATAGTTATCACTCTATCTCACATTTCTTTTTTCAGTGTACATTACCCTGAGTTGACTCCCTGCCATTTACAACCAAAGGAAATCTTGCTGTAATCATACAACTGCACATTCCTGTACCATTGACACCTTCACCCTCCTTTGTGTGTGTGTAAGTGTGTGTGCGTGTGTTTATGTGTGTGTGCGCATGTGTGTGTGTGTGTGTGTGTGGTCTTCTCAGTTACACCGTGGAGCGTGCCAGTGATTAAAATGCAGTCCATTCAGGGTCACCGGCTATGTGTAGAAAACCCAAGACACACGGAGACATGCACGCTCACATATCACAAACACACACACAGTCTCTCCCACACCACCATTTTTCTCCCCCCCCCCCCCCCCCCCCCCCACACACACACACACACACACTGGTTTTTTCTTGCCAAGCAGGCAATTAGTCATTGAGCTGTGATTGGGTGAGCAGAGCTGAATGGGGGCAGACAAAGAGGACATGACACACGACAGATCCGACTGAATGGAGCTTTGAAACCCGGACAAAGGAGAGGAAACCCCATAGAAAACACACAGACACACAAACGCACACACACGCATAGGCCCACCTCAGGCATTTTGCTCAGGCATGCAGAGACAAACGAGCACAACAGGCAGGCATTTCATGTACTCGCCGTATTGTGGGACAAATCTGCATGCACACATATCCACATTCAAGAACCACACTATCCTTCAAGCATGTTGAACAGTGACAAAAGGAGCTGATTATCCTCAAGTAGCACTTCTGTCTTTCTCTCTCTGTCAGGATGGAGTCGACAGAGAAGTGTGATGTGGTGATTCAAAATTTCAACGGGAAATTCTTGAAAACCCCTCCAGGCATGACAGGTGGGTGTCGATCACCAACACAATTGCATTGCACTGGCGTAGCTTGTGTTTTTCTATAGTGAGAGCAAGGCGTTTTTTTGTAGGTCAGGGTGCACATAAAGATGCAGCGCTATGTGGCATCACAGACTCAATCTTCCTACAAACACCAAGTTTGCTGCACTAGAAGACTATTTAAACAGGTTATTTTAAAACGGTTTGCCGCCAAGCTTATAAGGCACCTCTAATGAGTTCAAAGGTTTAGTTTGTGTTGATGAAAATGTATTGGAGGTCATACTTTTGGTTCTTACATGTCTTGTCATGTTTCACCTGTGCACATCATTGTGTTGATATGTGTGCATCATGACAAGGAGGCGAGCTTGCATGAATGGGTCTGAGTATTGTTTGAAAATCTTTAATACTGGTACAAAAACAGTACCGCTACAAACACTATACTTATCTTCAATACCTTAGTTTGAGGAATATCAATTTTTTTTTCTGTCATTTGATTTAATACACCCATAACTGTCACAACTATTATATTTTTATGAATGAATCACATAACCAGCTATAGTCACATATTTGTCTTTTGGTGTAACATGTACAAGCCCGTGTCCGTGCAAGTGATAATATATCAGCATCATCTATGCTGCTCTCTTTCTCTCTGTCCCACTCCTTAGACCACCTTGAGCTGATTTAGTAAGAAGATCTGAGTGATTAATTGAGTATTGACTGTGCAAAACACAGATTGAGACGCACACACGCACAAGGGGAAGAGAGAAGTGGGAGGATGGTGTGTAGGGAGAGAGAGAGTAAGAGAAAGGAAGAAAGAAAATATGGGAGAAGAAGAGAAGATGCAATGAGGATGAGATTGAGGATGACATTGGGTTTGAAAAAACAAGGGGTGTGTGGGTGTGAGAGAAAATGACATATACAGAGAGAGAGCCATGTGGGGTGACTAAACATGAGGGAAGTAACAGAGCAAGGACAAGGTGGGGGGGGGAAGAGAAAGCTAAGGTGGAGAGAAGCAAACTGAGAGTGACACAGAAAGAGAGAGAAGAGATGGATACAGAACTATCAAATATAGATAGAGAGATGGGAGCTGCACCACACTGAAGAAAATGGAAATGAAGGACAGACAGAGAGAGCCGCGCTCCATGCCCTGGCAGTATGATTTGTGAGGTGGGCGACTCGGTTTCTCAAACGAACACACACACACACACACACACACACACACACACACACACACACACGCGCGCGCACTGCCATACCTCTCTATATACTGTGAGGTATAGCTGTGTCATTTTGTAGCAAGTGAATGATGTATCCTTCCATCCTGATTTCTGCAGCTTGTGTGGGTGTCAGTGTGTGAGAACAACACAGCATCTTAACTGCTGCTGCAAGCAAAGACCCTGCACGGCTATCAGCAAAACAGTCCTGAGCTTCATGGTTGTGCAAATGTGCAAGTCAACAAGCTTGATTTTGTGACGAATCTTAAAAGAAAACTGTTGTGGGGCTGATTATTTACTATCAAATAACTTATTGTTACAAAAGTATTCATTTGATCAAAATCTATTAAGAGAAATAGGTTATTATGTTAACAATTTGTAATTTAATTATCACGTACTTACTGTGACAAAGCACAATATATATTTTAAAAGCTACTGGTGACTGGTGTGTGGCCTACTGCTGTACGCCTAAATAACTCTCTAATCAATATTGTCATATTAATAGTGTATCAAGTGACTATGTTTTGTGTGAGAGAGGTCACTCATAGTGACGAACCCACAGTGAATTATCACCAAAACTTTTTTAGCATCTTTCTGCTCATTGTTTCAGCTCCTATCTTGGGGTCTATACAGCAAACAGCAGACACACAGCGTGTTTGCTAACACGTTCATCATCATGATTTATTTTCATCTTCTTGTCCAACCCCCAAGTGGCCAAATAAAATCAATAAAGTAGTTTTAAAATTGAAGTTGCACACACAAACATACAGTCATTCTTTCTATACCCACCAAGTAGCTGACCTCTATATTGAAAGAGATGCATTGCTTGTCTTTGCCAGGGGTGTCCATTTTCTCCTTTGTGTCTGTGTGCGTGGGAGTGGGAGCCAGTGTGTTAACGTATGTTGACCGGTTCAATCGCCCTGAGCATACAAACCGGGGAATTTAGGAGACTCTGGCCAACCAGATTCAGACCAGACCGTCTGTATACTGATCCACAAAACACACACAAATACACACTGATCAAACACACACAGAGGGAAACCGTGTCTCTAAAGCCATGTGCTGTTGATTTATGTCACTGGTTTTCTGTGTCACTGAGAGTCTGTGGCCGTTACAGTGACATTACCTTTGGGCTTAGTCCTTACACTTGTCTTAAAAAAAAAGCACACCACAGAATCACTGTTATCAAACCTGCTATTCTGATACAGTGTGATGTGTTCATGTGCAGTAGGTGTGCGTATCATTGAGTGAAGTGTGCCTGTTTGTTCCTCTGATTGATACAACAGTCTGTCCATCCCAGCTGATGTATTGACAGGCAGCAGTGATATTTTACTCTCTAGCCGTGAGATTAATGCCGACATTGATCACATGACCAGAGCTTTCATCAGCCCCTCGTTAGTCCATCAATCCGCAGCTTTCTGCCTTCTACCTGCCATAGATATAGAGTGTCTAGATTGGGCATAGACTAGAATTAGAACTCTGCTCCTTGCCTTTTATTGATACAGAAATAAGTGCTGGAATTTAGTCAAGCTTTATACAGATGTCTTTATCCAGATGTATATCTGTCTTCATTGTTAGGTTACATATGAAGATGTAGAATAGGTTCATATTGTTTAACAAGACTTTAAGTGGCTCCACAGCTTTTGTTCTCCATAAATAAAACGTGTTGGAAACATTTTCATTGCTCCCAATGCCTCATCACTTTTAGTGATTAGAGTACTCCTGCAAATTCGACATTCCAATCTGATGTGTAAATCGGGTAATAAGAGCAAGTGTATTTCTATCGTTGTCCTTCTGTCTTCTCTGTGATGGTCATTCGATAGTGTTGTGCCTCCATGCTGTGAGGCAGAGAGTCAGCGTGGTAAAGCCCTCCCTCTCCAGCCATAAAGAGACTCAGACCTTCTACAGCTTCACCATGACCATGTCCCTTCCTCTACAAGCTTGATTTGATCAATCTTTTTTTTGTTCTGGATGACAGATTCAAGCAGTCAGCACCTAATAAGGAAATCAGACCGCAAAGGTGCGCCCAAAGACAAAAACATGAAGCGATGATTCTTTTGAGTTCATGGACCTGGGTGGGAGGAAAATATCACCAGGCTTCATTTCTATTTCTCTACTTACTGAGTTAAAATCTACTCTAACCGGATTAATATCTTACATGCCTGGTCAAGAATGATCAAGTTTATATTATTATTATTATCATTAATATTGATACATCATCATTATTTGCTCAAAACCTGATCTGAGAATCAAATCTGTATAAGATTACTGGAATATTCCATTTTACATCTTCCTTGTTTTTTATTTTCCTTTTTTCCATACAAAAGTAACAATAATGAACATGTCCTGATTTGATACTCATGCTGGCCAATAATACAAATACAATTTGTAGTTGATCTTTAAATTCATGGATAAAATCCGGAGCTGTGTTCACTTTTTTGTATCACAAAAACAGCAAATGCACATATTTTGGTCAGATATTGCTTTACAAAAGTGCACATAAATAATTAGTAAGTAGATGCAGGATTCAGGAAAAGAAAGAGGGAAATATACCTCTTTACGGTCCTCATCTAATCTCTTTTATCTTGGTTTCTAATCATTCTGTCTCTCTTTCTCTCCCACGATCTGATATAGTGTTGTAGTTGTAATAGTTCTCTTTGTCTTGCCCTTTCCTAATGGTAAGACAAACGGACGACAAGAATGGAAAGAGTCCAGATCTCAGAGAAGGCCCATTATCCTTCAGTAGGTTTGATAATAAATGTTTCTGGTATGATCATGTGGCATTAAGCCCCCAATCATTGCAGAAGTGGTTCAATACTTTCATAAATGGGAAATTAATTGAATTTGATGTTCCTGATAATGGAAGAAAAAATGATTGAAATGATTATGAAATGATGTGGCAGTCCTGTACAGTCAGACTGAGTCAGCTTACATTGTGTTACGTTATTTGGAGCCACGTTTTCATGACACAAACATAGTTGTAGGTGTTAACATGTGATGCTGTTGAAGCACTGACCAAGTCGCATCAATGCTGTCAAGTTCTGCAAGTTGCAAAGACATTTGGTGCTATCTTAACATCATTTTGGTGATTCAATTCTATGTATATGTCAGCGCATCGATACATTTTATTCCTACTTGTCTCACAGCCAACTGTTTTTGGGTTGCTTTGCGTGTATGAAGAGAAAATGTAGTAAATGCAGTGAACGTCCTCTCCCTTCTAAATCTCAGTTCTCTGTCCCAGCTTACAGACCTTTTTTTTTGTTTATTACAGTAGACACATTTTTAAATTTTTAATGTCATAAAAATGCTGAGAGCAATATAGTTCAATATTTTCTGACACACATTTCTTGATTTTTGTGGCAAATAGTTGCTGTCCTCTCATGTGCGATGCTTGAACAAGTAACCCCCTAGAGTGCATGTTGTTCTGTCCCAAGGCTTTGAGCTCTTTGATGCCGACATCCCATTCAGCCCAGCTGAGGGATTCCTTTTTTTGTTACATTTGGGGATTGTATCCCATTTACCAACTGAATGGTTTCCCATGTTGCTCGATAATGGATTGGATTGCATTTTAAATGAGAATTTTCCCATTTGAGGGATTGAGACCCACTTATATGATATTCCCCCTCTTCCAACAGTAAAAACTGAGACTGTCATGCCGTTATAAGCTAAGGCTTTTTACTTAAATATAGATCAGCGCCTTACTTAGGAACACCAAAGCTAAGATCTAAAGTATCTCCGGCACTTAACCAGGTGCACCTGTGTGTTTCATCCTCCCCCATGTTTTTCTTTCCAACCTATTTATTTTCCTGTGTCCTTCTCGCCAGAACACAGATGGATATGTTTGTTTGCTCTGCTGGGGTTTTAACACTTTCTATGTTGCTCTACTCCGGTTTGCAATATCCCACAGCTCCAATGAGTCGTAACAGTATGAGATCCACTCTTCAGTGTCCAAGCCACCCGCCCCACTACCTACGTACACATCCTGTCAGTTAAACACAAAACACCACAGATCGAAAAGTCATTTCAAATCAGTAAAGCAGTAGTTATTTTTTTTTTACCCTGCAGCATTCACATGTACACGCACACATTCTGACAGGCAAACAACCAACTCTCTGTCATTTTATTGACATCTCCTGCAGTCTTCACGTCTTTTATTTCCTATTTGCATTGCCTGTCTCTGCAGCGACAGAATGTCAGTGTTTTTCCAAAAACTGGAGTGAAACTATTCACTATCTGAACACAAAGCTGTGGCACTTTGATGGATACATTAAACCAGTAAATGAACAACTGCAAGACTTGGTTAATGAGAACAAATTAATCTTTTTACAGACAAACACATATTTTGTATTTTGTCTGTTCACTTCTGTTACTCGCCCTTGTCAAGTTTGCAGCTCTCGGCAGCAACTTATAATGTTTTGTAGCGTTGACTACAGGGAAACACACACTCGGTGACACAACTACAGTACACACACCACATAGTAGCTCGATGTGTAGGTGTACTTTTATTTTTTTTTTGGTCTTTCAATATTTTAGTCCACGCATTCTTCATAGAGATGAACCTCAGAAGCCCATTTTGCTGCAAAGCAAAAGCAAGAAATTCAGATTCAATTTGAAACTTTAAAGAATCGGCATGATTTAAATAGATTATTTTTATGTTAGTGTTTGATATTTTGAAAGATGAATACATGTATAGCCTCAATCAACGATATATTATGATGTTTATGGATCAATACATGGACATTTTATGTGGTTTCATACTAGAATATGTGAAACAACAAAGCATGTGTCTGCACGGTGCAGCGGTGTGCATGTGGTAAATTGCTCCTGTTACTCGCTAAATCAATGAAGATGTCTTTATTTCTGCCCACCTAGGTAATAAAAAGATTAGAAAAAGACCTTTATGAATAACAAACCAGGTTTGTGATCAAATGTGACAACAGTATAAACTTAATAGAACAAAAAAAAAGCACTCGTTCTCTCTTCGATGTGCCTGCTTTCTGTTACGGTGAAGATCCAGTAAGCAGCCCGACCTGAGCAGTTGTCTGCACGGTGCAGCGTTTTACTCTGCAAACTAAGCAATGATGTTTGGATTTTCCACACAAACTCCTTACCTGAAGAAAAACACTGAAAGAAGGGGATATTGTTGCGCTAGAGGCAACAAAGATCGATTAATGCGTGACTGTAGCAATCATTTTTGCTCATTCGATTTGGACTGAATTTCATTTCTTCAACTCCATGTCCTGTTTACTAAGAATTTACATATCTGAACTATTTAGATGTCCATATATTTGGTTCAGACAATGTTAATTAACTTGACATGCCCAAAAGTGACGCATTTTAGGGGGCAGACACAGCTGTGCCCAAATTCATCATGAATTCATCACTTTGTGTTACAGAGCAGCAAGAGTGTGAGCAGCAGGGGTCAAACTGACAATTAAAAATGTCCTTCTTCCCTTTAAAGCCCTCTTGTGAAATGCAACAGATTGTAGTAATGCAACTGTGAAAGCAAGCTGAATAATTAATTCGATGCACCAGTCTGAGCAGACAGGTAATCTCGTCTCTGGAGGCTTTGCTGTTGTTGTTGCCGCGTGATTGTGTTGCGACTAAGTTTCACTCATAGGAATAAATAACATTCGCTAATTTTGTCATTATCATCATCTGTATTTATGTCATTTATCACTGTGCCTGTGAATGAATATTCTCCCTCAGAGAAATACACAATATCTTATGAATAAAAGGATTTTTGATGTGTCTTTACATGACCTGATATTAATATTGAACTATAGTACTACACACACATACTGCTAAAGACTAAAAGTGAAAGTCATGTTACATTATTTTACTTGATTCACCCTACATTTGCTCTGTTGGGGCAAATACCAAAAATGATTAATTCAAATAATACATAAAATATTAGTTTTATTAAAAACATCGACTTCCCTTCCTCTCAAATAGGAGCACATGCACACAGTCATAAACTGACACATACACACATCAAACATATTTTTTTGCTAATCCTACAAGTCATTCTTTTATTTCAATTATCTTGCTGTCTTAAGCTACAGCTTAAACACTTTGTCTCTGTATTTTATGTTATTATGACGGTATTGTGAGATGCCATGACAGTATAATCTGACAGATTTGTCAGATTTAAATAATAATAGGATTAAACGCCATGTAACCGAGAATGTGGCATCTATAGAAAAAAAAAGAAACACAACTTTTTCCCTTCATGGGCCTGTCCAAATGTCCTGCCCAACTAAATATTGGCCACCTGCAGCAGTGTCTGAAAAACACTAAATCCAAGCTCCAGATGCACCACGGCAACCAAAATATTGAAAAAATATTGATGTATATGTGTGTGTGTGTAGGTGTGTTTGTGCATGTAAACACTGGACCATAGCACTGGACCAGCGTTAACTGTCTGGAGCTCTCGTACAAAAACAGATTGCAGCAACATTGTTGTGTATGTGCATTTTTATGTCTGCTCTCCACAGAAACTTCCCTCTGTTATCATGTTGCATGCTTTTCTCACTGGACGTCCATATGAGGGGCATAAAGGACGTGAATTCAATTTAGCAGCAACTGTCCAACATGGGAACTGACATTTTTATTTTGCTCTCTTAGGATCAACTACTTAGCACCTTTTTATCACTAATTCTAACATTAAAAGGCGCCAGTTTTTCATGTCACTCAAGTCCAAAAACACAAACCTTTTGCTGTCTCTGTGATATGCTTGGTGCATAAGAATAACAGATTCAATTCAAAACATAGAGGTATCCTTTTTCTTGCAAATACAGAGGACGAACACTTGTTTTGGATCAGCAGGAGTTGTTTCTATCGTTGTGTGGCACTTTAGAGAAGAGGAAGAAGAGAGCGTCCTGACTATAAACTTGACAAGTTGTCAGACGTCGACAATGTGGCTTTCTCTGTCTGTCACGCCAGTAAAACAAAACAGCAACAGAAAACAACATGCAGTCTGTGTGTGTGTCCTTGTGACACACCGATTCTCATACTTATGAAGTTGCAATCATTTATCACGCAAATAAACACACATCAATTAACTTTGTGAGGGAATGAATACATTCTATCCTTTTCCTATAAACCTGACAATTAAATGCTGCCCACAGCATTTTTAAATATATCTTTTAGCATATTCTGAACCTAGTACTATTCTAAAAATACTTGAAATTCTTGAAAATTAGAATTTGAAACAATTTTGTATGAATAATAGTCCTGTTTTCATCTCGCCCATTATTACCAAATATGGATTCAACCTATGCCTAACTCATGGAAGCTCTACATACGTATACGTATCACTAGAGGTTTTGCTAAAGTCTCAAGAATTAACATTAATAGTCACCAAGGGAACTCCCAAGAACCATTTCAGAAACATTTCGACCAGTAAATCAAATCTGAATTTAGTTATTCTGGCCTTAGTCCCAGCTCTGGGGACAATACTTTCAGGTGACCGAGGAACTATTAAGGTTGAGTGAACGTAAAAAAAAAGAAGCAATAGTTTCAGCACAGTTACTTGCGTTCAGATTGTTGCTACTTTGGAAACAGATGCTGTGGAGTTTTCAGTCTTCTTTCCCACCTCTGCATTTCTCTTTTCATGCATCCTTTCATTACAGCTATGCAAACATCAGTGTTGCACAACAAAGAATAACAAAATGTTCTCGACAAGTGCTATGGTTTCTAAAGGGGAACTATGCCAATTTTTTGTAAATTGACACATGTCATTCCTATGATCTAAGACAGTCCAGAAATAATAGTAAACAAGAATAAAATTCTCCCAAATCCAAAAACTGGAGTGCTAAAACTCAAATTGGTGCTATCAACAAGTATAAAGTGTGGAAGCGCTCTATAGACAATGATTGGGAGCGACATTATAGATGAAACTGAGCATTATTGGACTAATCTAGCCAATCTTCACGGTTACTTTGATACCATAGAAACACAAGCAGGAATGCTTTAAAGAGGCTTTTAGTAAGTGAGTTGATAACGCTGAGCAATAGACAGTACCGTCATATTTTTTTCATAGCCTTAGCCACTTCAATAACTTCCCTCTGCTAAAGTGACCAATGTGTCTTTCACCACATCATATCTCCTCTGGGTTTGTTGTCCATTTTGATTTAAAAACATCCATCGCATGTAATTCTTGGCCAATGTTTTTAATTTCCTTCTGGGCCAAGCTCTTGTTTTTCATGAGGAAACTACGCTGAGTTTTGCAGTGAGACATAATGATACACGCACACATCACACATACACCCACACACAGGACTGTTTACCAAATGTATATGAATGCATTGAGCAGAGTGGCTAAAAGAAAAGAGAGAGAAGGGGAGTGATTGAGAAAGATGAATAGGGAAGGAGAGGGACTATAACAGAGGTTATTCATATAAAAATCAAGTTACAACAGTATAATGACAAAGTATTCCTAAATGCAGTATAATCATGCAGCTCTGTGTTGCTCCGTCTACTTACCTTTGGAGTACCAATTCAGGCCCCAGGCATTCCAAATAACTCTCGTCTCAACCTTGAGCTCTGAATGTGTTTCTCCGCTGAGAACACCGCTTCTCATTTTTCAGTTTACTGAGATGAAGAATCATTTTTCTTGAAGTAGGTGAGGTAATTGCGTAGTTTCTTTTTGGATTTCATAGTGTGTGAATCTGTACCAGCGTGATGATGATATCACCTTCGCTAGTTCATAGAATTCCATGTCTTCTAAGAACTCATTTATTTCTAAGCTACACACAGTAATGAGAATTGGACTTTCTCTGCAGTTGGAAATCATTGCCAGTTAAATGAGACACGAGTGCCAGCTAATAGCATCTTTTAAGATGCAGTCAGTGACTCAAACATGCCTTGGTGGACATATTAAAGTAACAAGTGAGAGGCAGTGCATACAAGTAGGTGGCTTATTTAATTTCAGGGTCAAGGGTTGTCTTTATAAAACTGAATCAGGGCTTGCAGAGAACACTTGTTGGTTTGACAGCGTTCCACTGCTGCAATCGCAGTGTAGGTCTTTATAATGTCAACATCTGAATGGCATTTGAATTCCCTTTTATTTGAACATGCTGTTATTATGATTTGCTGAGGGTTTCTAAGCATCTTCTGCGATCGCCAGTTAAAAATCTTTGTTTCATTATCATCTAATTGATTCGTAGTTCTTTCCTTGGAGGGAAACTGAACCCAACATTAGATAAATGCTCCCTGTAGATTTTAGTAACCAAGAGGGCGGTCTTTACTTTGATCCATGGTGATTCAATATGTATGAATATGTGACTACAAAAGCCACCATAATGTCTTCTCTTAGTTTTCTTCTTTAAGTTAAGATGGTGCTTTTTATTGTGTTTGTGGAGTCTTGCTGTTGCTGAAGCATTTCCCAGAAATAGAAGCCATTATTCACACTTTCTTGCTTTTAAACAAATTCTAAAGCTATGCTTTTAATAATAAATTGAAACACAACAAAGCCTTTTATCCTCTTCTGCAGACTCCTGCACCAATTCAGGCACTTCCTGCTATTTCAGAGGCCTGTAGGGTTTTGAGGGCTGCTGCCTATCAGGTTCAAGTTAGAATGTGTTGAACTTTTGTATGGGGGGTCACACTCAGCTAATCCTATTTGTAATCAAGGCTTTCTTCTTTCTCTGGTCCAGAAAAGGGATATGTTGTCTTTGGAGCAATCACAATTGCGGTCTATGGCCCGAGGTCAAGCTGTGTTGAGTTATTTAGCGTTTTAAGTATACGCTGGTTTGGTTTGTCGTTTGAACCACGCTCACCATGCTTTGATGATTAGCCTGTGGCTTTGTTTCCACGTCAAGGCTGCTTTTGTCGAAGTGTGGTTAAAGGGCTTGTAGAGATGGTGCGATAACTGCTGTTGTTTTGATGTTTGGATTAGGGGTGGAAGAGATAAATGTAAGAGCTAAGGGGCTGTTTTCAGGTCCAGTTGATTTATGTTATGTTTCTGTTCAAGCCACAGCATAACACCCTGTATTTAAATCTTATCTTTGAAATGTAACTCTTCACCTGATGCAGGAAATTTTACTTTTTCCCGCTATTAAGATGATTAATCCATCTCTGTGTTTGTCCTCTCTGTCTGACTCACTCTGTAGCCCCTGCAGAGCCTTTGCTGTGCAAGTTTGCTGACGGAGGCCAGAAGAAGAGGCAAACCCAGGTGAAGTATCCCCAGAATGGCCGACCGTGGACACGGGAAGGAGAGGTGAGTGCATTCAATCGTCAAACACACATCAACAGTAACCATCGTAAAAGATCCCCTTCAACAGAGTAGAAAAGGCACATTTGAACACAATAACCATGTCTTTCAATCAGTTTGTCATCAACATAATCCTTTTTACCCTCTGCCACAATAAAAGAAAGCAACATAGGATTTTTACTCGGGCTGAATAATGCCGCATCAGACATTTTCTAAATCTACAGTAGCCTCTAATTTCTCACAGTCAGAATGAGTATACCGTGTCTGCTTAGAGGGTTTTTAAGAGGAAATAATTAAGTTAATTCAAGTGTTATTTTAACTTAATCACAAGTACGAGTATAGTATATCCAAAACCTCTTCTAAACCTTTTCCTTCTCTGCTTTCTAGCAAAAGCACAACAGTGATCTTATCATAATAATCGGAGAGGTGAGAATGAAATAACACACACAGTACAACAGATTGTACTGCAGCATTTCACAGCTCAGCGTCGACAGCTGCTTCACAGAAACATTACAGAAGGTCTAAAAGATCGTGTTTTTCATAAACTTTGAATATCTGGCTCATGTTCCCTTTGACATCAGTTTCTTATTCACAATTTATAACCACGTTTAAATAACTTGACAGGCCCCCCTACGGGGTCATTATCAGCTTTCATTTCCAATAACATACTGTAGGCCAAAATAGAGATGCTGCTGACAGTATGAAAGCTGGCATGTATGAAGGTTGTTCAATTTAAAGTACAACGATTCTGCAAAACCCAAATGGCAAGTTGTTTTTTTCTTTTGTTGAAACTCCCACCTCCAGTCTGTCATCTTCAGACAAAATGAAACCTTGTGCAGCGGATTGAAAGCAGATTGACTGTTGCACAATGTAGGGAGTTCAGCAGTTGTTAGTGTCGATACCAAAGCTTTAATTTACAGAACAAGGGAAAGCGAATAATAATGTCGCCACCCACGCACCCAGTGCAGTTTTGAACAGTTTCCCAACATTCGCGTTACTTGGAGGTGGGGAAAGAGCAGAGTGGTGAAGTGGAACGAAATGGAACCAGGCTGAAACAACTGTGCGCTAAGAGAAGAGCCGCCGCGACAAAAACAGGATGCCAGAGTATGTGCATGGCCTTCATGTGTGTAGCAGGCACAGATTGCACTTGTTGTTTTTTGTGAAAGCAAAGAATGCTAAATAACATCAGGGCTTAGTTAACATTAGAGGCTCCAGTGCGATCCTGTTGGCTATTGTCAACATTTGTGAATTGTCAGCTGGTCTTAAAATAAATGCTCAGTGGGATTTTCAGTGGGATTCATTTGTCAGTTCCCAAGTCCTGACAAGCCCCACTTGGCCTTGCTGAGGAAAAGCATCTCTTCAGGGGTTTATGGATTTGTCTGTGCCAGGTCTCCGAGTCCAGGCCGACTAATAGAGGCATCTGGCCGCGGAGGGGCTTTGAGGGGCCTCACTGCGTCCTCACACTCAGTCAGCTGACCCTAATCTCCCAGAACCGCTCACTCCTAAATGAGTCTGACCTTGGGACTGTGACATGAGCACATGCTACACGTACAATCACGCACACATAATATTTCTGCAGAGAAACACACACAGGATACACATACAAGCATGTTGTGTCTCTCTGTAATCATCTTTGTGCTTTGTGGTAACTCTTTGTAGTTGTTTGATTGACTTTCCAACAGAAATCTCTGTTGTAATCTTCTGTCTCTTTGTAGCTGTTATTTCTTTCATTGTAGTAGTCTTTGTGGAGTATTTGTATCTCTTGGTTGTCGTTTTGTGTCTCTTTTAGTCATTTTATGTCTCTTAGTCATTGTTTTGCATCTCTAAGTAGTCATTTCATTGACTTTCCAACAAAAGTCTCTCTGTAGTAATTTTATGTCTCTTTGTAGTTGTTCTGTGTAGTTTTGTTTGAGGAGGTTTTGTGTCTCTTTGAAGTCTTTGTGTCTCCATAGTAATGTTGTGTCTCTTTATAGTTGTCTCTAGATGTCTTTGTAGTTGTTTTTCATCTCTTTGTAGTCGTTTGATTGACTTTCCAACAAGAGATATTACAATAACTTCAAACAGATGCTCGGGTTCCAGGGGCCCCCTGACTCTTTGGGCCCCTGGGCCTGTTCCTGGTAGGTTCATTCAATAATGCATCCTGGAGGATACATCGTGACTGCACACACAGAGAGTTAGATGAGTGGTACATCTCTAAACGTACACTTTCATGCACTAATGCTGGCACAATGCAGCAGTGAGAAATGTCTTTCCAGTCTTTGCTGTTAGATGAAGGAAACTTGGAGGACATGGCGCATCAAGATGCTTCATAGAGCTGATCTCCTCTTACTCTGAAGTCTCCTGTTCAAAAAGACAATTCAAGGGACCCAGTGTTGAATACAAATTGATCTGAAGGTGAACACCAGGATTGTTGTGTATGTGTAATGTAGATTTTACCTACTTTAAATCAGATGTTTGTTTAAGAGTTGGTATGAAAAGGAATCCTGGGCTTTGGAATGATTCATTTTTGCTATTTGATGTCATCAATCTCTGGCACTCATTTTTATTGCTTGTGTGCAGATTTATTCCCCCAAACATTGCTGGAAACATTTTTTAGAGAAAAAACTAACATGGCAGCAGAGTTCAGCATCAGGGCAAACTTTTAACTCATGTGCCAATTTGGAGAGAAGAGACTTGTGTGGAATAAAGAACAAGTCCCAATGACTTGTCTTGGGGCTGCAGATGAAGGGTCTGGTGAGGGCAGTGATACAGTTAATGATTAGAGGATTAAAACAACTATTGATGCTTTCTGTTTGTTCCGGCATTGCCAAGAGGCAGCTCAGTGGATGAAGATCTGTTTCAAAGTTCACAGTCTCATTTATTTGCACATGATAGGGTAGTGAAACAGATAAAAAAACATTCTGAGAGTCACTGAACTGTCACTTAATGATAAACAGTTGGCGATATTTAATGGAGTTGAGGAGGGACAGAGAATACTTAGCGAGTAAAATACACTCTTGTAGCTTTGAGTTTCTTCCTATACTGATAGGATATACTGCAGAAGAACCTTATCCTGTTCATTCATATTTAGAGTAGAAATATGTGAGCCCTGGGACTGGTGGCTATTGCTATAGGAAAATAACAGAATGGCACTTCCTTTAGTTGAGGTGAAACAATGTGTCGTCGATCGATATTTTAAAATGGTCATGATAAGCAAAAAACGAGATGAAAACTGGATCACAACATTAACATTGCAAGATCCGAGATGGGAGCATTTCGATTGCCACTCAACGGCTCTCAAAATGTTGACGGCGAGTCGGCGGCTCATAGCAACCAGTGCTAACAGCACTAACAGTGCAAACAATGCCAACGGTGCAAACTACGGTAAAGGTTCTGACAGAGCTAACAGTGTTTACCTGTGGGGCAACCGGAGGGTGTGTGCTATGCTTCTGTGATGACGATGTTGGTCAGGACGGCGTTATCAGCTGTAATCGCCACCTGAGAGCAGTGCAGAGCGGCAGGCTAACATGCACTAACATGCACTAAAAGCATGCGCCCCCAGCCCGGATATATCAACGAAGCAATGAGGAGCTTGGATAAAAAACACACACAGACAATATAATAGACATTACTGCACTATATCTTTACATGGCAAATAGTTGTTTGCTGCTATATTCATGTTCAGAATGTTAAAAACAGCTCCCTATTTACAATTGTCTCCCAAACTGTGAGAGTTTTTTTGAGCGAGTTGCCGGTTGTCAGTGAAATAAAGTTTGGGCTCGTTTTGACTGATTAGTTCAGTTACTTGACTGACAGTACAGATGTTTGCTGTGACAACATGCACCAAATGTGTGTGTGACTGCTCAGAAAGACTGATTTCAAATCTAAGCAGGTTACTCTCTTTCTCCTCCAGATTGTCTCACTTCTGCTCCTTTGTGCATTCACAAAGCTATAAAATTGGAAAATAGGAAATAACTTCAAACTTTTTGTATTGACTTTGTGTGCATATATATTCCACCTCTGAATACCCCTTCAAGTTGTTAAATGCAAGTGAAGTGAACAACATTCTTTCCCACATTTGGTTTGGAAAGAGGTGTTCGTGGCATTTGTAGAAAGGGAGTCCATTCAAGACATTTCTTATCATTCCATGTATTCTGAGCGTGTTGAACCAGGACACACACAGCGGGGCTGTACATCCTCCCTTAATGTCCCTTTTTTGGTTATTTTACTGTAGCTGTGGATATTTTTGAACATGATAATTACAGTTTTAAGTGCTCCACAAGCTCATACCAATTCATGCAGAATGATTTTATTATACATGTGTGGTTTTAACTGGCTCATTTGAGAGTTTTGTACTGCTGTGGACATCGTCAATTGTTCTTTATTTAGCAGGTCTTCGTATCCCACTCACTTGTTTATATTGGTGAATATAAGTCAAAGCTTTTGATTTAATTGTTTTATTTTACATCACGAATCATTCTACTTTCCCTCTCTGCTGCCTCCCTCCCTCTCAATTCATTACCTTCATTGGCTTGACCATTCGTCAGAGGCAATATTGCTGTCAGTTTACACCATCAAATAATCATTTACACCGCAGTATCGTAACAAGAGAAAAACACAAATGATTTAAAAGGAATATGAAGTATTTTAACCTTTCGTTGTGTATATATTTCTCTCTTTATCTCTTCCTCCAGAGTGGTATGGCATTGACGTATGATCCCTCCGCGATGCAGAATGGGTAGGTGGATGAGTTTCTTCTCAGATTTACAAACGTTGTCTACAACTTCAGATGTCTGCAAACTTTGCTTTTGACGCACGTTCCGTGCAAAATATTTGTAAAGCACCTGTTTATGAGCCCTTCACAAACCGTCCACCTTGCCACACCAGCAAAGCTGCAACGATGAACACACATCAGCCACTAATATGCACAAGAGCACTTGCATGCAAATGAGCAGTCCACAAACATGCACACATATCCAAACAGGTACAGGACACGCGGATCATTAACCCACACACACACACACACACACGCTCTTTGTCTTACCCTGCTGCGCGCTCTTGCCCTTGTTCTCACATCTGTTTGGTGCAGATGGGGTATTTATTTATGCACCTATGCATACAAGCTGTCAGACTTGTAGGTTTTGATTGCAGACGGGGAAGTTGGGCGGTGTTGCAGTGCCGTTGTAAGACTTTCGTCAGCTGAGGCGATCTGCAGTTCTCTCGGGCTGAATGCAGAGAGTGTCTGCCTGTTTCAGGGGAAATTGGAGATCGGTCCTGTCTGCTAGGAATGCTGCTGGTGATGAGATCCCAGGAGACGCTTCCCTCCAGCTCTACGTTTCTCTTCTCCTCCTCCTGCTCTCCACATTTGAATTCCCTTTACCTTCTTTATACAACCTTTAGACCAGTCAATCTTTTGCTTGTCTGACCTCATCAAAAATGTATTGCAATAGTTTTCGACTCTACTCTCTTCCACTTCTTCTACGTGTTGTTGTCTAAGTCCCTTTCTTCTTCTTATTCCTATTCTCTATTTCCAAGCGGATGCTTTACTTTAACTCATCTCTGGTGTCTTTTGTTTATGTGCGCATGCTCGTGACTGTGTAAATGCATGCTCACACGTGAGCATCTGTGCACTTGCAGTGTTTTAAGCCCCCCTTGACCTCTCTTCCGAGGTCATCGGAGCTCCTTCCGGCGAAGAGCTAAATGACTGTGAAATGCTAATGCGGCTAATTAGAGACGAAAAAAGCAGGGAGGGAATGGGGTTGAATAAAAAGGGAGGGCCGGGCGGGGTCAAGAGGAGGGCAGAGGCAAAAATAAAGTCAGCCCAAGGAGAGGGGAAGGGTAGGAACTACGAATCAATTACAGGTTTGCGAGTCTTTCCAAGCTTGAGGACGGCTAGTTTCTAGGATCTGATGCCAATCTGATGTTATTGGAAACATGTGTCCTAACCAACCAGACTGCTTTGGCTTATAGCCTGCCCTTTCTTTTATCAGGGAGACTTTCTCTGGCTCGCTTTTTCTTAATCTCCTGCCTCCTCTCTGCATGGTCTGTTTGCTGTCCTATTGTTTCTCCCTCCTCTCTCTCCTTTTCCTTGCCTCTGTTCTTACCTCTCTCACTCTGCCTTACTATCTGTCTTCTCTATCCTCTGTTTCTCCTGCCCACACACATACACACATATATATATATTTTAGCATGCTCCTCCACATTTCTCGGCTGTAAAGTCACTGAGGTCGGCACTAAATCATTCGCTAATTTTTCAGGGCCAACTCTTGACAGTGCAGATAGGTCACACCAGGGATACACAGCGGGGTTTTAAATTCAATCCCGTAGTAATTCGCTGTTCGCAATTACATGTTTTATTGTATTGTTTAAACAGCCGTGCTGGAGTCCCCATTGACAACGTACTGCTCAGGGCTAATAGCCTCCATCAATAACCTTGGATCTGTCCTCTACCGACTATTTCTCTCTCTCAATGCACATCACTCTAATGAAAAATACAATAAACACAATCAGAGAAGCATATTGAATAACCTGGCTGCGGTGTTTCATTTGTATTCATCAGTGACAGTAATACAGTATATCTAATGCAAGCCACACATTAATTGTACAGTCAGAAAGATGGATCCACACCACATGATCAGCAAAGTGTTGTTTTGTTTCTTATCACTGATCACCACTTGGACAAAAATGTTCCAGTTCTTTCTCCAGCTTAGATCCATCCATTATATATCTGTTCAAACTTTTCAATCTCAAGCGTATGGGTCAAAATATGTCATTAAATGCAGACATACAGCCTATGGTTGGGGTGATCGTGGCTCATGGGGTGGCAACCATAAGGTTGGCGGTTCAATCCTGGACGTGTGCCGATGTGCCCCTGACCACAGAACCCCTAAATGCTCCCTGGGCGCTTCTCAACAGACCACTGCTCCCAATATGACAGGGGGTAAAATGCAAAAGTTAAATTTCATACATTAATGTTTATGACGATTATAATAAAGTTTAAGTTTTTTGTATTTTTTTAAATATGAAGCTATGCTGCACCAAAACGTTGGACTCACTTCCCCCTCACATCTGCATTCTGGACTCCATTGCAGAATTCAAATTTGCTCTTAAAACCCATCTTTTTAAACTTCAAACTTCACTTTAACTGCAGCAACTGCATCTCTAACTCACTTTAACTCATTGCTGAGCTGCTGTATGCTCTGTTGCTTATGTTTTGTTGATCTTGTGTGTTGTGAGATGACCTTCATTGCCATGAAAGGGCACCGTTGAATACAAAAATCAAATGTATTATTAATATTAATATTCTGATTATCGTTATGGTTATTATTCTGATGATTATTATTAGTGTTAGTATTATTTTAATGGAGCTGAGCCTTGGCAAGATAAAATATATATATAATGCTGAGATGAGTCTTTCTGGAGCTAAGGATCAGTGACGTGTTGTGGAGTAACCATTGACGCTATACACTTTATGTACTATTTCGTAGGTTTCAAAGCACCAAGTAGAACATAATAATCCAACAGGGAGGCTGGATGTCCGTGTAAAGCACAATCACGCTCTGGAGCTTATCGCAGACAGTTGGAAACCAACTGCATCCACAAGGCCAGGACAGCAGTAGTTAAAACATACCTGAGGGTTTGCATCTCGCAGCTGAGGTCAACACTGCTTGTGCTCTCACTGACCAAACAAATGTTACGTGAAACAGCAATAACAGAGCTGGTGACCACCTCTGCAACCTATTTCCCCTTTGAAATGAAATGTGTGGTGTTGTCAAAGTGGAGTCGCACCAATTCATCTATATTTCCCCAAATCCGGCTGGTTACCGAGCCTGGTTGTTCTAGGAATAGATTGGATATTTGGTTATGTGTGATACAGATCTTTATGAATGAAACACAGCAATTGTTAATTAATGTCATATTTGGCAGTAGTAGTTTGAAATACCTTTTAAAGTAAACCAACAGTGTGTTTATTTTTCAAAACTCTTCTCCCCCAATTAAGCAATGATCTGTGGTAAATCAGCTTTTTATGCAATCGTGGCTGTGTTAGAGATGGATAAGGGAGGCCTCTCTGTCTCTGCCTCTCTCTTTCTCCCCTCCCTTTCTCCATTATTCAGTCAACGGGCACTTTGGGATCGATCGGGCACAGCAACATGGCCTGGCGGATGAAACATGTCCTCTCCAGGTACACAATGATAAATAAAGCACTGCGAGCCACCGCATTCTACCGCTGCATGGTTGAGGGGGTGAAAGGGGGAAAAAAAGAGATAGGGCAAACAAAGGGAGAGACGTAAACAGAGTATAAATGCAGATGTTACAGATGCAGCTTTCTCTACTAAGTGAAATATGTGTAGGTTGGAACATAAAGGACAATATTGAGATATTTCACCCACTCACACATTAAGGCGATAATTCATTATCATGCATAGTCGTGGAGCAGACTCCTTTGTAACATGATGTGTGCTCCGGTAAGTGTCAAGTCTCATTCGAAGACGCCTTTGATGGTGTGGCACAGAGTGAAGCTGCAAAATGTATTGTTTCCATGACAGCTTTGATGATGTCTGATCCATTTTGTCAGCGGTGTCTTGAAGTGCAATGGGTGGTTGAAAACAAAGAGGTACGAAAGGCTCATTTTCACCTTTGCATGTGGCTACATCTGAAGAGCTAAAAAGAGCTGTATGTGCAAGGAAGCCTCTTGATTGACGTCGCATTTTTGTACCGTCTGTTAACATGCTCTGGGTTCAGCATTACCCCGCTTGGAAGTTCGGCAATATCAAAACGTAACCTTTTTCTTGTTTGCTTCGTAGGTTTTACACGTCGCCATACAGCATCTCCACCAATCGGATGATTGCACAGACGTCAATCACACCCTTCATCGCTGCTTCCCCCATCTCTACATATCAGGTGTGTGGACCCTCTCTGAAGTTTTGGTGGGTTAGCCCACACTTTAAAAATACGGGAAGGACCCAAGATAAGCAACATAAGGAGATCTTGAAGTTGTGTGTTTAGATTAATAACTCTTTAGCTAAAATATAAGTGCCGCCTCATATTACGTTAACTAATTTAATTGGGACCAGTGGTTTTGGAATATGTAATTATTAATTTCAGTTGATCCCATGCGCAGCTTGGTCTCTGGTTTTAAAATAAATGTAAAAAAGCTTGTATTAATAACTTGTTTCACTGTTGCCATACAGGTCAAGCAAGTGGAGCTTGTCTTTTCTCAGGAAAGACTAACACATAAATAAAATCAGCTCTCCCCATTCAAGACAGTTCTTAGCTTAACAATGCTAAAACACAGGCTTATACTGCAGCACTCCTCCCATCGATCTTTCATTCTTTGGCACAAATCTTTCTTTTGTCTCTTTCTGTTCCCATGTGCCACATCCTCTCTGTTCCACACGCACAAACCATACCAATTCATGTCAAAGCATGGTTGCCGATGTAGCGGCAGTTCTTCGAGAGATTGACTCAGTACTTGATCCTCAGTTTGTCAAACACATAGACTTTAAAACAAACCCAGTCCTTCCCCCCCACAGATTTTCTCGAGCAGGAAACACTGCTGTAAACGAGAAAGACAAAAGACACACCTTCGGCAGAGAAGAATTACACACAGAGACACAGTCACATTCTGCCTTTTAAAAGGAAAACACAAAAAGGAATTAACCTACCTTGCATTACGTTAACTCCCCATAGACAGGCACAGGTAAGCAAACACATGCAAACATACACATGCACTTATATAATTACTATATGCATGCATGTATTATTTTACATATGACAAAGGGGCCTTTGGGGACTTGTTTGACTTGTAAGGGTTGGGCAGTAGGAGATGAAAGTGGTGATTTGTGGCCAAGACAGGCTTTGATGATGAAACCTCCGCTGTGAAGCAGTAATTATTAGACTCTATTGCTCTCTGTGGTCTTCATATCCTCTTATAATTACAGCATAACATACTGTATAGTGGACCCTCAGTTACGGCTGTAATATTCTTTAGGACACACTGCCGCGGGGACTGAGGCTCTGAAATAGGCTTGTAAAGACTTGAGCTAATGATTAATTTTCTCTCCTCTCCTCTTTGGGTTTCTCATTTTGGCTCCCTTCCTGTCGTGCCGTCTTCCAATTGTCCTTTATGTTCTCTCTTTTTCAATTCTTTAACCACTTATAACAATCTTTTTTTGATCTTCCCCTTCCTCTCATCTCTCCCTGACCTAAAATCCTCTCTTTTGCATCCTCCTACTCATCCCCATCCCCTCCTTCTTTAAGTACTTTATTTTCTCTTATTTATTTATATTTCCTTCGTTGTGTCTGATTTAATTGTTGGCACCGCTACCTTTGCTGCATCTTCTCATCTCCTCTCTTTGCTTCTACCTTCGTACTTTCATCTCCACAGGTCCAGAGTACATCATGGATGCCACATCATCAACAGTATGTTATGCAACCTACAGTAAGTTTTTAAACCAGCTCTATATTTTTTGGTCTTATGTTATCTCTCCCCAGTGAAGTCGTTTCCTCCATTTTCCAGCACTTTCCACTGTAATATTGGCTGCCTCAGGATCTATGAAACAAAAGCTAAAAAGTCATCCATCATAGAAACCATAGGACTTTTATGCAATTATGCTCAGATCATTTCTTTGTAACAGTATTTAACACCACAGATTTTTTTCTCATATTTCAATGTAAATGATGGAGCAAAAATTGCATTAAGCCAAATAATAAAATAGAAATGACACACAGTTTCCAACAATTGCAGCATGTGAGAGCCAAACCCATATCAGAGCAGGAAAAAAAAAACTTAAACCCTGCATCTGAGTCTTACCCTGCTGAATCAGCCGCTGAATAACCTCCTTAGAGCAACTCGCAGAGCTCAGCGGAACAGAGTCTAAAATCCCTAATAAAAGGTTGCTCTCTGCTGGTTTGACATGAGACTGCAGATAAAAAGCTGACTTCCACAAGTGTAGTGGAATACATTGTACTGATATTACAGTAAATACTAACATGTAACTACTGATCACATTTGTACTTTGATACACACACATATTAGCAAATCTAGCAAATCTACACTCATGTGCAGATTCTCCTTTGTCTTTTCTTGCACTGACTCACACACAAAAACAACATTGACACAAACTTCAAGGTTTCCTTGCTTTTAGCCAGGGACTGTATGCGGTTGTAGTAACTCCGCAGGCCTCCACAGGCTTTGCTCCGAGCTCAAGGTGAAGCCTATATGCTGACGTATTGTTTGTCTGACATACGATACCATAACATACAACATGAAATTGCTTTTATCCAGATGCAGGACAGAGTCCTCTCTTTAATTGTCGGAAGAACACATCGTTGCCATGTCTGGCAGGTGAAAGACCTGGTTGATTATTTCCCAGCAGGTTTAATGAATAAGGAAATATAGATTCATATTGGGACCACACAATAACCCTGAAAGTGCTTCAGATGAACCGTAAACCTTAATCACCTCTTAAACATTTATTCATCAGCAGTTCACAGTTCCACTGGTTCTGCTCGTCTATTGGTAATTTTCTATTAACAGTGAATTATTTTTAACTTGCCTGTAAAACATGCATTTAATTTTTATACTCATGTGATTTAATTACGCACCTGTCCTGAAAAAGGTTCATATGAAGTAAAAATCAATGATTATCCCTGTAAAAAAGTATTTTATAGGGAACATTTCAGATTTTATTTTTGTAGTTGCAAGCTCCTTACCAATACATATGTTTCTGGAAAATAAAGTTGGCTTCTCTTCGAAAAAAAAAAGAAATCAGTCATCCAGATTTATATCTAACCACAAGTGTAAGAAGTTGTTTTCTTCGAAACATCTGCTGACTATTTTGTACCTGTAAAATTCAGTTATGCTCCATTGAAATTGTCAGCTGTAGGCGGGTGGAAGATAGAGGCAGCACAGATATGGTATATCAGGCATGCACTGAGGAATTCCAGCAAATATCACAATAGTTAAATTAGTTCCAAAGTCTGTTGTCCTCCTCTCTATAGTTCTCTCTTCCTATCTGCTTTCCTCTTTGTGTCTAACTGCCAACTCCTGAAAAACATTCTGTTGTCACGTCTGATTAAAATGATGTCTGTGAGAGAGGATAATACCCTTCTGTAAATGCGTTTTCAAACAAATGTCCCGTCTAATTATTTGGCAAACCGCTTGATAAGACTGCGTAAGACTTGGGAGAAGACAGAGAGACATAGAAGGGAGGACGGAATAAGGGATAGGAGAAAGAGAAAATAGAAAAATAAGAGAACTGTGTGCATTTGACAGAGAGAGGACAGGGGGGGAGAAGCAGGCACAGGGAAAGGAGAGGAAAGAAGAGATTACAAAGAATAAATCGAGAGCAAAGAAAAGAAAACAACTGCTGCAAAAGCATGTCTGGGCTGTGCGCGCCTGCTCCCTAGCCTTGTCTCGGCATAGTCAAAATCCCTGTTAGACAACAAAGGCGAAGGCTAGTCATTGTATTTCCTGGAACCAGAAGAGCTGGGCAAATTAAAGCTGCGTCAGGGAGAGAGACTGAGAGAGACACAGCGGCTTAATTCTGTTCCTATGGTAGCAGAGGCTTCCTCGCTGCTGCGCCTCGGTTAATGACTAGTAACTTCAATTAATGGTGTGCGCTCGTTGACACATTTAGGTTGTTGCACGCAATCACGCCTCTGCTAATCACTCCATCATACAGTTGGAGATTCTAACATGTTTGGGAGGGTTTCTATGTGAATCACTGACAAATGCACATCCTTTCACAGATACACAGTGTAGACACACGGCTGCTAAAGAAAGGAATTACTGTAATTAAAAGGTTAGAATTAGAGAAATAAAAATGAAGAAGTTCCCCAGGAATAAAGGAGGAGCACATGCAGGCACTCCTACAACTACATTTACACACAGACACAAGCACACCTATACAGTACACACAGTGAAGTGCCTTAAGGACTGTGTTTCCAAGCCTTGGTGCAATGCCCAGATTACTTGAACTCCCTGTCTTTATGTCTTAATTAGTGTGAGGATGTCTTTGTGCATAATTACTCCCAAATCCCCCTACAGGAAATGAATGCATTACCCTAACCATGCATAGCAAGAAAGAGAGGGACGGCAGCTTATTGGGGAGCACTGTAATGAGACATCCAAAGAATTAGGATGTCAGATCTTCCCGAGTTAAATTGCTATGTTGAACCCACCTGAGCAAACAAAGAGGGTGAAGAATGTGTGGGAAGAAAGCACAGATCAGTACATATCTGAGCTTGTGAATAGTGCAAAAAATACTTTGTTTGTTTCCCTTTTTTGATGCTGGGATCCCTTGTGTGCATCAGTGTGTCAGTGTGCAGAAGCCATGCATTTTGGGGCATGTTTAGATTTTACAACCCGGCAATACCTGACCTTTTGCTTTGTGTAGTAAAACATAAATATGGGTGTAGTTTCAGTATGGAAAAATCATTTTTGTAGAATAATACAAATATCTGCTTTCCAGACCACACCACCTGAGAGACAACACAATGCTGTTTCCCATTCTATGCATGCTCGCACACACACACAGTGGTTTTCCGATAAACGGGTGTCGTTATCACTAATACTGTGTATTTGAGGCTACACGATGCCCTACAGCATTCTGCTAGACAGCTTCACTTGACTACTGGAAAAATGACAGCAGAAGAAGGGGGAGGAGAAGAAGAGAGGAGGGAGCGAGCGAGGGAGAGAAAGAGCGAGTACAAAGTTGAGGCAGATTCTGTACTTGTCTCTCTCCCATCCTCAGGGGAAACGATAGCTGCCTTTCTTGTGTTCCCATTTATTGCTTACCCCAGGGGAAAAAAAGATGTCTGATCCCTAAAAAACATTAACACATATACACACGCTCTACCACATATGATTACACACTCATCTCACACCAACATGCAGAGAGATAACAGGTTTAACACTACAGCTGTAAATCAGAGCAGCCAATTAGTCATTGTGGGTTTCCTTTTTTGCTTTATGCAGCTTTCTCCCTGCATGGACGCCTGCTGCGAGATTGGATGAACTGAGAGAAAGAGCGAGGGAGGATGAGAAATCATTAAACGAGGGAGCGTATTATATACGTAGATGGATGAAAAGCTTGGGTATTAGCTAGTTTCTGGCTGCTAAATCTACCTGCTGGAGCCAAAGCTTTGTGCGGGTTTGTGGGTAGATCTGTGGATGCATCTGTGTATGGATACCTGCGTGTGTGTGTGTGTGTGTGTGTGTGTGTGTGTGTGTGTGTGTGTGTGTGTGTGTGTGTGTGTGTGTGTGTGTGTGTGTGTGTGTGTGTGTGTGTGTGTGTGTGTGTGTGTGTGTTTGTTGTGTGCTTGTGTGAGTGTGTGTAAAAAGTGCCACTCATTCACGTGTGATGTTGTTGAGGACAGTGTTGACAGAGCATTTCAGATGGCTGGGCGGCTGTGTTCTTCAAACAGATCTCCCTATGAAGACAGCAGTCAGGAGGAAGAGCACTCAACACTCTTAACAGATCCGACAATCCTTGTCTGTACTGTGTGTGTGTGTGTGTGTGTGTGTGTGTGTGTGTGTGTGTGTGTGTGCGTGCATATGTGCGTGTGCCTCCCTGTGAAGCCTTCAGACATAAGGATCTCCACTTACAGATTTGCAACTGTGAGCAACTCTGACAGGCTGTATGTGCCTTCGAGAGGAACGCTTCACACAGCTCTTTCATTACTGTTTGTGTGTTTACCTATATATGTGTGCTTCTGTTGTTCAAGCCTCCCTATGAAACTCTACAGATACAGAGCCGTTAAGACGACTGCCGTATAGCTGGGTCGGTGCCTAAAATACCTAAATGTAATACCCGTGTTCTTCTAACATCCTGTCTCAACATGCAGCTACAGAAGTGCCGACTGCTCTGTAGAGCGATGCTGACACATGTCCACTGATGCTGTCTGGGCTCATGGGAAGTGCAGTTAAACAGCTATCAGAAATAAGCAGTGTATACCTCTGCAGGGATGTTGCCAGGCATCTCAGCACACAGTGTGAGGAGTCTCCTATTAAATACAGAGCTGTTGAGTCTGTAGCTGAGCTGTACTGGAAAAGAAGAGCTCAGCGCATCAAGGTGTTAGCAGGCATCAAAGCCCTTCACATTGAAGAGATTTACAGTAAAAGCCTTTCTGCTCCGTTCAGACGCATGTTCCGTCAAGCCGGCTGACTGGCTGCATTGCCGTCAAACTGTTTGCAGTCATCAAACTTAACTGGGTTGGAAGTCTTTCTTTTATGAACCAATAACTAGCTGAATGTCTTAAAAAATCTCTTATTTAGCTGTGTACAAAAATCCCTTTTTCCCATTGCAGTACACATATCAAGTGACACATTTTGCTGTTATAATTCATGTTATCTAGTCTGTTTTTAACTGTCTTTGTTCTGGTTTGAATGCAGCTTTTGACCTAATTTAAAAGAATACTAATTTTTGTAAAGTATTGCGCTCATCCGCCATCCCTTCATAAACCACCTCCTGTGATCGTTTTCAATGTTTTAGTTCAGCCAAACAAACTGTTTTTGTTGTCTGTTTTATTGATCCCATTGGCTGCTTGTCATATAATGCTTAATGACTACACTACAAAACTGTTTGTTCACCTACAACAATGTCTATAAACAGGCATGTGTCCTTCCTCCCTGCCTCAGGGCGCTGTGATCACCCCATCAGCGGCTATAGAGCCCAGTTTGTCTCTTCACCCCTCCAGTGTGATGGCTCCTCTCAGCCAGCAGATGAACCACCTGTCTCTGGGCACCACAGGCACTGTGAGTCTCAGCTTGTACCTCCTTCAAACCACCTTGCTCTACATTCATATACAGTATGTGTGTGTGTGTGTGTGTGTGTGTGTGTGTGTGCGTGTGTGTGTGTGTGTTTATATCTTGTGAGTAATATATTTAATACCATTATTCAGAGAGATTTACATGATCGGCTGTAATTGAAATTATCTCACAGCAGCAACCACATAGCCACACACATGGAGATTGCCATTTTCTGTTTGCTGAAATGTGCAATGACCCTGGGGCCCAGCCAAACTGTTATGTCATGTATTGTGAAATGTCTAAAAGCCACATGTCTCAGCGGGAATGTCAGACAGTACTTTTAATCCAGAGACTCTAGGACATGGTTTTTGTGCCTGTGTTGTAATACTGTCTGTGCCCCTCCTTCTCTCTGCAGTACATGCCTGCTGCAGCAGCTGCTCCTATGCAAGGAACCTACATTCCCCAGTACACTGCAGTGCCTGCCTCTGCCATCACAGTAGAAGTAAGGACAAAAGGGAAGCAGTTTATGGATTTTATTCTGGTTACTCCTTATATCAACTTCATACAGGATGGTGTAGAGGGCTTTACGGGGAGGACTTGACTTGACTTATATTCACATATAATTGTCTCTCTGGTAAATTAGATGCTAGTAAATTAAGCTGTAATTTAGAATGGTCATGCTGCCATGATATCAAAAGAAAACATTTGGTAAATATGATGAGACCTCAGTGTCTGTCACTTATTGGCACTGAGGGAACTTGCATAAGTCAAAATCAGGTTGCGGTTTTGTGTAATTTAGGGTGAAACATTGCCACTAATTATGCTTTTATTTTTTTAAGTCAGGAACTGTTATCTAATTCTTAAAATGAGCACCAGACATTGAATTAAGTCTGCTGGGAGAAGTTGAACCCTCCCCTTTTAATCAATACTTAGTGGATTGTTTGTCTTTGCTGAACTGTTTGAATGTTCTCTGTAAACTTTTTTTCAGTGCTATGTGGAACAAAGATAAACCTTATAACAATATGAGATCGTGTCATATCTGAATTGTTTCTGGTGTCAGGGTGTGGTGACGGACCCTTCTTCACAGACAGCTGCCCCCTCCTCCCAGGACGCCAGCGGGCAGCAGCCTTTATCAGTGGAGAATACAGGAGATCATTCGACAGCCTACTCTTACCAGCAGTCTAAGTGAGTGTTGTAAGTTGACGTCTGTCTTTGTATTGCAAGCTTTCTTTGTAGCTGGTACAGGGGTGGTATGTTATTGCTATAGTGGTCCTGCATTTTACTGTCTTGTTATGTCTCTGCACCGGCGACAGCCCATGTTTTTGGGTTGTCCTGCAGGCCGGTCCGTTCTCATAAACGCGTTTACTCGGGAATACCTGGAGAGAATTTGTTCAAAATGGGCACAAACGTCCACCTGAACTCGAAGTTGAACTGATTAGAATTTGGTAGTCAAAGGTCACAGTGGCAAAACATTACTGTAACTAATGTTTCCTCCTGCATCCAGTCTTTATGCTAAGCTAAGTTAACTAGTAAAAGACATTTTTACCTTCATCCTGGTGTTTCCTCTGCTTGTTTTTCTGCCTCCTAGATAACCTGCTGGTGGTTTCTTTAACACACAGCGGTCCGAAGAACGACCAGAGTTTCCTTAGTTACTCTATTTCCCCTAACTTGTTTTTCTGTCTCCTCTAGATAACAGGATTGGTAGGAATCATTGCTGCATTGCCTATACCAAGGCGCTGGAGACAAAGAGAGAATCAAAATGAAACGGGGACAAAAAAAAAGAGGTGATATGGGCAACGTTGAGGGGAGAATGCTTCCACTGTGCACAGGCACCAAATAAAAGACAAAATGAAAAAAAAAAAAATCAATTATATTTCTTACCTGGTTGAACCAAGAAAAAGACAAAATGATGAAGAGAAATGATGGTTTGCTGAACCTGAGGACAATGAAATAAAACGCAGTCTGCATCTTTGAGTCTATCGTTTCTCACTGTGAGACTGGACTTTGCCTCCGAAGGAAAAGGAGAAGACGGACTGAAATCTAAACTCAACCAACAAGCTGTACAGAAAAAAAGAACATTTGAATGTGCAGGTAGATTTTCAGACTTTTTTTTATCAAAAAAAGGAAGGAAGCAAAGTCTAGAAAAAAAACAGGTTGTCTTCCTTTGATATTAAGTTACATTTATTTTCATTATTTTTATTATTTGAGTAGTTTTCTAGAATATCAATGTTTTCGTAAATCTTTATTGCCTTAATTTTCTCAAACTTTGGGAAAAAAGTTTCCATAATGTTGAATTATTTAAAAAAAAAAAAAGAATGGTTGAATGATTTGAGAAGTTCTTAAAGAGTTCCGAGAACCACCGAGAATAAATCTACAAAGCTATTTGTACAGGATAAAAAATAAAAAAGGTTGTAATTGTATGAAGATGATTTTAAATTATGTGGTGCAGTGCAGCTGATGTTTGGTTTTTGGAAAAACAAAAAATCTTCTTTAATGCGACTTGTGGGATGGGTCAATCCACTGCTTCCTAGAAAATGCAGTTAAGTTTAATCATGGGATAAAATTTCTGTTTCTTCATCACATTTTTATTTTTTTGTTCTTATAACCTTCAAAAGGGTTTTGCTTTGCCTGCTTTGCTTGTCTCACTGCAAAAAGAAAAGTAAAAAGAACATTTCTGACATTGACTAAAAGCAGAAATAAACGCTAGGATTTTTAAATGTGCAAAAAGCAATAGTTTTAGTAAAACTGTTGACAGTTTCTTGAGTCTTTCTTAACCGTTGAACAAAAGCAGCCATCAGGTGGCACATTTTATACCAAAGATGAAGAAACTAGGTAATGAAGAGATATTCCTTATGTTGCTTTTTCTTTATTTTTTCACCTCTGAAACTGAGATTTTTATCGATTGTCATGCTGTTGGCATGTGAGCTAATTTATCAGTGACTGAAAACATGCAGTAGGTCTTTAAACACAACTGCCTCAACCAGAAGAGTGTGCTCTGTGATGTTTTCTTTGTCAAGTGATCAAACGGTGGTGATGATTTAAAGTGGCGCTGTAACATCTGTGTGGTATGGTGAAAGTGGAGGAGGTAGGTATATTATTGGGAATAAGTTGTTTCACAATACTTCAGTGGTAAAGGTTTGGAAAACTAATTGTATCCTGTGGAATGTTGGTGTGTACTTTTTAAACCTTTGTATACACCCAACAACTCCTTCTTCAGGCTGCATTGACCAACCACAAATGCCGACACTGAGATGCTGTAACTCCTTCTGATGGCCAGCCAAAATGCTCCTATTTTGAAATGCATAGTCTCAGTCCATACGTTTTACGCCATTGTCTTGCCAAACACAAGCCATTTAAAATGTGAGCAGCAGGGCGATGATCTCTGTCAGAGGAAAGGGCATTTCTGTTGAACAAACTCATTTCAGCTTATGTATATTCTAAAAGGTCGAGGAGAGAGTTGTTGTGTTTTTCTTTTTGTGTTGCCTTTTTTATTTGTCTTTCTTGAGAGTTGATTATGAAGTGTGAGCTGCTAAATACTTTTCATTAATGAGGATTGAGGCAGTCTTGTGTTGGGTGGGTGTGGAAGAGGTACACCTCCAGAATGACAGCAATTGACTATTTGAAGGCAAGATACTGGAAAGACAGTTAAGTGTTATCCTTGACATCACTGCTTAAGCATCCTGCAAGTCTTGTGCCTCTTTTCAGGTGACAGAAGAGACATGTTGCAAAAAAATACGAGAATTATAATTCTGGTCAAATCTGGTAATAGGAATCTGCATTATTTGTACTGAGTAACAGGGAACAAAATGTCCTCTATGGACTTTAACTGACTGACACAGGCTCTGAGGTCACACCCTTGAAGCTCCACCTACCTGACACTCAGCCAATGAAAAGAAGCTAATGGATACATAGGAACAGACAGTGGGGGTTCAACCAAAATCAAGCAGATACAAACCTCTGTGGGAAAATAAATTATTGAAAGAAGAGAGAAAGTAGAGAAAGCGAGAACAAAAGTACTATTTATGAGATCTTTTTTTGTACAGGTGTGTAAAAGAAGATGCAACAGAAATAACTTTGATGATGCTATTTTTTTATTTGCTTGGTCACATGCCTCCCATGTCTTTCAAATTGTGATTCTGAGAGTGTCTGTAGAAACAGTGGATATTGCTGTAGTTTCAAATGTCTCTTTTCTTTTTTGTTTTCTTTTTAGACAAGTCTTTCAATAAAAAACGTTTTAAACAGTCAATTCTCATCTTGTATATTCTGCAGGTACAACGCAGTACCACTAGAGTGCACTGTAGTACACAGTATGAGGTGGTGGGTGACAGGTTACTGGAAGAAGAGCTGAATGTGCGTTTTGTGTGTGTGTTTGTGATTTTAACAAGCCACCAGGGAATTTACAGATGCTCAGTGGACACAGATGAAACAGAGGCATTTAGATTCAAACAGGCGAATTTATGTGATACATTTGCTCTGATTAATAAATAATATTTGAAGAAGTAGCCACCAGTGTTTCGTATTAAATTGAATAACATGTTGAGCTCAGGTAAAATCAGTAAGGTAACAGTAAGTGATGATACAGGGAAACCCAATCTCATACAACAGCGACAAAAGGTACAGTTAGTAGATACGTTTATTACTCAATAGAGAGAGAATTATTATCAAAACAGGACCAATACAGTTAATGCATTACATAGGAATCATGCATAATCCTCTCCACTGCAAGGACAACAAAAACACTGAAAAAGCAGGTATAAGATTTATACTGTGCTGAATGTCAAAAAGACACATGCATGTTTTAATTATCTCCGCCAGGAGGATTAGGCGATGAGTCACGCCTGTGTGTGTTCACCTCTGTGTCGGTCCACAGCTAATCTTCTATTGCAACAGTGTTGGTAATGGTCTCATGGTTCTGTTGCAGACTGATTGGAGTTCATCTCCAAAACTGACCAAATGGTGCAAATACCCAAGAACTCAAATTAACCTGTTGTGATCTGTTACTAGTTTCTGCTGATTGAGTAACTCTCGCATCAAACGCTACTTATCAAACAACTATATATACTACTGCATATATATATAGTATATAGTGAGAGAGAGAGAGAACAAATCCCAAAACCCTCCCAGGGATGGAATAATACAAGATTCGTATTTAATGGGGAAAATAAGGCATAGAACTGTTGTCACACTGAATCAATTTCAGTGACTTGTTGGCTGCAAACTAAGAATATAAAATGTATCTTGTATTTCTATTGAATGTTTGCAAATAGGCTGTAGAAAAATGACTCAATGCAACATATAGCAAAATCACAATGATACAATGGCACATAGCACATTCAATACATTGTTTATTAATTAGGGTTTCATTCAGTAGGAGTATTGTTGTGTACTTCTGTGACGACATACTCTGTATAATATACACCAGGGGTCAACAGCTTCTTTGATATGATGTGCTATTTTTTAAATGGCTTGTTAATCAGTGTTCCATATCAACATTAAGGTTACCATTAAGTTTAATTATGACACAACAACAAAACATAAATCCCAGCGGATCCGTCATTTTATTTTATCCAATGTGCACAGCGACATATAAAAAAAAACTTTCATAATCGGGACATTGTTATTATATATGAGAGCACTATGGAAGAAGGCTAGAAGGCTGTTATCCTTCCACATCCAACATCCACATCTGAGTTGAAATTATTAACCTCTTGACCTTCCTCCAAGCTTGTTCAACAACAATAAACTTGACAAATTATATTCGGAAGGCAACAAGTACTAGCCAATCAGAGGCAGAGTAGGGCGGGTCTTAAAAAAACAAAACTTTTGTCACATCAAACTTGCCAATGACGGGGGAAGAGGTAATTTTTCATGCAGATGAGAGAGCACGCACTGCTAGTGTGCCATTGGTAAAGCTACCGTGTAAAAATAGTGGTACTTGTGCCAAACAATGCCTATCCCTGATATACAGTATACAGTATATAATATAAAACACTGAAGTGGCCGTGGCAAAGTGCCATCCTACTGTATTTAAAGCGGAATCCATTAAGTGCAGTTACATGTATAATACAGAATCAATCAGTGAGTGATGGTTTGCCTGAGGGTCCATGTGTGTAAGCACACAATTATAAATACAATTACATTTTAAGATTACACAATGTGCGACAAGAACAAGTAATGGACATTTCTGGGTTCCATTTTATTATCCGTGAGTTATTCAGGGACTTGTGTGTCACCTGTTTTTACCGGTTGAAAAATATTTTTTTAGAGGGGTTTATTAATGTCTCAATAAAACCAGTCACACCAGTGAAACTATCTCAAAGACTCAAAGTCACTAGCAGGATACACAGTGAGAGGTTTTCCTTCACTTCACATGAACTCTCATAATTGAAATTAAAGTCAGTAAATGACTCAAGCTGAAAAAATAAGTGCCTCGGCAAATGCTGCTGTAGCGCTCTCCTACTTCTTGCCGGATAACAACAACCCCAAGGCTTACAATGGCAGACCATTCCTCGCCTTTGTGACCGAAACTCTCAGAAGCAAGTGCGAATGAGGATTATGAAAACTAAGACAACAGTTGTGATCGTTAGGGCTGAAAATAGAAAGACAAGGCCGGCAAAGACGGGGTCTGTCAGGGGGGTGATTTCTTTCACTTCAGACGGGATCATGTTGGACATACTCAGCATGTAGCCCAAACTCCAGCCTATGCTGGTTTTCTTCACCTGGAGAAAAAGAGACAAGAAGAGAAGATGTCCATGCTGTACATGGTATTCAGTAGTGCATGCAGCTACTACACCACTCGTATTGTCATACATGTCTACGGAAGTTGAGAATATGAAACAATCCTGTATATTTTGTCATTTCTTCCAAAGGGATCTATCCAACCACCAGACTCCTAGACCCCCTGAAGGCACTAAGCAGCACACACAGCAGACTACTCTATTGTTGGCGACACTGGAAATTGGAAGTATCGCCAGCTGTTGAGGAATTTTTTTGTGATCAAGTCTAAAGGGTAACCGCAATGCTATTTGGAAACTACGGCTGTTATGTGTGACTTTTTGATATACTGTCTTTCTTTATGACTCATGACTGATAGAGTGCGGGTCACAGAGCATGAATCCCCTTCTGTTGAGGGACTTCCATTGTGAAAGACGCTCCGTGGCCTCAGGGTGTCCCAGAGTAATACATTGCCCGCCTTTCACTCTGGCCTTAACTTTTTGAATGCCATGGCATCTTTAATAGGCCTCCATGGGTGGCCTCATTCACACTTGTTCAAACGCTGTTAACCCTGAACATGACAAAATGTTGGCAGTTGAAGCATAGCAACTCTCGTCAAATTGGCATAGACATTTTCTGATGGTTGGTTCTCATTTTTAGATAATATGAGCATTATTTTTTGCAAGACTATATGAACGCAGAGAACATAAAGAGTGGATGTGAATTGGCTTCACATCCATGTAAAGGACAGCAGTAGGAGCAAGCAGTGTTTGGTAAAAATTATGTAGTTTTTCTCAACCAACCTGTCTTCGGAAGTCAATGTTTTTCCAGGTCTCATTGTCAAACTTGTATCCATCCACCAGCATTGTGTAGACGTAGTGACCTGCATAACAGTAAGTCCTACGGTATTTGTCTAAGATCCATATATTCTCTGCCTTCAGCTGAAGGGAAGAGAAACAAAGGTAAGTGTGGCCTAAATACTTTAAAATGAAGACAAGACTGAAACAATACAGTGTGTGATCAAGACTGATTTCAATTTACAGTTAAGATGAGATCCCTCCAGATGGATAAAAGAAATTGAAAAAAAAACAGTTGCAAAGATATTTTGCAGCTATTTTGAGGCCTGATACACAGATACATGTCTATAAGGCCCGTGCAATAGAGAAATATCTGCTCTTATGTGGTAGAAATATTCTTTAAGTACTAGTAAAGTGCTTTTTTTGTCCGTCTTGTTTAAGATCTCCAGATAACTTGCAGATCATTATAAAACACCAAGATAATTCGGTATTGTACGTGTAAATACTTTTCATATTAGGTTTGACATGTTTTAACAGGAGCACGTGCACTAAATCAGACAGAGGAACATGTTCACACACAGCCTGGCACACCTCAGTCAGTGATCTTAAAACAGGTATGTTGTCTTGGGAATAAAATACTTTTTTTTTACTCTAGCTGTCTACCAATTGGAAGAACTTACCACTGTCCAATGTGAATCGCAGAATTTCCTAATTAAGGCGCTGAATTGATCAAGGTCTGATGTTCCCTCTAACCCGAGCGCCCTAGCAGTGTAGAAGAATCCTGCATATGCCTGGCAGGAACAGTAGAGACATATCGTAAGTTTTTTGTCATCTTCATCTGTTTTCTTGTACGTGTTCTTGCACTGTGTGTTACCATAAAATCTCCAGCGACGGGTGGCTGCTGGACCCCATTGAAGGAACACTGGGATGAGGAACAGTTTTTGAAATCAAAGATGGACTTCACTATGCTCCTGCACTTGTCTGAGTTGGAGGTTCCCACCATGAAGAGTTCTTGATCTGGGTTGTAGTCGTCTGGCTTCATTGTACACTCTGTGTCATAAATGTCCATGGCGTTCATGGTGACGTTGTAACCTTCAGCGAAGCATGGGTTAATAATGTAAGATGGGTCAGATGATTCCTGGAATGTCAAGAAAAGGAAGAAAATGTCAAAAGAAGGAATGGAGGCTGAGGAGGAAATAAAACTACGAGAAAGAGAGTGACAGGAAGAGACATGGGCATATGAGATAAGAACAGTATTACTTGCGCATTTACAGACACCATCTATCATGACTTATATACTTGAATTACACATTCATTTACATACAGATCCTAATGTAAATTAAACCTTTAAGCTAACGTGTTATACCAGGATCCTGCTGCAAATGTATACCCATAACATATTCTCTCTACAGAGCATATGCTATAAGCTATACGCTGCCAGAAATAATGCATTTCTCGCAAATTAGCTTGACGACATACACGGGTCGATCGATATTCTTAATGACATAATGCATTCTTGACTTGTCTCCCTTTGCCTGTTAGTAACTCAGGGACAGCAGTGTTCACTAATCAATTCTTAACTGTGCATTAATGGGTTTTGGCCTGCACATGCATGCAAAAGAACATACACTCCCACTGCCATGCTCACCACACACACAAGCACTTAAACATGAACATAGAAAATGATCAAGGGAGAGGTCTCAGAAAAGAACCATCACCCTTACAGTACGTGGAAGATATGACCTTTAATTTCTTCTGAACACACGCGCAAAAGACAGAAAGAAAAGATGTGCACCTGAACTATTTTGTCCAGAATCCTCTTCTCAGCCTCATTTTTGCCATAGCAGAGGAAACTGTGTGTGTAGACTTTGTAAGGGTAACCGTACAGTTTGACATGCAAGTAGTTAGGTCCCCTTAAATCATCCTGGACTGAAAAGGCGATCTGTGTTGATGCTCCACCAAGGTCCATTGACCCTACAGTCTTTTCCCCTTCTGGGTGTGCGTAGATGTTCCAAAGGTTTTTCTACAAATACAATGAGAAAGGTTAGTATCAGAGGAGCAATGTAATGGCCCGGTTTGTAAAGCAGCATTCCTTTCTTTTTTTTAAAGGGAGAAGTACGTGTTGACCTACATAGACCAGATGGAATAATGACAGCATCTTACCTCTAGGAAGTTTCCCATCAGGTAGTTGACAGTGATCCACCCGTACAGCCCTTCTTCTTGACCAGTCATGATGGAAGCATTTTGGAAGTTGAAAGGCAAAGCTTCCAGGTATTCTCTGAGACTTCCCAGGATTTCATTGGACTTTTGTTCATCCTTCTGACTTAAAGCAAAGCAGAAAAGGGAAGATAATTATAGATCTGACTTGACACAAGAGTGGTCATTAGCAGTGACATATGGAGCCCATGTCATGGCAGAAAAAGTTTCAATTTTTTGCTCTCTTGCTAAAAGTTAATTAGACAGATTGATAGTACTCTCGTGTCTGTACACTACATGTGAAGCTAGAGTTGGCCAGGAGACGGTTAGCTTAGCCTGATATAAAGACTGAAAGTAAGAGGAAATAGAGAGGGATTTGATAAAAAAACATGTCATGAATTAATAAGGGTTTAAATTGGTCTCATCCTTCCGGTCACTCTCCAACACATCCTAAGTAATGGTGAGGGATTACCCTGAAGCTAGTTTATCGTAACACATTCTTACTGTAGCAGTCTCATTCCAGCAGTAGCTCCCAGAAAGAGAAGTGTGGTTTTGTGTTTTATAACAGGAATGGCATTTGTGACGTTGTCCATGCATTGCTTGAATCCATCCCACGATGCGGCATCTTTCTGTGGGTCAACTTTCATGTCTGAGATTCCAGCACCTGTGGGCACAAGGCCAAGCTAAAATTGTCTTCTGAAGCACAGGCACTGAAAACAACAAGTGTTCAGCAAATGTTGTTGGAGTATTTCAAAATGTGTTCAGCACGGTTTGGCTTTTATTTTTCTCTGCATTACCCACCGTTCTTCAATTAACTCTAATCCTAAATCCTTAATTTTAGAATATTTTCAAGCATTTTTTGTAATTCAATTCTAAGAGATGTAGAACTTTTAGTTCAAGTTCAAGTTTATTGTCACGCATACTAAAATACAATGAACTGCTTGTGCTAAGTGGTACTCTCTGCCAGATACATTTTTATTTTTATTTCACTGTTACAGACCAAAGCTGCAATTGGTCCGGAGACAATGACTCACCCGAAACTTTGCAGTTCATTGTCTCAGTCACAACTCCTGTTTCATTCTCCTTCTCCCCTGGCCACTCGTACAGGTACACATTGGAACGTGATGAACCTGCATCTATCACTATGCCATACTGCAGAGAAGAGTAAAGAGAAAAAGAATCATGTTACAGGGTCACATTTGGTCTATGTGATGGCACTTCTTACATTGATTCATAAAATATCTAAAATCCCTACGTTATGCTGTTAATATGGCAAAGAGATGATGCCATAAAGATTGAATTAAACTACAGAGAGGCTGCTGCGACCCTCACCACCACTTTAAAAAAAATACACACATCACCAAGCTGACTGATGAGAAAACCTTCTAACCTGACCTTGACATCTGGAATACATTTTGCACCACATTCACATCTGAGAGTGTGTGGGAGTGTGTGTTTGTATTCCTGTCTCTCCTGTTTACGTTGTTAAAACTGAGAAATATCTACAGCCAAATAGTGCCTACCCGTTCACGTTTATGTACGCGTGTGTATGTTCACCTCGAAGCTGTACTCTTTGGACTTCCAGGTGTCTTGGATGACAACGACAGCAACAAGGGCAGCAATACTGGCCAAAAGGAGAAGCAGCACCCCTGCTATGCGACACTTGTAGCCCATTTGCTGTTTAGAAGCCATTTCCTGTTGGCAAGAAATGGGTTTGAAAAAAAAAAAATAGAAGTGTTTCACTAAAAGCATTTTAGCTCTCAAAGTGATGACAGGTGAAGAGGTTTGAAAAGTGATGATGAGCAATAATAGTATACTTTATTTACTTTTAGATGAAAAAAACATTGGCAGGCAGCATTAATAGTATTAATGTACAAAGCAATACCATCAGGTTTAACAAACGCTTTAGAGGCAAAGGAAACAGAATCAGGAGGGAAATTGTGGATCGGCTGTCTGGAGAGTTGTTTTCTCAGTTTCTCAGAAATGCTTACTTTTTTATCATGGACATTGATAACCACAATGAGATACTTTAGTCCCACAATTTGTTGTACTGTTTATTTAAACTTGATGCAGAACTATATTATAACATCCGGCCACAGTTCAATATTGCGCAACTGGGCGGGGAGACCTGCCAATGAAGCTCAATGGACTTGTTTTGTGCTAAACTCTTCCTGATGGCTTTGAAGAAACATTCAGTGCGAACACTGATATTTAGAAGAAACACACACGATGACAAGCTCCAGGAAATAGAATAAATAAACACGTCGTGCCAGAAACTGCTCTGTTTCAGTTTCAAGTGTATACTCAATGAGCAAAAACAACGTTTCATGCCAGATCCACCATGTGGATTTATACATGCATTTCTCGTGTAGTCCTAAAGAAGCGCGATGTGGCTGCAATTATGGGTCACACAAACTCCGTAACACGAAACACATTTTCTTTTCATTCCAATTTCCTGGTGTAGTGTAGTTTCCTTTCATTCTATTTATGCCTTAGTACCTATTCATGCTATAATTGCGCTATATATTAAGATAATCTATATTTACTACTACAACTAAGCCTAGCAATGCCATGTCATGCAATAGCATAGACTGAATAATTTCATTTAAAATATAATATATTTCTTCATAGAGTCATGATGAAATAAATGAATGAATATAAATAATAACACTAGATATTATTCAACCATCCTTTGCTTTAACTCTTTACGGCAATGGGAGGTCATAAATGGAGGCGGCAAAGTAATTGCAACCTTGTGTCAGACTACAGCTGTTAGGCAGTGCCGTCTCAGCTTTATCATCGGCTTTATTATCAAACTGTCAAACTGCTTTTTAAGCTTCTTTTAAAGCTGCCTAAACCTCCCCAAAAAAATTGGCTCATCCATTGTCAGCAGACTGTAATCAAACAGTAGTGACAATGTTTGTTTTTCTATTACATCACAGCAGCGTCCACAGAAGCTTCAGGTAAAAACATGCCGGTAAAAGCAGCTTGACGTGGGATTATAACCTGAGGACATGTCAACAAACATGCCTCTGACATAATGTGGCTGAATTTGGCTCAACACTTTACTGCCGTGTCTGTGACATAGTTGATAGTCCAGGTTTATAAATTCGGCGGATTTCACATGTCTCCTGTTGGGTCCAGGTTGCTTGAACAATGCCAGTGACTTTCAGCGACTGTCCATAATAATGGTTCAAGCTTACTACACTAGAAACCAAATATTTCACATAACAACTCTTAGAGACTGTAATTGTAGTTTGTTCTGCTTTAACACACCTAAAGAAGGGGTTAATCCGTTCCTCCCTTTGATGTAAGTTTTGACAGATATTGTTATTTTCACCACCCACAAGGTAAACAAAATACACAATGCAACAAAAGTAGTTATTTAGTTTGACTTCAATTATATGTCAACCAAAGGAATCAGCCTTAAGTCTATGCCTTAAGTTTCTATTGTAATATATTTAACACTGACATCACCAACATTATCCCTACAATTGGCACGTGTTGTTTTCTTTGCTTGTAGGGACTGGTCCTCATGAGTGCAAAGAAGTGAAATTAACACACGCTTACACTTGTATTATACAACACAGTAAATCGATTCACACAATGAAACCGCTGTTACCTGGTAAATGACTGCATGTGAGAGAGAGGAGGTGTGTTTGTTTCTTACCTTGAAGAGCTGGTTTGTAGATCCTAGTTGCGAGAGGGAGAGAGGTGGCTCTGAAGAAGGGATGAGGAAACACAGCAGGAAACAGGGGAGCAGCAAAGGAAGGGAGAGAGGGAGAGAGAGCAAGGGAATGTGCTGTGAGTGGGAGAGATCTTAAGAGTGGCTGGCCCTCGGGAACAGGAGCTGTTGTACCCCAACAAAACAGAGAGTGAGGGAGAGAGTGAACATGGGAGGAGCAATGTGTACAAACTCCAGTTTTCACCACTCCCACCACACCAGTGAAACAACCAGCCCATCAGCAGAGGTACAGACTGATGCAGGACTTGTTCCTTGTTCACTGTCTGCATGTAATGATTAAGCACTGATACAAGTTTTTGTGCGTATGCATGAAAGAATGTGAGAAGAGAGAGGGCTAGCCGTGGTAAAGTTAATTGATGTAATCAATAAGATAAAGTGCATTGTGGCTGAGTATCTGCTGCACTTGTTATTACAAAGTCAGCTCTTATTTGACAGGCCTGAATTGAAGCTCAAGGCACGATGACAAGCAAGGGATCAAGAACTATACCAACAATCAAGGATGTGTTGGTACGTGCAAGCTCCCACTTCCATGCTGAGCCCAAGTTCTCACAGAGAAAACTATGAGTCATTCACAAAGTACTGTACAAAGAATGGAAAATGTTGTTTGCTGTTTTGCTTACAGAGACAGACAGTTGAGAGCTAAAATGCTTACTTTAAATTGTGTTTGTATGTGTGTGTGAGTGTGTGTGTGTGTGTGTGTGTGTGCGTGTGTGTGTGTGTGTGTGTGTGTGTGTTGTTTGTATGTGCACACAGTTTGGATTGTGTTGCATTTGTCTGTGTCTGCCAGTCTAACAATACATTAGTGGAGAGTCCTCAAAACCACTTCAACCAGTTAAGACAGTCATTTGTTTATGAATTCATTATTCAGTAGTCAATAGGCAGTCACTTAGCCACTCATTACCTACCGTACTCATTTACCAACCTTGTCTTTTACACTTTATTTTTATCGGAATTATTAGTCCAAATGCAGGAAGTTGTCACGTTCTTACCGGGCCGCAAAAACCCGTACATTTAATCAAGACCAAAGTAGACTTACTAGCCACAGATAGGTAATACTCAGCCTCAGAAAACAGTTATATAATATCTTCTGTGGCTCTGGAGGAACTTTGTCACTGGAGTGCTTAACATCTCTGTGGCTGCTTTAGAAATCCAGTGGATTCTTGAAAATGTCAGCGTGGTCTTCTAGTATCTTTCTACAAAGAAGACACTGATGGGGCCAGTCAAAGTGAATTACAAGTCAGATTCAATGCTCAGTGAATAAAGATAAAGTATTTTTAGCTGCCTAAAGTGAGACCTGAAACCCACTGGTCTGAATGAACTGCACAGACAGGACGCTGAAAATTAGATTTGCACCGAGAGAGGAAATAGAAGAAAGGCAGAGAGCTCCTACTTCAAAGCCTCCTGTATACAGATTACATACCAGAGGTAATTTTCTACTGACCTGTTCGATAGTGAGGTGTGTCCATCCCAGTATTGCTGGACATGATTCATTTATATGGGTAGTGCTGCTGTACCAAGTTCAAATCTGGCAACACTATCGTAGGACATACATTTGGACAAACAAGATACCAGGAAGGCTGAAACGAGTTGGGGCTAAACAATCATATTATGTCATATTACGTTATAGACATACTAATATGACTGCACTTCTGCGTCATGTTACTGTATCACCTATTGTTTGAGCAACAATCGTGTGGCCTTCGTTCTCATGCACATGCACTGAATGAAATCTAAATGGGACCTGCTCTCTAAAACATTCTTCCATAGTGGCACTAGTGGTCACTCGTATCTTAAACTAAATCAGATCATTTGCATCAGCAAATTTAAAAGAAACCAGTCATCAAAATTAAGAAATGTTTTTAATGAACATGTCTGCAACGTTGCAAAATGTTCTTACTTAATATGTCTGCCAAACCTTCCCATTTCAGTCAGTTTTTTTTGTGTACTTGTACTTTTACTCATATTTTTTTGTCTCAAGTATTTCAAATTGCACCTGTTAAACAGTAAAGTACATGAAAAAGTAATGATAAACTGGAACGATGGAACAAAAGAAAGGAAAAAAAGAAATCAGCAGAATAAGCTGCAGGTGTGTCTGGAACCGCAGGAGGGCAGAGCTCCAGGTAGGAGATACTCTGCACTCAGTTCACATCTGGAAAAGTATATATAGTAGTATAGTATATATATAGTTCCAAGTGTAAATGGTCACTGGCTGATTGGCAGGAGTTGTAGTCACAGGGCTCGCAGTCTCTGAAGAGGACGTCAATGCAATATAACAGAGATTTACATCATTGTGGGTTACTTTAAACATTGTTTTACCTTGGCATAGATAAAAAAGGGTTGCATCTACCTTCACTGTTTTAATGCACCACCCGGCGAGCAGCTAAGTAACCCAAATCAAACATAACCTGCGAAGTTACATGATCAACAGGTGCCTTCTGGGTCTAGCTAACATGTTAAACGTTAAAATGCGAGTTTTTCCTCCTTTATGGTCAATTATTGTAAGGTTACACTGACAAAGATGGTTGTATAATTGATTTGTGCAGTTAACAATGAAAATGTGCTGTATTTCTAATGATAAAAGCTACAGTGATTCCTATGAATAAAATCTTGTCTGTAAAGGTTTAATACCCGTATAAACAATTCCATATTATAATAATAATAATAATAATAATAATACATTTTATTTATATAGCGCTTTAAAAGGCACTCAAAGACACTTTACATGTTAAAAACAGAAACAATAGAAGCATTTATAATAAGAACAAAATATACGACATAACAGTAAGAAAAAAATAAATAAAATAAAATAAACATGAAAAGGAAGAACGAAAACATACATGACTGACTTTAGAGGTTAAAAGCAGATTTGAATAGGTGAGTTTTTAGTGCAGTTTTGAAAGTGGCAAGTGACGAAGAATGTCTGAGGTGTTGGGGCAGGGAGTTCCAGAGGGAGGGGGCAGCAACGGAGAAGGCCCTGTCCCCCCAGGTTCGATGCTTGGACAGAGTAGGGGGGGTAAGGAGGTTGGCGTCAGCAGATCTGAGGTTGCGGTTGGGAATGTGATGGTACAGGAGGTCCGAAAGGTATGAAGGGGCAAGGTTGTGGAGGGCTTTGTAGGTGATGAGGAGGAGCTTGAACTGGATTCTTTGCTGTATGGGGAGCCAGTGGAGGTTTTGAAGGACTGGGGTGATGTGGTCTCTGGTGCGGGAGTGGGTGAGCAGACGGGCAGCTGAGTTCTGGATGTATTGTAGTTTATTGATGATTTTGGTGGGTGAGCCGTACAGGATGCTGTTGCAGTAGTCCAGTCGAGAGGTGATGAAGGCGTGGATGAGTGTTTCAGCGGCTGCAGAGGAGAGGGAGGGACGGAGACGGGCGATGTTTTTGAGATGAAAGAAGGCGGTTTTTGTGATGTGATTGACGTGGCGTTCATATGAGAGAGTTTGATCGAAGATGACCCCGAGGTTACGGACATGTGTGGAGGCAGGAATAGTGATGCCATCGATGCAGAGGGAGAAGTCGTGGTGGGAATTGTTTAATGATTTGGGGCCGATGATGAGGACTTCAGATTTGTCGGTGTTGAGTTTGAGGAAGTTTGCTTGCATCCAGGTTTTTATATCTGTGAGGCAGTTGGTGATGGTGGAGTGGATGGTGGGGGTGATGGATTTGGTGGAGATGTAGAGCTGGGTGTCGTCAGCATAGCAGTGGTACTGGAGACCATGGTGGCGTATGATGTCACCAAGGGGGAGCAGGTAGAGGATGAAGAGGAGGGGACCGAGTACTGAACCTTGGGGGACACCTTGAGAGACTGGGGCTGTGTCAGACTTGAATTTGTTGATGCTGATGAACTGTTCACGGTCGGAGAGGTATGATTTAAACCAGGAGAGGGCTGTGCCAGTGATGTGGAGGGAGGACTCGAGACGTGAAAGGAGGATGGAGTGGTTGATGGTGTCGAAGGCTGCGCTGAGGTCGAGCAGTATCAGGATGTTGAGGGAGTGTTCATCAGAGGAGAGGAGGAGATCGTTGGTGACTTTGATGAGGGCAGTTTCTGTGCTGTGATGAGATCTGAATCCAGATTGAAATGGTTCATATAGTTGGTTTGAGTCCAGGTGAGTTTTCAGTTGATGGGCAACAATGCGTTCCAGTATTTTAGACAGAAAAGGGAGATTGGAGATGGGTCTGTAATTGTTGTGAATGTCGGGGTCAAGGCCAGGTTTTTTGAGGATGGGTGTGACTGAGGCGAGTTTGAGGGCGGGAGGGACGGAGACAGTAGACAGGGAGGAGTTGATGACAGAGAGGAGGTGCGGGCGGAGGGCCGGGAGACAGGCCATAACTAAAGTGGAAGGGATAGGGTCGAGGTCACAGGTCGGAGTCTTCATGCCAGAGAGTGATTTATTGAGATCCGAGGGGGAGATGAGAGAGAATCGGAAGAGTGACCGGTCAGTTAGTGGAGGATTTGCAGATACAGGGTTGGACAAAGCAGGGCTGGAAGTGGCCAGTTGGTTGTAGATGGTGTCGATTTTAGCTTTGTAGAACATCAGAAAGGAGTTGCATTTCTCTGCTGTGGAGGAGTGGGAGAGATTGTCCATAGGTTTGAGGAGTTTGTTTATTGTGGAGAAGAGGACCTTGGGGTTGGTGGAACCAGAGCGGATGATGCCAGAGTAGTAGGTGGAGCGAGCAGAGTTTAAAGCCAGTTTGTATTGCTGTATGTGTTCCTTGTACGCCAGGGTGTGAACTGTGAGGCCGGTTTTTTTGGAGAGTCGCTCTAGTCTGCGTTTCCGGGATTTCATGAGGCGGAGTTCAGGGGTGAACCAGGGAGCAGTGTGGGTGAATGAGACAGTTCTGGTTTTGAGAGGGGCAAGCTGATCAAGGCAGGAGGATAGTGTGTTATTGTAGAGGTTGACCAGGTCTGAGGGGGAAGGGCTAAGGGAGGGGGAGAGTGTGGAGAATTTTTCAGTGAGACAGGCTGACAGGGATGAAGGGCAGACAGACTTGATATTTCGGAGAGTGATGGTGCGCGTGAGTTTGGGTTCTGGGATGGGGATGTCGATCTCCATGATGATGGCTAGATGGTCGGAGATGGTGAGGTCATAGCCGGAGAGGTGGTTGATGGTGATTTCAGTGGAGCAGACCAGGTCCAGGATGTGCCCGCGGTTGTGGGTGGGGAAGTCTATGTGTTGAGTGAAGTTGAAGCATTTAAGCAGGTCCAGAAATTCGGTGGCAGTTTTACAGTCTGAGGAGTCGATGTGGATGTTGAAATCACCAAGCAACAGGATGGAAGGTGAGACGGAGCAGAGCTGGGTGAGGAATTCTGATAGGTCAGAGAGGAAGGCAGGGTTGGCTTTGGGGGGGCGGTAGATAATTGCAATGACCAGGGGTTTAGGACCAGAGAGTTTGAATGTGAGCTGTTCAAAGGAGGGTGGACTGTCGATGTTAGTCAGTCTGGTCTTGATATGTTGGCGGTGAAGAGCGGCAATTCCTCCACCGCGGCCATCAGGGCGTGGTTTATCCAGGTAATGATATCCAGTTGGGGTGGTTTGATTGAGTGCGTAGTAATCCAGGTGTTTTTGCCAAGTTTCAGTGAGACAGAGGATATCAAGGTTGTTGTCAGTGATGAATTCATTGATGATTGGGCCTTTGTTGCTTAGTGACCGAGTGTTGAACAGAGCAAGCTTCATGGAGTGTTTTGTGGTTGGTTGTGAGGTTTTGGAGAGGGTTCTGAGGTTGGCTGCATTCACGTGCTGTTTGTTATGATGACGTAATGAGGGAGTGGTGGTACGCCGATGATGAGTCCACAGAGACGGGATGGAATTGACAGAAGTGGGGTTGTAGATGATGAACTTGTGCTGGGAGCCGATATAAACATCACTGGGAGGGATATAGCTGAGGTTGTTTTTGTTTATGGCTTTGTGAATGCGGTGTGGACGGGGCAGCCTCTCAGTCACAATAGTCTGAATGGGGAGAGCTGCAGCTGAAGGAGTTGATGACAGGGAAGGCCAGGAGGGGGAGCAGTCACGGGAAACTGTGCTCAGAGGTGGCAGCGTAGAAGAAGAAGGGGCGTGTGTGTGTGTGGAAAGTAAATAGTCAGTCATGTGGACAAGAGTGCACATAATACAGTTAAGCTAAGTCTCAGATGCCTGTATTGTTTTTCAATGAGCTGTTTCTCAAACATGTAGCCCGTTGAATATCTCTCATATGGCCTGATTGTAAAAGTGAAATTTATGAACCTCTCTGAGATCCAAGTTTTGCAGCTGCTCAAAGTTTTGTGTACTGCCAGATAATCAAAAATTGGAGATTCTTTTCTGTTATTCGTTTTAACAAACTGTAAACTAACAACTAGAAACTGAAATATTATACAACAGTTTTCACTTACTTACTGTAAGAAAATACTAACTTTAAAAAATATATATATTTACTGTATATACATTTTTTCAGACTTCCCAATGTTTTTGTTAAATATTGAATATTGATAATTAACCTTCTTAAAAACCCAGTGTCGTTCCATCAGCCTCGCAACATTACATTAGGACCGTTGAGAATTAGAAAGTTGCCCAGAGAAATTCTCACTAATTGTCGTTGATTTCTAAATGCAGTAAGTACCCCCTTGAATCTCTGTCGCAGCCCAAAGAGGAAATGCTGTGGCCTGGTTGCGGTCAGATCAATTAGAGGACAGAGGCACTTCAAATACGCAGAAAGACCCTCGGCTTAGCTATTCAAATATCTCAATTTGAGCAATGGTTGATAATGGGTTTTGCCCTGTGTTATCCCATCTCTCTCTCTCTCTCTCAATTGATTTCTGGCTCTGTTAATGTTTGTCACTTTCGTTTGGACTCATGCTCAACGTCTGCCTAATCCCTTCACTGTGAAAGTCGGTTGTCACTTACACACACTGCCTCACAACCACAATAGAAATGCAATGTAATTTGTTTGATGTATTTTATAATCAAAATGATTTGACAGCATAGATCCTATTCTGTGGGCATGCTATTGGAATGTATTTGCAGTAATTTAATATCATGATGCTATCAAACTTTTGCAATGTTAATAAAAATGTATATACTCTATACTATAATAAAAAGACACTCAGGTCACAGTTTAGAAGCAAAAACAGACCTGTATCCTGTCTAACGAGGGTATCTCAGCTTTGAAGGTGGTAAATTAGATAGACAATATACATACATATACATACATATACACACATCACACATACTGAAGCAGTCTGCTGTGCCATATTGCATTCAGTATGTAAGTATGATTCATCGGGCCTAATGTGTAGGCAAGAGCACTTTAAACTCAAACCCCTCCTCCCCTTAAGCCCAACTCAACACTGTAGAACACTGTCTTTAGGGTAATGATGTAGCCCCTATACATAATATAACAAACACTCTCTTCCGCCACTGATATTACAGAGAGACATCCTCGGGAAAGAGGTAACACAACCCAATAACTATTGCATACTAAAGCTGTGAAATAACACTCATCACACTACTATTGAATTATCAGAAAGGAAACACTTATCCTAATAGAATTGTAAGTATTAGTGTTAACAGAATTCAGTGCATAGTTCAACACGAGGCATTAAATGCTGCCCATGTAATGCTATCTCTAAGGTCTCAAGTGTAATTGTGACTTCAGATTCAGTTATGTGCTGATGGCTGCTGGATTGTTATGTTTTCCCATCTGATGCCTCCCAAGTGAAAACATGTCAGTGGCAAGCATTCAACCAATAACCTCAAATGATAAATGTTTGAAAGCTGCTAGCCTAGTGTGCGGCAAGCAGTTGAGCTGACATCATGTGTTGGACTGGAATACAACACTGGGACTGCGATAACGCCTTATGCATCATCCAACCTCAACGGGACCTTACTGCAGCTGACACCATTGTGATTTCCTTTTTTGTTCTATATGGATGTGAATAAACCCAAACTTTAAGATTAAAATCATAATTTCAGTACTATTAGCTTAGACATAACTTGTGACTTCTCAGCATTTACGCAGCACTGAATGTTTAGCTGTGTTTGGGTGCTGTGCTTGGCGAAGGCTCTACACACATTTACACACATTAAGACTGTACACTCAAGTCTACACTCAACACACAAATATAGCAACAGTGTCTTTACATAGCACACTGCAGTATATCTGACCCAAAGACGTTGTAATATTAGTGTTCATCCGTTGGTGTCAGTATCATATTTATGGATGTGGGTCATCCAACGACAACTGCGTGGCTGTCGGTTGATAGAAGTTGTGGCAGCCTCTCTCGTGGCAGCCTATGTGGTGGCGACCTCTTGTGGGTGAACTAAGCAACTGTGGAGACATCAATCTCCCCTGCAAACAGATTTGTGTTGTAGAAGCCTTGCTACGCAAGTACACTAGTATATTGAGGGAGAGCAACACTAAAGCCTGGTCAAGACGCATGACTGCAAATGTGTTTCGGTTACACTGCGGTACAGACATAAATGTGAGTACTACAGTAGGTAATGATTAGTTACAATCATGACACAATGATTCGTTATAAATATCTGTGAATCGGAATAATGACCACTTTTGCTGAGCGGTACTAACGATACATTTATTATTCATTAGGTCACCTAATCACTTGTTACTCTTTATGTGTCACCTCATTAGTGGTACATCATGCTGAGTAGTTGGGCTACTAAGTGATACCTCATTCTTTCATGATTATGACAAGCAGGCGAGATACTGAGTGTGGAATACATAAGTAGTTCCTTAATAACAAACCAAATATAGCAGGATACTCAATCCATATTCTAATCATCATATTCATATATTTATATAGTCACATCCAAGTCATTAAAATAGTTAAAAAGTCATAGTATAGTATGTCTATAAAAGTCATTCAAAAGTCATAGTATAGTATGTCTATAAAGACATTCAAAAGTCATAGTATAGTATGTCTATAAAGACATTCAAAAGTCATAATATAGTATGTCTATAAAAGTCATTAAAAAGTCATAGTATAGTATGTCTATAAAAGTCATTCAAAAGTCATAGTATAGTATGTCTATAAAGACATTCAAAAGTCATAATATAGTATGTCTATAAAAGTCATTCAAAAGTCATAGTATAGTATGTCTATAAAAGTCATTCAAAAGTCATAGTATAGTATGTCCATCAAAGTCATTCAAAAGTCATAGTATAGTATGTCTATAAAGACATTCAAAAGTCATAATATAGTATGTCTATAAAAGTCATTCAAAAGTCATAGTATAGTATGTCTATAAAAGTCATTCAAAAGTCATAATATAGTATGTCTATAAAGACATTAAAAAGTCATAGTATAGTATGTCTATAAAGACATTCAAAAGTCATAGTATAGTATGTCTATAAAAGTCATTCAAAAGTCATAGTATAGTATGTCTATAAAGACATTAAAAAGTCATAGTATAGTATGTCTATAAAGACATTCAAAAGTCATAGTATAGTATGTCTATAAAAGTCATTCAAAAGTCATAGTATAGTATGTCTATAAAAGTCATTCAAAAGTCATAGTATAGTATGTCTATAAAGACATTCAAAAGTCATAATATAGTATGTCTATAAAAGTCATTCAAAAGTCATAGTATAGTATGTCTATAAAAGTCATTCAAAAGTCATAGTATAGTATGTCTATCAAAGACATTAAAAAGTCATAGTATAGTATGTCTATAAAGACATTCAAAAGTCATAGTATAGTATGTCTATAAAGACATTCAAAAGTCATAGTATAGTATGTCTATCAAAGACATTCAAAAGTCATAGTATAGTATGTCATGAAAGTCATTCAAAAGTCATAGTATAGTATGTCTATAAAAGACATAAAAAAGTCATAGTATAGTATGTCTATAAAGACATTCAAAAGTCATAGTATAGTATGTCTATAAAGACATTCAAAAGTTATAGTATAGTATGTCATGAAAGTCATTCAAAAGTCATAGTATAGTATGTCTATAAAAGACATAAAAAAGTCATAGTATAGTATGTCTATAAAAGTCATTCAAAAGTCATAGTATAGTATGTCTATAAAGACATTCAAAAGTCATAGTATAGTATGTCTATAAAGACATTCAAAAGTCATAGTATAGTATGTCATGAAAGTCATTCAAAAGTCATAGTATAGTATGTCTATAAAAGACATAAAAAAGTCATAGTATAGTATGTCTATAAAAGTCATTCAAAAGTCATAGTATAGTATGTCTATAAAATACATTAAAAAGTCATAGTATAGTATGTCTATAAAAGACATTAAAAAGTCATAGTATAGTATGTCTATAAAAGACATAAAAAAGTCATAGTATAGTATGTCTATAAAAGTCATTCAAAAGTCATAGTATAGTATGTCTATAAAGACATTCAAAAGTCATAGTATAGTATGTCTATAAAGACATTCAAAAGTCATAGTATAGTATGTCATGAAAGTCATTCAAAAGTCATAGTATAGTATGTCTATAAAAGACATAAAAAAGTCATAGTATAGTATGTCTATAAAAGTCATTCAAAAGTCATAGTATAGTATGTCTATAAAATACATTAAAAAGTCATAGTATAGTATGTCTATAAAAGACATTAAAAAGTCATAGTATAGTATGTCTATAAAAGTCATTCAAAAGTCATAGTGTACTGTAGTAGGGCAAAAAAGTAATAAAGTCATAGTATATTATCATTATCATTAAAAACGTCCTAAAAGGTTATAGTATAGTTTGTTAAAAAATCATTAAAAAGCATTACCATAGCATGTGAAAAAACTGATAAAAATTATAATGTGAAATGTTTTTCATATAGTTTTATAGTATGTCAAAAAAATGGGAAAAGAATGATTGTATAGCATGATAAAAAGTCCTAAAAAATATTTATGTGAAAAAGTCACAAGTCTCAGTATAGTATGTCAAACAAGTCATAGTATAGTATGCCATATTTTCACATTTCCTCTGTTATTTTACCGGATTGTGTTTGATGCTGGTATTGAGTGCTTTATATTGTCTGTATCAATTAACTCAGCGCAAATGCTCAAGTAAATGTTTAACAATCGGTAGACGCTATATATTAGTACAAGCTTCTTGGGACTGAGACAATCAAGGATTTGAAAGAATTGTTTTACCTTTGCAATGACTTTTCTTGAACCCACTTGTATTGTTTTGATATTTTTGGACTTATTTGTTCTATAAAATAGTTTGGAAACATTTGAAAATAAATTGTGTGTTTTTGTCATGTTGTTTATCAATATGCTTCTACATCTTTGATCTTTGACAGTAAGATGGCTTTTTTTCAATGGCAATACCGGAATCTAAATTTGTTCAGTCCAACAAGAATAGAATAGAATAGAATAGAAATATACTTTATTCATCCCCAAGGGGAAATTTGTCAACAAATGAATATGAATAATGATAACCCAATAATACAACTCTAAATAAACAAGACAAATATACACAGACAAAAAAATAATTGTTTCTTTGTTTGTGAAAGAGGAATATACCAAAGATTCTTATTTAGGATTTGAGAAAAATCCCTATTGCATCTATCCCTCTATGTGCATGTAGGAACTGACACTCCACACAATAACCAAAGTGAAAAGAGTGTCCTGTAAAAGCACATATTTTACTTATATGGTATAGTGCACTATCGCAAGAACTTGAACTGTACCATCATCCATACGACAGTTTTGTCTTAAAGACAGCCAATATGACTTGTATTTTGGCATATTTTACAGATCAAACTCAGTACTATAGATAAATTATGCCAGCCTGTAATTATTCTTGTACCATAAATTTGCCTGCAGAATGATCTTAATTTCTTTTGATGAAAGTGAATGAGCAGGCCAATACCGTTGACAGTAATCAGGGGCTGAAAGAATTAATCTAACACTGAATCCTCATCTGTATTTATAGAACGCACGCCTTTGTCCTCAGGGATTAGGATGCTCAGAGAAGGCACAGCATGTTGATTGGTTGTGTGTGTGTGTGTGTGTGTGTGTGTGTGTGTGTAGGTGTGTTCCTGTCATCTTTAATTGAGTACACTGCAGGGGAGGGACAGCAGGACGATATCAGACTGGATCTTCACTACTCTTTCAGTAACGTACTGGGAACATAACTACTGACTGCATCAGCTGTTTGTGGTGGTGTCTAACATACTACGGTCTCTGTTTGAGCCATTGTTGCGTTGAGAACAACAACAGTTGTGTCCAGATAGGGCAATTTCATACTATCATCAGTGGTTTTCAAAATTTGAAGACCATTGCACACCCTCTCAATCTTTTGTCGTGACCCTAATATATTGTAAATCTTTAATGAGGATTTAAAAAGAGCGATCCAAACACTATGCAGACTACAGTAGACTTTATTAAGATAAACCCTTACCATTGCATGCAACTCACAGCCAAGCCAACGAGAAAAACACCTTGATCAGCAACAGCATCATGCTTTGACACAATCTTATGAATTAACAAGGTTTGGTGACGTCAAACCACAGATTTACATATTTCCTGATGGACAAATAGTAGTGAAATATAGATTGTGGATGTGGACAACAAGCAGGAGACTAGTCTTGTGTTAACTACATTTGTTAATCATGTGAATCAGTCTTAAATCTTGAGGCTTAAAGTTAAACATACTGTAGATGATTGCATTCTCGGCAATAAGTCAGACACGTTCCCGGTGGGTGTTGGCGTCCGCCAGGGCTGCCCTTTGTCACCGGTCCTGTTCGTGACTTTCATGGACAGGATATCTAGGCGCAGCCTGGGGGCGGAGAATGTCAGTTTTGGGGGTCTCGGGATCGCCTCTCTGCTGTTTGCAGATGATGTGGTCCTGTTAGCCTCCTCGGATCGTGACCTCCAGCATTCACTGGGGCGGTTTGCAGCCGAGTGTGAAGCGGCGGGGATGAGAGTTAGCACCTCCAAATCTGAGGCCATGGTTCTCTGCCGGAAACCGGTGGATTGCTCCCTCCAGGTGGGGACGGAGTGCCTACCTCAAGCGAAGGAGTTCAAGTATCTCGGGGTCTTGTTCACGAGTGAGGGTAAGATGGAGCGGGAGATCGACAGGCGGATCGGTGCGGCTGCAGCAGTAAAGCAGGCGCTGCAGCGGACCGTCTTGGTGAAGAGGGAGCTGAGCCGGAAGGCAAAGCTCTCAATTTACCACTCGGTCTACGTTCCTACCCTCACCTATGGTCACGAACTCTGGGTCGTGACCGAAAGGACAAGGTCGCGGCTACAAGCGGCCGAAATGAGCTTCCTCCGTATGGTGGCCGGGCTCAGCCTTAGAGATAGGGTCAGGAGCTCGGTCATCAGGAGGGAGCTTGGAGTCGAGCCGCTACTCCTTCGCGTCGAAAGGAGTCAGCTGAGGTGGTTCGGGCATCTAATTAGGATGCCTCCTGGACGCCTCCCACTGGAGGTTTTCCAGGTACGTCCAACTGGGAAGAGACCACGGGGAAGACCCAGAACACGCTGGAGAGATTACATCTCCCAGCTGGCCTGGGAACGCCTCAGGATCCCCCAGAATGAGCTGGAACATGTTGCCGGTGAGAGGGAGGTCTGGGTCGGCCTGCTTGGCCTGCTGCCACCGTGACCCGACCCCGGATGAGCGGTGGAAAATGGATGGATGGATGGATAGATGATGAGAGACTGATGTAGGGGGTGTAAAGGTCCGAGATTCCTTGTACTGCTGTAATGGAATGATCTTATAGCAACCACATCTATGTTAGTGTGCAGTCAAAGAATATCAAATATATGAACCACTTACACAACTTAGATTTTAAACTCTATTCTTTTTAACTCTATTCAATAATTTATTTCTGTCTGAACACAGAAACATAACTATAGGGTGATTATGTTAAGACTGTGAAAGAACGATTGTCTTGTACAGTTTTGGGAAACTTCAGTGCATAAAACACTAAATGAATGTATAGGAATTCTTTATCCAAAAACATGATAGGTCCTTGCCTGCCATTTAACATGAAACACAACTAATTTAGCTAATGAAGTCATATATTAATAATAAATAAATGTATTTATTTATAATCCTTTATTTAAGCATATCAAGAAACATAGACATATAAAAGCTGTTTCTGTATGAGCACCCACCCAGAGACTATTACAGACACCCATTGACTCATACATTAATTTACACACACGCACACAAATTCACCACAAACCAACCCATGTTTTTTTTCGCAGAAGACACAGAAGCGGCATAGACAGAAAAGACAGGTCCACAGCGGGGTGATTGCATTACAATGAGGACAATAACATAATCATTAAAAAGTGAGGGATAAGAGCAAAGTCAATGGAGGGAGAAGTTGCAGATAGAAAATGTAATATCTGGAACCTGCATTCTTTCATTTCATACACATTTGTGTTTTTATTGATACGTTTTGTAACAGGTTATTTTCACATGCATTAACTGAACAACATAATGACCACTGCTTACAAGACTACATAACATGGCTGCAGACGGAAAGCTGTGAATTCATTGTTCATTCCTTTTATGACATTTTACATCTGCAACATGAAACTCAGAATGTGTGTCCTCACATTGGTCCTACTTTTGGAATTAGGGTGGACAGCCCCTTTCCAGCCTTTTGGTCAATGATTATCTTGCAAAAGCTCACAGGACAGCTGCGTGATGTGGCGCCATGCATGTTGGATGTGACATGAGTCAGTGCTGCGCGAGCAGATGGCGAGGCGGATGACAAAGAGGCCAGAGAGCTGGCAAGGCACCAGGTGGATCTCTCTGCTGCTGGTGATCCTTTTTAGCAAGAGCTGGTTCAACTCATTGGAGCCCTGAGAGGAGACAAGGAGGAAAAATAACTCACATTGTTTACGATAGCCAGGATTTTTATCTTTCCTAGACACTTGGGTTACTAGGTTACACTATTGGTCATGTTGCATTTTACAGCGTTTCCTAACTGGAAGTTCTATATATAGAATTTTCTATCATCTCATATATCACAGTGCATGCAAAAATATATGTAAACCTCTCTCGTCGCTTTATAACTCACCTGTAATTGAGTTTCATGTGTGTAAGAAGGACTGAGCCAGTACAATAGATAAATAATGTGTTTGTCATCTTATGGCACACCATATTCAACATTATTAAAATCAACTACAGACCTTAGCTTTCCTCTGCCAATGTAAACTATAATTCAACCAAAAACATCACATCACAGTTCTTTAATGTTGGATGTTGTTACCTTGAGCCTGAAGCAAACCAGTCCCATGACAACCTCGGCACAGATGTCGAACCTCTTGTCTGCTCGCACAAGACTCTCAAATTCTTTGGCCAGGAGCACGTGCTGCAAAGACAAGACAGAGATAATGTACTCTGACTCATGAGCTGTTTGTAAAATGTACTGTGTTTCTAGATGAAAGTAACATCGCAATTGGTCTTAATGTCCACATGTTTTAATTAAGTCTGCAGAGATCTGACAATGTCTAATGTTCATTCAAGTTAAAGAAACTGCTTTGTAAATTTAACAAGCAAGTGAAAGGGCGAGGGGTTATTAATTCAATTATTGGTGTAATAGGTTGTATACAGCATAACAGAGCATGTGCTGTAACTGGTGCCTGGTCTTCTGCAGGAAAACAATTAGCAAGTAATTCTACTAAAGGCTAAAATTTCTATGATTCTCACTAGGTGGCAGTGCTGTATCATTACACGGCACAGTGCTATAAACCATAGATATCAGATGACTTTTTGAACTGATTCAGTCTGTAACTCTTTGGAGTGTATCCCCTGACTATAAAAAAAATGTAACCATCAGTAACTGTTGATAACAGAACACATTTGATTAATAGAGCAAGTTGAGGTATAGTACACATCCTGGTAGAAAGCACTGCCTAGAATGCTCAGTTCAAAATCAGGACTAGGCAACCTTGAAATAGTCTGTATCAAAATCGGTTCCCTGGAAATGTAATCAATGTGCGATCAAACAAACTCCTACGAACACTTTTATCCACTTATGATCAAATAGCCCACCTGGACATTGAATGCATAGTGAAATACTAAACATGCATCACTACATCTGATCACAATTATATGGACCAACTTTAACTCCACGTTTCCTGCCTCTCTAATGAGATCGAACACTGGCCTAAAAGACCAGCTGGTTGACCACCAACTTGTTTCCTAATTCCCAGCCAGTAATTCATCATCACTCAGAGGTGTTTACAAGCCAATATACTATAATGACCTCATTGTCTGTTTGGAAAATTACCGTATTCTAGGTATTTAACATTTAAAGACTTTATCATTAAAATGCTACATTTAACAACATCATTTTCCCATGGGAGGATAATTCCTTAGAGTTCATAAAGGAAAAAAAGAACAACTTAAATTGGTTTTCCTGGAAAAGACTAAACTCACAATCGGTACATCAGACATGCTGTATTTCCATTTGACCATTACTTTGCAGCCATTTAGCAGAGGCTTTTATCCAAAGCGACTTACAATTCAGTATCTATCTATACACAGTAGGCACAGCTACGGGAGCAATTTCAGGGTTAAGTTTTTGCTCAAGGACACATTGACATGTGACTAGTGGAGCCGGAGCCGGGGATCGAACCGCCGATCCTCTGATTGAAGGACGGCCCTGCTCTCCACTTAGCCACGGTCAACCAACATATTGTCTGACTCTACAAGATAAAAAGGACCAAAAACACAGCTCAAACTGTTCTATCTCTAGAGGGCGGATGTACAGTATAGTAGTGTGTCACGGGTCATGGCTGCAGGGATCACTGCTGCTTCTGCCGCTTCATTGAAAATGGAGAGTAAACACAAAACAGGCTTATTTGATTGACAGAGCATGAGGGGGAGAGACAGACGCATGCAGGGGTGAAGCATGGGTGGGGAGGATGGGCATTGGAGGAGAAATGTAGGAAAATGTTGCTATAAAAAGAAGATGCAGGCCAGGCACACATGACTGACAGGATATGCTGATGGAGGCAGAGATGGGGGCAGTGGACTGACTTTAGTGCTAAGAAGGATTAGGTGGGGGGTGGAAGGGAGAACGGAGATGGCATTTACCATAAAGACCAGGCATATGTGATAGTCAGAAGTGTTTTCTATTTTTTTGGGAGTGATTGAGAAGGAATGAGACCCTAAGAGGTAGAAGGGTAAAACTCAGACTGCGTACCACTGTCAGCACTCGTACATTTTATGAATCAACACTACCTATAAGCTGAATTTACTGACATTTATTAGAGAGACACTACTCAAATGTTAACCAGAAATTCAAAGGGCTAGTGTGTAGCATTTTAGGGATCTATTAAAAGAAATGGAATATAATATTCATAAGTATGTTTTCATTCGTGTATAATCACCGGAAAGAATCTTTTTTTCCATTAGCCTAGAATGAGCCCTTCATATCTACATAGGGAGCGGGTCCTCTTCGCTTGCCACTGCCTGACTTCCATTACTTTTAAATTAGTGTTATTATTACTAGGATGGCTTCAGAGCAAGGCAAACGGCGTTACCATGCTTTTGCACTCAGCAGCTCATGTTACCACAGTCTTTGGGAGGGGAGTGATGAGCAGAGGGGTATATATCAGTTGGTTGCAATCGGCAACCACACCGCTAGACGCCACCAAATCGTACACACTGTCCCATTAAGGGCACAGATACATGGTGGTCTCTTACCTTTCGTATATGAGCCTGCAGGCCATGGAGCCCATACATACGGAAGACAAACCACATCTTTAGTGAGCGAAATCTTCTTCCAAGTGGAATCTGCCAATGCTTCAGGACAGAGGAAGAGAGTAGAGTGGTTATAGCTTTAACCTCTGCAAATTTGATGTGATGGGATTATTTGATTACTAGCAAATTGTAGAAACATAATTAACATTGATTCATCTTACCCTATAATCTGTGACCAGCCCTGTTGAAGGAAGAAACAGTTCAGGAATCAGTAAAAAATGTCACATCACAAAGTAATAGTGAACATTGTGAATGCTGCATTTTCAATCTATTCCAGGGTCGGTCTGCATTCTCGTCATTAGATTATCATACGAAAAAAGAGCAATTTCCCTTTTCCTCCTGAAACAACAAAAGAGGAAACAAGAACTTGCACCGATGAAGCTGAATCAACAAAGCTCTGAAATTGAACACTATCAGCTTCATAACATTATCTATTGTAAAGCTATTTTGTTGTTGGGATTGCCTTTTACTGTCCAGGTGTTGCTGTCATTACGCCCACCCCCTATACAGTATCTCACTGATCACAGCACTGTCAGTCCACACAGACCACTGGCTACAGATATTTCATCTGTACAGAATGGGGCCTGTGTTAGCTGCTGCTAATACCCACTAATTAGATTGAATAGTCCAGATTGTGTGAGCAAAAGGCTTTTGTAAGGTGCCTCAGAGTGGTGGGAGGTAGCCGTTTGTCTTTCTCTCTGTCTGCTTGTCTGTCAGACAAATTATAGTGCAGCTCTGAGCCCAGCTGCAGGCTAGGAGCATATACACCAGCACACACAATTGTAGCAGATGTGGATACATATAGACACAGAATCAAATTATTTTTATTTTTTTTAAAGTCAAGTGTGATTCATCCTCATTTTGATGATTGATCTTGATGCTGATTTTCATGATGTTAATGATGTGTCAGTTTATAATCTGTCCTAGCTGCCCAATCCTTTTTGCGTATGTGCAAGAACGTCCACTAAGTCTGCCTTGCATAAATAAATGTCAGTTACACAAGGCGTCACTTTGAAAGAGCAATAAGGATGGCGAGGACACACGCACAGGCTCAGAGGCAGATTGCATCACATTCAATTTACAATTAACCATACATAGAATGAGACTGCAGTTGTTTTGGGCTGTTTTGTAACTCCTCCAATTTCAATATAAAAAATGTAAGGGGCTTTTGACTTGCACTGGCATGCTTGGTGTTCAAGTGGCGACGTAAATAAGAGGGCTTCAGACAGCTGTTAGCCAGAACCTCACTGCACACCACGCACTGTGGCTTTTGGCAATCTGCATTGCCAATCCAAGTGAAGACCAGACCCAGATCATTTTCATCATATTTCCTCTTTTTTTCCCAGTCTGATGCTCACTCTCGTTTCCTCTTCTTTCACCTTGACTCCGCGATGGGCCTATGTGCTCCCCATTTGTCTGTGCTATCCCTTCCTCCTTTTCCGTCTCCTCCGTCTCATCTTCCTCTGACTCCTGCTCGATTTCTTCTCCCGGTCTCTCCCCAACACACCTCTCCGTTTCTCTCGCCTCCGATTCTCTCTCTCTCTCTCTGTCCCTCTCCTCTTTTATGACTGATATAGCTTCAGATGTCCCACCTGACAGTTTCCCCGATTTCAGTTTAGCATATTTGCATGAATGTTGCTGAATGAATGAAGTTAGCTGTTAGCTGATGTTAGCTGCACAAGCTGGCTAGCTAGTGTGTACGTAAAAGACGTGCATATATTTATTAAATTGTACGTTTTTAATTTTAAATTTAAATCTTACAAAGCGAATTTTTATAATTCATGTTTTTATTTTGTGAAAATTATATTTAATATTAATTATTACACCATTAGATCACCATTACATTTTTCCTCTCGCGCACCCCCAGGGCTGCGCGCACCACACTTTGGGAATCCCTGCTCTATCCCAATGCCCCTAAAGAGCCTCCAGCACCCCACTGTGCTCTGCTCCTCATCCAGAGAACCAGAGGGAGATCAGTGGGGTTCGCTCCGTTCTTGTGGAGCGTCTCTTGAAAGAACTCCAGCGAGCTCTGTGAGATTGACTGGCCGGCTGGCTAGCTATCGACCCCCGCAGAAGTTAGCTTCCCAAAAACGTTGGGGCAACCGTTGTTCGGACCAGGTAGTCTTCCTTGGGAATACGGGGGTCGCTACTTCTAGTTTGAAGCACCGGTCAACATCATAGCTAGGCTAACGTTAGCGTTCAGCAGCCAATCAGAAGCAGAGTAGGGGTGGGTACTATACGCGCCCTAAGATGCACAGAACGGATCAGCAGGGACAGATCGGATGGTGACAGGGTGACCAATTACATGAAGTCACAAATACAGTAAATTAGCTTAACTACAGGTAGAAAATGATTACAGAACTTGCTCACAGAAGCCAACATTGAATAGTTACACACACACACACACACACACACACACACACACACACACACACACACACACTTTTTTCACTAACCCCAAACCTTGTTGACAGAATGCATTCCCTAAAACTAAGTCTAACACAAAGAAATCCTCCCTCTCAAGCTCTAAAACTCACATAGGTCCTCACAAACAGAAGTAGGCCTACAAGAGCACTCTCACACACACCTGTCGAGTTGTCACACATTCATCTTCATGCCTGTGTTCATCTGCTTTAAGCTACACGACACTGTATTTTAAGACCATGGTGCCCCGCTTCAGTAGTTATTGTTGAATCGGATGTATGTGAATTTTGGCTCAAATGGGCACACTAACCACCTTCCTCACAATATGAACAGTAAACAAGGTCACAACTGTTCATTTTTGTCAATATGTTATGCAGTAGACCCCGGATTCTTCCAACCTGATCTGTGATCATGGATTCAAATACTTTAAGTGAAATGACTACCTGACTCCTGGTTGTCATGTTTCAGGTAGAGTGGTTCCATCTTGAAGGCTCCAATGATGTCCTCTCTCTTCTTCACCCTGTTGATTAGATTAGATTCAACTGTATTCCGAGTACAAATACTGAGACAACGAAATGCTGTGATAGTTGATAGGTGCTGACAAAAATCTTTACACCATATATTACTTAACCATTCAAAAATACAAATACAATATTTAAGACTTTAACTCTTTAACTCTTTCTATGAAAATGGTGTTTTGATGATTGTGTATGGGCAGGAATATATGTCATAGAAACTGAATTCCTATAAACCTGAAACTGAATGTAATTTAATTCAGTTGCCCGGAAACTATTTGATCCTCACTGAAAATCCAACTCTATATAATTCCACATTCAGTTCTTAAAATTGAAATTCAATTTAATTAGACAAACATCCACTCGCTACAACAGCGCTGGGTCTAACCTGTCTATCAGCAGCAACAGACTTTTAAAGTTTGCTCATATTGTTAAGTATGGTTCTATGTCCTACTGTGAATGTTTGTGCTTGGGGTGTGTGTGTGTGTGTGTGTGTGCATGTGTGTGCATTCTGTGTCTTTTGAGTTGTAGGTGCAGCTCCCTGACGAGTGATTGAGGGCACCTGGATGAAGCTGTAGATTAGCTATATCCTTATGGCTGTCATTTTAAGGAGGGGAGTGTAACGTATGGTTCTATATCCTGCTGTGAATGTATGTGCTTGGGTGTGTGTGTATGTATTCTGTGTCTTTTGAGTTCTAGGTGCAGCTCCCTGACGAGTGATTGAGGGCACCTGGATGAAGCTGTAGATTAGCTATATCCTTATGGCTGTCATCTTAAGGAGGGGAGTGTAACGTATGGTTCTATATCCTGCTGTGAATGTATGTGCTTGGGTGTGTGTGTATGTATTCTGTGTCTTTTGAGTTCTAGGTGCAGCTCCCTGACGAGTGATTGAGGGCACCTGGATGAAGATGTGGGTTACCTATATAAGAGACCTCCTTGCTCCGCCCTCGCTCTCTCTCATCTGTCTGGCACCAGACCCTGGTCTTCAGTTAGATTTGCACATTATGTTTTATTTGTGTCCCTTGTGTTGAGACTTGTGTGTGTGTGTGTCCGTGTCCATGTGTGTCCGTGTCCGTGTCCATGTGTGTCCGTGTCCGTGTCCAAGTCCAAAGATTAATTAAATCCAGAAATGAGAAAACGACTTGAATTTTCAAAGAACGTCTCAGTGAGGAAAGTGTGGAGGTGATGGAAAAATGGTTTAAGGACATTTTCCCTCACCACATGTTGAGGTTTGAAACACTTCCGTTTCCTTTTGCAGAGCATGTCTTGTTTGCTGCAGACAAAAGGGGCATGTGGGAGGCGTAGCTCTATTTTTACTGTGCAAATAATGTAGTGTTGATTGATATCGGATTTAAATGGACTACTCATTGTTACTTCATGGGACCATGAAAGCCTCTGAGGCAAATTAGTAAATATTAACCTTCTGGCTGGGGGGCGCTCGGGTTCAGGGTACCCCAAAATCAAATGCGGAAAATAGCATGATTATTAGCCAGTAGTGTGGACACGGCCACTTTTTTTTTTGGATGAAATAGCAACGTGTGGACAACAACATCATATAAGTCACTTATTATAAACTCCAAAGACAACTATAGGCTACTCATATAAGTATAACAATATCGTGGCATAAAAGCACCAAATCCGGGCCAGAAATCGGCGCTATGAGTACAGTAAATCAATGTTTGTACCCTCATGCTAACAGCTACCCAGTCATACAAAGCATGTAATAGCATTAGCACACGTGGCGGAACACGTAACTAACTTCTTTTTTACGATCCGTAGAAGCACTAAACCGTTGTGTGTGATCAAACGTACCTTCATGCTGAACTTCGCCGAAAAAAATCGTGGGTATGTGCCCAAGTTTTCTCAAAATATGGATAATAACGTCGCGGAATTTCCGTTCCAAAGCTGTAGTCATTGCTGCCAACTGCATACTGTTGACTTCCGACTTGTTTCCAGAATAAGAGCGGTCAAGGGGGCTTGGGCGAGTGGTCAGACTGCCTGCGACCGGAAATTTCCGCCGGGGTACACGCGTCACTTCTGGCAACTTTATTGTATGAAATCTTTTGACGATCACCACCAAATTTGGCGTGAGTCTTCCTAAGCCTGTGACGCGTCTAAGGAGGGGTTGTTTTTGGAAATCGACCGAGGATAGGCTGAGATCCAGCCACAGACACACACATGAAATGAGAAAATCCTACAGATGACAGCCAAAACTGGCTCTGATGATGTTATGAATATGAATATGATTCCTATTATCTGTATTTGGATGTATTGAATCATATGAGTGATAAAGAAAGTGAAATATATAGTTATATAGTGTATAAAAGTACAATGTAAGAGCTGCAACAGCTGGTTCGAAAATGATGACCTCGCCTGACCCCTTTGTAATAAAAACCTCTTATTATTCACTTTATTCCACTCTAACCATTTTGTAATAACTACTGATCAGTTATGCTATGACTTGGGAAAGTTTTTAGGGATCATACTGCATTATTTCAATAACTTTTTATCACTGAAAGTGCATTTTTTCCAGGCGGAGCTGAATGTTTTCAATTTCAGCTGTGTAATCTCTTATTTTTCTATATTAACCAGTAACATATACAAAATCTATATGTATATCAACACATCTCACAAGTGTTACCAGTATTCTAGCATCAAAATTATTAAAATAGACCTTGTAGTTTGGGTAGTGTACTCAAAGGAGTAGGAGTATGCAATTTTCGAGCAGGGGGCTAAAAACAGGCCTAGTAGTTAAAAGGTAAATTACAAAATATTATAAATATCATAAATTATTCAATACCATGCATAATTCAATAATATGTAATCTTCAAGCGTTTGAAGATTTGACCCGTTATGGACTTCGTGAACAGAAAGTTTCTGGTTCCAATCAGAACATGAAGGAAAAATAAATCATTTCTTGACAGCTGCTGGTACTGTGCCCATGACCAATGAAAGGACCATATCAAGAGTGTAGCTAAGCAGACACACAGCACAATTTAGTTTTTGGCACAATTGTATGGTGTGTCTTTCACGACAACTTCTTTTCCACTTGTTTTTGAATATGAATGAAGCGGGTTTAACAGGACATTGGTGTCGAGATGGGGATTAGGCAATTGTGGGTTGTAGTCATTCAATCACAGAATACAGCAACAGCCGTTGCAGACACACCTGCCAGAGATGTGAAATATATTAAGTGCACCTTTCTAGTTACTGATACATTTAAGTTAAGCAGCACTACACCAAAGAGTGGAGCTAAATTCAACTACTTTAGACAGTTGTAGTATACTGTCTTGTAAAACGACAGTTTGTATTTCAAATGTCATGAGTTTTTTAAATTTTTATCAACAATTTGAATAAATTACTGCACAGCTGTCAAAAGTATAGTGCAAAATATATGAAGACCATCAAACTAGTTCAACTTCAAAGATGTTGACATATATATATATATATATATATATATATATATATATATATATATATATATGTATATATATATATATATATATATATATATATATATATATATATATATATATATATATATATACATATATATATATATATATACATACATATATATATATATATATATATATATATATACATATATATATATACATATATATATATATATATATATATATATATATATATATATATATATATATATACATATATATATATATATATATATATATATATGTATATATATATATATATATGTATATATATATATATATATATATATATATATATATATATATATATATATACATATATATATATATATATATATGAGAACAGGATCCAGGATGTTTGTTCTGCTTGAGCTGGACTGCTTTTCTCCTCCATAACTGGACTTTCCTGCTAGGGGGCCCAGGAGAAAGAAATAGCTTTGGGCCCCTACCTGTACTTAAGGTAAGTTAATGACACATTAAATTATTGAGCAGAATGTAAATATTGACCCTTACAATTTAGCCTAATTACGGAGTTTTATTTAGTCTCTTTCCCGTCAAGCTATCATGACATGGTTGGAACCAATGGCTTCTTTAGGTTTTATAATTTAATATGATATCAACACCTTCACACTTGCTCCAAAACGGAGCCTGCTACAGCCTCTAAAAGACAGTTAAGTTGTCCAAGGATGCCGGCGTCCGGAAGGAGTAGAAGAGGATAATAATTTAGGACCAACCTTGAGGCGTTATCATTTCATGGAATGATGTGCTTTAATGGTGTATTATACCACAAAAGAATTGCATCTAATCAAATTACCACAAAACATCTGACATAAATTGAGTCCCTGAAGGTTTGCCAACCTGATTATTCCCTGTCTGAGTGTGGAACACTACTGCCATGCAAATAAGGTCTATGTTACATATAACATATACCAACTTATCATAAGGGGTGTTACTGACTCAATCATCATTCCAGTATACATACCATGGACATAAACCTGCAGGTAAAAAAGGTTTAACCTCATCTGACCTGAAGATCTTTTACTGTTTCCTTTATCTGTGTCTTCCTTCAAAACAAAATGTTGATCTGCCATCCCGTTGACATACTATTCACTAGTAGTACTATAGTACTATATACTACTTCAGTGTGTAAAAAGCTCCTTAAATCTTCTCTAAATCCTTTAATGACTCATGAAGAAAAAACAAACAGACGTCAAACATTTCTAGCTACCTGCACTACCAGTTTGACTGATAAACAGGTGAAAAAAGCAGACGTGGTTTTTTGGACTTTTCGAATGTGATACATTTTCATGATTTAGACACACCTGATTTTTTGATATTTTACATGTCAACTCTGTCTATAGTGTCACATGTTTTGGTTTTCTGTCTCGCACAGTACCTTGACATGCATAACTTACCACATTGTAGAGCAGTCAAAGTTGATTAAAAGCCATTTGTGTGCGTTGAGGTTGAAAGAGTCTGCAAACTTTAAAAGAAACAATAATTCATTATCTAGAATGAAAGGTATTATTATATAATGAAAATGAACACAAAACATCAGTGGCTTTCAGTGAAGTCTGCATATGCTGCCACATATTTTTAGCAAGATCAAAGAAGTTGCGCAGAGGATAATGAAATGGAATAATTGGTCACACGAGTTCTAATATTTTCTTATGTTACATCAGCACAACTTGAGAAATGTATTTTGGCCAAAACACACCCAATAATACATCTTAATTTACCATTACTGATGCAGAGACAACCTTTTCACCAGCAGCATTATCTGGACTAAAGCAGGCATGATTTATTTGAAATGCAAAAGAGGGACATCCAGCCAACAGCTCACAGAGCACACGGAAAATAACCCTTTCCTGGCAGGGTTTATTCAAAGGGAGACAAACCTTTCCTAATCTGTTCTCATCCGTTTGTTGGCTATCTCGTGTAATATCCTTTTTTTCTACCTCCACAAATGCAATAACACAGCGTAGAGAGACAATGTGAGACAGACTCCTGGCTGACAGTTGCCAAGCTGACTGATTTAAAGGGGGCTGGTTGCCTGCTCGCCCATCACCCATATCCTAGCAACCAACCCTTCAGCAGGGCTGCACCGTCGTCCTAAAAGACTGGGTTCCTTCTTTTGACCCGTTAATGCACCAGAATTATACACTACATCTACGGTATATGGATTATACTAACTTTATCTGCATGTGGTTTAAATACTTGTGAATTTAGCAATCCACTCTCTACTTCCTTCAAGAATGACCCTGAATATCAAATTCACATTGCATTAAAAGATACTACACATTGTAAAATTGCAAGATTATGAGAGCAAAATGTGTCACCGTTCATATCCAATACCTGACTTTAGATGAAACAAAAGTTGGTCATTTTACAGTCAAATCTGGTTTCTCTGTCTCCCCACCAACATTGTGTGTCTAATAAACAGTGAGATATATATAAAGGTCCAACGCTGCCTCAGGAAATTACTCTGTTCTTATCTCTGCGTCTCTGCACAGCTCAGGGAGCAACAGCTGCCTCGGCAGCCTCAAAAGGCAGATTGATGCTCCTGCGCTAATGGCAATTGTTCGGCTATTACTCGCTCTTGCATGCTTTCTCCTTGACATTAACGTTATGCCATTTTCAAACTGAAATAAAGCAGCTGGATATACTCAGTATGCAGTTAGTGTTTCCTTTCATACATACTATGAGAGATATTTCACAACCAATTTAACAGAAATAGGTTGTCTTGTCAATCAGCAGCATCATGTATCCATGCAGGTGGAAGCACACTTTTTGACTGCGCTTAAACCATATTAAAACCGCCCTACACATATCGGGACGATCAAGGTTAAAATCCAACTATGTCAAAACTCTGTTGTGCTATAGTGTTTATGCACTGTATGAACATGAAGGCTTGCATGTTTTTACACACCTCAATGCCATTCAGCAAAGGCCTAAATTCAGGACAGATGAATGCACTCCCTGCATATGCTGCATCAATGTGCATCCACATATTTTCCTCATTACCTGGAACAGACACAAGCAGAGAGGCTATTAACATCCATACAATAATTACTTCTGTCAATCTAACTATATTCATAGATTTCTACAAACACACATATTCTTAACACGTCAAGCTATTAATTTGAGTTATCTACTTTTAGCTTGGTCATATTGAGGATCATTAATTCTGAGGCAACTTAATAGGCTACTGAATATTTGGAAAGCTGACTAAATACATATTTTGTTTGTACGTTTGTTTCTCAATCACACACCCTCAAGCAGTATATTTGGTTGCAGGACATCCTTACATACACCCTGACACCCTCTTGATTTGGTTTTCCCTTCCAAGCATCCTGGCCTTTCTCAAATCAAAGCTAATACAGCCAATAGGGCTTGACATTCATTTTCCTGTTGTAAAACAAAACTAAAATCAAGCATGTGCTGATGCTAAAGTTGACTTACATATGGGCCCCAGCTCGGTAATGTGATCAAAAGCACAGGATGACGTGGTGCCAAGGGTCGCACAGAACTGAAAGACACCAACATACAAATCATTAACACCCTAATGTGAATTTGTATCCATGACATTTTCTATTTTCAATGTCACAAGAATGAAAGGTTGGATCTTAACATGTTTGTCATTGCAGCTACTGTGATATATTGCTTTCGTACAAGCACAGACATGATGTGTTAATTGAAACGTATAGATCCTAATGTCACTTTCGATAAACACAAATAATTCAAATGTGCTGGACCATTGCAGCCTGCCGAATATTGTTCACTGATAGTGATCTGTGGGTCCAGCTGAGACAGGGATTATTGACCTTAACCAGATAGACATACATTAGGTTCAAAACAAACAATGTTATCCTTCAGCAGAAGCCTCGGGGTGTGCACAGCAGCATCACACGCATTGCATCATTGTATTAGAGTGAGCAGTTGTGTAAGTGGTTGTAATATTTCCATGTGTACCAAAAGAATCCAATGATCGACGAATGTAACTCAATATGAAAATGAACGATAAGTAATGTTGGAGATGGAGTTGCTTTTTGTGTCTGTCTTTGTGATAGTTGGCTAGATGGATGCGGATTTTTGTCTTTTCTTACGTAGAAAGGGATGAGTCCAGCCGCTTTGTCCTCCTCCAGCATCTTCTTGAGCATGCCCCCTCCGGCAGCATAGGCGTTATCTGTGGGAACCTTCCTCATCATTATTCCTCCAATCAGAGAAGCACGCTCCACTGAGGAATGAGCCTGAGGAAAGATATGAAACATTTGTAAAAAAAATGCAACGCAAGCAGGTTGTTTGATCACAGGGGTGAATCGCCTCCTGCTTTTGGTTAGAAGATAAACCTGAACAGTTTATTTCTTATTCATGGATAATGAATGATCTTATATGGTGACGTTTTTTCTGGAGATAAGCCTGCACCTAATCAACATCAGAGCTTCAATGATATATCCCTGATCATCTTCAATAGATTACTAAGCAGAATGAAATACACACATAAGACATGTGCACCCGGTGATTCGATTTGAATGGTGTTCTTCAGTAGAAACACAACAAACTGCTCTCCCTATAAAGGTCTGTGTGGCCCTCGGGCGACTTCCTAACCCAATCACAGAGTCAGCACGGTATTAAACCTGACCAGAGCTAGCTCCAGCCTGGCTGACTCTCTGTCTCACTAAATCACTGAAAAACTATGTTACTGTTTCTGAAGTAACCTTTAATGATCTTAGTTCACATGGACAACTGAGAATATTTACAGAAGTCAACATATTTGCAGAGTCTGTAAAGTGAAACTTATATAAACCTGGCTGAGGTACCTTGGCAAAACAGTAAGGTTTAATGAAAACTTTGATAAATGCATTTGTAAACAAAATGATTTACAAATATCTGAGTAAGTGTTAAAAACATTAACCATGACATAAGCGATATTGGACATATATTTTTGTGCTTACTTGATCAGAGGTGTACGCCACCAGCTTGGACATGATTTCAGCCTCTGATATTTCAGGGTTGGTGGCCTGAACCCGTCTGACTGCTTTACAGCGGGCAGCGAGCAAGGACATCAGGGTTGCCTCACTGGCTGTGCTCTGTTGGAGAATTAGAGGGAACTTGTAAAGTGCTGCATCTCCACTGTTGTGACTTTAAACCAAACTTAAATGTTACCTGTATTTACATAATCATACTTTTGGTCTAATTTGATACAACGTATGGGTTGTTGCATCTTATTATTGTGCCGTTACACTGGGAGCAGCGGAGCGGATCGAGACATATGGCTGAGAAGGAATGGAAGAAGAAAAGTATTGCAAAGTAACACAATTTATTGTGAAAGAACGCAAAAATAATTGCAAGAGAATGCTAAACATATTGCGAGGGAATGCAAAGAAAGTCCTAATAAAAAAAAATCTTGCCTTGACCCTTATGGGGCTCAATATGATTGCCTGTTGGTGAGCACGATGTATAAATATGGGTGTGGTTTCCACTTTTTAAACATTCTGACAACACAAAGATCCAAGTAGGATTGAAACGTATTCATTAAAAGAACTTTGTGGCATGGAGTAATATGCAGGCGTCTTCTTTATTGACGCTGTTCTGATAGCCTTGCACCTATATGATGTGCGTATAATTAATCCTCTTCAATTTCTATTGATGCATATAATTACACCCAAACCTTTCGCAAACTCACAAAGCTGATATCCCTTCTGACGGGAAGTAGCGACACCTCCACATCCTGTGAAGCCTGACTTCTGAGGTATCTGGGGTATTACCACAAGAAAATCAATAAAATGTTCGAATCATTCAACCAGTACGCACAAATCACCAAAATCACCAGACAAGCAGGCTAATATGGATATGTAATAACAAATGCAGATGATTTTTAAGAGGTTAGGGACCCACAGAATGGTTCCATCAATCAACCTATCCATCAAATTACTGTGATGAACATCGCTTTAGCTGCTCAAAAAACAACCAAAAAAGGCAAACCTCAAGCTTCTACTAAACGTACCCAAGTGTACTTCCTGTCCTCCCCCTGCTTACTCACAGATTCTGAACCTGGTAGCCTTTATTTAAGTTCCGTTTCAAATGTAACTAAGCAGACTTTTTACCACAATAAGCCTTGGAAACCTGTTGCAAATGTTCCTATCTGAAAAGAAAAACTGTGCAATTGCACTTAAGAATAAGGGGTGATGAGCCACTGCTCAAGATGATGCATGCATTAAAACTATAAGTTTGTGTCTTTAACATTTTCATGCAGTAGTAACTTTAGAATGATGGAATGATTTAGAATTATAGCATGGCTATAAAGGGAAATCCAAGGTCACTAGAAGGGTCTTTTTGATATAAGGTTTATGATAATAGTCTTGCAACGTGCTGTCACAACACTCATTAGCCCGGCTGCAGCGAGAACAGCCCCATTCGTTGCCATAGTGAGCCGGTAGGCTGCACTTAAAAAGGAAGAGTGGCAAGACAAAACAAAAACACAATGAGCCAGATGATTGCGCGCACACACACACACACACACACACACACACACACACACAAACCCGCCCTCACACTCAGGTGGTCACAATAAAAGAGGCATGAAAAGATCTGTCATCAGAGTGCACTCTCATGCTCCACCGTCCCATAAACACGCACACACCTATATATAGATAGCCTCCTCTGCTGCTGCGTTTCAGTCAATGGAACACTAAACTAATGCTTGGCCCTTTGCCACACGAAACAATCCCAGCACCGTCATCTCTGTCTGCCTGTGGATGACATATTGAAAAGGCAATTTCCTGCCAATTTTCAGCCGGTGTGAACCGGTGAGAGGAAAAGACGACAAATCAATAGTACACAAATTGCTGATGAATGTGTTTTCAGGGGGCACTCAGTCGTGAGTCGTGGTTCCTGTAAGCCTATAAAATGTGAGCCTTTCACTTAACACATGTTAAAAAAAACCACAGAAGAGTATAAATGTTGGCAGGGTTGGTTTTACTCCTTTGACTGCCAGAGAACATTTGTGCAGGGTGGCATAAAATCACACAAAAGAAACGTACCTGGATGACACCTCCTCCGTGGCCATGAGTCCCGGCTATAAAATGCTCAGGCAGCTTCAGCATCTTCCCCAGCCAATCTAACATCACCGTCTCCAACTCTGTACAGGCTGGGCTGGCAGCCTGAAAACACATACACATATATAAATATGAACTACATGTAATAAATACAGTGTCAGATACAGAGACACGGCAAAGTGCTTGTTACCCAGGAGAATCCAATACATCCAATGGCTCCACATAGCATGTCGGCCAGCATGGCAGGGTAAGAGCTAGCAGCTGGAAAGTAGGCAAAGAAGTTTGGACTGTGCCAGTGGGTGACCTGGAAAAAAGATAAAACATGCAAATACTTAATTCATTTGAGAACAAGACCAACCTTAGATCGTCATCAGGAGCAAGTGGTTGCCAAAATGATTGTCATATATTACAGTTTTTGTCATAGTTTTTGTCATAGGGAACAACGCTCCTCACTCTCGGTAGAGGTGGCTTACCAGTGTCTCTCTCTCAAACACACTCGATTCCGCTTGTCTCCGTCCTTGTCTCAGACCGCAGTCCAAAACAATTGTGCTACTATAATGCATTAAGTTGTTAACTCACCAGTGAACCACCATGTTGCCAGAAACACTTGACCTCCTTTGTAATAGTTCCTCTAATTGTTTTAAAGGACATGAGGTGAGTATATAAAATGTGTTATGCAGCATTGGGGAAAATATCCCTCAGATGAATATGTTTACAGGATGACTGTTCTAACAAAATAACTAGTAAAGCATACATTCACATTAATAAAAAAAATGTAAAATTAATTCAAAAACTTTAACAATCTTAAATGCATCACTAATAGTCTGATGATTCTATTTCATTTCGTCTAAGCTATGCGATGAAATACACAAAAATCAACTGCTGCTGGGTTAAAAAGCTGCTTGCATCATGGGATTTGAGAACATCTTTGCTATATTTGTGTTATAGCAAATTACTTAAGTGAGTTGAACATATGGACAGAACGCCCCAACACTGATGCCACTATTCTTTTTCTGATAAGAGAAGACACTGAAGCAGCTTGTTGGAGTCAGATTACTTGATTACACTTTTAAATTTATTGACATGATTCCACAAAAGGAAAGCTATCTTCTCAACACCAGTATCACTTTCCAAATTGAGTGGCTGACTAATCTGAATTACACTGCAGAAAAACACAAGAGAATCTGTGCAACTACAATGCCAATGTGTGCATCAACAAAAGTATAACCTCACCCCTGGCATTATGACCCTCTCCACATCTTTGATAATGTCATCATAAGTTTCAGGCTCCAGTGGGGCCTCAGTGGGGATCAAGGAACGAAGGTACCCCGGTTCCACATCTGGGTAGACCGGACGCTGTTCGATGTTCTCCAGGTAGTCGGCCACATAGTCCACCATCTCCTTCCCTCTGCGCCGAAACTCTGCTGCATCCATGGTACCACTGGAATACAGCACAGAAGAAATCATTTCTCACGGGTTGGATGTGACTTTTCTTTGAGATTGTAATTAATTTTACCACATAGTCAAAAGCGTAACCTTTGATCTTACTGGTAGGAATGAGTTGAATAACTAACCACTTTTATGATGACGTCCTGCTTGTTTGATAATGTATAAGCTCAGTCAGCTGAGGTGAGATGGACGCCATGGTTGGAGGTTTAAATGTAATGTGTATCAAATACACATTACACAGAGATTTTCTTGTTCTGTTTCAGCTGTATTTATTACTCTAACGTATCTTTATTATTATTATTATTCTTTTTTTTTTTTTTTATTAAAAAAATAAAATAAACATTACACAGAGATTTTCATGTAGTGCTAGTCATCGAACTAGGTTGTTTGGTGAGAGATATCGAGACTCTTAGGACACATTTAAAATGGTTGGTTACATATTGATCAGTTAGTCACATTAATATGGCTTGCTAGAATTCTTTTTGGAAAATAATGATTATTATAATGTTTTCATTTACAGAAAAGCAGCACGGACACGCACAAAGCCTAAGCCATGCTCCTTGACACACTTTGTATAAGCTTGCACAATTTAGATGTATGTAAGAACCCTTGACCCTCTTAACAATACATTAAGCCAGTCTGATCATAGCTTAGTTTTCTTTCATTTTATGGACTGACACGAACAGAAAAGCTTGGCAGGAAAAAGCATTTCCACATCTAAAACAAGTCTATTTGTATAGATTGTAATAAACTCATTCTCGCATAATACAATCTGCCAAAGGGCAGTTTAATAAACCTGATTAAAAGCCTCATCAAGGTGTCCTTGATCACATCGACCTACAACTTAATAAATAAGGTAAAGACTCAGTACCGTTTTTGAGGCTGTTTGTTATCTGCAAACCAGGAACATGCCATGCATTGAAGAATAAACCAGTTGTAGTCCTACAACAATCAATCATTAGCAAAAAGCTTTAAACATATCCCTTTACAATATACTGGCATGGTGCTTATCTAAATGGCACAACACATGAGCATTGCCCCTTGTTCTGTGCCAGTGCCTTGCCATTCATTCAACAAGTGTTTAACCCTGCATGTCTCTTTCCCTTGTGGAGAAGCAGAGCCCTTATCCTTAGCCTTATCTCAAATAGGATTAGACATGTTTGCATGTATGTGCGTGTGTGTGTGTGCGCATACTTACATTTAAAGTGAGAGCTTCAGATGGTGGATCTTTTCCGCTTGTTTAGCGTTAAATAAACGGACAGACAGACAGGCACGTGGTGAGTGTGTTCGTGTGTGTAAGCTGGACAAGAGACATTTGCTCCTTTTATCTTGCCACTAACCACCCCCACCTCACAAACCCCCACTAGGCCAGCCAATGGGAACGAGGCTCGTGGCCAATACAAGAATTGATTGACTCAAGTAGTTTCTGAAGCTGTGCTTCAACACACACACACACAGAAAAAAACGGGAGAACTCTTCTTCTGCACAACAGAGACACGGTGAAGTTACTTATGCATGCATACAATATACTGAGTAGAAATATATACTACGTAAGTAAAAATATAATACTACGTAAAAAATTACCGTTACAATCCTCCCCTTGATCATTACATTAGATCACTACGATAGTATATATTCCCCGCTAGAAGTGAGAACATAAGTCAATAACATTTCATGACGATTTTAATTAAGGACATTATTAACCCCTAGCGTAGGAACGTGTTGATGGGCTGTTTGTGTGTGGTGAGAACACCAAGCCTGTGGAGGAAACAAAATCTTTACACACTCGCCTCGTCATGTCGCTAAAGTGTGTCAGGGATGAGTTTGTATCATAGTTGGGAAAAGTGTGTAATTGCACAATCGTTTGAACAGAGTGCTCAGGGGAATACAGGAGGAGTTGATGGGACACTGATTTGTTGATGGCTCGCACTAAGGGACAGTCTAACAAAAGGATTAGCACGTACCATCATCTGGATATTTCACTAGTTCATTTGGTTAACATTGGCAGTTACAACTGACTCTCCATGTTTGTTTAGTTTAGTAAATGTTATCCTTTAAATAAATGTGTTTGTTTACTATTTTTACACTCGTCTGGTGTCCCATTTCTGTTGCAGCCTTTGAGCCGGGTTGTAACAGACATACTAAATAAAATAAAAGATCTTAGCAATATTGCGAAGGTTTTAGAGGGAGGATTTGACAAATTGGCAAATATGGGGGTCAAGGGAGATTTTGATTTTACTGAGGGTGGACTTGGAGCCGATGAGGAGTTCAGTTTTGTCACTTTTGAGTTTGAGAAAATGTTGTTCTATCCAGGCTTTATTGCAGACAGGCAGGAGTCGATGTGGGCGATGGGTGTCATCGGCATAGCAGTTCAAAATGGCGGATACTGGGCCGAGTACGGAACCTTGGGGAACACCTTGTGTGACTGTGGATGTGTCAGAGGAGTGGTTGCGTGGGGATGTGAAATGTGATCTGTTGGTAGGAACTAAGCCAGCCGAGTGCATGTGGTTGACTCTTGGGTATCCATAGAACCCATTTTTATTCACATATCTTGAGGTGAGAGGTCAAAGGACAGTAACATAAACTTGATCAAGGATTCAAGGTTCAAGGATAAGTCATTCTGTTGTGAAACCCTGTTGTGGAAAATATTCCTATACCCGCTTTGCGTGAGTCTTTTCATGCTGAAATACATAATACCAAAAACCAGGTTGTCTTTTAAGTAGTTATTCTCTGCGCAGAGAAGGTTCAATCATCACAACAGAATGCGTACAGTCTCAGTGAGGAAGAACCAAGAAAAAGTGAACAAGCTTTCTTTATACAGCATGAGCAAAGGTGGGGGCCGATGGCCAAAATTACAGACATTTGGTCTGAGACTGATAGGAACAACAATGAAAAACAAACGGTGAAGTTCAACAAAGTTCAGAGCAAAATTACTTATGCATGAATACAATATAATGAGTAGAAGTATATATACTACGTAAGTAGAAATATATACGAGGTAAACAATTACCATTACAACCCTTGTAGCCCATAAGCAACACAAGTAAAAAACACGGCAAACAACAAAACTAAAACAGCAGTACATTCCTTTGGATATTTTGAATTTGCATCAGAAGGAATGCAAACAGTACCAACAAAAAAAATGTCGGGGTAATATGGCCGACATCTTTACATTAAAGATTTGACAGGGAAACATCGTCGATCCTACGTTGTCTCCTACGTGAGCGCAGTCCACCGAAAACATATTTCCCACAATTTAAGCTTCTACATTTTCCAAATGCACTCGTGTCGTGTCCGGACTTTCTCCGAAGAGAGTCCCCTCTGGCTTGAGGTCCATCAACAAAATAGTCGAATAGATGGTTCAAATTTGTAATCAAAAGATATTTATTTTATCAAAAGCAAAAACAGTTTAGCAAATTGAATCACACTATGATGTACAGAAAAATATATCTATCATGAGATAGAGGTCTATCGCATCCCACCCAACAGACTGGTGTTCCCCAGTTAGCTGTCCAATGGTCAACAACAGGTTCAACAAGTAATCATTGTAACACGGTGATCATCGCTAGGAGTGCTTTAAGGCACATTTGTCTCACACTAGTATTATTCAAACGTATTGTTGGGTTCGTATAAGCCTCGTACCAAACGGTTTAATACAAATATGTGTGTTGTTACACCCCTAGAAACAAATAACCGTAGCTGTGGCGTCATAATGAGGTTATTAGGAGGTGGTTCAACTGTAGTAGGACAGCACAGTAGGCCCAGGTATGAAATGCACGGCCCGCCACTGGAGCACTGACTATAAGAACCAGCTATTATCACAACACATCTATTATACAATTACAAGCATACTACGTAGTCTCGTAAGTGATTACACCACGCGAGACTTAACAATGCAGGAGGAGAGAGGAAAAAGAGAAGGGGGAGCAAGAAGGCGGATGTAGTCACATAAAGTAGTCACGTCGCACAATAGTCCACAATGGTGGCGAGGCCGTGATTATTTAACGGGGGAATAAGACACGTGTGTATGAAATAAGCGTAACGCCGTATATATGTGTGTGAGTGTGTGTGTTAGTTGAAAAGAAGAAGAAAAAGAAGAAGACATCACAATAATGTCTAACTTGCGCTATGATTTAGTCCCATAATTATTAAAGTAGTCAACAGTTGTATTAACATCTGTATGTAGTCAACAACTGAGTGTCAAATCAAATAAAGAAAGTTAAATTGAATAATATCTCGACAATATTTATTGTCAGTTTTCAAATTGAACTGGATGAATTATAAATAATAAATAATCTAATAATAAATAAATGTTCATTTCAAGAAAAATAAGGGCTGGATTAAAGAATGAATTACATAACAGAAAGCATTTGAAAAATGTGACTCTTAAAATAAAGTACTTAATTTTAGAAAAATGAATTTAACTGAATGTCCCTTCAGCATTAAATTCAGTTAATTCAGGTGTTAAGGAATGCAAACAAACAAAAAAAATGTCGGGGTAATATGGCCGACATCTTTACATTAAAGATTTGACATCAGGGAAACATCGTCGATCAACTGATACTGTGGAATACTTAGTAGTTATAGGACCATGTCCGGATAGTTTGTAATTATTTATATGTGTATAAGTGTTATATAAATAAACTTTACTAATACCAAACAATATATTGTTTTTAGATTAAACCTTCATTGCACAACATGAGACCAATAGCCAACAATCTACCGTTAAGTATAATAATTACACAGAAAAATAGGATTTTTTACAAAATGTGGTGTATATTGTCAAAACTAAGAGCCCATAAACTTTTTGATCTGGCAACACTAGGCATTTCCCATCATGCCCTGGGTCTTGCAATCGGTGGGAGAGCAACTGCGGCACCTGGCTGTAAAATCTGGAACTGCATCCATCTCATGAGTTTATCGTCGACGTGTGCATGAGGTGAGAGCAAGTGTAAAAATTATAAGGCAGGCAAACGTGTGGCATCTTCATTCAGTCTTCCAAAGCTGTATTTATTTAACATTTTTCAAGTTCAAACAATCATAGTCTCCTGTATTTTTTCCAAATTCTCTGATGTCAAAAAGTACAAAGTAGGCTTATCTCATTAGGTGATTAGGTGATTTTAACACTGGGTTACCAGTGGAAGGCGGGACGCAAAGGAATGTAAACAAAGAAGACGGTACATGGGTGATCAGTATGGCATATTAAATTTACTCAGAAACATTAAGGATTAAGATGGTACCTAATAACACATGAAAGCAGAGGAATGCAAGCAGAGACTATATCTCACAGATATATTTACCAAACATTTAATTTCATTATCTAAGCTGTTTTGACCAAAATTACTAAACAGATTATTTGACAATTACTTGGACTCGTGAGGCAGGCCTAGAAGACGTTCAAATCAGGGAGTTGTTGGGATCTGGCAGGAGAGGGTTTGTCAATTGTTATGAAAATCAAATGATTGATATTAATAAAATGATTAATATCAATAGGATCATTAACATATATTAATTACGGGGCACCACCCTGGAATCACGGACCAATAACCGAACTGTGGATTAAGTCTCAAAATTGGTGTTTACTCAAAATGTCAATAGTCAAAGTACTATTCACAGTGAAGGCTTGAATCCGAGCACTGCAGTGGCGGGCCGTCAGAGCCTTCAAGGCCTTCTCTGGCTTAAACAGAATCACAAAGTTATAGCTATTTTATCATTTAATAATTTTTCATAAATACACTACATGTATTATAATTTATAAAAATATGTTTCCCATTATCTTATTTTCTCATTGCACAGCTCCTGTCTTCCTCAGTTGCTCTGCTTCCAGTGCAGCTT